>NC_081850.1:33593798-34207691 GCF_963259705.1 Myotis daubentonii
GTATTCCAGGTAGGATTTGAAGAATCCAAAAAGTTTCCCAGTCAAAATGGTTTTCCTTGATGTTGCCCTAAATTTCACCATTTGGTAAAGGATTTTCCAGGGATTAGGATGTGGGCATATTCAGGGGGTGAGGGCTTATTCAACCTACTCCAGAGGCTTCCTAGAAGCATGTAGGCTGGCCTTAACTATTGGCAGGCAGTGTAGGAGATGCGGGTGAGGGGATAACATTCTACTGAGGAGGTAGCAGTGTGCTTTGTAGGTGATAGATGTTCACATCCAACTAGATAGTAGGCTTTGCAGAATCTTCTACTTCCTGTGTATGATTCAACAGACATGTATCCAGGGCCCACTGTGAGCCTGCATCCTCCTCATTGCACCTGCTTGAGTATTCTGTATTCTGTGAGTGCCCACTGAGTGTTTCTGACTAGTGAACAATGGCCTACTTCCTGAATGAATAGCAGAGATAGAGACCATTGGCAATGGATGCTCATGGGTCTTTACAAAATTCACTCACCATATACATTTATTGAGCACCTCTTAGTGTGAGCTTTATTTCAAGCTTTATAGACACAGACACAGCCATCATGCAAAGGGCATCTTTTTCTTCTTTATTTCTCAGGCTTCAAATGGCAAATAGGATTACTTTTATAGTTGGAAAAAAAAACCCACAAAAAACAAAAAAAACAAACCCTGGTATTTAAAGAAAAAATAAGAGTTGCTTCTAGTGCCAATTCTAGGTGAAAGTGAATTTTAAAATGTGCTTTGTGTGGTTCCAGTGCAGATGAGGGTGAGAGAAGGTAGTAGAGTGCTTTGTTCTGAAGGCAATTGCAGAAACATAGGTGTTTTCCAGGAAAGGGATGGATATCAGAGAATGGAGAACAACTGGAAGGCTAAGAGGGGACTGGCTTTGAAGAACATGGGCTTAGTGAAAATTCCTAGTAGGCTCTGAAAGTCCATTGTAAATGCCGGTTTAAAGATGAACTGTATGCTGTTTCTTGAACCTTTCTTTCATGTTTGACCAAATGTAATGCCCTAACACATTTCTCAGCATTCTAGTCACCACATTAGGGGGTCCTCTATCCTTTAGAGTGGTTTCAAGGGGAACTTGTCACTCATTAAGAACACACAAGCAGCTCCAAAATAGGTCCTATGCTGGCCTCAAAGGAAAACATAAAGAAGAAAAGATGTGATCAGATTTGCAGTTTAGAAAACCCAGATTTGTTCATTTAAAGGTTGAGAGTGCACTGAAGAATATGGGCTTTGCTGTCACACCAGTTGTGTTCATACCCCAGCTTAAGGTTTTACCTGCTGGGTGGTCTGGGAAACTTATTTAACTTCTCAGTGACTCTCTGGTATCCTCTATAAAGTAGAGACAAAAATAGTATCTACAGCTTCAGACTATTGTTTAGCATATTACTCAGCACATAGTAAGGCTCAATAAATGTTAACTGTCATTCAATGCATAAAAGTGCTATTTAAGGTTGCAAGGGTCCATCTTTTAATCTTTAAAGGAGATAGGAGAAAATGATGACCAAAGTTAATCCTTTTTTAGAAACTTGAAACAAATCACCCAAAGCCAAAACAAATAAAGTGATTTACAGAAAATGGTGCTTACTAAGTCATTGGCAGGCTTCCTGCTTCCTTGCATTTTTATTAGTAATTTATTTGAATTCTGGAATATGTGTTCAGATTGACCTCAGTCTCTTTATGAAAAAAGATCTCAGAATCCAAATCTGCTGCCAAACTTATGTGTGAAAGAGGAGAAAGAGTGTGAAACTATCAAGGAAGAGTATCTATCCTATATAATAAAGAGGTAATATGCAAATTGACCATCACTCCAACACACAAGATGGCCACCCCCATGTGGACACAAGATGTTCAGCAGGGGAGGGCAGTTGTGGATGATCAAGCCAGCAGAGGAGGGCAGTTGGGAGGGACTAGGCCTGCAGGAGCGGGGGCAGTTAGGGGCAATTGGGCTGGCAGGGGAGGGCAGTTAGGGTCAACCAGGCTGGTAAGGGAGGGAAGTTAGGGGTGACAGGGCCAGCAGGGGAGGGCAGTTGGGGGTGACCAGGCCTGCAGGGGAGGGCAGTTAGTGGAGACCAGGCTGGCAAGGGAGGGCAGTTAGGGGTGACTGGGCCAGCAGGGGAGGGCAATTAGGCACAATCGGGCTGGCAAGGGAGCAGTTAGGTGTCGATCAGGTTGGCAGGGGAGTGTTTAGGGGGTGATCAGGCTGGCAGGCAGAAGCAGTTAGGGGCAATCAGGCAGGCAGGCAGGTGAGCAGTTGGGAGCCAGCAGTCCTGGATTGTGAGAGGGATGTCTGACTGCTTGGGATCGGGTGTAAATGGGCAGTCAGACATCCCTTGAGGGGTCCCAGATTGGAGGGGGTGTAGGCTGGGCTGAGGGACCCCCCCCAAGCATGAATTTCATGCACCAGGCCTCTAGTCTACACTAATAATAGACAAACATGGTAATTGACCATACCTTTGCTATGCCCGCCATTGGCTAATCAGAGCGATATGCAAATTAACCAACAACAAAGATGGTGGCTAATTTGCATACTGTAGGCAGGGCGGGACAGCGTGAGCTGCCATCTAGTCCCCTGTGTGCGACCCGGGGGCGGGCAGGGGCTCAGGCGAGGTGATCAGCATTGCTTGCCTTCGCCTGAGCCCCACGTGCGCGCCGGGGACACAGGGCCCTCTGAGTGAGTGAGAGAGAGAGAGGGAGAGAGGTGGAATTTGGCACCCCGCATCCCTCCCTGATTGACCACTGCAATTCCAAGCCAGCGAGGGCTGCCTTTAGGCCGCAGCTCCAGGTCCCTCACCCCCACCCCAGGCCCGAGAGCACAGTGCTGGGCAGGGGCACCCAGGGGTTCGGGAATGCAGTGCGAGGGGCTGGCATGACGTGGGGGGGCTGTGTTTACACCGCCAGTTCCCCACTTCTGCCCTGGCCCACGCATCCCTCCTCCTTCCCCTCAGAGGCCCAGCTCCTGCCTACATGCTTGCTGGGCAGGCCCACCTGCCCCGGGGAGTGAGCCATGGCAATCGGGATGGCCACTTCCTGGGATGGGACAGCCAGACCATGGTGATTCAAGAGGGCGATGAGGCCTGTGGGGCATGCGTAGCCCTTGGGCGGCGGGGGTGGCCGGCCAAGCTGAGTCTGGCTTCAGTGGGGCCAGTGGGAACCCGAGGCCACCCCAAACCCCACAGGTCCTGGGCAGATGGTGGCTCAGTGGAGAGCGGTGTCTCCATGCATGGTGCCCAGGGGCGGCTGTGAACTGCAACCCCGCCCCACGCTTCAGGGAGGGGGAGAAGGCTCGCAGCCACCAGCACCCTAGGCTTCACTGCCTGTGTCTCAGCCTGCCAGGTTGGCAGGGTCCAGAGCAGGTGAGCTGCTCCCTTCCTCCAGTGGTAGAACAGGGAGGAGAGCACTGGGTGCAGGGAGGGGACCTCAGCTGGGATCCTCCTGGTGTGGGGAAGGGGCCCAGCCTGAGCCCGGTGGGGAGCTTAGGAAGTCTGGCTAAGCAGGCGCTGGTTCATACCAACTCTTACTCTGCCATCTTCCTCCAGCTCTTCAAAGTAGCCCCCCTACCCCACCTGTACGGGGGAATGGGCTCTGGGTGACCTCCCTGAGCTCAAACTGTGGACCCAGAGACCTCAAGGAAGAGTGCCCGGCCGGGCCCAGGCAGGGACCAGTGCAGAACTACCAGGGCAGAGTTGCTTCAGTGTCTCGGTGAAGTTTGCAACTGACCCAAGGAGAAAACCCAAGAGGGGAAAGGCCGGGAGGCATGAATTGACAACACTTTAGCCACTTGAAAACAGCTCCACTTGGATTGTGAGGCAGTTTTATGTTCAGCTGAGAAGTGAGGGGGCTGAACTCCACCATTGCTGGGCTCCTGTCAGTCCGAGGCCCAAGCGTCCACCACGACAAGGAAAGAACAGAGCGAGAGGCCCAGAGGAAGGGAGGACAATTGAAGAAAACCATGTTTAGACTTTCCCCAGCCCTCTCCTTCTTTCTGCTGCCTACAAGAGCCCCAGGCCCAGCCACAGTTCTGTCTCCACTTTTTAGTCCCCTATTCTCCAGCCACAGAGGAAAGAAATAAGGAAGGAGTCTGTGCTGCCTTCAGAAAGTATCTATATACCTGATCAGCCAGTTGCCTTCCACAGAGGGAGGCCAGACTGCGGCTTAGGCCCGCTCCCCACAGGGACATCAGTAGGACATCCTGTGAGGGCTCCCAGACTGATAGAGGGGGCAGGCTGGGCTGAGGGATGCCCCCCAAGTGCACAAATTTTTGTGTACTGGGCCTCTAGTACTATGTAATAATAGACAAACGTGGTAATTAACCATACCTCCGACATGCTTCCCAATGGCTAATCAGGGCGATATGCAAATTAACTGCCAACCAAAATGGCAGCCGGCAGCCAGGTAGCTGAAGTGAACAGGAGGCTTGCTTGCTCCAGTGATGTAGGAAGCCAAGGTTTCCCACCTGCCGCTGCTGGCCACCGAGCTTGCACTCTAAGAAACAATGTTGCAATTATAGAAGCTAAACAAACCCCAGAAAACTGCTTTCAGCCAGCCGGGCCTCAGAGCTGGAGTTGCAACAGTGTTTCAATTATAGAAGCCAAACAAACCCAGATACCTGCTTTCAGAAGCTGAGGTCTCAGAGCTAGAGCTCAGCCTCAGAGCTAAAGATGGCTCTCAGCTCCAGTGACAGCCATAGAAGGTAAATAAATCCCAGAATTAAAAAAAAATGAAAAAAAGGAGAGGTTGGGAGCTTCAGTCACCCGCCAGCCTGAAAACAGCCCTCAGCCCCTCACCCAGACTGGCCAGGCACCCCAGTGGGGACCCCCACCCTGAAGGGGGTGTGACCAGCTGCAAACAGCCATCATCCCCTCATCCAGGCTGGCCAGGCACCCAAGTGGGACCCCCATCCTGATCTGGGACACCCTTCTGGGCAAACCAGCCGGCCCCCACCCGTGCACCAGACCTCTATCCTATATAGTAAAAGGGTAATATGCAAACTAACCCTAACAGCAGAAGGACTGGAAATGACTGGTCACTATGACACACACTGACCACCAGGGGGCAGATGCTCAATGCAGGAGCTGTCCCCTAGTGGTCAGGGCGCTCTCACATGGGAGGAGCTCTGCTCAGCCACAAGCCAGGCTGATGGCTGCCAGTACAGCGGTGGTGGTGGGAGCCTCTCCTGCCTCCTCAGCAGCACTAAGAATGTCCGACTGTAGCTTAGGCCTGCTCCCCGCTGGCAAGTGGACATCCCCCGAGGGCTACCGGGCTGCCAGAGGGATGTCTGATTGCCATCTTAGGCCCAGTCCCCCCGGGGAGCGGGCCTAAGCCAGCAGGTGGTCATCCCCTGAGGGGTCCCAGACTGCGAGAGGGCACAGGCCAGGCTGAGGGACCCCCTAACCCTGAGTGCACAAATTTTTGTGCATGGGCCTCTAGTATTTATATAAAAGACTAAGCAACTGGAATGACTGGAACGACTGGTTGCTATGACATGCACTGACCACTTGGGGAAGACGCTTAACGCAGGAGCTGCCCTTTGGTGGTCAGTGCGCTCCCACAGCAGGAGCGCCGCTCAGCTAACCAACCCATCCCAGCGGCTCACTCCCTCCCTCAGTAGTACTGCAGTTCCAATCTCCAGAGAACGGGCCAGGCACTGACAGACCAGTGCCGCCTGCATGATCTCGACAGCCCTGCTGGCCTCCTGGAAGTTGGCCTCGGGCACCATGACTGCTTCGCCTCCCTAGACACTCTGCAAGGAAGAAGCAATATAACAGCAGCTGCCAGGTGGCTCTTGACAACCAGCGAGAATGTCAGTGACCGGCAAGGGCATCCCACCACCTGCCTGGAGGACCAATCGCATCCTAGCCTCCGCCGTTACCCTCCCCCCATCCCTCTTGGGACCCCACCCATACATGAATTTGTGCACCAGGCCTCTAGTTAATCATAATAATAATTACCATAGCACAACTGACATCTGTATTGTCCCTTATAGTTGACAGAGAGCTTTTTCACTGTTTTAGCTCCAGTGGTTCTCAAAGTAATCCTGTGAGGTGTCTATGGCGATTGTTAGAAGTGACTTAAATAATAAACACATTCTGGTGGATGGAGCCCGATAAGCATTGTTTTTAACAATGGTCACTGTAGGGAGCGGTGTATGATTTTGAAAATGTGGCTGTTGTGTAGGAATCTTTCAGTTCTCTCTCTCTCTCTCTCTCTCTCTCTCTCTCTCTCTCTCTCTCTCTCTCTCTCTCTCTTTCTTTCTCCTCATTATTTTTAAATTCCTTCTCATTGTTTATTCAAAATGCCCAGCCTTGGTTCCAAATGACTTTTGGTGTTTTCAAAACTCAAATTTACCCTTTTCAAATGTGACTTGAGATCAATGAAGATATTCAAATAAAACCCAAAGGCTCTAATTATACATCCAAAAGGTTTCAAACCAGAGTTGCCTTATTGGAATGTATTGGAACATATGTGTCACTTCCTCAGGGGACCCATTTTGAAGGGCATCCTTTATTTGGGTGTGAAAGATCTGGTATGTTTGTTTAAACACAAGGGTCATATTATTTTATGGTTGTAGCTTTAGGAAGTCAATACATAATGAACTTTTCCCCCTGCCAGTTGAGAAACAAGACAGGAAAGCAGATGGAGAGTAAAGTGTGAGCTTTACCACTGATAAGCTGATGGGAGAACCTGCTTCAGAAGTGTGGCCACAGGGGTTGCTAACAACCCGGTCCAAAGTTAGAGAGCTTTACCTACCAGTCACACCCCTAAGACAGAGCCTGACTCACTAGGCATAGAGGGGCAGAGCAGAATGTCTGAACATGCAAGCAGGCAGATGAGAACGGGTGAAGATGGAGAGGAGGAGGTGTAGAAGGAATAGGAGGTTAAGCTAGCATGTTTACTTTCTTCTAAATTCACTAATCTGTTAAAACACTCCTTCTTTTCAAGGAAAAATGAGTAAGAGGTGTGGGGTAAGCCAAAAGTGCTATACCAGGAAAACATGTAGTAAGTGGAAAGGGGATTCCTATCTAGCATTTCCAGGTATTTACCTACTTTAATTTAATGTGACCAACATTTCCAAGACTTAGATATGATTATTTCTATATAGATAATTTATGAAGGTCACATAATAGGTAGTAGTATAAAGGATTCAGACTCTGGTCTGCATATAAAAGCCATGTTTGTTCCAATACACCAAGAAGAGCATTTGATTGTGCACAATAAAGCACTGTGTAAGGTAGTGTATGCTAATGGGCTAGAGAGTGAAGAGACTATTTCATCTTGGAAATCCAGGCAATATCTTGGGGGGATGCAGTATTTGAAGTGGGCATTGAGTAGGATTTAAATACTCAGAAATGAAAAAAAAAATAAATACTCAGAAATGAAGGACTCTCTGGGAACAGGAAACAAGCATAAGCAAAGGTAAGGTGGTAGGAAATTAGCCGGCATAGTTTAGGGAACCATAGTGTATGTGGCAGGCATATCAGGTTGGAATGGTATATAATAGTAAGCACAATTTTCAAAGTAGAAAGAACAGACATGCTTTTATTGGATTTTTTGGGTGACACTGATTAACAAAATTATACAGGTTTCAGGTACACAATTCAACAACATAATCATCTGTACACTGTATAGAGCCAAATGTATTGTGTGTTCACCACCCCAAGTCTAATCTCCATCCATCACTATTTATTCTCCTATATCCTCCTCCTGGCAATCACCACACTGCTGTCCATGTCCATGAGCAGTTGCTTTTATTGAGTCTTTATGTGTTCCAGGAGCTGGAGATTTAAAAGCAGTCAAACACAGGCCTGCTCTTGAGGAGCTTACAGCCAAGTGGGTGGGGGGACAGATTGAAATCCAAACAATCACACGATATGAAATTTATACTATGGTGATGGTGACAAAGGAGACATACAGTGTGCTTTGAAGGTCTGTAATAAATAAGAGAGTCTGAATGGATTGTGAAAGTCAGGAAACATCTGACCAAATGACACCAAAGCTGAGATCTGAAAGATAAGTAAAAGTTAACTAGTCCAAGAATACAGAGCATTGCATTCTTTGCACATTTACAAAGGAATGAAAAGGAGTGAATCTCTAGTACTCACAACTACATGGATGATATTGGTAACATAATGTTGGGTGAAAAAAAAGCAAGATCTAGAGTCTGTATGCTGTATGGTACATTTGATAAAGTTTAAAAGAAAAACTAACCAGTACATTGTTTAGATATATAAATAAATGTGATGAAACAAAAAAGGCAATGAAAAACAAATATTAAAATTAGAGAAAGTGGAAATTTAGAGGGGGGAAGGATGGGGAAGTTCATAAAAGGACTTGTAAATTATTAGTAACGTAGATACTGAGGTGGATGAGGAGTTCTCAAAAGCTCATTGTATTGCTTTAAATGCAATGAATAAAGAGGACCATGCATAAGCCAATTTTAACGGTATGAAAACCAAGAATTATGATTAATCCAATTCTGGGAATCTGAGTTGTGTGGTTTTTTTTTTTTAAGGGATTATACTGAGTATTGGGAACTTAAAGAATATCAGGAGGGCTGGATGAGAAGAGCAGAGGGGGAAAGACAGGAAATGAGGATGCAGAGATGGCTGAGCTCTGGACCATGCAGACCGTTGCAGGCAGTTTTCTCTTTATCCCAAGAGCTATGAAAACCAATGAAGGGTTTTAAAGCATGAGACAGACTTCAAAATTTGCATTTTGAAAAAAAAAATACTTTTCTTTCAATGCAGTGAGACTTGAAGACAGGCCAGAATGAATGTGGATGAACCATTTAGAAAGCTTTGTCTAGATCAGCGGTTCTCAACCTGTGGGTCGCGATCCCTTTGGGGGTCGAACGACCCTTTCACAGGGGTTGCCTAAGACCATCGCAAAACACATATATAATTACATATGTTTTTGTGATTAATCACTATGCTTTAATTATGTTCAATTTGTAACAGTGAAAATACATCCTGCATATCAGATATTTACATTATGATTCATAACAGTAGCAAAATTACAGTTATGAATTAGCAATGAAAATAATTTTATGGTTGGGGTCACCACAACATGAGGAACTCTATTGGAGGGTCACGGCATTAGGAAGGTTGAGAACCACTGGTCTAGATATAAGATAATTGGAGCTTAGAATAGGGTAGAGGTTGAAGTGATAGTAGTGATGGTGAGGATGGTGATAGTGGTAGTAATGGTGATAATAGTTTTAATGGTGGTGATGGTATGTTGGTGATGGTAGTGATGGGGGTAGTTCTGGTATTGTTGGTGGTGCTGGCAATGATGGTGACTTTAGTGCTTGAAATAGAGCCAAATAAACAAAATTGAGAATATTTAGGAAGTGAAATCTATAGAATTTTGGGATAGATTTGATATATGTTGATGGAGAGAAAGGTATCAAGAATAATTACTAGAGTTATTTTTTTGCTGTTTTTTGTTTTTTGTTTGCTTGCTTATAACAAAAGCAGGGATGGGGCAGGAAGGAGAAATCAATAATACAGTTTTGGGTATGCCGAGTTTCAGATGCTTTTTAAGTTCCACCTTTTTTCTTTCTCAGGTCCTTTCTAGAGATGGTGATCTCACTTTCCTCTTTGTTGTCTAAACAAGAGCTCACAAACTCAAATTCCTTCTGGGGCCATGGAAGTAACTGGAGTGAGTGAAGCAGGCTGGGTCAGAAAGACATTCAGAATGGTGGGATTCTATTTTCATCGTTATATTATTGGTTGTTTCTAGTTTGCATTCATATCCAGGGAGCTGTTGCTGGAATTTGTTGGGATTAATGGCTGTTCTATAGGAGTATTCTCCTCATATAAAAAGTCTCTTCCCTCTTCCACTTCATTCTCTCTTTTCGCTCTTTTTTTTTTTTTTCTTTTCTCGCTTTTATTTTCCCCCTTCCTTTTTCCCAATTTCATTTTTGCACTCCCTTTTTTTGGTCCCTACCTTTCTTTTCCTTTTTCTCTTTTATCTTTTTCTCTTCCTTCTTCCTTATCCCCTAATTCTCTTAATTCAGGTGGTCACCTTTAATTGGGGTTATTAATATCGTGAATATATTTGTGTATAGTGCCTGGTACGTGGTGCCTTGTTGTGTTGTATTTTGTGCCTTTAAATCAACGCAGCAGATCCAAGCAACAGCAACCTCCTGAGCACCTCATCCTCTGCTGAGGAACAGCAGCTGTATGTGAAACCTCGCCCCACCAGCCAGAAGAGCCACCACAGCTGTGAACAGCACCCACCAGAGGAGCTGCTGACAACTGAAGAGCAGCTGCTACCGCAACCGCCCGAAGAGCAACCACAGACCAAGGAGTCACTGCCACCAAGGGAGCAACCACTGAACAACTCAACGTCTAGATATGTCAGTGAGATCAAACATGGGTAGACAAAGAAACCCCCAAAGGAAAGAGAAGGAGGACTCTCCAGAAAAGCAGCTAAGTAATACAGAGGCATGCAACATGACAGATAAAGAATTCAGAATAAGGATCCTAGAGTGCATAAACCGGATGGAGGAAAAAATCGACAACCTCTGCAAGAAGCAAGAAGAAACAGATGAAAAAATCGATAACATATGGAAGAAGCTAGAAGAAACAGATGAAAAAATCGATAACATATGGAAGAAGCTAGAAGAAACAGATGAAAAAATCAACAACCTAAGTAAGACCCAAGAAGAAATGAAGAGTGATATAGCTGCAATGAAAAACTCCATTGAAAGTATCAACAGTAGACTAGGAGAAGCGGAGGACCGAATTAGTGAATTAGAAGACAAGGAAGCAAAACACACCCAAAATGTACTGCAATTGGAGAAAAAAATTAAAAGACAGGAGGAGAGCCTAAGGGAGCTTTGGGACAACATGAAACGAAACAACATACGAATAATAGGAGTACCAGAACAACAGAAGGATGAACAAGGATTAGAAAACCTACTCGAAGAAATAATATCAGAAAACTTTCCTGAGGTGGGGAAGAAAAAAGTCACACAAGCCCAGAGAGTCCCAAACAAGGTGAACCCGAAAAGACCCACACCAAGACACATCATAATCACCATGGCAAATGTTCAGGACAAAGAGAGAATCTTACAGGCTGCAAGAGAGAGACGGAAAGTTACATACAAGGGATCTCCCATTAGATTGTCAAATGACTTCTCAACAGAAACACATCAGGCCAGAAAAGAATGGACTGAAATTTACAAAGTGATGCAAAGCAAAGGACTGAATCCAAGAATACTCTATCCAGCAAGGCTATCATTCAAACTTGAAGGGGAAATAAGAAGCTTCACAGACAAAAAAAGGCTAAGGGAGTTTGTCACCACCAAGCCAGCAATGCAAGGAATGCTAAAGGGACTGGTATAAAAATAAGAAATAAAAAGCTCAGAAAGAAAACAGCCACACAAAAAAAGAAATGGCTACAAACAAGTACCTTTCAATAATAACTTTAAACGTAAACGGACTAAATGCTCCAACCAAAAGACATCGAGTGGCTGAATGGATAAAAAAACATGACCCATACATCTGCTGTCTACAAGAAACCCACCTCATTAGAAGGGACTCACACAGACTGAAAGTGAAAGGATGGAAAAATATCTTTCAGGCAAATGGAAAGGAAAAGAAAGCTGGGGTAGCAATACTTATATCGGACAAAATAGACCTCAAAGTGAAGGCCTTAACAAGAGATAAGGAAGGCCACTTCATAATACTAAAGGGATCAATACAACAAGAAGATATAACCCTGGTAAACATATATGCACCCAATGTAGGAGCACCCAAATTCATAAAAAAAACTCCTGGAAAATATCAAAGGAGAGATCGACAACAATACAATCATAGTAGGGGACTTTAATACACCATTGACAGCACTGGATAAGTCCTATAGACAAACAACCAGCAAAGATACAGCAATCCTAAATGACTCACTAGATCAGATGGACTTAATAGACATCTTCAGAACACTTCACCCCAAAGCCAGAGAATATACGTTCTTCTCAGGTGCTCATGGGACATATTCAAAAATAGACCACATATTGGGTCACAAGCAAAGTATCCCCAAATTCAAGAAGATTGAAATCATAAAAAGCGTCTTCGCAGACCACGATGGCATAATATTAGAAATAAACTACAATAAAAACAACCCAAAATACTCAAACACCTGGAAGCTGAATAGCATGCTATTAAATATTGATTGGGTTACCAATGAGATCAAAGAAGAAATTAAAAACATCCTGGAAACTAATGACAATGAAAACACAACAATCCAAAACCTATGGGACACATTGAAAGCAGTCCTGAGAGGGAAGTTTATAGCTCTACAGGCCTATCTCAAAAAACAAGAAAAAATGGTAGTAAATCATCTAACTCTACAACTCAAAGAATTAGAAAGAGAGCAACAAGAAAACCCCAGAGTGAGCAGAAGGAAGGAGATAATAAAGATTAGAGCAGAAATAAATGACATAGAGACCAAAAAAACAATACAGAAAATCAACGAAACCAAGAGCTGGTTCTTTGAAAGGATAAACAAGATTGATAAACCTCTAGCCAGACTCACCAAGAAGCAGAGAGAGAGGACCCAAATAAATAAAATCAGAAACGATAGAGGCGAAATAACAACAGACCCCACAGAAATACAAATGATTGTTAAAAAATACTATGGACAGCTTTACTCCAACAAACTAGACAACCTGGAGGAAATGGACAAATTCCTAGAAAAATACAGCATTCCAAAACTCAATCAGGAAGAATCTAAAAATCTCAACAGGCCAATAACTATGGAAGAAATTGAAGCAGTCATCAAAAAGCTTCCATCAAACAAAAGCCCAGGACCAGACGGCTTCACAGGGGAGTTTTACCAAACATTCAAGGAAGAACTAAAACCTATCCTCCTCAGACTACTACAAAAAATTCAAGAGGAAGGAACACTTCCAAGCACATTCTATGAAGCCAGCATCACCCTAATACCAAAACCAGGTAAAGACAACACAATGAAAGAGAATTACAGGCCAATATCCCTCATGAACATAGACGCCAAAATCCTCAACAAAATCTTAGCAAATCGGATCCAGCAGTACATCAGAAAGATCATACACCATGACCAAGTAGGATTTATCCCAGGGATGCAAGGATGGTACAATATCCGCAAATCAATAAACGTGATACATCACATAAACAAATTGAAAGAAAAAAACCACATGGTCATATCAATTGATGCAGAAAAAGCATTTGACAAAATTCAACACCCATTTTTGATAAAAACTCTCAGCAAGGTGGGAGTAGAAGGATCATACCTCAACATAATAAAAGCCATATATGACAGGCCCACAGCCAACATCATACTCAACGGACAAAAACTAACACCATTTCCCCTAAGAACAGGAACAAGACAGGGATGCCCCCTCTCACCTCTCCTGTTCAACATAGTACTGGAAGTGTTAGCCATTGCAATTCGGCAAGAAGAAGAAATAAAAGGCATCCAAATTGGAAAAGAGGAAGTAAAACTGTCCTTATTTGCAGACGACATGATATTATACATACAAAACCCTAGAGATTCCATCAAAAAGCTACTAGACTTAATACATGAATTTGGCAATGTAGCAGGATACAAAATTAACCCCAAGAAATCTGAGGCATTTCTATACACCAATAGTGAACTTTCAGAAAGAGAGATTATAAAAACAATCCCGTTTACCATTGCACCGAAAAAACTAAGCTACCTAGGAATAAACTTAACTAAAGAGGTAAAAGACCTCTACTCAGAAAACTACAGGACGTTGAAAAAAGACATAGAGGAAGACATAAACAGATGGAAGAACATACCGTGTTCATGGATTGGTAGAATCAACATCATTAAAATGTCCATACTACCCAAAGCAATCTATAAATTCAACACACTTCCCATTAAAGTACCAACAGCATACTTCAGAGATCTAGAACGAACTTTCCAAAAATTCATCTGGAATAAAAAAAGACCCCGAATAGCTGCAGCAATCCTGAAAAAGAACAAAGTAGGTGGGATCTCAATACCAGATATCAAGTTGTATTACAAAGCCACTGTTCTCAAAACTGCCTGGTACTGGCACAAGAATAGGCATATAGATCAATGGAATAGAATAGAGAACCCAGAAATCGGCCCGAACCAATATGCTCAATTAATATTTGACAAAGGAGGCAAGAACATACAATGGAGCCAAGATAGTCTCTTCAATAAATGGTGCTGGGAAAACTGGACAGATATATGCAAGAAAATGAAACTAGACCACCAACTTACACCATACACAAAAATAAACTCAAAATGGATAAAGAACTTAAATGTACGACAGGATACCATAAAAATTCTAGAAGAATCCAAAGGCAAGAAAATCTCAGACATATGCCGAAGCAATTTCTTCACTGATACAGCTCCTAGGGCACTTGAAACTAAAGAAAAAATGAACAAATGGGACTACATCAAAATAAAAAGCTTCTGCACAGCAAAAGAAACCATCAACAAAACAATGAGAAAACCCACTGTGTGGGAAAACATATTTGCCAATGACATATCTGATAAGGGCCTAATCTCCAAAATTTATAGGGAACTCATACAACTTAACAAAAGGAAGATAAACAATCCAATCAAAAAATGGGCAAAGGACCTAAATAGACACCTTTCAAAAGAGGACATCCAGAAAGCCAAGAGACATATGAAAACATGCTCAAAGTCACTAATCATCCGAGAGATGCAAATCAAAACAGCAATGAGGTACCATCTCACACCTGTCAGACTGGCTATCATCAACAAATCAACAAACGACAAGTGCTGGAGAGGATGTGGAGAAAAAGAAACACTTGTGCACTGCTGGTGGGAATGCAGACTGGTGCAGCCACTATGGAAGACAGTATGGAGTTTCCTTAAAAAACTGAAAATGGAACTCCCATTTGACCCTGTGATCCCACTTCTAGGAATATATCCCAAGAAACCAGAAACACCAATCAGAAAGGATATATGCACCCCTATGTTCATAGCAGCACAATTCACCATAGCTAAGATCTGGAAACAGCCTAAGTGCCCATCAGTAGATGAATGGATTAGAAAACTGTGGTACATCTACACGATGGAATACTATGCTGCTGTAAAAAGGAAGGAACTCTTACCATTTGCAACGGCATGGATGGAACTGGAGAGCATTATGCTAAGTGAAATAAGCCAGTCAATAAAGGAAAAATACCACATGATCTCACTCATTCATGGTCAATAGAGACCATTATAAACTTTTGAACAATAATAGATACAGAGGCAGAGCTGCCTCAAACAGATTGTCAAACTGCAGCGGGAAGGCCGGGGAGGGTTGGGGGGCAGGAGGTAGGGGGGTAAGAGATCAACTAAAGGACTTGTATGCATGCATATAAGCATAACCAATGGACATAAGACACTGGGGGATAGGGGAGGCTAGGGGACTGTCTAGGGCGGGGGGATAAAATGGACACATATGTAATACCCTTTGTAATACTTTAAGCAATAAAAAAAAAAAAAAGAATGGTGGGGATGTCGGTGACCTATAGAGAACATGACCATCAAAGGGTGGGTGGTGGCTGCTTAGTCATTGGGAGGCCAAGTGCTGTGGGCTCTTGATGTTTCAAGAGGAGAAAAAAATCATCATTATTATATTTATTAGCAAGTAATTTAACACTTTTAAATTTTATTCTTAAAATATATTTTTATTGATTTTAGAGAGGGGAAGGGAGAGGAATGGAGAGAGAGAAACATCGATGGAGAAAGCATCATCGACTGGCTGCCTCCTATCGAGCCCGCAACCGGGCATATGCCCTGACCAGGAATCAAACCCTGACCTCCTGGTTCATGGGCTGATGATATTCAACCACTGAGCCACACTGGCCAGGCTAATGTAACACTTTTCAAAAAACCTACTGTAAGGCCCTGTAGGCTAAATAAAACTACTCTGTAACCCATAGGTAGCTAGATGAGAATTTTGGTTCTGAATTATTCATTACTATTAATTTACTCATATTATTGATCAAATACTGCAGCATGTATCCCCTAAGTATGATAGTCTCTTACATAACCACCATATAGTGATCAAATGCAGGATTGATACAATGCTATTATCTAATATACAGTTAATATTCAATTTTGTAATATTTTTCTGATCCAGAATCTAGGCTGGATCACCCAGTGTATTTGGTTGTCATGTATATTTAGTGTCTCCTTAAATTGGGAATAGTTCCTCATTGTCTCTTATGACATTGATATTTTTGAATAGTATAGGCCAGTTGTTTTATAGAATGCCCCTCAATTTGAGTTTGCTTGATTGTTTCCTCATGATTAGATTCAGGTTATTGTTTGTTTGTTTGTTGTTGTTTTGGCAGGAATATTATGTAAGTACTAGTGCCCTGGTGCATGGATTTGTGTACATTGAAAGTAAATTAATTAGAAGGTGGCTGGTGGGGTGGGACTGGGCAAGATGGCTGGACACACCCTGGAGCCAACCTCCCTAGGTCTCTCCCCAGCTGCTGCACCTGGGGCAGCGGTGCAGCTTGAAGGTCATCTGCTGAGTGAGCAGAGTCCTTCTGGCAGGTGGGGTCCCTCAGCCTGGCCTGCGGGGATCAGGCTGAAACCTGCTCTCTGACATCCCCCGAGGGATCTCAGATTGCAAGAGGATGGTTCTCGGGTGACGCACCCCGGAATCAGGCTCCCTCTTTTCTGGTTTCGGGTGCATCACCCAAGAACTGCCGCCACTGCCAAGTCACTGCAGCTAGGCAGCTCCTGCATTGAGAGTCTGCCCCGTGGTGGTCAGTGGGCATCATAGCTACCGGTTGGATGATCAGACAGTCGCTTAGCCCTTTTTGAAAAAAAATTTATTGGGGTGTCAGTCAACATGAACATGTAGGTTACATGTGTGGATTACTAATTTACAAAATCTGTATATAAAACAATGTGCCCACCACCCAAAGTCAAATCTTCTCCTGTCACCTTATATTAGGACCCCTTTCTTCCCCTACTCTCCTATCTCTGGCAACCACCACAATGCTGTTTGTGTACATAAGTTTCAGTTTTATATTCCACATATGAGTTAAATCATATAGTTCTTAGCTTTCTCAGTTTGACTTATTTCACCTTGCATAATGTTCTCAAGGTCCATCCATGTTGTTGTAAATGATGCTATTTCATCCTTTCTTATGGACGTGTAATACTCCATTGTGTATATATACCACATCTTCTTTATCCAGTCCTCTATTGTAGGGCACTTTGGCTGTTTCTAACTCTTGGCCACCTTGAATAATGCTGCAATGAACATAGGGGTGTATATATCTTTGTGTATAAATGATTTCGAGTTTTTTGGGTATATACCCAGGAGTGGGATTGTTGGGTCATATTGTAGCTCTATTTTTAATTTTTTGAGGAATTGCCAGACTGCTTTCCATAGTGGTTGTACCAGTCTACATTCCCACCAGCATTGAATGAGGGTTCCCTTTTTTCTACAACCTCTCTGACACTTGTTTTTGCTTGTCTTGTTGATAGTGGCCACTCTAACTGGTGTCAGGTTTATATATATAGATTGCTGTGTCCTCAGTGTATCACATCGGGAGGCACATGATGTCACTTTGATCATTTAGGGAGGCTTGTGTCTGCCAGATTTCCCCACTTGCAGGAAAGTATCCTCTTTGTAATCAGCAGTAATCTGTGGGGAGATAATTTGAGACTCTGCAAATATCCTATTTACCAACAAACTTTCACCCAGTAATTTTAGCACTCATTGGAAATTCCCATATAAATCTATTACTATAGAGGTTGCAAATTTGTGATTTTTAAAAACTAACATTTCTTCTATATTTGTTAGCATTCTATAATAAAGAAGAGCTTTCTTTCCTTATTTATTTCCTGTTAAATCTTTTTGTATCCTCATGGATACCCAGATCCTTTTTTATCCAATGTTTTCTCATTTATTATTGTTGTTTTGATGCTAATATTGCCCACATTTGGCCAGTGGGAGCTTTCTTTCTTTCTTTTTTTTTTTTTTTAAAAATATATTTTATTGATTTTTTACAGAGAGGAAGGGAGAGGGATAGAGAGCTAGAAACATCGATGAGAGAGAAACATCGATCAGCTGCCTCCTGCACACTCCCTACTCGGTATGTGCCTGCAACCAAGGTACATGCCCTTGACCGGAATCAAACCTGGGACCCTTGAGTCCACAGGCCGACGCTGTATCCATTGAGCCAAACCGGTTAGGGCTCTTTTTCTTTTTAAAAATATGTTTTTATTGGTTTTAGAGAGAGGGGAAAGGAGAGATAGAGAAAGAAACATTGATCGGCTGCCTCCTGCATGCTCTCTACTGGGGATTGAGCCCACAACGTGGCCATGTGCTCTGACCAGGAATCAAAACCAGCAATGACCTCTCTGTGCATGGGACAATGCTCAACAACCAACTGAGCCACATTGGCCAGGGCAATGAGAGCTTTTTCAAGCTGGCTCTTATGTTCTCTGACATGTTCTCATCAATTTTTGAGGATTTACTTTCTTTTTTTGTTGTTAGTCCGCACCTCAGGGTATTTTTCCTTTGATTTTTAGAGAAAGTGGAGGTTAAGTGGAGAGAGACACATCAATTGGTTGCTTCCTGCAACTGAGTACATACCCTTGACTGGAATGAAACCCAGGGCCCTTCAGTCCTTGGACCGATGCGCTATCCACTGAGCCAAAGCGGCCAGGCCAAGGATTTATTTTCTGTCACAAGATGCTTATGGTTCACTTTGTACTTTCCCTGGAATCAGTCATTTGCCCAAGGAGCACTGCTTCCTTTTAGTGGGGAATGTATTTAGAAATGAAAATCTGGGTACAGGTACACTCATCACTACTGAAATGTCACTGATTCTAGGTGCTTTCAGTGGACAGAACTAGAAGGCATATATTTTTTTAAATTTCATGAGTTCAGTCAAGTACCAGACAGCCTCCCCTGCCTTCTCCTATTCCATAGGTGTATCTTCCTTCTCCCACAGTGAGTACCTGGCTCCTAACAGCATCAATGTATTTGTCCATTTAAAGCATGAATTTTAAAGCATGAATTTTAAAGCAGATGAGTGTTCCTCCTTTCATCCCTCCATTCCCAGCTGCTGAGATAATTTATTTTGACATTCCTCAATTTCTATAGTTTTGTAGTTAATTTACTGACATTATGAGCATGTCAAGGTTTCTCTCTCTAAGCATATCTACAGAGAGTTCACAATGTAGAAGTACTACATTAATATTATTTATCATAAATCATACAAAGAATAATTCATTTTGTTTGAGTGAGGCTGGAATAGGGACTGTTGATAATAATTTCCATCTGCTTGGCAGTTTACAGTTTACAAAGTACGTCTTTACTTCTGTACAAGTACTACTTCATTCATAATGGTTTGAATTCCGTAGGTCCCAGACAAAATGAATAACAGATAAACCCAGAGCTTTGTGAATGTTTGACATAGTACAACTCAGATAACAACTGCTGATTTTTAAAAAGATGTATTGAGAATCTATGATTGATGAACACAGATATCATGTAAAAGCCTGAAATACTCTCAGCAACAGATAATCTAAAACTTTTTATATTCATGTTGGCATTGTTTCCTTGGCATTTTTGTCATTGTTATCTTGTAGGAATTTTGTGTCTTCCTTAGATTGATGTTTTGAAAAGATGTCTGCTTCCTAAAGATACACCAAATTACAAATACCTCTAAAGCAATGGTTCTCAAATGTGGCTGCACATGGAATGGCTTGGGGAGATGGGAAAGGGGGCTGCACTTATCCATTAAATCAGAATCTTTAGGGTAAGCATCAGTACTTTTTGAAGCTGTCGAGAAGGTTCTATTGATCAGCCACTATTGACTAAAGAAAGGCTGTGCCAACTTTTATTGACAGTGGGCTGGGTCACAGGGAGCTTGTTGTTATAATGCAGTACAGCCATGTAGATAAATACTTTCTGGGAGTCATTCCTTGGTTCAGCATTTAAGAACTGTCATCTGTAATCTCAACATACTTTTGCAGACTTTCTTCCCCAGTGTTCCTCACATGAATGGTTCCCTGCAACAAGGCGCTTTTACTCCTCTTCCTTGATCTCCCTTTGTTCACTCCTGCCTTTACTGTTGCACTTATTACACCTTTACTGATGAGATCTGTCTGTTGTCTTTTCGTCCAGGCTACTTATTCTTCCCTTACTTGTCCCCCTAAAAGGACTGTCCTTCCTCTTCTATGACAATTAAAAACTCAGCCATGCCTCAAGACTCTATTTCAGTCTAGTTTCTTCTGTGAAGCCTCCCCTGACCACAGGGCCTCCATGAGCTCTCCCTTCTAGTATTTACCGTGAAGCTCTTGGCATGGACCCTCTGTTTGGTCCCCAAAATGGAGTGCCCTGCTTAAGTGTTTTAAACTACACCTAGATCAAGCTCCTTAAAGGTGCCATCTGTCCCCGGATAAGTAGTAGGAGCTGCTAAAACATCTGTTGACCTGCAATAAAGTCAATTCACTTAAAGATCCACAGAAAATGAAATCAACTATAAAAGCAAGAAAGATAAGTTGTGGGAGTTTTTGGAAGAATCTCTGAAAAGATTGCACTGACTATCCCATGAGCAATCATTGGGTTTGCAAGGGTCAATGAATGTAATAATTATTCTTTTAAAAAAAAATTTTTAATTGAATTCAGAGAGGAAGGGAGAGGGAGAGAGAAATTAAGTTTGCAAGGGTCAATGAATGTAATAATTATTCTTTAAAAATATTTTTTTATTGAATTCAGAGAGTAAGGGAGAGGGAGAGAGAAATAGAAACATCAATGACGAGAGAGAGTCATTGATCAACTGCCTCCTGCATGCCCCTACTGGGGATTGAGCTCGTAACCCCAGGATGTGCCTGGGACCCCCTGGTCTGCAAGCTGACTCTATCCCCTGAGCCAAACCAGTTAGGGCTTAATGATTATTCTTTAGTATTTGTAACTCCTACTTTTTTTTTTCCAAACCCAGGAAAAAGTGGGGAAATATTTTTTTTTGGAGGGAATGGAATGACAGTGGCATTGGGAGAGAGGTGGGGTGTGATGTATGTTTTGTAAAGGGGAATTTTTTCCATTGTGATCATCATTTTAGATGATAATGTATTTTCTTTAAAAAAATGTAGTGGGTAATGTCTATTCCGGTTCCATTCCAGATGTTAGGGTAACATAGTGTCGTGGGACACCAGACAGCATCCTAAGAGGTAACACGAGATTCCTGTCTGAAAGCTCTGCATTCCAAAAGCCCAGACCTGGAGGAAAATGTCCAGGTACCTCTGAGCTAGGGTAGTAGCCAACACTGGGGATAGAGTGCCACCTACTGACAAGCCATAGTCACACTTTTTCCTGCTGTTTGGGCTTCAGGTGTCCCAAATTGCAAGGACAGCTGTGTTGTTAAAGAGTGCAGAGGGCAGAGGTTAAGTTTAAGATGTAGCTCTGTTTCAGAGGGGTTTTATCTCTTTAAAGGT
Organism: Myotis daubentonii; assembly: GCF_963259705.1. NCBI lineage: Eukaryota > Metazoa > Chordata > Mammalia > Chiroptera > Vespertilionidae > Myotis > Myotis daubentonii. The sequence continues at coordinate 33,615,294 of NC_081850.1, forward strand.
TTTAAAAATAGAAATCCATTTTTATTTAAAGATAACACATTAGTAAATGGGAAGTTTACATTAGAAAAGTGTTGTGACATATCCAGTAGTTTTAGAATGTTGCCTGAAGTGAGGAGACACTGATGGACATAAAGGGCACTGTTGTCTCCTTATAAGCCATGCAGCTTCAAGCTCCTCATCTAGGAAATAGTCATAATTGCTTGTCCTCTCAGCAACCTGTCAGGTCAATTTGTAAAGTGCATTAGAGGTTGACAAGATGGGTGGATGGGATTTATTTCCTCCCCTGGAAAATGCATCCGGGACACATGATTGCAGTTGGGAAAAAGGCCACTTCCTCAATCAACTGAGATCCAAAGTTAATCTCTTTCAATTCTTTGGAGACAGTGGTATCTTAAAAAAGGAAAAAAAAAGACACTTTCATTGCGGCAGTACACAAAGGAATGGGAGAGTGGAAGGAGGAGAAGTAAATGTTCTTTTAGCAGCCAATGTCTTCACAAGCTGCACCTTGGTAAATTGGCTTTTGGGGGCTTCCCATTTCCACCTTCAGCAGCATCGAATCCCTGGGGAATTCCAGCCCTCTAGATCCTGATAAAGTCACATTAAACTTAACCTAACATTAAGATGCAGTCTCAAGAGGGTTATACCTAAACTAGAATAAGAGGGAGTGCTGCTTGGTTCAAAGGCATAGTACTAATAGACAGTGCTTACCATGTACTAGGCTCTGTGCTAAAAGACTTCCACAGATCAGTCTTTGTATGCTCCGTACAGCCCAATGAAGTAGGATTAGCATAGGCTCAGGGAGGGAGATTAAGGAACTTGTCCAGTGTTCCACAGCCAGTGAGTGAGAGGGCTGAGACCTGAGTCCAGTTCTGCCTAGCTCCAGAATCAATACTCTTATCTGTGTGACATTCTGAACCTCTAATGTTATTTCAAGAATTGGTAGTGGAATTATCTTGGAGCTAGAGAAGCTATGAAGAACCTCAGGGCTCACATCTTTCTTAGATTTAAGGGGCTATCCTGTGCTGTGATTGACAGAGAATCCCCTACCTTTTTCTTTTCTTTTTATTTTTTTAAAAATATATTTTATTGATTTTTTTTTTTTTTTTTTTTTTTTTTTTACAGAGAGGAAGGGAGAGTGATAGAGAGTTAGAAACATCGATGAGAGAAACATCAATCAGCTGCCTCCTGTACACCCGCTACTGGAGATGTGCCCGCAACCAAGGTACATGCCCTTGACTGGAATCGAACCTAGGATCCTTCAGTTCTAGGCTGACGCTCTATCCACTGAGCCAAAACGGTCAGGGCTCTTTTTTTTTTTTTTTTTTTTTTATAGAAAAGCATGTAGCTTCATCAAAGTTCTAGATTACCTTAAATGGAGAAGCAATATTTACCCGGTGACTTGAACGTGTGTGTGTGTGTGTGTGTGTGTGTGTGTGTGTAGGTGTATACATGCATATGCATGCATCTTTTTTGCATGGAGTGGGGGTTTGAACCAAGAGCAGGGATACTGAAGAAATGGTATAAAGAGCACTGGGCAAGGATTCAAAAGTCCTCAATTTTAATTCTGGCTCAGCCATTTACAATAACAGCAGCTAATATTTGAGTGCTTACAGTATGTCAAGCTCCATTCCAAACATTTTATTCATATTAATTCATTTAATCCTCATGACTGTTCTATGGGTAAGTACTATTATTATCACCATTTTACTGATGAGAAAATTGAGGTCCACAGCAGTAAAGGTACTTGGATAAGGTCATTCCAGCTAATCATTGGTTGAAAGTTGGTTTAAACTCAGGCTGTCTGGCTTACTACAGTAATTATTATACAAGTAGAGGCTCAATGCACGAAATTCGTGCAAGGGGCTTGGCCCTCACAGCCCTGGCTTCATCCGGAAGGTTATCTGGAAGGATGTCCGGAAGGTTGTTTGGCTGTCCAGTCAAATTAGCATATTATGCTTTTATTATTATAGATACTGTTTCTTGGCTAACCAATTTGTAAATTGTGTCAGTTACCCTTTCTGAGCCTCAGTTTTTCCCACATATAAATTAATATTTTTAGCTAATAATGAATTCCAAGCTTGTGTTCAACCTTACAGATCAGCTAGAGATGGAAAAGATCATGCACACGGATGCCTTCCCCCTAATACACACATGGTGCAAAAATGCAAACGAGAGGGGGGTCTACATGCAGTTAGTAGCACCAGGAAAGGCTGCAGAAGAAGCTGGCTTTGGACTTGATCTTTTTTTTTTTAAAATACATTTTATTGATTTTTTACAGAGAGGAAGGGAGAGGGATAGAGAGCTAGAAACATCGGTGAGAGAGAAACATCGATCAGCTGCCTCCTGCACACTCCCTACTGGGCATGTGCCCGCAACCAAGGTACATGCCCTTGACCGGAATCGAACCCGGGACCCTCAAGTCCGCAGGCCAATGCTCTATCCACTGAGCCAATCTGGCTAGGGCTGGACTTGATCTTAAAGGTGGACACTAGTCCAGAAAGGACACTCCAGGTAGAGGCAAAGCTCAAGGTAAGTTTGGTAACTCTAGTAACTTGTCCATTTTGACTGAAGAACAGGGTATTGGACAGAGGACACTGCCAGAGGGGTACAGCGAGGTCCTAGGTTAAAGTGTCATATCCAGGACCATTAATGCCTGAAGTAGTGTGTAAGTCAATTTGTGTAGGAACAGGCTGGAGGCAGGAAGACCAGTGAGGAGGCCAGAGAAATGGTCTGGCTGAGAGAACTGAGGTCCTAAAGTTGGGTGGGGGAGGGGCACTGAACAGTGAAGATTGTTCAGAAACATTAGGAAAGCAGGATGGGGAGGGTGAGAAGGGATACGGGAGGTGGTATGCAGTATAGTGAGCAGAATAGCTAAGTGAGAAGGTAACAACTTCTTGCAAAGGAGGACAGTTCAGTTGCTGACTTCTTTGAGCTTGAATTCCTGTGGACTCTGTAGGCAGACACGCTTGGCCATAGTCATTGGATTTGTATGGCTGAAGCTTAGAGTAATGATCTTCAGAGGAATATGATAATGACAATTATGTGCCAGGCATTCATACCTCCACCTTCCCCCGCCTCCACATTATCTCTAATCAACAGAAGAGTGCTGCTATACTGGTATGTGGCTTTCATTTTAGAGTGTTTTTTTTTTTTTTCCCTTTCCCAAAGAGGCAGCATAGCATAGTGCTAAACAGGACAGACTCAGAAGCCAGAAGACTAGAATAAGGAGAGGAGCTACTGACTAGTTGAGTATTCTGGGCAAGAAATGTAATCTTTCTGTGCCTTGGAGTATAAAATGGGGATATATCTATCTCTTAAGGTTGTTGTGAGGATAAAATGAATTAATATATGTAAAATGCCTGGCCTGGGTAAGCACATAGGAATTGTTGGCTATTACTGTTGATGAGTAAACTAATGAAATCATTGGCTGAGGATGCGTAGCTAGCAGAGTTAGGATTCAAACCCAGGCTCACAAGCTCCAAAGCCTTGCCTCCTTAAGTTTCACTGTGCCACGTTGGAGTGAGAGCAGATTCTAACAGAAATGAGAAAAGAAGCAAAGATGACTTGGGGAACAGCACATTCAGGTGGCCGAAGGAGGAAGAGGAATAAGAGAAGGCACAAGGAGAAATTAGCAGGAAGAATAGGAACACAGAACTTATAAAACAACAACACATTTTCTGTTTTTATTTATTTTTTATTTTTTTATTATTATTTTTTTAAATATATTTTATTGATTTTTTACAGAGAGGAAGGGAGAGAGATAGAGAGCTAGAAACATCAATGAGGGAGAAACATCAATCAGCTGCCTCCTGCACATCTCCTACTGGGGATGTGCCCGCAACCCAGGTACATGCCCCTGACCAGAATCGAACCTGGGACCCTTCAGTCCGCAGGCTGATGCTCTATCCACTGAGGCAAACCAGCTAGGGCTGGGGGTAGGAAATTTTTTAGTGCTTTGAGAGTCTGATGAAGCTTAGAGACCTCTGCTCAGAAGAAGGTACCTCAAATAAAAAGACATGAGATTACAAAAGGTAATTGCTTCTATCCACGTACCCCTTGGAATTCAGAACTCCTCTAAGGATACTTCCAGCTTTAAGATTAGGTACCTTTGTGGTCTCCATTCTTAGAAGCTGCATGTTGCCCTCCGATTTCTCTAAACTGTGTCTGTATAGAAACTCAGAGATGCCATCAGAATGCAGAACGTGTCCAAATCTCTAGGTCCAACCTGATTTCAGACAAGAACCTGTCTTCAGGTGATTTGGACACCCTAAAACAGAGAAAGGTTGTGTTAAACATCAATATGACCACCTCTACTTACTCTACTTTCAGAGGGATGGTGACAGAGTGGGAAGTGCTTTGGGGACTTTATGTGCTGATCAAATCCTCTTGGTATTAAAAAAAAGTCCACCAAAGAAATATGGGGAAAAAATCCACCAAAACCCAGAGGTGGGTAGTCCTGGGTTATTGACTTATTATAGGAGGTTGTTGGTATGTTTCACATGCTTGGAAGATTGGCTGATGGGCTTCCCTGTGAGGTTGAACCCATTCCCCCTCATTCATATGGGCATATATGGGGTTTAAATTCGCAAATAAAATTCAGAAAATGACCAGTGACTTCTTGGACCAGGTGGTGGGGAGCAGGAAGGCTGGTAGCAGCCATGGTCCAGAGTGGATTCATTGAGACAACTGATATTTTCCTGATCACGTATTTCATTGGAAACCAGCGGTGCCTGTCATGAGGTCATTATTAATACAGTAGAGGGTTTACTCAAATAATCTCATTTAGTGCTCAGTTGTGTTTTTATATTTCTCCCCAGGCCACAGGAATATGTCTATAGGAAAAGAGCTTTTCTACTCTTTGCCTATACCTAAAATTGAAATCATCATCCCAACTACATACACTGTTGGAAGTACTATTTTGTGTTGGCCCCATGTAATGTGAAATGAAGAGAAAAAGTGTGTAGCTGAATTCCGATATGGAAATCCAGACTTAAAAACATTCTCTGATGGTTTGGCATTGCAGGATAAATTGGTCATAGTTTTCAACAACTCAGATCAAAGCCAAATGCTGTTTGCATTCAGACAGTGATTCAGGGACCATGTCTTATTTGGTTTCTTTGAAAATGGAGCACAGACATTTTTTTATACCTTCGAGAGAAATCTTTTGGCTGTCAAATTTGTGCCTTGTAAATGTTATTGTACCCTAATACAAAGTTTTACATTTTGTCTCAAATGTCTTTTTCAGAGTTATTCTACCATCCCCAAGCGGAGTTATTCATTGCAGTGAGGGTCTTCTGATGTAATGTGAAGCAAAAAAAAAAAAAAAAAAAAAAAAAAAAGGCCAACTGGTAAAGATAAAAAAGAAATGAAAGTAAATAAAACACATATGGAGCGTTTACTTTCAGAGTTAAAAATGTATATGTGTGTATATGTAAATCATCATCCAGATAGAAATGTAGGCTCTGCCAACCTTTGGCATAATTATGGATCAAAGTTTGCTTTCCACGGCCTTTTATTCCCCTTACCTGCACATTTCCCCACCTCCTCCACCCTTCTTTCTTAGTCTATTTCCTGTTCCTTCTGAACCTCAGTTAGAGAATCAAAATTGCTTGGTTTCAGTACCTACTTCAGGATTCCTCAGTACCATGGATTTCCTTTTACTTCTCTATTCCTTCTTCAAGTGCATGTATCTTGTGCCCCTTTTCTGTGGGTCTTGCTTGTCAAGGAGCAGCTCCAGGGATAAGTGAGAATTATTTAAACCACTGCTCTTTAAAAACATTCTTAATTCTTAACTCATAGCCAGTTCTTGGTTTTAATGAACAGATTATGTTTTTTAAATTGTTTCCTGATTTTGCTTTGTTTTTAACAGACTTTATTGATGTCAGTTGTGAAAGCACAATGGCTTTGGTGTAGCAGGAATTACAGGCAAGCCCAGTTGTTAACTGTGGGGCAGGGAGGAGTCATATACACAAAAGGCTAAACAGCATGGCAAGACAGAGTAACGCAGGTGACTGACATGCTGAATTTATTTTATCTAACAAATGCTTATTTTGTACATTTGGTATGACAGACACTCTTCTAAGTGCTTCAAAAATATTAACTCATTTAGCCTTCAAAACAACACTCTAATGCTATTGCTATATTTATTCCTGTTCTGCAGATGGAGAGACAGGCACAGAAAGGTTAAGTGACTTCCCCAGGGTTGCTCAGCTGTTAGTGTGGAGCCATGGCCTAATCCCAGCAGTTTGGCTGTAGGGTCTGGATCTTTAAATCATCTTGATGCAGCCTCTCCAGCTTTAGGCGATGAGTGCCAAGTGTGGGACACAGACAAGTGCTCTGAATTTGAAGGCAGGACCCATTCTGGGTGAGTGGAGGAGAGGTCAGAGAGGGCTCTATGACAGTGGGTCTGCATCTGGCTGCCCATTAGAGCCACCTGGAAGGTTAAAAATGTCCCATGTACAGATCACATCCAGGGCAATTAAATCAGAATCTCTGGGTGAGGCCTGTCAAGTTGTATGAAGAGCTTCTCCAGGTATTCTAAAGGGTAGCCATCATGAGAACCATGAAATGTCAGGGAGGACACACTACAGCTGAATCCCAAGAGCGGGCTAGAGCTCAGGAAGCAGGCGGAGAGGGTGGTTAGTGGGAAATGGGAAAGCAGAGAGCAAGCTCCTTTCTCTTGCTTCTCTCTTTCCCTTGTCTCCCACCATCAGGCTTCCAGATCTTCCTCCATCTCCCTTTCCTTCTTTTTCTTTTCTGACCTCATTGTCTCCCTTTTCCTTTGCTCTGCTCATCTCCTGTCAACCCCTGTACCCTCTTCCTCCCTACATCCTCCTGCTGCCTGACCTCTTCCAGCCTTTTAGTCACTTCACTTAACATTGCCCCTCCTCCCCGCAGAAAGTGAGCAGAGGCAGAGTTGAGGCCCTCAGATCAATTTGAGGCCCATTCATAGTGCTCCTGAAGGAATTAAGGGAAGGCCTGCAATGTATAGACCTGGTTCTCAAATAGTAGTATAATGAGTGTTCAATACTGGTAAGGACTATATTTTGTGGGGACCCAGAACATATGGTGCCAGGAGAGCTTGGAGGGTGTATTAGTTTTCTATAGTTGCTATAACAAATTACCCTCCACATAGTGGCTTAAATAACCCAAATTTATATTTTACAGTACTATAGAAGTTGGACCTGGGTATCACTGGGCTAAGTTCAAGGTGTCAGCAGGGCTGCATTCCTTTCTGGAGGTTCTGTTTCATAACCTTTTCCAGCTTCTAGAGACTGTCCACATTCCCTGGCTCCTGGCCTATTCCTCCATCTTCAAAGCCATGCACATAGCATCTCTCTGGCCTGCTTTCATGGTTGTCGCATTGCTTTCTCTGTCTCTCTTCTGCCACCCTCTCCTACTTTTAAGGACTCTTGTAACTACACTGGGCCCACCCGGACAATCCAGGATAATCTCCTGATCTTAAGATCATTTTATTAGCACCCTTAGTTCCACCTGTACCTTAATTTCCTTTTGTCATGTAATCTAATGGTATTCACAGGGTCTAGGGATTAGGATAGGGACATTGGTGGGGGTGGGGAGGGGAAAGGGAAGGGAAAGGGCATTATTCTCCTTACAACAGAATGAATGGCTCACAGAGTAGGAGGAGAAATGGACAGTAAAGGAAGGCAGACAGAACAGCAGATGTAAAGGCCTGGGGGCTTTGGAGAGTGTTTGAGGTAGGTTTGGAAGAACTACAGTAGTTCAATATTACTTGGTAGTGTCATATAATAGGTCATTACATGTACCATTTAAATAGTATATTTTGTTCTTAAATTTTACATACAATTATGTTTACTACATATTTTATCAAAATGTCTTACAATAAGCAGTATTCTGTGGGGTGGTCCAGTGTTATAGCTAGGAGCATGGGCCCTAGAGCCACAGGGAGTGGGTTCTAGTCCTACCTCTACCACTTATTAGATTGATACCTGTGAGGATTAAATGAGATCAAGAATGTCAAGTACTTTGCTGAGCTCCTCACATATAATAAATCCCAAATAAATGTGAGCTGTTTTTATTGCTATAATTAAACTGTCTTAAGCTTATGGCTTACAGCTTACCACCCTCACTTTCTCCTTAATGTCCACTTCTTGCTGGAAGTAAAAAGAAAACAGTGGCAGGAAGAACATTTCTGATCTATGCAACCTGCTCAGATGACATCACTATCATAAAGTTCAAATTATCTAACTGTTGGGTCCTAAATTAAGGAGCTTAAGCTAATTGGGTCCTAAATTAAGCAGAGAGGGGGGAGAGAGAGAGAGAGAGAGAGAGAGATCAATGTGAGAGAGAAACATTGATCACTTGCCTCCCATAGATGCCCCTACTGGGGTATCAAACCTACAGCCTAGTTATGTGCCCTGACCAGGAATCAAACCCTCAACCTTTCTTTGGTGTATGGATGACATGCCAATCTACTGAGACATCCAGCCAGGGCTGTCCCTGCCTCTTACTCCAACAGCCCCAAATAGTATCTATACCTAAGATTTAAATGACATCTGGTTAGATAAAATGGAAGGCAGAAGACATGGGAATGGGGAAAGAATGTGCCGGGGTCCAACCCCAGCAGGTCCAGGGGTTCCCAAAGGCGTAGACGGAGTCGGCGAAGAAGGAATGACACAGAGATAGCGTTCAGTTGATCAGCAGCCTAGCCAGGATCTCTAGCCAGGATCTCTAGCCAGGATCTCCAGCCAAGTTCTGGTCTGGATCTCCAGCGAGGTTCTGGTTAGGATCTCCAGCCAGGTTCTTTCCAGGTTCTCTAGCCAGGTTCAGTCACCAGGTTCTACTCAGGTTCTCTTGCCATGTTCTATAGTCAGGTTCAGTCCAGGATCTTTTGCCATGTTCTCTCCAGCGAAGTTCTTCTGTCTCTAGGCTCCGTGTAGGTTCTGTCTTCTTGATTCTGTTCTAAGTTCTGTGTGTCTTGCTGTCTTGTTACATCTGTATTTATACCAGTTGATTCAATCCTATCAATCTCTATTACAAAGGTTAGGGCGTTTCTTATCTCCATTCCAGGGAGTAAAGATTATGTAGCTTAAGCATGATTGTTCATAGTTAAAGTGATTAATTACCCGCCTGGCACTTAGTTGAGGGGTTTTATTCCCTCCCTAACTTCAGGGGAAAATCCCTACCTGGGGATTCAACCTTTCTCGGAGAGGTGACCTTGGTTAAAACACAGTGCCAAGAAGGTGAGCAAACATATTAAGAACCGTATGCCATATATGCCAGGTCCCTTGAAACAGTAAGGATGGACTGGCTCCCGGCAAGAATGTTCAAAGTTGAACTGAAATTTCTAAGGTAGAATTAGTAACAGCAGTAACAACAAGAAAAATGAGTGGGACTCAGAGATGCCTGGGAAGGTACTTCTATACAAATCTTTTTTATTTCTAATTGTCATACCAGGAAAATCTTGACTTTGTTTTATCTGGGAATGAGATAAAGTCCAATTTCAATAGGAATTTGGGAAGGCATATATTTCCTACTAGAGGCCTGGTGCACAAAAATTTGTGCACTTGTGGGGGGGGGTGTCCCTCAGCCCGGCCTGTGCCCTCCTGCAGTCTGGGACCCCTCGGGGGATGTCCACCTGCTGGCTTAAGCCCGCTCCCCGGGGGGGTCAGGCCTAAGCTGGCAGTCAGACATCCCTCTGGCAGCCAGGGAGCCCTCGGGGGATGTCCACATGCCAGCGGGGAGCAGGCCTAAGCTGCAGTCGGACATCCTTAGTGCTGCTGAGGAGGTGGGAGAAGCTCCCGCCACCACCGCTGTGTTGGCAGCTGTCAGTCTGGTTTGTGGCTGAGCAGAGCTCTCCCTGTGGGAGCACACTGACCACCAGGGGGCAGCTCCTGCATTGAGCGTCTGCCCCCTGGTGGTCAGTGTGTGTCATAGTGACCAATCATTCCCAGTTGTTCTGCTGTTAGGGTCAATTTGCATATTACCCTTTTATTATATAGGATTAGGCGCTGAGTTTTGTGGCTACATTTGTTAACTAGTACCTGAGGACATGTAGAAATGACCTGACTTTTCAAGGCAGTTGTCTGACAACCAAATGCATCAGCTAATCTATTTGACCCCCTAAAAGGTTGACCACCTGGTCTGAAAGCATTGTGTAATTAGTGGGGAAGTGGAACATCTCTTGCTTAATATTATATTGACCAAATGGTAGGAGGATCTTGAAAAGAGTATGAACCATACTTAATTTAAAAAATAACCAGGCTGAAATGATGTCACAAAAATGATTTAAGTATTTATTAGATGGCAACCCCCTTTAAGTTTGTCTTGATTATCACCACTCTCCATGTTGTCCTGAACACTTTAGATACCTATATAAGTTGTTGTCAGCTTTTTTTTTTTTTTTTAAAGTGATCTACTGGCTGCCAAAAAGGAAGAAATCTAGAGGTGGGATGGACTGAGATCATGTATGGTTCCATAAGGGCTCCAGCTCCTGATGTCTACATTCTCTGCAGGCTGAGAGGAAGATAACACACAGAAGAGAAAAGGCCACTCTTTCAGTGGTTCCCTAGAAAGAGAAGCTATTTTTCCTTAGAAACCACCAGTCATGAGAACATCTCATTGGCTCAAATTGGGTCACATGAACCATTGAATCAATCCCTGTGGCCAGGAGAATGCCATTCACTGATTGGTTTAGGTCCTTATTTATGAACCATTTACTTTGACCAGGGGAGGGGGATTCTCTCACAGCCATCAGCAATTCCTGGAGCTGGGGCTGGGGTTAATTTTCCTTTAAGCACTTGGGCTGTGTTTATCAATAAAGGAAACCCCTAGTGGTGCATGTGTGCTACCCAGTGTTACGATTCCCATTCAATCTTTGCAATAGCTCAGGTATTGGAACTGAGTACCCCAGTAGTTCAGGAATCAGCCCAAGATTTTCCAGTAAGTGGTGCAATCTGGATTTCTAGGTTTTCTGATTCCAAAGTCCACCTTCCTTCCAACACACCACCTGGCCTGAGAGAATGAACAAATAAATGTCCAGTGGAAGGATGGCTCCCTGCCCTGTAAGAATAATAGAGTAATGGTTAATGTGGGAAACTCTTTCTATTTGAAGCCTGGCCATTTCCCCATCTGTTGAGTGACACTAGGAAGCTATTCCACTTCTCTCTGCCATGAAAGTTGTGCTAGATCTTACCCATTAGGATGTTGTGAGAATTACTAGTAAGTGAGATAATGCAGATAAAGAACTTGGAACAGTGTCCCCAGCCTGAAAGGAGCCAACACTTTTATTCAGGACAGGTCTTACTTGGGGGCAATTGTCCAATGGAAGTAAAATTACACTTGCGTCTGCTCAACATAGTTAAAAGGGGATAGAAATGTTTATATATGTGAACCCCCCACCCCCCATTCCCCAAGTGCTTTAGCATCATGGGGATTTAGAATTTGTAGAAAGTTTCTAAATGTATTCAGACTCCTTGCATGTGTATTTAGAATCTGAAGGGAGTCAGGAGTCTGAAAGTTCACAGAATCACTTTTTTCCTCCAGAGCTTAATTCTACCCAAAACTTGTTTGTTTATTCAATCATCCCAATAGTGTCCTAATGCTATCCTTCCTTCTTTATTTCTTCTCATTAAAAATAATCATCTTCCTCGGTGCAACCTCATTCCATATTTCCCTTTCTCTCCCCATAATTTAGTACATATATTTCTTTTTGGTAGAATTCAAGATATGGTGCAAATGACCTGGTGTGCTATGGTGTTAAGGAGGTAGTGGGGTGTCAGATAGTGAAGGATCACAGGGCAATGGAGGGGGAGGCTCACCCTCCTAACTCTAAGTATTGAATAGACTGAATTGTATTCCCTAAGAAATAGGAAGTAGTATTTTAATCTTCAGTTTACAGTGATGAGCTTGGGGGCACAGAACGAGAATGACAGGTGTTTAGACTTATTTGTAGTATTGAAATGATCACATATATACACACAAGGACAATTGTTAGTGCTATTTATAATATCTGAGAGTGGGGAAACCATTCTTTTATTTCCTCATTCATTCATTAATTCATTCAATTAGTATTAAATACTTATTAGTGCCCAGTAATGTTGTGAGGCCATGGAAGGCTTATGAAGAAATATAAATTTTGATATTAGAAGGTTCTTAGAGAAGGCAGTTCTGGGTAAGATAGCATAATGATCAGGTAAATAATTTCAACACCATATATAAATGGCCAGCATAGATGCTAAGTGGTAAAAGAGTAGGAAACTGCCTGTGGAATATTGTGTATATTATGAATTTATTTTTATTTTAATCAACTTTTTGTACATATACCTTCGTAATATGTCAAGGAATATAAAATCAACTTTTGTAGACTATTAGATGCATCTCATTTGGATTTGTATAAAATAGGAAGAAGACTTTTACCAATCAAAAAAGTTGTGGAGACATTCTATGGAGTAAAATATTTCACATTTCAGTTTAGATTCTGATTTACAGTTTGACCTTAGAAAGGAAAAGAGGTATGATGCTATGAATATAATGGATGTCAATCATAATTTTAAAAAATTGCATCACTGATGTGTAAGCAGGAGAATCTGGGCCGACTGTACTTGTGGTAAAATTAGTAAAAAGATTTACTTAAAAGTTTTATTAGGGTATGAAGCACTGATAACATTCCACTGTACTACTCAGGAAGGTAAAATGGAGATTTTCCATTTTACACATTTAGTTGCTTTCTTTAAGTTGGCAAATACTGACTTTTTCCACTGCATTTCTATATAACTGGAATCTTGCCAGCTTTTGTGTGCGTGTGTGTGTGTGTGCATGTCTGTGTGGGTGTGTGTTTTTATAGCTGGGCATACGATCACTGGTGCTGTTAGCTCAACTTATCCTCATTTTGGGGTTAAAAACCTCTCTGTGTAGACACGTTACAGGAGAATCTAATCATAGTTCCTTGTAAGTGTGTAAATAGTTTGCTGTCAAATCACTCAAATAGACACAAATAACAGTTCTGAAAGTCTGCTGTTAGGATGCTCCCACTGGGAGTCTACTGTGTTTCAGGGCTACAGCTATGAGATTGTGAATGTCCTGATTTTGTACTCCAGCTTTGTGAGCAGATCCACAGGATCCATGTCTTTTATGCTCTTTTTGATACAGATTCCTCTACTTGGAATGGTCTTTGTTTATCAGTTTCCTACCCATTGTTTGAAGTCCAGCTCAAACAGCTGAACTATTCCCTGTACTGTTGTAGAAAAGTATTCCCGCCTCTTCCGCACTTGGTGGTACTCACCTGACATTAATCATAAGATGCCTTGTACTTTATATAGGTTTAGTGTACTTTCTATACATTTAAAGAGCAGGCAGTTATTTTGTAGGACACCAATGTTGAAAGAACTTGGGGTTTCTAGACTGGCAAATCTAGCTCTACGTTTCACTCCTTTTAACTGTTTATTGAGCTCCAGCTTTCTTGCTTAAAAATAGGAGACTACCAGTGGCCATCGCATAAGATTGCTTTGAGGAATAGATGAGATAATGTCTGCAAAAAGCCACCATTTCTTGAGTGTTTACTATATCCCAGGAATCGGGCAAAATACTTTATGTAACATCCTTCCATGCAAAGTGCCCACAAGTGTTAATTCCTTAACCCCTAATCCTGTGACAGAATAAGTACTCACTGAATGTTTCTCAAATGAATGAGAACTGGACTCAAGCTGGCAGCAGGGCCCTGTCTATGGAACCAGCCTATCTGACTCAGTAGTTGAGATACATACAACTGAAGGCTCCAGAGTGGGAAGATTGTGTGTGTGTGTGTGTGTGTGTGTGTGTGTGTCTGGTTGTGTATGATTCCTAAGCACGATAGAGAGCTCATGGGGAAGGGAGAATGTCTTTGCTGAATTACACCATTTCCTTTCCCACCATCTCTCATTATTCCCCCCTCCCCAAGTCCATGTTAAAGGATTCAGTCCAGAAGAGGTGCAGATCTTATTCTGAGTCACTCCAGGGTTGTATTGGAAGCACTGCATTTTTACTGTATCCCATGGAATGTAAGGACATTGCATATCTACATTCCTGGCCAAAAAAAAAAAAAAAAAAAAAAAAAGTCAACCACAGCACTGTACCTATTTAGTGGTAAATGTCTTAGGAATGTTAGAGGCTCATGAAAATTCCACCTCAGTAAAAAAATGACATTTCCACCTTTAGGCTCTTATAAGTGAAGATAATTTTGGGGATCTCCAGGTTGATGACTAATAACTTTTCCAGTGTTTTATTTCCATGAACCATTGATTAAGGTAGGGAGTAGCACTATATTTTTCTCTTCCAGCTAAGCTCTTCTGACCAAGTTGAAAGTTTTAGAAGCTTCTGCAAGCCACTAGGATATCATTTCAGGCATCAACATCATTGTATTTGAAATGAAATTTCAAGGACATTGGAAAGATTTTTCGCAGTCTCCACCCAGCCTTGTCTTATTCCTGGGGAGCAGTTCATACAGCACGAGAATCTGGATGAAGAGAATTTCCCATAATGCACTGAAGGGTCAGTGTTCCCATCTTGCTCTGCTCCTGAAGGCTGGAGTTAATGAGGAAGAGTTTTTATTTGAATGTCATGCATGTTGCAATAACTAGCCACAATGGAATAATCATGGCCATTTCCAGTACTTCGTTTCTTTGTTTTTGTGATTTTGCTGCATGCTTCATTTTATTAGTATTTTCTTTTCTTGTGTGTGGTTGAATTCATTGATTGCCATCTTGGGCTTGGATACTTGCATTTAAAAGGAGATGAAAAAGAGAGGGAGAAACTGGAAAATTGACAGAATGATGTATCCTAAGCACTTTTTAATTTATTTCCCTCCCTCTTCTTCTGCCGACAGATATTCTGGTGAGTTTGTCTTTAGGAAAGGGGAAAAAAACACACCTTCCCTAAAGGGAGTCTTGAAAAGTAGGTCATAATAAGACATAAGAAGTTCTGTGAAATTGGCCCTTTGGGTCAATATCATGGATGCAGACAAAATTTAATAATATTCTTTCTGAAATAAGATAAAATGGTCAGTCTTTTTGGTTTGCTTTTCTGGGGTGGGTCACATGTGTACTTGAGGGCTTCTACATTGATCATAGCATCTACTACCCAAATGCTAATTTATATTTGAGCACCCTAGAATAGAATATAAAGACTGGTGAAATTCGAAGTGTCTTGAGATATCTTTATTCATTTCATTCATGAGAGTGAGTAATTCTCTCACTGCAGAAAGGCCTAACAAGGATACTTGTTTTATATACATTGTGCTTTATATGTATACTTTACATATATTGATTCCCAACATGGAAGTCTGTGCATCTGTGGCAGTGCATGTGGGGGACCACTAACAGTTGACCACCCTCTTCAGGGCTCTGGTTAAATCAAGTAGAAGGGCTGGGGTCACAGCTTAAGTGGGGGCATGATGAAGCTGAGGATGTTGAATTCTTAAGGAGAAAGTACTGCTAATAGATGCAACATATGCAGGGAATGTGCCTCCAATCCTAGCAGCCTGTTTAGAATTTTACAGCCTTGTAACACTTCCATTACCTTCCTCTCTCCTCTGCCTATGCCTTATTTTAGTAATATGCCAAAAGCATCCTGTGTGCTTCACCTATCCATTTCCGTTTATGTGCATCCAATCCTGTATATTAGAAAGACACTTTTGCCATTTTTCACTTATTAATTTTTACTCTTTCCGTTTAATTTCTGTTTGTTTGTTTTTTCTCTTGTTCTTTGGGACTTGACATCAAATACAATATGAATGTTCACGCTTTTTCATGTTAAAGAAAAAAGCCAGTTCATCAAATAAGGCCCAAGAAGAAGGCAAAGTGTCTCCCTGCTCTTGCTACCCTGTTCTGGAGTTCTGGACTCTTTGGTGCAAGGCTAGGAGTGAGTGTGTTAAATGCGCTGAGAGGGAGACACAAGCTCAGCCTTCGAATTGGCCAGCCTGGTGACCAGCGAGCCCGCCCCCACCTCTAACCCCTCCCCCTTCGGCTCACACTCAGGAAGCAGCTGGCTGCAGGCCGGCCCTCGCAGCCGCACTAACATCCACACGCCTCCCAGGGCCGCCTCCCTCCCTTCCTCCCCCTTCCCCTATCCCAGTGGCCGCGTCCACACTGCGCCGCTCCGGCAGCCCAGAGCGCGGCGCGCACGGGCACCAGCGCTGCCCCTCCCCGCGCTGACCGTAGCCGTAGCCGTCCAGGCTCGCACCAGCACTTCCCCGATGGAACCCGACGAAACCAATTAGCCAGTATCCCAGGCCGGCCCCAGACGCATCCCCCGGCCCAGGGCGAGGATGAGCTGGACAGGCGAGACACAAAGTCGAAACTCAACTTTGTAAAAACACTGTTTGCGTGTGTGTGTGGGTGGGTGTGTAGCGGGGGGGGGGGGGCGGAATGAGCTGATGCCGAGGGTCCAGCCACCCCCTTCTCCCTCCTCGCCTCCCCCTTCCCCCCCGCGGCTGCTGCCCTCGCACACGCGCGCGCACACAGGGCACTTGGGCCGGGTTTCCGCGCTCCGTCCCCAGGCTGGGATGGGAGTTTTCATTTCAGAAGGAGGCAGAACCCACGGAGCGTGCTGAAGGGCTGGAGCCCCAAGTTTCTCCTCGCCAGCGCTGGCCGTCCGCTGTCACTCGCGCAGGCTGGCCCGGGGAAGGGACCCGCACACCGGCTTTGTTTTGGAAATCCCGGTTACCTGGTAAGTGGATGCCATAGGAACTTTGCTCGCTGGCGACAGAGGGGATGAAACCGGCGCTTGAGAGTGTGGGGGAGTTAACGCTGGGAGACACAAACTAAGGATTAGAAATAGTTTTCCAGGCTGAACTGGTGTTGTTTGCGCGGTTTTAAAGATACGCGCATCCCCACCCCCCAGATTCTCTAATTAAGAGATCTGTTTACTCAGATAGCGACCCTCAAGACAGAATCAAGCTGTGTTCTTGTCAGTTGCCCAAGAGCGTCCAGTGTAGAGAACGGAAGGAAAGGAAATCAACAAGGCTTTAAAGTTTCTCTAATTAGGGAGTTTTTATTTTTATTTTTTGTGTTTCTTTTTTTCAACTACAGGGGCCAGAGGGCTCCATAATCAGGGAAAGTTACAGTACAGGGCGCGTAGGCATGGTTGTGCATGCCACTCATGAGTCTTCACTGAAGGGAAACTTTAGAAAAGTGGGAATTGATGGGGTGACCTGAGGTCTCTCGTGAACACGGGGCTGTAGCTGTCTCTGCCAGTTCCACGTGTTTGTGGAGCTTCAAGAAGGTTGTTTTCCACGCTTGTGCCTTTGCTCATGTCGAAGTCCCCATTGCTCCAACAGGTCCTGGGATTGGGGGTACCCTAACTCATGGCGGGGACCCTCTGGTGACCCATATCCTCCTGGTCATAACTATAACCTCCCACGCTGCAAAATGCGCAGACACATGCAGACGCGCACACTCCCTACCCGGGGTTCATCACCTCCCGTTTACATTTTTATGGGGCCCGACAAAATGTCAGCACTGTTTGGAAAATGTCTCAGTTTCAGGACTTTGTCCCGCGTATGGCTCCAGCCCCTATAAATGACCCTGTGTGTATTTTGAAGTCGACTGAGAGCTGCGCTCTGGAAAGCGTGAGTGAGCAGCCGGCTCCCTCCTAGACACACACCTTGCCCGGAGCGACACTTCCAAGTTACTCACTGGAGCTGACAAGTCACCTCAGGGATGAGGAAGTCACCCAAGTGTCTGGAAAACTTGGCCCTGACAGATTGGTCATCCTATGGATGATTCAATTAGGTACCTGGAGGGAGAAACTTTGGGAAAGGTTGTTTCTGGCTTCACGGGTCGCGCCCTCGACTTGTTGGGGGTATTTGGGAGGCAAGAAGTGAAAGGACACCTGAGGGTGAGGACACTGGCCCTGCGGGGCCGTGCGCTCCCGGAGTCGCGAGCGGAACGTGGTTCCCTCTGGATTCCGGCTCAGGCTGGGCGGTCTTCGGTCCGGGTAGCCAGGGCTTCCCAGCGGTGGGCCAGCGTTGGCGCTCTTTCGGCCTGACTTACTCAGGGCTGGGTTGCACAACAGGAAGCCCGCACCAGTTTGTTTTGTCTTGCTGAGCTCGCTAGCGCTAGCGGACGGGGTTGAAGGTTTGGGGCCCAAGCGGTTTGGCACTGACCAGTCGCTAGGCGCCCGGGGCCGGGCTGTGTTGCCTCGGCTCCCAGGCACGCCCCTTGCTCCATACCAGAGAGACTAGGGGGCCCTGGCCTCGGACCCCCGCGGGCAAAGCTACGGGAGTCAGGAACAGATGAGGGCTGCTCTCCTCCTTCCCTGCCATACGCACCTCTCCCTCGCCTGGCGTGTTCCCAGTACCTCTCTGGATCTCTCCACCTCTCCTGGAAGAGAGGCACCCTGCACCTCTGCTCTGTATTCTTGTTCCCTTCTCCCGCCCCGCCCCCTCTCCAGGCTTCCCAGACCCTCATCCCTGGAGCATCTAAAGTTTAGATTTAGGTTTAGATTCTAAACCCTGGGGCAGGGGGTGGAGATGTGGAGGATACTTCTGGAATAGCGGGGTTCAGGGTCTGTAGGTACTGGACTCTGCAATTGCAGCCCCTTTTATAGAGAGGTGGGCTTTGAAACCTCTCCCCACCTACTTGCAGGACATCAGCAGCTCCCGGAATTTGGGCCCATGGGCCTTGGAGTTTGTGAGGAGAGGGATGGTCTGCAGCTCCCCCCAGTGGGCCAGCCCTTTGTAGGTTATGGGAACTGGAAATTTCAAGTACTGTATAGTCTGTTCAAGCCAAATGGGACCTTTCTCAGAGATCATCCGCGGATGAGGAAACGGATCCAGAGGGTTTTAGGGTTTTGCAGAAGGCCTCACAGCCCGTTGTCAGACACAGGACAAACACTCAAGTTTCCCAGTCTCAGTTCAGAGAGCATTTTATTGGCCTGAAGGTGAACTCAAGACAAATGCAGTCTCCTGTCCCCTCTGAAAGCCTTGATGAGTCATGATTTCTGCCTTGGGAGTTAGCCAGATGTCTGTTTCCCCTTCTCTGAGTTCCCAACTAGACCTCCATTTTTACACTAAACTGGTAAACTTTTTTGGGGGGATATAAAATGGACTGTGTTACTTTAAATATCCATATTCCTTCTCTTTTCTTCTCCAAGTTTGCTTCCAGAGGTGCTGTTTGAAACAGGTGCAGCCTGCAAAGGTTTGCAGAAAAAGGCTGCAATGAAGGTTGTTAGGGGAAAGTTTAAAGCTATTTAGAGACAGGAGTCTGTGAAATTATGTTATTTTGGCAATTGGGAACATGCTGAAGTTTAAGGATCACCTTTAAGTGCATTACAGTTGTTACATGTTTTCACTAATTGTTTTTGCTGCTAGACTAGCCCTAACACTATATACCCTTGAAAGGAAGAGTGGGGGCCATTTCTTTTCCAGTTACTTTCAAAATGCCTTTCATTATTGATAGTTGAATTCTTTTCCTTTGTTGGTCAGAGGACTCAGCAATCCTTGAGGATGAGTAGTGAAATCTAATTGCTGCTATAACGGTCTCTCTCCTTGGTTCACATTGGCCCAATTTTGAGGGAGCATCTTTCCTTTGACCGCTGATTAAATTCAAGTTTCATAATAGTAACCTGTTTGTCAGTGATTCAATACCTGGGGTCAGTTAGTTTCCTCAGAAGGAATGATTATTATTCCAAATAGGAAAAGCAACTTTTTTTGATGGACTCCAGGGTCCACCTCAACTAGTGGATAAAATTCCTGTTGGGCCAAAATAGCCAGGGTGGGGAGGTTAAACAGTAGCAAATAAATGTTTTGTACTAGCCCGCCTTCATTTATATGACAGCAAGTGGCCTTTCCATTGTTGTAGAAGAGAGCTCAGTGTTCTTAGTCTTTTTTTCTCTGAGTGCTCTTTCCCGCTAGTAAATTAAATCTGAGGACATTCTTTCCACTGTTGTCTCTATCATATTGTAGTTATTGATCTCTGGAGTTGGAATGTTAATTTGTAATTCTTTCATAATATGGAAGAAGGAGACAATTCAGAGTGGCATCCCAGGCACATTCTCTTCCCTGTAAAAGTCATTTTCTGTAGAGGATATTCTAAAGAAGGTGGAAATACAGGACTTAACTCTAACTTCTGACATAAGTGTGGTTGGCTGATAGAATCCACCAGGATTGAAAATAAATTTAAAAAATAAATGAAGGGCACATAAGAAATCTGTGCAATAAAAACATGCTGTCTGACTCATTCCAGGAGGTTGAGACATATAACAAAATCTTTAAAATGACACTAAAAAGAACTTTGGTTAAAAGATGCTCAAGATCCAAGTTTTCCATTTACTTCAGACAGAACTGACACAAAACCCATTTTTTTTATTGAAATAAAGTAAAATAATGATACAGAAAAGTGAGTATATCTTAAGCTTGATGAATTTTCACAACCTGAACACAACTAAATAACTAGCACACAGATCAAGAAATAGAACATTACCAACATCCAGAAATGTTTTTATTAGTTCCTTTCAGCCACTATGTTTTCCCCAGAGTAACCACTGCCTTGACTTCAAACAGATATATTAATTTTTACCTGTTTTGATAATACTGTATGTAAACAGAATAATTCAGCATGCACCCCTGGGTCTGGCTTCTTTCTCTGACATAAACTTTTAGTAGGTCAGGAAATTGGGACAATAATGAGACAGAAGCCCTATATTCTAACCCGTGATGGTCTGATTAGGGGGACTGAACAATCTATGTACATATAACATGAGTGAAACGTGTAGTGTGAAGTCAGCTGAGGGTGAGCAAGGAGAATGCTGAGGAACAGCTTCCACCATGACAACCCAAAATGCTTTTGGCAGTCCCTCTGTTAGGACCGACAGCCCCCACAGCAAAAGAAGTGCCTGGTCTCAGGCTTTTAGCTAGGATTTTTCATTGTTCATGAGTATGCCAAGCAAGAGTAATGTGCCTGCTCAGAAGAGTGGAACAGAGTTTTTATGCAGCTCTTTCCTAATAGAGAAAAGAATAGGTTAGGAGGAATAGACTAGGAAATATGCAACTGTAGTTAAACTGATTCAACAGGACACACAGTGTAGGATTCATGATTGTGTGGTCACAACTTACTTATACTGTATTTATTCAGGCAACAAATGGTAAATATAGGATACAAAAATATAAATATATAGTTACACATTTTATCTATACAATCTTTTCAGAATAGTTTAAAATATAAATGTGAAAATATAAATGTATGAAAAATCTATATGTAACATGTAGTGTGAAAAATATAAATAGGTAAGCCTAATATGAGACTATGTATATATAATGGCTGGGGAATGTTGAAAGGTAAATTATACATAGCACCAAAGCTTAATGAATTTAGAATTTAGACAGGAAGATAAAACACAGACAAATGAGGCTATGTAGAAAGTTAAGAATATTAAGAGAGGTATGTAAAGTAAAACAGTTAGCATTTATTGGGTCCTTCTATGTACCAGGCACTGTGCTAAGCAACTAACATGCATTATCTCATTTAATATTATATAATGCTATGAATTAGGTATGATAGTGTAATTCTCACCATTTTACAGATCAGAGACATATAAATTAAGAGAGGATTGGGTAAGGTATAAGGTGAGCATTTGGGGTGGGCGTGGAGGCTAAGTGGGATCTGGATTTGGGGAAAAAGAGGGCAAAAAGAGAGGAGGAGAAAGAACACTTAGGTGGGACTCTGAGGCAGTTTGATAGGATGAACAGAAATAAGGATCCAACCATGTTTCACTTTGGGAACAAAATCAGGGAATTTGTCTGTAAACTGGAATTGAGAAGGCTCTAAGTACTTGAGAGCAGACTTGAAGAAAGCTGGTGGGCCATTTTTGTCTGATGTTATCTTTTCAAGGCCAAGGACAGGAACAACTACACATTCCTTCAGGTGCACCTCCAGTCTTGCCCACCTGGAGATGGATGGATAGGGTTACAGCACCAGGTCAGACCCTGTCCCAGGCTTCTTGATACAGTGATTAGACTTTCTGAATATCAGTTATTCTTGAGATTCTGAGCCAGACCTGTGAAGTTTCATTTCTAGGCCTGCTGAACACTGTACACAAAAAACTAACCAGATGCCAGGGCTGTGTATAAATTCTTGTTATTCTTGTGTGTGAAGAAATGGATTAATGTTTTCCCAACCTTTTCAGCATGACCAATAGATTCCACTTCTGTCTGTAACTTGACTGAGTCATTCATTTAGGTTTTTTTTTTTTTTAATAAATATGTTGTCATGTTGGTTAAGGGCCTAGTCATTGTTGTGGACATTCATATTTCTTCAGTGATGTCACTTAACATTATTTAACTTGTATAAAACTTCTGTCTACCAACAGCTAAAAATAGTTACATTGGTCACCAATTACACTGAAGGAAAGAAATCACTCAGTTACACATATGATATGGATACTTTATTATACTTGGATATTTGGTTTAATGAATGATAAATTCAATTTATTTTTAGAATCTTTCATAGGTAACTCTTTATTACCTTTTTGAGAGGACTATACTTTTTAGCTTTGCAAATAGCTATTCACATGGGCTGAGTACACTAAATGACACACTAAATGACAAAGAATGTGCTTTTCATTTGCCATATTTTGCTACCTATTTATCTCCTTGTGTGAGGATTTTTGTTTTTAAGAAAAATCCTCAGCCAGTTACTTTTCTTTTATATTTCTGAAGAAGTTTTGTGTCTCAAACCATGGCCATGTGGTATTCACTCTTTGCAATTCAGGTAATTAATTCAGCAGTGACATCATAGGGAATGTGTTCGTTTTTCCATTTCAAATTCCTCTTCATAGTATCTGATGGTTAAGTCATAATAAGAACACATTTTAAAAACTCAAAGGCAGTTATGTGTTAATTTAAACTTCTCCCCCGTTAGCATTGTAAGAATGAAGTTTTATTCCAGGGAAGAGTCATCTGTCCTCTGCGAAGGGGAAGATCTAAAATTGTCAGTCATTTTGATCCTGATTCTGTTATTTGGTTAAGTGATATTTATAGAGCACAATTCATCAATTGATGTATAATATGTAAGAGACAAAGTGAAAGATAACAGTGGTAGGAGTGCAGCCTTGTATTATTTAGTCCTTATTTTCCAGAAAGCTAAAAATGTTGAACATTTAGATCTCTTCTTCATTACAGCTATGTTTTGGTAGTTGTTTTAGTTTGGCAGTTCAACTCTGTCTATATCAGCAGCTGTTCTTGATAGGTACCTGGGCAGGCACATAGTCCAAATGCTTGTATAACTGGCTTTAATGCTTTTTTTTTTTTTTTACTGTAATTCGCAGTATGCAGCCATGTGTACCCATCAATAATAGAAACAAAACGATACTTAATCATTAATACATTTAGTGCACATTGATAGCTAATATTTTATTCCAGTCTGTTGTAAAACTTCTTTCACTATTGAATAATTCATTCCGGGGTACACCAATAGATTGAAACTATTTTGAAAACACTAGAGAGAATATTTTGTTAAACATAGATCTAGGAACTTATGGCCCATATTCAACCTTGGCCAGTGCATTCATTAGTTGATTCTTATATGTGATCTGACCAGGGATCGAACCCACAACCTTGGTGTATTGGGACTGCACTCCAACCAGCTGTGCTACATGGTCAGGACCTATCTGTGTTTGTCTTAAAAATATTTTTGGTTCCAAGTAATTTTCTTTATGTGTGATTTCTTAAAGCTGACCAAGGAAATCCCTCTCTCCCTTGCTATTTTCGGTAGGGCCACAGTTTTCTAGAACTTTCTGTACTCATTGATGAGTTAATGACTGAGGTAAAGTAAATGAAATATTTGTAGGTAATTACTACTAAAAGTAGTAACATTGAGTAAGCTTGTGGGATAAAAGAGTTGTATAGATGCATTGAACTGTGGAAAGTGGATTGTAAGAGAGTTTACTGAACTTTTAATATTGCCCTAAAGCAGTATTAACCTGAAGGTTTGGAATTTCTTCTAGAATTCCAAAATTACTATAGAATTGTGTATAAGGTTCTCAGTGCCACTTCTGATTTTTAAGTTAGAGAATTAATTCCTGCATTGCATTTGGTCATCCCTTTTTTTCTACTCTCTTCCTTTTCTCTTCCTCTCCCCCCTCTCCCATTCTTTCTGTCCCTCTTTTCCCTTCTGTTCTTCCTTACCTCTATGTCCTGTCCTTATTTACTGCCTGTATTTTGAATATCATGGCCACTGATTTAAATTTAAAAGGGCACTGCCAGATATTTTACTCTATAAATATAGGGAATATTGTTTTCATTTTTGAGAAAATTCTATGAAATATAAAATTGTTTTAAAAGTTAAGATGTATGTATCCCTAAGTAGATAGCTAAGGGTTTGGAATCCACAGATAAAACAAAGTCAGGGATTCTATTAGATGGGATCCATAATGTTCATTATATTATCTTTTCAAGTGGTCTTTGGAAGAATGGTCTTGAATCTCTGAAGGGAACACTATAATTTTTCTTTATATTTTTTAATTGGTATAACTAAGAGCTAAGCCTGCTTTAGAAAACGTACTTTCTCTTTTTTTATTTCATCATATTAGTGATTATGTTGTTTGAGTAACATCTGTACATCTTATTATTCAAAATAAATATGTTAATAACCTTAGAATTACCAACATTAGACCATGGGAATGTCCAAATATCTATGGTCTATATGTACTAGTTATCAGGTATAACCTCCCTAAATTTTTGCTCAATAATGTGGAATTATCCCAGTGATGTGGAATTATCCCAGCCCTGTTTCTGTGTAACTTCTGTTCTAAAGTCTGTGAATCTGTCAGTTTCACTGAATAAAGTTATGAAACCACAGAAATGATCAACTATACTTTGTTGTGGGTTAATCATAATATAGTACCCTCTCTTTCAATATTGAGAAAAGATATTGTACCTATCCAATGCATTTCCTCTATAATATCCTCCAGCTTCACAGGCTCATGTTTGCACTTTCCTCTTGTTAAAATTGCAGACAAGAATAATTTTGATTTATTGGTGACATCTAATATAGCTGTGTTTATATTGTTGCCAATAAAATGACTAACACGATTGGCTTTTGTTTATACAATCTTTTCTGAGGAGTCAGTCACCTGTGTTAGGACAAGGTACATTCTGCTTATTAAAATGAACTCCTGGGATCTAAGAACATTCAGCTCTATCTGTCCTTGATTGAATTGCAAAATGTGCTTCACACGGCAGCCGTGCATGAGAATAACTTATATTATCTATCAATAGGCTTTTCATTTCTATATTCTTCTGGCTACAAAAGCTGTAACTAGAGAAGCCCATGGGAATAGCATGGGCCTATTAATGATCAAGGCAGTGATGTTGAAAAGGCAATGTTAATGAAATTATACAATCATTAACCCAAAGGGGGAAAAATAAAAAGAATCAATAAAAACTCTACTTTAGATGACTTAGACATATGTATAAGAAACCAGCGCAGGAGCAGTTTGTGTGCTTACCAGTATTTTGTGCCTCAATATCACGTTTTCCAGGCAGGGTAAGAAATGCTTGTAGCATAAGGAATGGAAAATATAACAAAGGCTAAATGTAGCCTAAGGAAATGAAATGATGTATGAAAATTAATAATTAACTGGCTCATCAGATGAATTATGAGTCTAGATGAGTTTATTAATGATATTTACTAAGAAAGGGCTTTTGGCTGTAAATAGGCAGTATAGAGCTCATGTTTTGAGAATTTTCTTGAATGGATGAGTTAACATTGCTTTTTGTTTGTTTAATCTTTTAATCCATGAGAAAGTGCCTAAGCCCTGGTTTTAGAAGATAGAGAAATGATTTTTGTGATTTGATTCAAGTCAGAAGTTTCCCAGAAAACTAGAGAAATTATTAAATGGTTTTGTGTCTTATTTTCCTTAGAAGCAAAGTACTTCTTTTCTCTGACTTGACTTACAGTAGTGTTTTTGAGTTTGACAGTGGTCAAAAGTGAAGATCTATTAACTCATGTTGACTCCTGTAGCTGAATGAATGTTTTTATTGTTTGAACCAATGGATGTATCAATATATCTGATTTTCAGTACATTAATTTTGCTTTTTTCTTATTTTTTTTTCTGTTGATACCTTGGGGTTGTGTAGTTGAAGGGAGGCCAGAAGAAAAGTAATGTTGGAGAACTTGTTAAGTTTTTAAATAGAAAGGTACTCTTTCAATGGAATCTTCCTACCAGTTAGGTTTTGATACTTACTAGTTGGCAAAATGTAGGAAAATTTAATCCTAATATCCATCTTTTTATGGTAAGTGTTGTCTTTCAGCACATTGATGGCATGAGAGCCTCCTATCAACTCTTACTTTGATGGAGCGGGTAGGTACTATTTTTGCTTCCATGTCTCCCAATTTAAGTGCCATGATAAAATCTACATATTTATTTCTGATCATAATAAATGGGTATTTTTTTTATAATCTTCCTTATCTTAATTATCTGGGAGAACAGTATTTCTAGAGACTATAATGATTATCATCAACTTCCTCATTTTTATGGATGAAAACTATAAGTCCAGGGAAGTCATAAATGATTTGCCAGTAGTAGAACTCAGGTGACCTGACTTCTGGTTGAATGCTCTTTTCACTTTGAGTCAATGAGGATGTGTCTTTCTTAAAAGTTAGAAGTTTATTCCTTTTTTTTGTTACCAAGTGGACTTAGAATTGTACATGATCATATGGCCTAGCTAAAAAGTATATAAAATATTAGAATATGAATAGACAAAATTGATTTTTAAATTTAATGCTTGACAAATCAGTTGGTATGATTAATGTGAAAACAATAGGCATATTTTCACATACAATTTATTTTATTTTTGTCTTGAGACTCTTTTTTTCAGGTCACATGCCATTGACTTCTTGGTTGTCCTTTATGGTATTAATCACATTACTTTTAGGCTGTTACTTTTTTAGTTACAAAATTTAAGTAGTTTTGTTGTTTTTACTTTCAACCTAAAGCGATTTAAAACAGGAGTATAGTATATAAAAGAATAAAATAAATATCCAATCTGACAGGCAGGAATGAGTGTCTGATAATTAAGTTTTCGGTGTTTTAATTATTCTTACTTTTCACAAACTTAACCTTATTAATGATCAAGTCTAATGCCAAGTACCTACTTACGTGTTTTATCCATATTTTTTGATGATAATTTCTGCTTGTTGTGATCTTGCTGCCAAAAATTACTCCCTTATTTTTAAAAACTTGGAAATGGGCATAGTCTGCAAATCTTCAGACATTGGTCACTTGGACCATAGCCTTAGTGACTCATATTTCCAGTCATGTTGTATAATTCATCATTTTTAACAAGTTGCCAATACAATGTATTTATCTTGCCTTTTGTGTGTGTATGTGTGTGTGTGTGTGTGTGTGTGTGTGTGAATAAGTGCTTTCTTATGCAGGATTCAGAGTGCTCAGAAAATAGTTTTTATCAATGAGTGGAGAATAGATGGCTACTATAGCCTGGCAAAGCATAGAGAAATGAAATGATTCTTGTTCACAATCAACCAATAAATCAATAGAGCAGCTGGTAATACATTTGAATTTTTATAAATAGATATAGCAAAAAAGGCATTGGAATTTTTCCAATGTAAAAAAAAAAAATCTTACAACTGGCCTGATACCAGGGTTCATTTCTTATTATTCATAATGAACTTAAATGATACAGGTTTGGATAAGCCTGGACATATTTGTTCATTCTCGAAAACTGTAGTGAAGGGAAGGGCAGGAACAAGACCTAGAAGTGTCTCTGAGGACTACATGGCATGGAAGTATTAAATGTGACAGACTGATAGAATTCTTTGTTCTTCATTCTTCTTCTAAGGATACTTTTCCCATTGCTTTTTAGAGAGAGTTGCGTGGGGTGGGGGAAGAGAAACATTGATGTAAGAGAGACACATCAATTGATTGCCTCCTGCACCTGCCCAGACCAGGGCTGGGGATTGAACCTGCAACCCAGGTACATGCCCTTGACCAGGAATTGAACTACATGGACCAAGGCTAGAATTGTTAATAAAATAGAGAATTAGCAGAGATGAGGGGAACCTTTCCAATTTTATATTGTTAGTAATTTTTGAAGTTCTTTAACATATGGACACACATAGTCAACTTTGCAGAAGGCACAGTGAGTGCTTGACTTGAAAATGAAATATTTTTGATTTTCTAAAATGATAAAAGAAAAAAATTTTTTCATGAAAAGTTTGCCTTTCTTGATATTCTGTCTTTGATGATTGGTGGGGCCATTCATTTGGGAGTTGAGTTGGAAATATTTGTCTATGACATTGAGTGGGTCCTTCAGAAAGAGTAGAAATCATTCAGTTGGGGATATTTGGCCACTATTCCTTATACTCCGTCCATATTTCCTCTGTTTGTTCAACGGTGGCTTTTTTCCAAGACTGTCATGTCTATGTAAAAGAAAACAGACTGCATTCATTAGGAGTGGTGGTACTTAGTCACCTCATTGATTGTACGTACATTTTGGGGAGCCATTGATCAAGGAAGAAGGGCTTTTCCTAACAATATAACCAGGGAATACTGACATTATTGCATACAGATGGATGATGATGTTCTGTGATCATGTCAGTACTTTTGGTTCTCCTCTGGTACTTGAGAAAGGGGGTAGTGGGATTGCAGATGGAAGCTTTATGGAACTATGGTTGATTTACCATGTTTGGTGCACGATGAACATATCTTTTAAAGGGCTGTTCTTTCCTTACACTTTCTATAAAGCATATTTCACAGCCTTTTCCTTTTCTAGGACATTAATGGAAGGTGAGAGTATTGTCCTATTTCCATTTCTATAACTCAGGATCAATATGGAACCAAAATTCTAATGCTGCTCTGAATATTGGGTATGTGGATGTATGAGGCCTTTGTGAGAGTCCCAGACCCATATTTTTATCTTTTGTGAATCTAGGGACTATGAAATACTTGCTCTATGAGTGAAAATCAGAGGTGGTTTAATGTCCTCATAATCTCATTTAGAGGCCAGATCTGCCATTAGTTTGTTTACTGGAGTCACTGAAGCAATGCTCTTACAGCTCATGAAGGTGATGCCTTTTGGGTTTTCCAAGACTCACTGTTGCAGAAGTGAACTAGTACAGACAGATCCTCTAGGGAGCAAAATAAGTTTCATTTTGCAAGCTGGCACCAGTAGGTTGGTTGTAGTTGCCAAGAGCACTATATTGAGAAGGGCTCAATGGCAAACAAAACAATGCAGTGATCCATAATCCATGCCTACCGTGAATGCAGGAGGGGAAAGTGCCTGCCAGTGAACCATGTATTTGATGACCCTGCTCTACATAAAAGGCCGTTTTGCTAAGAGTGCTTCTTTTCTTCCTGAGATGAAAGCTACACAGGTTGAAAACTCACTGTAACTTATTTTCCATTTTACTTTTAAAAATGCCTGCATTTATTTTTTTAAACAGGCTAAAAACCCACACCATGGATAACTTATTGGACTTTGCCTGAAAGGAGTCATTAGTGCCATTGGATATTTGACCATCTTGGCCACAGGTTTTTTCAGAATGAATGGAAGGTCATGCAGCATGAATCTCCACCGGATATCAGGAACCCCACAGGGGCCTGGGATGGTCAGTGGCCAACACATTCCTCCCATCCGAGCCCACTCGGGGACTCCTGGCCCCTCGTCCTGTGGCAGCGCACCAAGCCCTGGTATTGGAAGCCTTGCTAACAGTCTCCATCTCAAGATGCCCTTGGGAGGAGGGATGGTTCCTCAGAGCAACATGGCTGAGAGTCCCATCCATCTGCCCGCCTTGAGCCCCAGGAGACAAGTGCTCACCAATGGGAAGTCACGATTCCAGGTCACCCAGGCCGGAGGCATGTCAGGGCCACACACTTTAATGCCAAAGCAGAAGGAGTTTGGAAGTCCTTTTCCTCCAAATCCTGGGAAAGGTAGGATTGTCTTTCTGGGATCTTTTAAAAGTGGAAAGTATTTTTTTCTCCCCCTAGTCCCTTCTCCCAGAAAATTCTATGGAAAAATACACGACTCAATGTCAGGGCCAAAGTTGATGGTCTTATAATGATATGTGACTCGCTTGGGAAGAGGGAGGATATATACATGTATGTGAGGACTAGGAGGCCACAGGAGTAAGTGTGAAATCTCATGGAACTGTGAAACAGAGTGGAAGGCAAGATAGAAAGTTCAGAAACTGGGAGGTGGGATGGTGACAGAGGAGAAAGGGAAAGGGCAAAGTTTAGCAAGATCCTACCCTCTGGATATATAAAGCTCTGCTCTGGCTCCCCAAGGGCTAGATTCTGCAGGCCATGGCGGAGAGCTAAGGATGGCTGGAACTATCATTATGCTAGTTGGGTGCTAGCAGAAAGGTGGTACTTGGAAGGAAAAAAGATAAAAAGGAGACATTTTATAAAATGAGGAGTTAATACATAGAAATGAAAAAAAATTATTCAAGAGCAAAACCTGTAATTTTTCTAATACAGTTATTAAGAGAGAAGGAAGCTAGGAGAAATAATGAAAAGATGTATTTTTTGTGCTTGTGGAGAACTAGAAAGCCTGGTTAATTTGAAATTCAGAGAGAATTATTTAGTTCAATAATGTTTTATATTTTATATTATCTATTTAATTTTTTTTGAATTTTTATGAGTTTATTTGGGCCAAAACTGATGATAATTTCCAGGAAGCAAGATCTCAAATGCTCCCTAATTACCATGTTTTAAATTAAAGAATAATTGTTGTAGATTGGCAAATTATTTGAATGACATGCTGTCTGTAGAAACTGATATTTAACAAGATTATATTGCACATGATATGTGTGTTTGGGCTAGTATAGAAAGAGTATGTGCCCCATGTAAAATATAGCTTTGTTATATAAGTTAGCACAATTATATATTACTTTAGGTATTTTTAGCATTCAGTTTTAAATGTTTATACCTCCAAATAAAATTACTAGCAGCGTGTGAATAGCCATTCACCAAGTTAACTCATAATTCACCCAGTAATGGTGAATAATTATTTATATCAGGCAAGTAACCACAAGGTTGCTTGTTTTAGTGTCTATGTATTTCTGTGTATGGAGAAGTTGGTATAAATGGATAGATTTAAAAAACAACAACACTTCATATATGTATAACTTTTTTCTTTTTTTTTATCTATTTAGGTTTAGGTTTGGTGGTTTTATTTCTTAGAGATACTGATTTAAGTGTAAATATAGGATAAACTTTCCCTGGGGGCTACATCCAAAATAGCTCTGTCATTGTCAGGTTGCTATGTTCATGGCAAGGCAAGTGAAGTTCTTCAATGTCAAGCTCGTGTGTTTGTATTTTTAGGGACTGAGGCCCAGTACCAGTAAAGTCTTTCAGCTCATGCTTGACTAGTGAACTGTAGCTTGCTTTTATATGTACTTATGTTTGAAATTCTGACTGGCAGTAATAATGGTGATAATATTAATAACTTGCATTTATTATATTATAACTCATCTATGTCAGGCACTGTGTTAGTGCTTGCCAATACATTTGAGTTATTCCTTATAACAACCTTGAGTTTTATGCTCAACTGATTAGGGAACTAAAGTCTAGAAAGAATAAGTAACTTCATTGCCAGTCAGTAAAGAGTTTGGGAATATTATGTTGATGGTGACCAGAGTAGTTATAACAGTTTTTAAAAAGTGCTTCAAATAAAATAAAATAAAATAAAAAAGTGCTTCAAGTTTTCAGATTCTTCTCTTTTCAATTTTCTGGCTCCTTGCTCAGCTTCCAAGCTTATAGTGCTTGTTCTGGATCTTCATGATTGGGGCATGCATGGGCATGGATAAAGGGTCAGGAAAAAACATTTTATTATCCCCCCTGGCCTTGCAGGTTGGATACGACCAGTGGTCTGGATGGTGCCAGGAGTGGCTGAATGTGTCTATTTTCAGATCTTGGTTGACAGTTCCTAAACTAAACCAATAACAGGGTGAGAATGGTGATCTGAGACTATTTAAACTTCATCTAATCACTTACTCAACAAATAATTTTTGAGCATATATTATAGGTGAGCCACTGTTTAGGGGATACAATAGCCAGTAATACATAGTTATGGCCTTCAAGGAGTTGATTTCAGACAAATGAATGGACAGTTAAAGCACATTTAGGGCTCTGACAGGGATACACTCAGGGTTGTATGATAATATTTGGAAGAGTTCCTAGCTAGTGCTTGATAAGTGGATCTGGGAGGAGAGTAAGATATCTAGTCAGACACTTGAAGGATAAGGAGCTAGTCTTGCAATGTGTATGTCCTATAACTGTAAGTATGTGTGTGCACGTGTGCATGTGAGAGGGCTGTCTGGAAGTTATTCTGGGTAGGGAGAAAAGCATACTCAAAACCTGGAGGGGAGGGATCATGTGCATTTTATGGACTTTCACTTGGATCCACATTGGAGGGGACAAAGACTATGATAAGAGATAAGACTGAGAAAAATAAGCAGAAGCCAGATGATGGGTCATGGTTGATACACGAATGAAGTTAGATGTGTCTTGAGGACACTGATGAGCTGTGGAAGGGTTTTAACCTTGGGAGTAAGGTAATAAGCTTGAGGTTAACATGTCTCCCTGGCTTTGTTGTTGCCTTTTCATGGATTATTAACTACTAGTAGCTCATCGCGAGATATCATGTGCAGTAGGCTGCCTGCTGCTTTTGTGCTGCTTCCACAGGAGGTGGGAGGGACCCGCGTTCATTCCATGGGAGCTGGGAGGGATCTGCACAGATTCCATGGGAGGCGGGAGGGACCCGTGCTGCTTCTGCAGGAGGCGGGCCTGCTGTCTCCTCTCCAGGTCTGCGCTTGGCCACGGAGGCTGTGGGCTGGCCCCCTGACCCTGTCTGTGTCCGCTCTGGCTCTGGGAGGCTGGCCCAAGTTGGGTGCGGTGACGAAGCAAGCATTCCACCAGGCCGCTCACGCTGTGCTGGCCTGCTCTCAGTGGCTGTCCCCCGACCCCCGGGACTGAGGGACTCCAGGGGTAGGTGGGGCTTAGAGGACTAGGCGCCGCCATCTTTGTGACAGAGTGATGGTTAATTTGCATATTACCCTTTTATTAGATAGGATGCCATGACCCAGAGGAATAAGTACCAAATAACCTGTTACTTTGTGGGGTGTATTAGTTAGGGTTCTCTAGAGAAACAGAACCAATAGGTGGTATAACTATATGTCTGAAATAGAATATATGTATTATCTATCCATCTAAAATGACATATAAAAAGATATACTTGCTCACATGATTTATTTAACAAGATATACTTGCTCATGTGATTATAGAGGCTGACTGGTCCCAAGATCTACAGGATGAGTCTGCCAGCTGGAGGCTCGGGAGAGCTGAAGGTTTAGTTGTAGTCCAACTCTGAAGGGCTAGAACTAGGAGAGGTAATGAAGTAGTTCCCTCCAGAAGGCCAGCAGACTTGAGATCCATTAATGATGTTTCAATTTCAACCCAAAGGCAGGAAAAAGCCAATGCTCCAGTTCACAGCTAGTTATTCAGGAAAGAATTCTCTCATACTTGGTGTAGGGTCAAGCTTTTGTTCTGTTCAGTCCTTCAACTGATTGGATGAGGCCCACTCATTTTAGGAAGGACAATCTGGAATAGGAGATGAAGGTGGTGGAATCCAATCTGATTATAAGACTTGAGAAGTAGTAGGGAGCACAATTAGAACACATCTCATTATAATTGTGGTTAACAATGAAATAAAAATACTTTTATTTTTAATTTATGTGTAATATTTTTTTCCAAACAGTTAACAAGTTGTGAGCACACAAATACTATTAAGTTGTTGACTAACTACTTAATAAATAGGTGTTGGGTGTTCCTTTTGGCCTAGGGGCACCATGAAAAAAATCACAGACATTAAGAATGCCATGAACTGAGAACATTTGGGAACCTCTGTCACAGGAGTTTATTTTTTTCACACAGAGAGTAGGCCAGAGCAGGTGATGCTGCTAGTGGTTGGAAGGTCAGGGATGTCATGCCCAAGATCATGGAGCTTCTCTTAGTCTTTCTCTCTTGCTTGTACAATAACTGCCTCACTCTAGCTCCTGCTATGAAGTCTGCCTTCTTTTTTTAAAAAGAATAATTTTTTTATTGATTTCAGAGAGGGAGAGAGAGATAGAAGCATCAATAATGAGAGAGAATCATTGATTGGCTGCCTCCTGCACGCCTCACACTGAGAATCGAGCCTGTAGCCTGGGCATGTGCCCTGACTGGGAATTGATCCGTGACCTCCTGGTTCATAGGTTGATGCTTAACCATTGAGCCACACTGTCTGGGCTGAAGTCTGTCTTCTGAGAATGGTGAAGGAGGAAGGAAGAAGGACAAAGTGCAAAAAAGACAACAGTGGAAATTCCCCCCAAATAGTCCCTTTAATCGAATTTCCCAGGAGTCCCACCCAACTGTTCCCTGTAGCCAATCATACATAACTTATCGTATATAATAAAAGGGTAATATGCAAATTGACCCTAACAGCAGAACTACTGGGAATGACTGGTCACTATGACACACACTGACCACCTGGGGGCAGATGCTCAATGCAGGAGCTGCCCCCTGGTGGTCAGTGCGCTCCCACAGGGGGAGCTCTGCTCAGCCACAAGCCAGGCTGATGGCTGCCAGTACAGTGGTGGTGGTGGTAGCTTCTCCCGCCTCCTCAGCAGCACTAAGGATGTCCGACTGCAGCTTAGGCCTGCTCCCCGCTGGCAAGTGGACATCCCCCGAGGACTCCCTGGCTGCCAGAGGGATGTCTGACTGCCAGCTTAGGCCCGATCCCCCGGGGAGTGGGTTTAAGCCAGCAGGTGGACAGCCCCTGAGTGGTCCCAGACTGCTAGAGGGCACAGGCTGGGCTGAGGGAACCCCCGCCCCCCGTGTGCACAAATTTTTGTGCACCAGGCCTCTAGTATTAAATAAAACCCATTCTTTGTTCTTGAATCTTCTTGTTTTAAAAAGTTAGATTTTATCTTACATTATTCTGTATTGTTATACTGTATTTTACTTTTTAGCATTTGCCACTTTTTAAAATTTTTTTTATTGTCTAAAGTTTTACATATGTCTCCTTTTCCCCCAATTGATCCTCCCAACCATTCCCACCCTGGGCAAGCCCCCACCACCCCAGTGTCTGTGTCCATTGGTTATGCTAATATGCATGCATACAAGTCCTTTGTTTGCTCTCTAACCCCTCCCCCTCCCCTACCATTTATCTCTGGATCTATTCTTGTTCATCAAATTATGTTGCATTTGCCACTTTTAATATCTCTTTTTCTTGCAAGTAAGTTGAACCACTTTTAAATAGGTTGCAGACATTATGACACTTCATCCCCAAATTTCTAAGTTGGTAACTTGCATGCTATATAATAAAAATCCATTAATAATAACCAAAGAATTTAACTTTTCTACAATAGTATTATTTATATATAGGGTATCCCAAAAATGTATACACACACGTTGAATAATTATAAAGGCAGTGTTTGTTAAAATACATTTCATTCTCAAAATTGAGCTGTCAGCTATTCAAGAGTGTATATATATATTTTGAGACACCCTGTATAGTTATATATTAAAATGCAGGTCATAATCAAATTAGATGCAGAGGCAGGGCTGCCTCAAACAGATTGTCAAACTGCGGCGGGAAGGCCGGGGAGGGTTGGGGGGCAGGAGGTAGGGGGGTAGGGGATCAACTGAAGGACTTGTATGCATGCGTGTAAGCATAACCAATGGACATAAGACACTGGGGGATGGGGGAGGCTAGGGGACTGTCTAGGGCGGGGGGATAAAATGGATACATATGTAATACCCTTTGTAATACTTTAAGCAATAAAAAAAATGATTAAAAAAATTCATCTTATATTGTTATTTTATATTTTATTTTATTTATCATTACTTATAATATAAGTTATTATTTTCTTCCCCCATTTATAATCACATGATTTTTGTAGCCATTTTTTTCTTTTGATCCAGGATCT
This sequence comes from Myotis daubentonii, assembly GCF_963259705.1. Lineage (NCBI taxonomy): Eukaryota > Metazoa > Chordata > Mammalia > Chiroptera > Vespertilionidae > Myotis > Myotis daubentonii. The sequence continues at coordinate 33,651,236 of NC_081850.1, forward strand.
AAGCAAAGATCGTGCACTACATTTGGTGATGTCTCTTCAGTCTCCTTAAATCTAGAGTAGCCCTCTAACCTTGCCTTTTCTTCATATTTCCTGACAAATTTGTTGATATTTTTAGAGTTCATGTCAGTTGTTTTGTTATACAATCTGCTTTGTTTGAATATTTCATCATGATTGGGCTCAGGTTAAACAGTTTTGGCAGGAGTACTACATAGGTGTTTTGTGTACCACTCATTGCATTACACCAGGAAGCACTGAATGCTCATTTGTCCTACTATTTGTGATGTTGCTTTTAATCACCTGGCAAAGGTGGTGTCACCAGATCTCTGCACTGCCAAAGACACTTTACCTTTCAAAATTAATCAATAATCTTGTTCTCCAATATGCTTTCATAGCATCCATTGATAATCCTTGTTTGAATAAGTTATTGCCTTGTTTTCCGATTCTGGCATTTTCTCTGTGTATTAGTGGGTATTCTTATTATTGTAAAGAGGAGTTTCTTTCCCTTCTCTTATTGAGAGTCACTGTGGACTTAACGAAAACTTTATTGCACTGTAACTTATTATCGTCACTGTTCTTTCTGATGCTCATGTTGTCCCAGATTTAGCCATGGGAGCCCCTTCAAGTCAGTTCCTATGTTCTTTTTGATATGTTCCTAGGAAACACTTCCTTGCTTTCACACATTAACAAATATTCTAGGCCCATTTGCACTTCCTGCCCCAGACCCAGAACCAGCCCAGGTCCCTTTTAGTGAGAAATGATATTTGGAAAACTGAGTGAAAGGTTATTCGTATTGACTTAGGAGTGTCATTGCTTTTGGGCCCTGTGCATGGACAGTGTTAGGAAATATGTCAGAACAAGATAATGAGTTCTAGTTAAAATACAACATTACAGAGTTCTACCTCACACTTCCTCAGTACGATCCCTGGTTCTCAGCAATGTCAGTGTATTTATTTGCTCTTCCCTACGATAGAGAAAAAGTTACTTTTTAGCTTTACATTTTTAAGATAGTAGAAATTAGTTTTAAAAATGGTTTCTTACTACATAGAAAATTGTAGTGTGCTGAGATGAGAATGTTTGTATTTCTATGAGCCACTGAGTGAGCATGGAGGACGTTCTGCAGTTGGCAACTTCCTGGCCCTGCTAGGATTGGTGAGTACAGAGTTCCAGTTATATTGTACCAATAATGACATTCCTTCCTACTTTCCGCTCAGCAGTTATGAATTGTGATTAGACTGGCAGATATGCATTTTTTCAAAGCATGTGGGAAATCAGTTTTATGATCTCTACTTTAAGCACATTTGACATAGCTATTTAAATATTTAAGACAATCCCACATTCGCAGTACCTGTAGGCCTACATAATTGGGAAGATTTTCATTGTAAAGGTTTTTTCTTTTACTTCAGGGCCTCTGACATTTCTTGTTGGGCTCTGCTGTCCTTGGAGACAAAGGGAGTTAGTTATTCATTAGCACTTTGTGGGTTATTCATTATTGTTAGTCAGAAAAAGCAGAATATCAACAAAGGACACCAAACTAATTGGGATTAAAAAATTCTGTTGTCACTTAAGACTGGTGTGTCTTGTAAAGACCTGGTTTAAGAAAAATAATGTGTTGTGTGAACCTGGGAGCTCTAAAAACTGATGTACTTTAAATGGTACATCAAGTTTCATTTTTATTTTTTACTGCTTATGGTTTGCTAATTCAAAAGGTTAGAGTTTTATTCTTTAGTGGGTCAGCTAGCTTCGTATTGCCCACCTCTCCCCTCCCCTACTGCCACAACATAAATTTTAAACTACTGCCACTGATTTTTACTTTTCTATACCATTTCTTCCTTATGCTTCTCCCTGGGAAAACAGGTAATGAAAAAACCTGCTAACACCCATGAATGAACTGTGTTGAATGTTGTCACGTTAGAAGTGGGATAAGAATAGCAATCGGGGTTCCACTTTTTTGAAGAGATGCAGTTGATATATTAGGTAAAGAAAGTTGAGGCAAAATACTTGGTTACTTTTTTCCCTACTTCTGCTTTTAATCATTTATATTTCCTTGCACTTCCAATGTGGCTTCCTGCAGAATTAGAGCAAATAAAGTTAATATTTCGTAAAAAGTTCCAAAAATAACCAAACCAGTCAGAGACCAAAGGCATTATTCCAGTTGAGGTAGCCAGAGTTTTCATTTCGTCTAGCCAGCAAGGCAGGTGAAACACAATGTTTACTTTTGTTTACTCTGTGGGCTACACAGGGTACACTTTGTGTGATTTATTGATGCTGGGTGTAAATCAAATTGATGATGGATTTCCAAGTATTACTGAATGGCAGGCATGATTTGTTCCAGTTATAAAAGCAATTTGTCAATCTCATAACATTCCATGTTTAAAAGAATATATTCCATTAACACACCCTGCTCCCTATATACACCTCAAAAGCTTTCGGACATGAAGCTGAAATGTAATAGTTGTTAGTTACATATGGCATATTAACACTGTAAAATAGCAATGGCTTTGGGACCTATATGGTACTTTTTAGCTTACAAACTTGCATATTGACGGTCTCATATGATTTAATTAAAGGCACCATCCTGGGAGGGAGGGCAAGTGTAAATTGGCTCCATTTTAGGCATGAACAGGCTGAGGCTCAGTTTGCTGAAAAGTCTTGCCCTTTCTACCCATTAGAGTTATGGTTTCTAACATTCCTGAAAGAGTATACCTTTATTTTTTTAAAATATATTTTTATCGATTTCAGAGAGGAAGGCAGAAGGAGAGAGAGATAAGACACCAATGATGAGAGAGAGAGAGAGAGAGATCATTGATTGGCTGCCTCCTGCACACCCCCACCCCACCCCACTGGGGATCAAGCCCACAACCCTGACTGGGAATTGAACCATGACCTCCTGGTTCTTAGGTCGATGCTCAACCACTGAGCCACAATGGTTGGGTGAAAGAGTGTATCTTTAAAAATTTAAACCTATTCAGCTGCCATTTTCATCCATGACCTGAGGAAATGGGTCCTTGCTCCTGTTTTGGAAAATTGTGCTTGACAGTATGACATTGTCTACCCAGGCAGGAGCCAGGCGGTCTTTGTGTGATGGCAACCAGAGTGACACCAGTAGATGCACAAGTTTCTTTCCTTGCCTCTGTCTCTGTTTAAACCCAGGCAGGCGGATATCATGCATATGAATAGATTTTCTACTTCTGACCCATAAAATTTTAAGGCTAAATTGGTGGTGACTTGTATTTAATAACTATTTTCATGGCTGCCTTACTTGAATAATGAAAGAAATAGAAGGTCTGTAATTGGCTCTGACATAAGAAACAAGTTGAAAATGTGATTTATGGTGTAGGATCTTGCTACTTAAGAATAGTCTGAGGCCAGCAGCTTTAGCAGGGACTGGGGATCTTGGGTAGGGAGACGGTGAACATCAGAGGACTTGTGAGCCAACACGTTGGCTTTCTAGGTAGTCACCCACTTCTGTGGTAGTCTTGGTGCACATGAGATGGTGCAACAGAAAATGGTGTTTGCTTTTGAAAGTTAAATTAGATGGTAAGTGTGAAAGTTCATTTTATAATACAAACTGCCAGAGCATGTAAAGTATTATTCCTTGATTACAAATCCATGTTGGGCAGTATGGATCTCCATAAACCACTGCAACTGCTGCTGAGTGAGATGGCCCCAACACACTACCCTATTTCTTTATATTATTTATTTGTCCTTTTACATAAAAACCTATAGCTTAGTCATAACTCCGCAGTATAGGCTGTATGAAAAGCTATTTGATAGGTGAATATAGAACCCTAAATGCTCTCTATTTTTATAGTTTGCTTCAAAAGCTAGAGAGGAAAAAATGTAAACCAAACTAAACAAACATTGAGCTGAAATAGCATATTTAAAAAGTTTATCTTCCATCTAAAGATTTTACTTTATTTAGGTAGGGAGAACTTATAATTTATTACCCAAATCAGTATACTTTTCAAGAATGAAATGGAGCCCCATTATAATTATGATGGGATTATCCTGGATGAACTGGAATGCAGGGTCACCCTTATATTTAGAAGAAAGTTTAATTGTATTTAGATTCAGAATATTACCCAACTGCTTTAAGGTAAAGTAGTTCAATGTACTTTTCAGGAAGGATTAGCCCCATAGACGTTAATAGCAAAATTATTTATTGGGACCCTTGAGTGATTATTCCTATATCATTAAGTAAAAATGCATTAGTTTCTGGGGTTGAAAATAAGCAGCTAGCAATTATTTAGCACTTTCTATTTTCTACTGTTGTTAGCTTTTCATATCTTAATCCCTCCTAGCCCTATGAAGTATCCCCATTGAAAACATGAGAAAAAAGAGGCTTAGAAAGATTAAGAAACTTGACCAAGAATGCAAGGGGATTTTAACCCATGTCTCTCTGACTTCAGAGCCCTAAATACTTCTATAGGTTATTGTTTTGTTTTGGGCACAGGATTTGCCTCAAAAGGCTAGGTTCTTGGCAAGTGAGGATAATTTCCTGAAAAAGCCAGTATGTCTACCATAATTTCTCCTATGTGTGGTGGTGTAGTATCTATATATATAAAAGCCCAGCGATCTGAACAGCAGAACGACCAGAATGACTGGTGGCAGCCAACCAGCCTGATCCGGGCCCCAATTAGCCCCCCGTCCCTGGCCGTCTCCACCCCCAATTGTCCCCCAACACCCTGATTGGGTGCAGGGCTGGCCGGCCAACTGCCCATGGCCCCTCACCCCCACCGGCCCAGCCCGATGGGCCCCCATCAGGGCAGGCTGGCCAGACCCCACCCATGCATGAATTCGTGCACCAGGCCTCTAATCTGGTACATATTTATTTTGTAAAGAGCAATGAGCTGAAGCAAACAACAACAAAACACTGCCAGATAAATTGTTGCAGGTGTCTGTGTTGATTTATGTAAAACTTGAGGCCTGATGCACGAAATTCTTGCAAGGGACTTGGCCCTCGCAGCCCCTTGCAGCCTCAGCCAGCCCTCACAGCCTGGCTTCGTCTGGAAGGTTGTCCAGACGGTCATTCTGCTGTTCAGTCTAATTAGCATATTGGTTCTTTATTATATAGGATGTGTCCCTCCTTACTTGCTTAAGATAGTGGTTTTGGTGGAAGTCCCGTAGGGTATGTGACAGAAAAGAGAAGGATACAGTAATGGCCACTGTGTTTTATAAGGTAACACATTTAAAAAGGTAATCCAGATTTTTGTTCTTAGATATGGGATTCAATAAAAGGATAAAAAAAGCATTTAATGGGTGATCCATTAAAATGTTAGTTGTATTTTGTGTTTACAGTTTAGTAAAGGGGAGGATTTCTAGGGTTTAAATATGCAGACCAATGATTTCTGTTTGATGTCATGTTGAACAACAGTAATTTGAAATAATTTGGCTGTCAGATTTGAAAGTTTTCAGCATAGTTGTTTCTTATTGCCTTGGGTCATATAATTAAAGATAATCCACTTAGGATTTTAATACTGGCTTTTAGGAATGGTTTTAATAAGAATCTATCAGATATAAACCATATACACTTAATCAGTGAGTTAAATTTTTAAAATTTGGGATACATGGATTGGGTGTTGAAAACATATTTTCTCTACATATTTGGCTCCGGTAAGTTTTCCACTTATATAGAAGGAAATTCTGTACAACCATCCATTTATTATTGTGACAGTCAGACTCTAAGATGCCCCTCCACCATTCCCCTCTCCTGAAATTCATGCCCTTGTGTAGTAGCCCCACCCTTTGAGTGTGGGCTGGATAGGGTGACTTGCTTCTAACCATGATGAAGATGATGAAATGTCACTTCCATTATTAGATTGCAAAAGATTTGACCTCCTGTCTTGCTGTCAGACTTCTCGGTTTGTTTGCCATGTTGGAAAGGCCCATGTGGCAAGTAACTGAGGGAGGCCTCTGGCCAACAATCTTCTGGAAATTGTATTCTGCCAACAGCCATGTGAGCTTCAAAGCAAATCTTTCCCCAGTTGAACCTTCAGATGAGACTTTAGCTGTAGCTGACAACTTGATTGTGGCCTTATGAGAGACCCTGAAACAGAGGACCCACCTCAGCCATGCTCAGATTTCTGACCCAGAAACTGAGATAAGAATCCACTTCAGTTATTTTTCTTTTCTGATTGTATTTTAAGAACTTCTCTATGTCAGACAATCAACTGATATGGATATATACATATATATATATATATAATATACATAATATATATAATATATGTATGATATATGTGTGTATATGTATATCTGCAGGGAGCTCACAATGTGTTGTTTTAAGCCACTAAATTGGTGGTAATTTGTTATGTAGTAATAGATAACTAGTACAATTATTGTCTAGGCAATATCTAGGAGCAGAAGGGCAGAAATTAACCTCTATTGAGGACCTGTGATATGCCAGACATGGTGATAGGCTTAAAGATTCAGGAGAGCCAACTTGTAAGGTTTTTAAAATGACATCCATTTACACATGTGGAAATCAACATTCAGAGAAGTGAAATTAAATTATTTTCCCAAGTTTATATGACTCCTAAGAGAAAAAAACAGGGTTTGGGTGCAGGTATATCTTATCCCACTGCCCCTGTTCCTTCCATGCACCAGGCTAACTCCTATGAGCCATGACAAACACTGGTGTGGCACTTTATGCCTAAAAGAGTTAAACAAAGACAATTCATCTTTAAGCATTCATCAACTACCTTCTGTGGGCTTGTTGCCAGGCATCACTCCCCCACCCCCTTTTTTCTTCTCAGTGGTTTGTTCCCACCAGATATTCTTTTCTGCTCTTTTCCTGCCCTTTATCTAAACCTCTGTTTCACGGCCCTGTTCTTTATTGCCCTTTTTATTATTCTCAAACAATATTCATAGACAGTGTTATCTATCTATGCACATAATTTTTAAAAATCAATATATTCTCATAACTGCAATATAAGGGAGTAAAAAGGAACATAATTTATAGTAAAAATAATATGCATTTAAATATGAAAATGTTCCAGCACACTATGCCGGAAGACATAATGAAGTAGTTGGATAAGCTGGCACCTAAGTGTGGAATTAGCTAAAATTCTGATGATTCAGAATTGTATTTGTTGTTTATACTGATCACTCAGATATCTAGTTGTTTTGCTTTGAGTGATATTTTTTGAAATGATGGACAATATTTTATAATATTTCTGCCAAAACGTTGATCAGTCTTCCTTTGATTTGTACTGTAACTTCATTAGTGTAAATACGAATCATGAAAATAAAATGGACTTGCGTTTTAAACTTATAATTATAAACAGATTTTTACCTACATGAATTTCTCGTGGGACTTAAAAATCATGTGGGATGTGAAATAATTATTTGTGGGTAGGACTGTGTTTCATCTTGCTTTCACAACTGAATGCCAATAATGCTGACAACCCAGAAGACCCCTAGAATCTCCAAATGTCTCTTAGGGGGCAGCATCCTCCAAATCCACTGATCTAAATCTAAATCTGCTTTCAGTAAGAGCTGATCAACTGATTAAAGTATTACAATTTCCAGAGGTGTTCGTGTTATAATTGGGTCAGAACCTTAAGACAAAGAAAGGTGTTGTTCTTGGTGGAATTTTTTTGGGGGGTAGGGAAGTGGCAAAATGAAAGATGAAGATGGTCCCCTTTCTTCAGCTCTTAAACTACATAGCACAGGTGTACTCTTTATATTTTTGATTCTAGTCTTTGTTCTTATATACCTTAGGCTTCATATACATTTATTTTACACGATAAATTAGATGTGTTTTGTAAGTCAAATTCTTTTTTCTTTTCTGATTGTATTTTAAGAACTTCTCTATGTAAAACAATCAGCTGATAGGGATATATATATACATACAGTGGGGCCTTGACTTAAGAGTATCCCGACTAATGAGTTTTTCGAGATACGAGCCGTCTCTCGGCCGATTTTTTGCTTTGAGTTGCGAGCTAAAATTTGGGTTACGAGCCAGCTTCAGATACCCCACCGCTAGTTGGCGCAGCGAACGTCACAGTGAACGCCACAACATCAGCCCAGCATCACGTGTCTCACTCGTTCACTTTAAGATTTGACATACGAGTCATTTGAGTTATGAGCTCCATCACGGAATGAATTAAACTTGTAAGTCAGAGCCCCACTGTATATATAGTACACACCCACACACATATATCTATGAGCTCCTTTAGGGAGCTCATAATTAAATATGAAGAGAGAAAGAAACTTTAAAAAGCAGTAACTTATATACATAATGGTTTATTGACAACAATAAATGAATTTTTGTAATTATATTTAGTATATGGTATGTAATTAGTAACCTATCCTATATAATAAAAAGTCTAATAAAAACCTATATAATAAAAGTCTAATAATGCTCAGTGTCTGGTCCTCTGGTCGGCCATTCAACCAATCAAAATGTAATATGCTAATGATATGCTAAAACCACTCAACCGCTCACTATGACGTGCACTGACCACCAAGGGGCAGACACTCTGACTGGTAGGTTAGCTTGCTGCTGGGGTTTGGCCTATTGGGACTGAGCGTGATGGGCCAGACACGCCCTGGAGCCCTCCTGCAGTCCCTCCCTGCTGGCCAACCTCCTGTATCCTGCCCCAGCCCTGATCATGCACCGTGGGGTCCCTTGGCCTGGCCTGTACTCTCTCACAATCCAGGATCCCTTGGGGGATGTTGGAGAGCTGGTTTTGGCCCCATCCTGTATGTCAGGTGCATGAATTCATGCACCGGGCCTCTAGTAAGTATATAAAGCCTGTGAAATTATATATATTATAGATGCTATATAATGTACCATGAATGCTATATATTCTATATACAGCTATATATTATTTATAATATATTACAATTTATATATAAAAAAAGCTTTTATTAAATCAACTAGAGGCCCAGTGCATGAAATTCGTGTACTGGGGCGGGGGGTGTCCCTCAGCCCGGCCTGCACCCTCTCATTGTCCAGGACCCCTTGGGGGATGTCTGACTCCCGGCATAGGCCTGATTCCCCTGATCGGGCCTAAGCTGGCAGTTGGACATCCCTCTCGCAATTCAGGATCCCTCACTCCTTCCTGCCTGCCTGCTTGCTGCTTTCACTGCTCAGCCTGCTGCTCCTTAGTGCTGTCATGGAGGTTCCTACCACTGGCACTGTACTCACCAGCCATGAGCTTGGCCTTTGGCTGAGCGGGGCGCCCCCTGTGGGAGCTTACTGACCACCAGGGGGCAGCTCCTGTATTGAGCATCTGCCCCCTAGTGGTCAGTGTGCATCATAGCGACCGGTCATTCTGGTTGTTCTGGTCATTCCACCGTAATGGTCTCTTAGGCTTTTATTATATAGATAGATAAGCAAAAGTGCCCAGAGGCAACTTTCCCCCTGTTTTTTTATACACTAGAGCAGTGGTTCTCAACCTTCTGGCCCTTTAAATACAGTTCCTCATGTTGTGACCCACCATAAAATTATTTTCATTGCTACCTCATAATTGTAATGTTGCTACTGTTATGAATCACAATGTAAATATCTGATATAAAGGATGGTCTTAGGCGACCCCTGTGAAAGGGTCGTTCGACCACCAAAGGGGTCGCGACCCACAGGTTGAGAACCGCTGCACTAGAGAGATATATCTTCATACACAGATACTTTTTGATGGTGTCTTTTATAGTTGGAAACTCATTTTGCATATCAAAAGGAAAGAGAAAAAATGGGTAGTAGGTATTATAAGAAATTTCATATCAAAACTGATGGACAGGTCTTGTCACACAGTAGGTGCAGATGGCATAGAATATGTATGGGCAGTGTGGAGTACATCTTTCACTTATATTGACAGCAAACTAAGAGAAGATTTCCTATCTCAAGTGGGAATAGACATTAAGAAGAACTTCCTTTGAAGGACATAAGGGCGTTTTAACATGTTTCAGGTGAAGGAGTAGTGCTGCTATTTCCTTCCCTCATTCCCAGGCAATCACTAATCGGCTCTCTGTCATTATAAATTAACTAGAGGCCTGGTGCACGAATTCATGCACCAGTGGGGTCCCTCGGCCTGGCCTGTGGGATTGGGCCAAAGCCAGCTCTCTGACACCTCCTGATGGGTCCCGGATTTTGAGAGGGCGCAGGCCAGGCCGAGGGATCCCACCAACGCATGATTGGGGCCGGGGAGGAACACTGGGAGGGCTCTAGGGCATGTATCTGCCAATTTTAATGATAAGGGGTGATTTTGTATAGTGTGAAAAAGTAGGGACTAAATGTCCATCCACTGGTGTATCAGCTAAGATGGAGTCAGGAAAAGAGAATCCACTTCAGTTATTTTAACAGAGATCATCTAATAACAGAAATTTGTGAAGCAGGTATTGAAGGACTGAAAAAGATGAAATAAGAGAATGCTGAGGTAATGCAAATAATAATTGCGGGAGCATCTATTGCCTTGGAGCTGGAAGATCAAAAGGAAGAAGTTCTTGGAAGTTACCAGAACCTAGAAGCTTGGAGGAGGAGCCCACAGATCTGGGATCCAGACCTCTGAGGACTTGCTACTCAGTTGGTACTGGTACCTTTGAGAGCTGGAAAAATTGTCCTTCCAGTGGCTCCTCCAGAATCAAACCAACAAGTATGACCTCCTGCTCTCTGTGAAGCATTATTACAGACCTGGGAGAACTCTAGACAGATGTCAAATCAATAACAGTTATCAGAACAAAAGTCTTGGACTAGGTCTAAAAACCAATAGGACCTTTCCCCTTTTTATTCTTGCCAAATTGCCTAGAATAATTACACTAATTACTAGGCAAAGTATACTAAACCATACTATTGAATTCCTTTCAAAATGTGTGTATCAAATGAAGCTTGCATCTTTGAAAAGTATTCAGAACAAACCCAGAGAAATAAAGCAATGCGAGACTATTACCTCCTTTTCATGATTTCTTTAGTTTTAATCAAATTTTACAAAATAATGATAACTAATGCATAGCACTTTGGAAGTGGTAGCCAATTTAAGTGCTTGATATCCCATTTTAACACATTAATAAGACATATCTCATTTAAGTTGCCTCAAAACCCAAGGAAGTGTATACCATCAAGATAGTTTTTGTTATTGTTCCTTCCATTTTATAGATGAGGAAACAGCTGTGTTTGAATTACTTGCCCAAGGTACTATAGCTAGTAAGTGACATAGCAGGGATATAAACTAGCCAGTTTGTCTCCAAAGTATATGCTTTTAACCAGTAAGCCAAATTGTGTGTGTGTGTGTGTGTGTGTGTGTGTGTGTGTAAATAATTTTAAGCCTGTGTTCTTATTTACCTATGGATGGATAGCAAATCAATTCATTTCTTCAGCAGTGCAATGCTATATCAGAAATACTTGCTTAGGGATTAAGAGAATGAAGTTCAAAACCCAGGTCTTCCACTAACTTCTTTAGAGATTTCTAGGAGAGTCACTTTATCAATCTGGGCTCTTTGTAAAATGAGGAAGTTGACTGAAATGATTTTGATCATTGTTTTATGATTTGTTAGGAGCCTGGTCACCTTTTAGGAACCGTGAGCTAGAATTGAAGCCTGACTTGCAGAATGAATTAGCCGTCTGTTTCCTACCATGTGTCAGACACAGATTTGGAAGTGGTAGTGCTATTGATGCTGTTGATAGCTAAGTAGCCTGGAGTGTCAAGGAACAGAGATTAAAGATTCACTTTCTTCAGACCTTAAGGCACTGTGGGGCTTGCTGTAGTCTTAATTTACATTTTTGGCTGAATTTTTATTTTTCTGCATCCAGAAGTCAGTCTTGCCAGGACTACTTGCAAAACACTACTTACAAGTCATTTCATCTCTGGGGATTTAGCCAGAGAGGATAGCCCCTTCTCTTAGCTTCCCTTGCTCCTAAGGGTTATCTACTTTCCCAGTTGATAGATAGTTGATCTGTAGACTCATGGTTGATCTAAATACTGGAGCCCTGGAGTCTAGAGAGCAGAAAATACCCAGGAACTGGAAAAGTCTAGCAAAAATGCTTCCAGCTTAGAAGATGGAAGATGTGCTGTGTTGGCTTAACCTCATTGTAAGGTTAAGGAGGGAGCATGGGTAGGTGTATGTGTAAGGGGAAAGCCTTTACTCTTATTCTCTGAGCAGTGACACTCTCTTTTGCCTTCAGACAATCTCCTTTTTTCCTTTTCCTCCTCTCTCACCCACATTTTCCAAAGCCTTGATACTTTTAGAGTCCTTGAAACTTTTACATATGTGGGTTGTATTGTAATATGTAGCACTTACCAGCAGGTTTATAAAATGTATGTATTTAGAGTCAAAAGTGATTTTGAATTGGGTTCTGAGTGTTGCTAAATACCACAATTGATGTTATTTTGGTTAAATTTAGAACAAAGGAATAATTTTGGCTCATTCAGTAGTAAAGTTGTATACAGATACATAGTTTGTTTTCCAAATAACTCTTTATAATCTTTGAATTGTATCAGGATATTTTTACTATTTATAATAGTTTTCAGTGAAATAACTATACATAATTCTCATAGTGGATATCTATCCTTTACATAATCAAGAACCATGAGGTTAATAAGGAGGATGTGTGTGTGTGTGTGTGTGTGTGTGTGTGTGTGTGTGTGTGTGTGTAAAAAATGTAGGCCTGAAGCTGTATATGTTAGGTAGCATGGGCAGTGAGAACCATGGTATGGGATTCACAGATGGGCAGTTCCTAATAGAAGAAAAAAACAAAGTCACTTTCCTTCAACTCTGACCTTTTAGTGCCTGTTCTTAGTTCTTATACTTTTCCAGAATTTAGCTGGAGGGTCTCAGAACATTTTCTTAGAGTTGTGTCAAACTGTAAGAGGAGTCCACCTGAGGCACTCCATCCTGCACAATCAGTTATTGGAAGTTTGAGGCAAGGAGTTGGTTCTTTCTGCCTAAGCCAGGTCCCTGGTTTTTCTGGTGATAGAGGAAGATCCAGGGTGAATGAGTTTTACTGAAGTATTCTGCTTTGGTAGAATTCCAGGTTGTAAATGTGTCACCTCTCATAGTTCTTATTTAAATTATAATTGTTAGAGGGGGGAATTCATAATGTGGGTACTGTGGGTGATGAAATGGCATGTGGAATGTCTCATTTCATGCCTCACCTCCCTAACATGGCACCTGGTCTCAGTATGCACATATTCTGCATAGGTCTGTGGCCAGTTATCATTGAATTGAATTTAGGTGAAAGAGTTCTTATGATTTAGTATAGAAATTAAATTTCTAGCACTGTAAGTGACAACCATTTTGATAGGTAGAATTGGAGCATTAGAGGTCATTTTAGCTCAATTCCTCCATTTTCCAGAGAATGGCATACAGAGGCAGTACGAAGCATAGCATAGTGGTTAATCACGTAGAATTGAAGTGTGATGGATCAGAGACTAAATCCAGATTTTTCCTGTGATCACCTATGGAATCTTGAGGAAGGGCCTTACCTTCTCTGAGGGAAATATTCATACTATCCTCTTAGAAACTTTATATATGATATTATATACCCAGAATTTAGTACAATGCTTGGTACATAAGAAAGGCTAACATGTAAAGTAGCATATTGTGAGATTAAGCAAAATAAACAACAGACTTTAAATGGAATACCAGGTCTTTTGAGCCCAAGGTCTTTTCCCTGTCATCATTCACCAGATGTAAACTCTGTGAAGTCAGAGGATTGTTATTTTACTAAGTATTTGAGAACCTGCTGTGTGCCCGCATGAGCAAGACACAGTGACTGCACTCACTTTATAATCTAATGGGAGCAGCAATCAACAAATACCTAAGATGTAATTTCATGGGGTAATAAGTGCTATCGAAGGAGACAAAGCAAAATAATGAGGTTCAGAGGGTGTTTCAGGTATTTTAGCAAGGGCATATAGAGAACACTTCTCTGATTTAAGTGAGGGGTTAGCCATATGTAGATCTAAGGAAAAGTTTGCCTAGAAGTGATAAAAGCAAATGCATAGGTCTGGATGTGATTCTGGTACAGCCAGATCATTTAGGTCCTGAGAGACTGAAGTAGGGAGTTCAAAGATTTCAAGTGTGATGGGAACTCCTGAAGGGTTTTAAGTAAAGGGTTGATATGATCTCGCTTACATTTTATAAAGGAAGTTCTGGCTACTGTGTTGAGAATAGACTGAGTGGTAGGTAAGCATGGAAACAGGAAAACCAGGTGGGTGATTCCAGCAGCCCTGGTGAGCCAGATGGTGTGGAGGGTTTAGATCCAGGGTAGGTTTTGAAGGTAGAGCCAATAGGATTTGCTTGAAGGTTTGGATATGGTGATAAAAGACAGAAGAATCAAGGGAGAAATCAAGCTGTTTGGCTTGAACATGTAGTGAATGGCAGCCTCGTTTCCGGAGCTGGAGAAATCTGGGTTTAGGGGTAAGAGATCAGGATTTTGTTTCGAACATATTACAGTTGGGGTACCTAACAATCCTCCAAGTGAGGGTGTCAAGTATGTAGTTGGATATACAAGTCTTGAACTTTGGAGAACTAGAGATAGAAGTGTGGGAGTTAATAGCATAGAGGATGTTTGATATTATGGGGCTATAGGGAAAGAGTGAGGATGGATAAAGTGCCAAAAAACTGAGCCAGGAGGGAAGTCAACATTGGAGCCTGAGAAGAAGAAACTGAGAAGATGCAACCAACGATGTAAAAGGAAAACCAGGATAGAAGGCAACTTGGAAGCCAGATGAACAAAGTGTCTCAGGAAAGGAGTGATCAACTTGGTCAGATGTTGCTAAGATGTCAGGTAAGATGAGGCTGGAAAATTCTCTGTTGAATTGGGGAAGATGGAGGCCACTGTTGCCCTTGACAAGAGGGCAAAGGCTACCTTGTGTCTGGCTCAGTCACTGCTATGTTCCCTGCGAAATGCAGTCAGTGTCTGGAACAGGATAGAAACTTAAAAAACATCTGTAGAATGTTGGATGAATGAATTAATGAATGACAAGCCCAACTTTCCTTCTTTCTTTTAGTCTCAGTGCAATCTTTGCTTGTTTTAGACTTTATTTTTTAGTCTTATCAGGGAGAAAAATCATGCGATTATAATAAAACATACACATGGCACCTACCTTCTCTCAGTCGTCCATAATATTGACTCAGTATTTACCTCACATATTAATTAGTGAACAATATATAAGCTACTATAGTTCTAGACAATGTCCTACATTATACTGTAGAGTAAAGTAGTTAAAGAAAAGTGACCGGTTTATTTAACACTGTCCCCCCTGTCCTCTCTGTCTTGAGTCTGCAGTCTCTCTGAGTCACCCTGGGGTTTATCAGTTACCCAAAGGCTGCTGTGGCTTGAGTGTAGAACACTCTCAATAAAACAGATCAGAGGTTACTTCAGGCTATTTTAGTCTGGGCCGCATAGATCTTTCCCCCCTTATTTTTGAGAAGGAAACTAACAAGGATACTCTTGATTGCTTGCAGTGGGATGTCTAGCCTTGTAGTTTTCCAAACTTCTCTGAGGTACCTTGGGTGCTGCAGTTAATTCACACGGAGGCTATGGGATATTTTATTTTATTTATTTATTTTTTTGAGGAAAACAAATAATCAACATCTGTTGGCTACCCTGTGAACTACTGGCTCAAGGTAATAATAGTTTCAATATTAGATCACTGCATTCCTTTCTGTTGATGTCATATCTTTGCAAAGCTGGGCTTTTGAGGATTGCTGTCCTTAAAAAGACAGTACTGTGTAAAAATTATCGTGGAACAGGAAATGGGGTGGCAGAGTTCAAACTGATTTCAAAGTTTGAGAAGCTGTGTAGTGCCAGCACCATACACATCCCATTAATAATTATGGTTAGTTGAGAATGAAATAAAAACATACTCTCTTACCAATTTATGTCTGTTATGTTTTTGAATGACCACTAAGTTGTTAGGACAAATACTTGCTAAATTGTTTGAATCTATCTATTTAACAGATGGAACTGTTAGCTATTTCTCTTGGCCTATTTCTCTTGGTGCCATGAAAAATTTACTAAGACACCAGGGGGTCATGAACAGAGAAAGTTTGAAAACCTCTGGTTGAGCCTCCTAGGCATCTGGCAAGAAGGAAATGGGAGGGGAGAGAGCCATCCTGCTGCCATTTCCAGCTTGGCTTGTTTGCCACCTGCATCTACCTAAGTCCATGCCACCTAGTACCCTTTTCAATATATCTGTGAGTGACTGGGTGAATTTGCATAATTTACAGGTATTGATGAGCATTCTTACGTTACAGCTGTACCAGTGGCCCCTACTTAGGAAAGAGTGAGATTTTCTGTCTCCTTTTCCTCTTTCTCCTGTTTGAGAACTGCACCAGCGCTCCTAGAACCAGACTACTCTTAGTCATGTAGATTTATGGTTAAAAAGACTTTTTATTTTTTTAAAATATATATTTTTATTGATTTTAGAGAGGAAGGAAGAGGGAGAGAGAGATAGAAACATCAATGATGAGAGAGAATCATTGATAGGCTGCCTTCTGCATGCCCCACGTGGGGATTGAACTCTCAACCTGGGCATGTGCCCTGACTGGGAATCGAACAGTGAACTCCTGGTTCATGGGTCAACCCTCAACCATTGAGCCACTCTGGCCAGGCTAAAGAGACTTTTTCAAATAGCCTGAGTCTTTCTCTACGCATTCATTTCTGTTTTATTTTCCTCTTCGTGACAATGTGTTCTGAGTACTAGACAACTATCTTACATGTGAACTTTCAGAACACAGCCCTTTATAATTCGGGGACTAGCTGGACCTGTGGAGAACCCTCTCTGAAGACAGTATTAGAGGCTACACTAGTTATGATGTACCATATTTGTCCCTTGAAAACTCAAACCTGTAGCTTTTCATAGCAGGAATTTTTTTTCTTTTTTGAGATTTAAGAGAAGAGATGAAAAAGATAATTTTCATGGCTTCATGAGGCAGTGCCGCATACTTGAAGACTCTGAAATGGGAATTGTGTTTAGTGAAATTGTGGGTTTATGACCATTGACAAAGATGAAAGGCAGAAGAGTGATTTACAGATGTAGCTGTGGCTTTGTTCATTTTACTCAGGGGTATTCTAAGGTAGTTCCTTTACCTTCACTTTGCAGAGTGGAGTGACCCTCTTGAGTTATCTCCCTGGGTGTTGTCACTTTGTTCTTGATGTTGGCCTTTCAGCCTTAGCCTTCAGAATTGCTGTAAGCAATGGGGGAAGGGTGTTTAGTTTTTTTCCACCATAGAGATAGTCTTTTCTACCTCTGTCTGTTTCTTCCTAATCTCCATTTTTAATCCATACTTTCACCATCTTCTGTTCTTTCTTTTTTTTTAAAAAAGTATCTTTTTTTGTTGAAAGTATTACATATGTCTCCTTTTCCCCACATTTACCCCCTCCACTCCATTCTCTCCCCCCCCCACCCCGCCCCAGGCCTTCACCACTATTATCTCTGTCCATGGGTTAAGCATATATGCATATAAATTCTTTGGTTAATCTCTCTTCTTTTTCCATCTCAACTGTGCCTTCCCTTCTCTCCCCCCTTTCCTTCCTCCTCCATCCTCATATTTCCTCTTCCTTGCTTTCATCACAGCAGAGTCCTCAAGCTTCATGTCTCACTTTCAAGTATCCCCAAAGGAAAGAGGTGTTTACCCAGCACCTGAATTTAGGCATCAGAGCTTTATGATATTTTATGTTGAACTCATGGATGGGACTCAGATGATCACTATGAATGACTTTTATCTTGAGATGAGTTAATTAGGACTTAGTTCCCCCACCAGTTTTCCAGAATTCCATAAATATCAGAGAGATTAGTCTGTGCTTGCTGTTTCGTTAAAACACCTCTAATTCTAGTACCACATTATCTCCAGAGCAGCATTGCCCTATGGAAATATTATGGTAGCTACAAATGTGAACCACAGACACAATTTAAAATTTTTTTGTAGGCATGTTAAAAAATAAAGAATCAAGTGGTGAAATTAATTTTAATATTTTATTTAAACAAATACATTAAAAATATTAATATCCCAACATATAATCAACACAAAAGAGATTACTAATATATTTTATCTTCTTTTTTTCCTACTAAGTCTTTGAAATCCAGTATGTATTTTATACTTAAAGTGTAATTTGGATGAGCAGCATTTCAATTGCTCAAGAGCTACATTTGCTAGTGGGCATTGTATTGGACTGTGCAGCTCCATGTAGTAAGACGAGAAAGGGAAGTCTTAGGCAATTAATGAACCAAATGTATTTCTTGAGCTTATGCTTCCAGAATGCTAAATGAATGCAGTAGGTGTTGGCTAATAAGATGGGCTTCAAATTCAATATTGGTCTTTTAATTACTTTAATCAGGTAGCTGGTTGGCTGGGAGTATGGGAAATTGACCTGAAGGGATAGAAGAGACAGAAGGCCAGGGGTTTCTATACAACAGCCCCATCCCTCTCTATCTGCGTTCCACCCTTAAATTTTTCCACTTCTTGGAAGTCTAGAACTTAAACAAACAAACAAACAAACAAAAAAGACTAGTTCTGCTGGTGAAAATAACTTAGTAGATAAGAGCTCAAGTTTAAATCCTGAAACACATTCTCTTTCTTTTTATACCTTAGTTCATATGGTAAAGGTGGAGATTTACCTTTTTCTTTTAAATTGCCTGTGCTATCTTATTCAGAAAGGCTCAAAAGTTGAAAATCTAAGTAATATGTTTGCATGGTTTGCATGTCACTGTGACAGGAAGGAACTGCCTATCCCCCCCCCGCCCCCAATCTGTGAATAGAGACAAGTTTGAACAGGCCCTGCTTCTTTCACCTTGGTTAAGCATTATCTTGTGTTCTTTGGGTTACTCTTGCATAACACCATCACAAAGCATAAACTGAAAGAACCCCTATTTAACTTTAGTCTGAGTCAGCCCTGAGGACGAAGGGATAGTGTTGTGTGGGTGAGGAATTGGTGAGTTGTCAGTAACTAGGGAAATAAAATGGAAATATGGTCGACTTTAACTCCTTCCACCTAAATCCCCCTCCTAACTTCCATCTGTTTTCTTCCCTATGAAATGAGGATTTTTATGAGATGAGGAATTGTCAGTGTTTTTCATGAAGAAGGTCTAGTTTCCATTTCCCATGTGCAAAAGGGAAGATAGAGGAGTGCTGACTGCACTGGTAGTGGACTGGGGACTCCTGGTTCTGCAGTTGATTGGCTTCTCTCAGAAATGAGCAACTGGAGACCCTTGGCCATAAGGAAATCTAAGATCCTCTGGTAGTCTCAGTTTCTAGGCTTTTGTAGGTTACTTGCAGTGTTGCTCATCTATACTATTGCAATAAAGAGGTAGGTTCTGGGTAGTGGGTCTCCAATAATGATAGACATAGAAGTACTTGGAGTGTTTGGGGGAGGGAAGCAGGTTATAGGTAGAAGACGGTACACCCACAAGGGTTCATTGGTGTTTGCTAGAGTAAATTTGTTTGCTGAATGACAACTGGAGCTTCCTGATGGTAACCTGAAGAACTATGTTTAGAAATAGGGTTGAAGAAGTACAGAGGTTGAATTGTTACCATGTGTTAGGAATGTGGAAGGTTGCTAGGATAAAAGAGAAAAGAAAGAAAAGAATCCAAATAATGTTATACTAGGGTAGCCCAGTATTTTGTCTTCAAGTGGCTTCAAATTTTAAAATATATTTACATTTACTATTATAGCAATTTTTAAAAAATCAACAAATGAGACATAAAACACCCCCAATTCTGCCATTTAAACTTGACTGGTCTAGTTTTCTGTGTTTTCTGGAGTGGTTTATAAGTAAACATGGACTCCCTTGGTGATAATGTCCTCAAAAAGCAAAAGCCTATTATGAATCTTCTTTTCTTAAAGTAAACTTGTTATTTTTTACTAACTTTAGATTTACAGAAAAATTGCAAAGATAATCAGAGACAAGGACAAACCCCTACTCCCCCCGCCCCCCCCCCCCCTGTCCCCTGCACCCCAGCAGAACTTTGTATTTTCCAATCGCATCTCACTGGCCAATATTATTTAAATCACCTTACATTTGTGAAAACTAAGAAAGCAGCATTGGTATATTACTACTATTAACTAAACTCTAGACCAGCCGTGGGCAAACTATGGCCTGCGGGCCGGATCCGGCCCGTTTGAAATGAATAAAACTAAAAAAAAAAAAAGACCGTACCCTTTTATGTAATGTTTACTTTGAATTTATATTAGTTCACACAAACACTCCATCCATGCTTTTGTTCCGGCCCTTGGTCCAGTTTAAGAACCCATTGTGGCCCTCGAGTCAAAAAGTTTGCCCACCACTGCTCTAGACTGTATTCAGATTTCTTGAGTCCATTGTGGATTTCTTATCTATGAAGTTGGATATTATTTTTGATACTATTTTATTTATTTAAATAATGCTCCCCCCCCCATGAAAACAAAAAGTATATTTTTCATGACAAATTAGGAAAATACTGAAACATATAAATAATAAAATAAAATTAATTGCAACCCCATTTCTGTTCTAATTTTGTGTTATATGTAAATATGTATGCAATGAATTTCATTTTATCTACAGTATAATTTTGAGTTGCATGTTTTTCATACACTATTACTATAGGAGAAAAGTTATTTACTTAAAAATCTTCAAATAAAACTATAGCTAAAAAGCTATAGTTCATTGCGTAATTACTCATTTACTTATTGATAAACAGCCCTTAAGCTCTTTCTAATTTTGGTGAGTATAAATTTTATTTTATGTGAATTGTATTACATATATTGTTTACCACTTCTTTGATGATGATTTCAGGGTAAATTTCTTAGACTGGAATTACTGGATCAGAGGGTCTGCCTTGATGTATGCTGCCAAGTTACCATCTAGAAATATGGTACCAATATATATTCCAAAGTATCCTTTGAGATACTCACCTTACCTTACCAGCATTGCACATCATAATTTTTAGTCTCTCATAATTTGGTAGGTGAAAGGGTGGATATCTTTATTATTTTAACTTACATTCCTCTATTACTAAAGTTTGACCAGATAAATATTCTCCTATATTTTCTTAGCTTATATAAATGGACATATTACACTTAATGTTTTAAATCATCACTAATTAACTTTACATTTACATATCTAAATTTACATATAAAAGACTTCTACATGGTCAGTGTTCCCCAAAACTATAATTGAATATTGCCTCTCCTGTTCACACTAAACTGTGATGTTCTTTTTTATGGGAGTGTCTCTACCTGGGATCACTCATTGGTTCCACTGACTTCTCTGTATCTTTGGCCAGTATCATTATTATTTTACCTTTAGAACCCTTCCATTAAGGGCTTGAAAAATTCTTTATCTTTTTATACAGAAAATGTTTTAGCTCTTCCCACTGTTTCAGATGAACTTTGGAACATTTTTTCAATTGCCAAAGAGGAGTATATACTGTTCAGTTTCATTGAAATTGCATTAGAATTGCTACTCTTCTCAGTAACATGGCATGTTTCTCTATTCAAGTCTTTTAAGAACATTGTGTTTTTCAAGGTGATTTCTCATTATCTTCAGATAGATCCAACACACTTCTTGTTCATACTTATTGTTAATCTTCAGCTGAGAAAAACATCGATTGGTTAGGATCATACCTGTAAGCCAAGTATGTGCCTTTGACCAGAAATGGAACCTGTGACCCTTTGGTGCCCTGGTTGACACTCTAACCACTGAGCAACACTGGCCAGTGCTCATGTTACCTTATATTTTGTTGTTGTGAATAGAATCTTTGTCCCACATATCTTCTGAATGGTTTTTATTCAGAAGGTAGAGGTTATTACCTATGGCTTGAACCTCTGTAATGTGCCTAGTATATTACCTGACATGCAGTAAATATTAAATTAGCATTTGTTGAAATGAATAATTGAGTTTTCATTTGCCTTGTTATCCAGTCACTTAAATTCTTTTAATAAATTTTTCAGTTCTTGGAAAAACTTGGATTTTCTCAGTATACTATGTATACTATCATATTCTATAAGTAATGCTAGCTTTATTAATTCCTTTAATATTTAAATGTTTTGTTTCATATCTTATTGAGTTGCATATATCTCCCCAAATAATAATGCTAACTCACAGAATGTATATGCAAATTTGATTTGATGAGAGAAATTATGATAGTATTTAGATTTATAGATCTATTCTTATATATTGTAAAATTATATATTTATACTTAGATTTATAATTTTTATCATGTAAATAATATATCCCTTTATTCTTTGACTTCTTTTTACCATGAGATTATTATTCTTTTTTTGAGTTCATCTTTCCTTTTATTTATTTACAAATTACACAACCTGTCCTTTGAGCTTTAAGGATATATCCCTTGAAATAGTTGGCTTTGACTGATGATACTGTTAGCAGAGGGGAAAACAGCTATTGAGAGAATCCAGGCAGTTGAGAGATTTAAACTGGGAGACTAGAGATACACATGGCAGAGAGAAGTTATTTTCATGGTATTTTGATACACATTGGGTTCATGAAACTAAGGCAAGGAGCACTGACAAGGTGTTTTTTATTTAATTCATTGATTTATTTAAATATATTTTATTTATTTCATAGAGGAAGGGAGAGGGAGAGTGAGACAAGAACATCAATGATGATAGCGGATCATTGACCGGCTGCCTCCGACACGCCCCCCCCCCCCCCCCCCCCCGTGGATCGAGCTGTAAACGAAGCATGTGCTCTGACCAGGAATCGAACTATAATCTCCTGGTTCTAGGTTGGGGCTCAACCACTGAGCTATGCTGGCTGGAAGATAAAGTATTTTTTAAAATCCAAGGTGTCTTAAAATCTCAGCTGTTTAGTAACAAATAAAACATTGACTAGAGAATTTAACAACTTCTCACAAATGTATTATCTTATGCTTAAACAAAACTAAATGTGAGCTAGTTTATTTAAGGTAAAACTGCTTTCACTTCCGTTGGTGTCCATGTTTGTGTGAAGGATGTGAAAGAGCCTGAGGAAAATGACAGAGACTATCTCATTGGACAGTATTCACTAAAACAAATGAAATGTAATTTAGAGTTATGTCAGGAGTTAAAAGGAACAGAACTTGAAGAACCTGTTTAGGAACTCCAAGTGGGCTTTACAGTGGACTCCACACAGTTTTGTTTTAGGAAATGACAGGAGGAAAAGGATGAGACTATTTCTTACCTTTTACCTTAGCAACTTTCCTGTCAGGTAGCCCTTAGCAGCAGTTAGCAGGGATCCCACAGTAGTCTCAGGTTGGAAACTACATTATTGCAGTGGTGGCTGTGGCTTCCTGAGCAACTACTCAAAACTCAAGTGAGAGTGGGAGCCATTAGAAATTCTGCAACAACCAACCAAAAGTGTCACCAGAGAGAATGAATGTAAATTATAGTCATACAGGATCCCCTATGGAGCTGTAGAAATATTTTACCTTAAACAAGACCTTGGAACACTCTCTTCCCGTCTGCCTATCTTGCAAACACAGCGAGGCCTATTCCTGGAGGCAGTGACTAACTTCACATACATTGGTTTGTGTGTGCAAAAGCATTTCAAATGCTGGTCAGCAAGAGCATTATTGACCATTTAAAATGAAAGAAGTATTTTGAGGGTTTATTACTTCTTAAACTCATGAATGAAATGGCCCCTACTTACAACGGGGTGTTTCCTGTTTTAGTAGATAAGGGAGGTGGAAACACAGCCAAGAATTACTTTTCCCTGATTATTCTTTATGTAGTTTGCTAAATCAAACTGGAAAAGGAAAATTAAATGCCAGAGTAAGGAATAAAAGATATGAGAGTGAACAAAACCTGTGAGCTTTAACTATTTTGATAGTCAATTAGAATTTTGCATTTTGGTCTCTCCTGCTTGGTACAGGGCTGTTTGACATACTCTGTAGTGACATAGAGATGGAAAGGGAGGCCTCCATCTGAGAGGCATTTAATAAGCAGGGAACACTTTACTATAATATAAGGCAAAATTCGGGTTTTAATAAAAATGTAAAGTATTGTAGGAGCCCAGAGGAGCTAGAGCAGCCGTGGGCAAACTACGGCCCATAGGCCGGATCCGGCCCGTTTGAAATGAATAAAACTAAAAAAAAAAAAAAAAAAAGACCGTATCCTTTTATGCAATGATGTTTACTTTAAATTTATATTAGTTCACACAGACACTCCATCCATGCTTTTGTTCCGGCCCTCCGGTCCAGTTTAAGAATCCACTGTGGCCCTTGAGTCAAAAAGTTTGCCCACCCCTGAGCTAGAGGAATGGGAAAGGTTGAAGGGTTTTTGAGCCTTTCAATCCAGAGATGGATTTCTGGAAGTAGTCCATTCCAGGCCAGAGTAATCTCAGGGCAAAGCCTGGGCATGTGGCAGTGTTCAGGAAGAGCTTGCAATCTGTCCTGATCTCATGATGAGGGAGATGGGACTGATGAGCAATCCTATGATGTCCTTCAATGCAGTCTTTACTGTGTTGGCAGAGGTAGGTTATTGAGAGGTGTTGAGGAAAGAAATGAAAGATTTGGATCATGTTTTAAGAAGTCCATTTAGGCAGAAAATGACCATACATTTAAGGAATGAACAGCGTTGATTTGAGTTGCATTTAAACATTATACCAAATTCTAAAACAACCCTTTCTCCACATCATCAGGGTTCTAGAGAGTTGCTCCTTTATTTCCATCCTTATTTGTCCATGTCATCTTTTTCTTCACTTACTTAGGGAAAAATGCTCAGCATCTACTATTACATCTTTACCATGTAGCTCCTTGCACTTTTCAGAGTGTCTTTATAATATTGGCTGTCTTATATTGTGTAAAAAACACTATGAAGTTAGTAGGGCGGATATTATGGTTATGTTATAGAGAGCCTGAAAATTGCTCAGAGTCAAAAAGCTGGAAAGTGGTGAATTTGGATCATAATTTGGGTCTACTAATCCCTTAAATAAATGTGACTTCTTCCTTTTGTACAACACTTAATCCTGTGTGGAATGCTAAGGACCGTAGGCCATAATGATCTCTTCTCTGAGACAGGTGACACTTTTTGGGGGTCTGAGGTCACATGCCTGCTGAGCAGTAGAATCCCTATTAACCAGAATCATCTGGACTGGTAGTAAACTGTTTAGATAATTAATCAGAAATTGGTTAAAGTGTAAAATTATAAAGCTGCTATATATACATTCTTAAACATGTTACAGCAACTTAAAACATTTAAATACCTATTTATTAACCAGTCTTTTGATGTGGGACCAAGGTCTTAGATTAAGGTTCTTCTTCTTGGAGTGCACTTCAATATCTGTCTTGCATAACTTTCCCATAATTTAAAAATATTGATTTCTTTAATGTAGAGTGAGAACTTAAAAACAGTTGTGATCTTGAGTATAGAATCATTTTCGATTTTAAAATTCCCCCTAAGATCTTTTACAGATATCTACCCCATATCTAATTTAACAACAGTTTTTCACCTTGTTTTTGGCTGTGTCTTATGTAGTTCTCATAGAAAACCTGCCTTCCTTTTTCTACTCATTTGATGTAATCTTAAATTATGTAAATATAACAGCATACAGCTGTCATAAACATGTCTGTCTAAACGAACACAATGATCGTTGGTAAATATCCACTTCTGTTGGTGTACACTGGCATATCAGAATGTGCCTCCTAGCCAAGAGCATTCACTGTGCCACGGGCAGCAGTCAGTATGTTTCACAGAGGGAATGGAAGACATCAGCCATTCCGGTAAGTTAATGAAGAGAGCTTCAGCCGCAGTTTAACCTGCAGCAGTCAGTATATACCACTGAATAAGTTCAGAGTGTGGGTGGGTTGAAGTAGTCCAGAAACAAGATAATGGACAGCTTTGGAAAGGTAGTTGGGGCTGGAAAGATGGGGGGAATTTAGGAAGGGGAGTTCTAGTTGCATGTTTGTGCTTGCCAGCTGTGTGTGTGTGTGTGTGTGTGTGTGTGTGTGTGAGAGAGAGAGAGAGAGAGAGAGAGAGAGAGAGAGAGAGAGAGACAGAGACAGAGAAACAGAGAGACATAGAGAGAGAAAGCAAGGAATGGCTAGGTGCTTAGCAAAAGAAACTCATTTCTTTGATGCACAAAATAGAAGATATTCAAAATCCTCTTCTAAATTCCACAAGAAGGAAATCTCCCATTACAGGTGGGTTTGGTGAGGATTTTGATTTACTCCTAATGTAAATAAAATCATTGTGGGAGTTACAAACTTAGTCATTTAGTCTCCCGTCTTCAATACCTAATCTGTCCCAGACAGATGAAGGGCTCCTATATTTTAAGAAAACTGCCAGGGAGGCATTTATAATTTCTTTTTGTGATCCACTTTGATGTTCTGGCCCCCTGTAATAACACTTCACATATTCAAAAATGATTATTAAATCTTCCAGTGTCTAGGCTGAAGTATCCCAAAGTGATAGAACCATCATTTTATCTATTTTTTTAAATTTATCGATTAATTTTAGAGAGAGAAGAAGGGTGAGAGAGAGAAACATTGATTTGTTGTTCCACTTATTTCTACATTTATTGGTTGCTTCTTGTATGTGCCCTATCTGGAGATCGAACTCTCAACCTTGGTGTATCAGGACGATGCTCTAACTAACTGAGTTACCTGGCCAGGGCTGTATTTTTAATTTACTAAGTAGAAAAGAAGAGAAATCACAAAGCTTAGATTTTCCCATCTGCAATTTCAAATCATCCATGAAGGGTCTTACTACTATGTGTGTATATCTACATTACTATGTAGATGTGTGTGTACATAACTATGTACATAAATACGAACATAAATATGTGTCTAAAACATAGTGTGTACATATAATATATATATACACAAATACACACACACACACGTGTGCCATAACTTTTGGAAACCAAAATAGAGAAATTTATCAGATGAAGGTGCCAAAGGCAGTCAGTCTCACAGGTATAACTTGAAAGAATGTTGAGGTTCTGTCTGCTGAGATGACTTGACAGCAAAAAAAAGGGAAAGTTGATTGATACCCTTTCACCTCTATCACTTCTGGCTCATCCTTTCTGGTTATTTCCTCCCCTTACTGTTCCTGTACTATCACAGGTTAAACAAGATCTGACCCTCATATCAGTTTGCTAAGCTCCCCCTGATTATTAAGTGGGTTTGCTACCAAAATGGATTAAAGTATCAGTCTCCTTTGGGTTGTATCTTAAGAGGATTCTTAGAGATGAAAGGCCTTGAAGACAGAAGGTCTTGAAAACCCTAGCCCCTGAATCTTTAATGTGGACCAAGTGGTTACAGGGTTAATCGTGATAGTTTGTCTGGGATACAGTGAAATTTTATTGGTATACTTTCAAAGCTAGGCTTTATGTCTGCATGGCTTATAGAGTAATGCTGTCCAATAGAAATACAGGATGGGGCAAAAGTAGGTTTACAGTTGTGAGTATGCAAAGCAGAATTTATTCTTATATTATTATTTATTAACTAGAGGGCTGTTGCATGAAATTCGTGCACGGGTAGGGTCCCTAGGCCTGGCCGGTGATCAGGGCCGATCGGGGCCTTCCTTCCCCCTGCTGCCGGCCGCCGGCTGCTGGCCAGGGCCTTGCTTAGTTCCGTGCTGCATCCTGGTGGTCAGCACACGTCATAGCGAGTGGTCGAACTCCCAGTTGGTTGAACTCCTGAGGGGACAATTTGCTTATTAGCTTTTTATTATATAGGATTATTGTATTATTTTCCATAGGAATAACTGTAAACCGTCTTTTCCCCCCACCCTGTATACAGTAATGTAAACCACACACATGAGCTACATATGTTAATTAAACATTTTTTAGTAGTCACATTAAAAAGGTGAAAAGAAGTGAAATTCATTTTAATAGATTGTATTTAACACCATTATATCTAAAATATTATTTTAACATGTAATAAACTTATTAAGGACATATTGTACTGCTTTGTGTACTAAGTCTTCTGAATATAGCATTTTGTGTAGTATGTTTCTAGTCAGAGTGGCCACATTTTAACTACTCACTGGCCACATGTGGCCAGAGGCTAGTCTATTGGATAATGCAGGCTTAGAGAGTGCCCCAAAGTAAGGACAAGGAGCACATCATCTCTAAGTGTTGGATCCCACTAGATAGGGAGCCTGTTATTAGACAACCTCCATCAGCCAGGACAGTTCCATGGTATGTGTTGGTCATGCCCAGTAAGTAACTGGAATCAGTGTTTTGTCGAGCATGGGGCTTTGGAATGTCACTGTGTGCTTGATTTCACCTCAGAGGGAGCAGCTTGATTCTTAAAGAGCTCTGAATAAAGAGAATTGTTCCTCAGAAAAAGGATTGTTGAGCAATAAGTATAGGATTACCTGGACAATAGCCAAGCCTGAGTAGGTTTTCTATAGATTGTTTAGCACACATTTTTTCCACTTCCTGGAGATGCCCTAGAATTAGAAGGTGGAAAAACAGCCATGTGTTACAGTGAGGACTATAAAAGGCACCATGTTCCTGAAGCTGACCAGGTTGGAAATTGTTTCCAGGGATTCAGAATGGACTGGGAACATGTGTCCATAGCAGCCAACAGATTTTCCCCTACTATTCAGACCCCTGGGGCACTCCTGTGAGTTCCTTTTCATTGCTGAGGGACCCAAAGCCACAGATAAATATGGTACAATCTTACTGTAAGATTTAGGAAAAGAAAAGCAGTATTTTTGTATGAAAGCAAATGGGGGAATATTATGAGTATAATACAGAATTTACTTGCATTTTAAAACATCAGTAAATAAAAAGATACTGAGTTGCTTCAGGACACACCATCTTTTGTCTTGGGTTTGGAGCTCATTCTCCTTTGCTTGTTAGGAATAGTTGTAGAAACACTGCCTTTTCTTGAGTTTAGTGCACCCTCAAGTTCCAGAGTATGCACAGAAAGGCAAGGAAACTGGTATGGTCATCCTTATAAAGTGGATTTTCCAGTGGTGGAGGAGAATTCATTTTAAATCAGGTATTTTGAGAGAAAAGGACAACAAATGCTTATTAAGATTAATCTTACTAAAAACTTAGTTTAAAAAAATAAGTACATATACATATACACACATACATATCTTTTCCTCAGGGTAGCCAAGGTTCTCTTTTTCCCCCAGTGTCATTATTTTTATTTGAATATTTCTTTTAGTGAAATTTTATGAATAGGGTTCGTTATTTATTTAGATAGTTGTTGTATTCCCTTTAGGGTTTCAACTTGTATTTTAAATATTTTCTAACATTTTTACTTTACTCTGATTATAAGACTAATACATACTGACTATATGAAGAAGATAAAAGGTATCTACTAATGTGATATTAGTACTATCTTGTTTGTGATTATTTCTTTTTAAAACTTTTTTTCTGGAGGGAAAACCTTGACCATAACTTAAAGCATAACTTCAACCTTATAATAATCTTTTTTATGATTATTGCTGCTTTAAAGTATTTTCTAAAGGAAAAATCTTAGGAACAGAGGGTTGACATTATGGTTTAGTTGATGAAATAATCATAAGAAATATAAAAGACATGCCCCCCATTTATATATTATTATTTTATCTATCAATGGCAATTGCAGTTGAAAAAAGATCAAGTTAGATGGTTGCAGAAGTTAAATGGTTCAGCATGGAAAAAACTAAGTTAAGGAAAATAAACAGTGGCCTAGCCAGTTTAGCTCAATGGATAGAGCATTGGCCTGCAGACCAAAGGGCCCTGGGTTTGATTCCGGCCAAGGGCACATACCTTGGTTGTATGCTCTTCTCCGGCCCAGGACCTGGCCAGGGGCATGCAGGAGGCAACCAATCCATGTGTTTTTCTCACACAGATGTTTCTCTCTGTCTTTCCCTCTCTCTTCCACTCTCTATAAATCAATGGGAAAATACCCTCGGGTGAGGATTAACAACAACAACAACAAAAATAAACAGTGAATAGCATAATGCATATGGATGAGACAGGGGATAGCACCTTTTATTGTAAAAGAGCTAAAGATTCAGAGTTAGGAAATACGTGGTGCCCACTGCTAACCTTCCTGAAATCTAGCAATCATGGTAAACAATGCTCATTGCCCGAGGTTCTTTCTACTGCACTTTGGCATAGCCTCATATGCTTTTAAATGAGCTGTTGTTATAGTCAAGTGGAAACTTATTTAATATCCTAGATATAATCTAAAAAGAGAAGAGAAGTAGCCAATAGAAAGCCATGGATAAAATCTATGGCTCACTTTTAGTAAAGCTGTCTGAAAAAGAAGGAATGGGGTGTAATCATTATCAGATCCTCTATAGCTCCCAAAGCCCAGCCATTCTGATATATTGAATTTAAGGAAAGAGAGAGAACACTAGTGTAGTGGTTCCCAACCTTGATACCAAGATCTCAATGACTGCCATTTGTAGGGCTGGCACAAATGTTTTCTCATTAATGATCAAAGTACTAGAGTTGGCTCCCAGGTATCTAGGAATGGCACAGAGCTGATAGCCCACAAACTGGGTCTGCTCAAGGGAATACGGGAATATTGGGAACTTCATCTCTCCCAGTCACATAGTAAAAGCTGTGCCTACTGTGGCTAGAGAGAACAACTATCTAGTAATTTGTTTTGAACTGGCTTCCTCATGGAGAAGACTTCACAGTAGTAGGAGCTGCGCTACAGTAGTTACAGTAGTAATAGTCCATCTCTCTGCTGGTCTTTTAAAAAGTCTGAACCCCAGGGAACGTCTGACTCACAATGCTTTGGGACATGAGTGCTTACAGGTTTAATTAAGGAAAGCCAACTCTGGTAGAAAGATGTCAAGGGGCACACAGTACAGTGGATAGGTGGTGTCTGACTCACGAGGAGCAACATACAGGGAGAACACTTGTTCAGAAAATCGTTCATTTTCCTGTTATCAGTAACTGAGAGAACATTGGTAGCACTTTTATTCTGCCCATAAATAGTGAAGGTTTCTTTGGAAGCTAAATAGAGGCCTTCTGAGTTCAGGTAGCCACAGTGGTTTTAGCACTGCAGGGTGGGGTACTGTTTGGTACTTGCTTTGCTTTTTTGTAAAATTGTAAACTTGTAGGTCTAGGTATATTTCAGGAAGGAAGTTAGAATGTTGGGTGGTGATTAATGTCTCTCATGGGGGGACGGGGGGAATAGGCTCTCTTGTTTTCAAACCAAAACAAGTGTATTTACATTTATATTACTGTTTACCAGCAAAGTAACAATTCCCTGTCCTTCTGTGTCAATTCTATCCTGGGCAGATGTTGGGGATGGGGGAAGGTAAATACTTGAGGGTCTACTAAGAGAACACCCCCCTCCTTTTTGTTTTCCTTTTAGCCACATTGTTCCATGTTGTCTCTTAGGAAGCTCTGTGGGGAATCAACTTCACATGAAACAGGCTAAGTCTCAGTGACTTTCTCAGCCAGTGGTCTTAAAAGCGTAGTCCTGACATTGTGCTCATTGGAAAAAGGGTGACAACAGGAAACTCCTGGGGAAAATTTTTGTTCTGGAGCATTCTTAGGTAGAAATTCTGAGGAATGAGATCTGGACAGTCACTGGCCAAATGTAGAATAAAGTGAACATGTGAGGGATTTAGCCTGCCCATGGAAACCTTCTGGGAAGGAAAAATTATTTAAAACCACACTAACTGGATAAAGCACTAAAGTAGCAGAGGCCTGGAAAAAAGAAAGTATGTTTCCAGTGTTTCCAAAAACAGGAAGAGAGAAATGAACCTGTCAGTTGTTATTCTCTCAATTTAAACTTAATCTCAAGTGAAACAGTGGAAAAAGTATTACAAAACAACAGGCATGTCTTATGTACGAGAGGGTTAATCAAGGTCGTGAGAATCAACAGTTTTGTAAATTATGTTGAAAAATTTACATTTATGAAATCTCAGGTAAAAATTGGTAATTAAATTGCTGCAGTAAAATAGCTGGATCATGGTTTAAAAGAGTAATGAATCTAGAATGATAAAGATCCCCCTTCTAGGTTATTAGCCATTCCTTGAGGTTCACTACTGAGCCTGAAGTGGAGATTTCTTCTGACTCTGACTTGAGGTTTTGTTTTTTGCATATTTATGTAAAAATATTTTCATAGTATAGACCTAATTTGTATTGTTTTTTTCTCAGTTAATCTAAAGTTGCCATGAGTGGTTAGTTCATGTTATTATAATTTTTATGACTATATAATATTCTGCCTAGAGACTGTACTTATTTAACTATGCTTTGTGTTAGATAGTTACGTTATTTCAAAGGACATTTATGCTATTATAAATAACCTTCTATGAACATCCTTGTGCATAGTACTCCTTTCCCCATTATTTTGGATTATTTTTAAATAGGATGAGTGAAAGAAATGAGCATCTGATGACTTTTTATCCTTGCAAAACTGCTTTTTAAAAACATTTCCCTAATTATACCTGGTGAAGTAAGAGTGTGCCTAATGAGGTTACATTGTGTGACGGATTCCCTGAATTTAATGCAACTGGAAGAGATTCTCACCTGAGCTGTTGCTGAATCACCTCCCAATGGAATCCTGGTCTCAAAAAATATTTTTAATGAATTGCTATGGACAGAAAAAAGAAAAGTACCTGTCAGTGGGAAATTTTAGATAGCCTCTGATGGAAGGCTTTTTTTCTTAAGGTTTACATTGTTTTATGTAAAAGTTTTGGAGCCTAAAAATTGGGGAGTAAATACAATTTAATACATTGAAATAGGCTTATAAATGATGGCATCTAAAAATCTCTCATGTGTAGTGGGGCTCAGTAATATTTGTGAGTAAATGAAATGATGTGGGAAACTTGTCACTGAGAGAAACCCTGAAATGGATTTTTTTTTTATCGTGTGGTGGAAATTAGACTGTTCTGCTTGAAATTTCAGATATTTTTCCACCCAGGTTTTCTTAAAATGAGCTATGTGTCTACAATTCACTGTTACAGCCAATATTTGCAAATACTGTAACAAAAAACTGTTCAAACAAATATTCAGTCTTTCACATCCCAAACCATGTGGGAAAGGGAAATACTTTTTTAAAAAGTGGGAATTTTTAATGTTATAAATTGTTTGGTTGGAGCAGGAACTATTTAAAAACTCACAACTTTAATAAGTGAAGGAGACATACTGATGTAAACCACAAACATGTTTAGTGCATGAGATCATTCAGACTCCTCACCTTCATAACAAAAGGTTTTTCCTCTTCTGGCTTTTTCTTTTTTTTTTCTTTTTCTTTTTCTTTTCCTTTTTTTTTTTTTTTTTTGACAACTGCGTCAAGTTTTCCTGGCGGTGGCTGGGAGCAGCGCTCCAACTATTAAGCTGTGTGAGAACAGTGAACTTGGTCAGCAAGGATCATTTGTCTGCAGTTGTCAACAAAGGCTTGTTTTACTAGGAACAATGACTACGCAGGTTTGCGCGGAGTGTTGTGTGCAGAAGCGTTAATCAGTAAGCAGCTTGAGCCACACTCAAAATCTCTTTTACATAGTTATTTTGCTCTTTAGAGGTGATTGTTGTCTCTGTCAATTGGCACCATGTGAAAAAGAAGTTCATCAGTATGCTGGGATGCTCTCTGCCAAGAAAGCTTGACTCCAGTCCTCTGTTTCTTTTCTTCTGGTTCTCTTTAATCAGTTTTCACCAGCACACAGCCCTGATACTATTGATGTTTAAGTACAGCAAAGTGATTAAATGATAATGATCTTGGTTTCCATCCAAGATGACAGATTTTTCTAGCTTTGGGAATACTTCAGTGCCTTGGATGGAGTGCATTTTTTACACACTCACACATGCATTCACACACACATATACACTCACACACTTCACACTCACAGAGGATCTTGATTCCAAGAAGTACAGAAAGGACAATGTTGACTATTAAAAAGGGTGCTAGTCTAAAGCTAGTACGAGTAACTGGGGGTGAATGAATAATTCTGCTCTATTTGGCACTTACCAAAAGGACTGAATCATTACAAGAAACATTCTAAGCTTAATTCCAGCCTGGTTGAATCACTAAGATCAAGTTGTTAGAAATCTGAAGCTGATAAAAGTTTCATTTTGAGTCCTAAGCAGTGGTACACATGTGAATCTTCTCCCTGTACACATATTTCAGGAGACTCTCCCTAACTTTTCCTACTCAGTGACCCCCTTCCCCCAATTAAATTTTTTTTTTAAGTTCAGTGTTGGGCAGCTTTCCATGCCTGACTGAAGCAGGTGAAACTGATGCCAGGGAATGTATGGAGTGGCAAGTTTTTGAGTTTTTCCAATTTTAGAGAGTATTTGTGAGGGGGCAAAATGTGTAGTGCCTAACAGTTTGGACAAGGAGTTCTAATATCAGATACATCTACCGGTATGTTCTAATCCTGACACTGTCTCTTGTCTCTGGATAGCCATGTGACCTTGAGCAAGTCACTTAACCTCTCAATATGAAGAATAAACATAAATAATTAACATAATAGTTTAAAACTAATTTAGCATTCACTGAGCACTGTGCTGGGTCATGTTACATGTATCGCCATTTAATCTGCATGACAATGCATTGAAGTATATCCTGTTACATTTTGATTTGACAAACAAGGAAATTGAGACCCAGAGAGGTTAAAATCTTGTTGTAGGTGATACAGCTAATATGAAGGGGTAGAATGACTGCATCTCTTGAACCATATTCATTCCACTATGTATCATCCTGGCTCTGCCCAGATGCCCTGGTGTGATGTCTTATGTACCAGAATCCCTGCTTCTGCATAGATGAGATAGGGAGAAAAGGTTGACCAAGGCTCTCCACAGATTCTGCATTTGTGCTACTACCTTCTAATGGTTGACAAGACTCTAAACTTGTGCTACTACCTTCTAATGGTTGGAAAACGGGTTGGAGAGGGAGCTAGACCTGTGAGAACTAATATTCTAACTCATCTCTGGTCAAAGTGGTTTCCTGCAAGTAGTTTAGGTTAGTGAGAAGTGAGAGGAATACAAAAGGTGGAGGCAACCTATAGACAAGACTTCTTTTGGGAGGGCTCATGAAGTAATAATACCGTTTGACAATGCAGGAAAACCCATGTGAGGGTCCAGTGCAGTGGTTCTCAACCTTCCTAATGCCGCGACCCTTTAATACAGTTCCTCATGTTGTGGTGACCCCCAACCATAAAATTATTTTCGTTGCTACTTCATAACTGTAATTTTGCTACTGTTAGGAATCGTAATATCTGATATGCAGGATGTATTTTCTTTGTTACAAATTGAACATAGTTAAAGCATAGTGATTAATCACAAAACAATATGTAATTATATATGTGTTTTCCGATGGTCTTAGGCGACCCCTGTGAAAGGGTCATTCGACCCCCAAAGGGGTCGTGACCCACAGGTTGAGAACCGCTGGTCTAATGAGTCACTTCAGTCAAAAGTCTTTAAGTCTTAGAGTTGAGGGTATGAGGATTTGTATAGCTAGACCACAGCAGTTATACCAAGTCTTGGAATGGAAGTCTTTGGAACTACTCCTTGAAATATCTCATAAACTGAGTAGACTTCATTATCCTTGAACAGAGCTTCCCTTAGCCAAAGCTGGAGGAAGTTGAAGGAAATTCTGGACTCCTCAAGATTGGCAAGCCTGAGATATAGTACCTTAGCAGGACAGGTCCGCCCTGCTATAAAGTACTTGTCTTTTTTGAGGGGAACTGGCTAATATCTAGATCGGGCTTCTGTGTTTGCCTAACAGCTTGGACAACTGCAATTTCTGGATGTCTGAATGGAGATTTTTACAGAGAAGCAGTAGGTAACTAAGAGCATCAGGGAATCACCTCATCTGCCAGTTTTAAAGAATGAAAATAATGTGGTAATACTCTTATCTCTGAAAAAGGGTTCACCAGTATATTCATATCATTGGTACCAAATTGGGCAGTTGGTCATTGGAGCTCTTCCTCTTTGTTCATATAGGTATTACTTTCATGTAGTAGTCTCGAGAACAGAGTTGTTGATGATTTTCTAGAGTAGAAAAAAAAACTGGCCCAAATACACAAACATTTTGTCTATACACTGATTCTACTGGTGGTATATTAGGATTAACAGTCTACTGGGATGGCCAAAGTTTCGTGGGTAATTTTAACCTAACACTTTTTAAAATTTTATTTACTTATTTATTTATTTTTTCTTTTTTTTTAATTAAATATTTATTGTTCAGATTATTACATTTGTTCCTCTTTTTCCCCCCCATAACTCCCCTCCTCCCAGTTCCCGCCCCACCCTCCGCCCTCACTCCCCACCTCACTCCCCACCTTGTCCTCATCCATAGGTGCACGATTTTTGTCCAGTCTCTTCCCGCATCTCCCACACCCCTTTCCCCCCCAAGAATAGTCAGTCCATTCCCTTTCTATGTCCCTGATTCTATTATGATCACCAGATTATTTGTTCACTTGATTCTTAGATTCACTTGTTGATAGATGCATGTTTGTTGTTCATAATTTGTATCTTTACCTTTTTCTTCTTCTTCCTCTTCTTAAAGGATACCTTTCAGCATTTCATATAATACTGGTTTGGTGGTGATGAACTCCTTTAGCTTTTCCTTATCTGTGGAGCTCTTTGTCTGACCTTCAATTCTGAATGATAGCTTTGCTGGATAAAGTAATCTTGGTTATAGGTTCTTGGTATTCATCACTTTGAATATTTCTTGCCACTCCCTTCTGGCCTGCAAAGTTTCTGTTGAGAAATCAGCTGACAGTCGTATGGGTATTCCCTTGTAGGTAACTGAGTTTCTTTCTCTTGCTGCTTTTAAGATTCTCTCTTTGTCTTTTGCTCTTGGCATTTTAATTATGATGTGTCTTGGTGTGGTCCTCTTTGGATTCCTTTTGTTTGGGGTTCTCTGTGCTTCCTGGACTTGAAAGGCTATTTCTTTTGCCAGGTGGGGGAAGTTTTCTGTCATTATTTCTTCAAATAGGTTTTCAATATCTTGCTCTCTCTCATCTTCTGGCACCCCTATAATTCTGATGTTGGTATGCTTGAAGTTGTCCCAGAGGCTCCTTACACTATCTTCGTATTTTCGGATTCTTTTTTCATTTTGCTTTTCCAGTTGGGTGTTTTTTGCTTCTTCGCATTTCAAATCTTTGACTTGATTCTTGCGCTCCTCTGGTCTGCTGTTGGGAGTCTGTATAGTATTCTTTATTTCAGTCAGTGTATGCTTAATTTCTAGTTGGTTCTTTATCATAACATCGAGGGTCTCATTAGATTTCTTGTAGATCTCAATAAGTTTATCGGCAGCTTCTAGACAGTTCTTGAGAGACCTTAAAAGTGTAGTTCTGAACTCTATATCTTCCATTGACAATTTTGTCCTGTTTCTTTGTCTCTGCATTTTTTTTTATGCTTTCTTGGTGCACCCCCTAGTGGTCTTTGTGCACCGTCTTGTTGTAGTTAAGCCTTGATTGTTGTAGTTAATACTGGGGGGATTTGACCTCCAGGCCAACTGGCTATGAGAGTCCGCTGTGTCTGCAGTGGGAGAGCTTCTGTGCTGGATCTCTAGGGCGGTGCTAATCTAGCGTTTGCCTGAGGCTATCTGGCAAATGGCTCTGTGCAGGGCTTGGGTGGGGCGGGTCGCACTGGATCAAACAGGGCGGGCGGAGTGAGCAGTTATGGCTGCTCTCAGTTCCGTCCCTAGGTGCTCTGCCTCACAGAGTCCCAGCAACCGCTGCAAACCTCGGAG
The DNA here is from genome assembly GCF_963259705.1 of Myotis daubentonii. Classification (NCBI taxonomy): domain Eukaryota; kingdom Metazoa; phylum Chordata; class Mammalia; order Chiroptera; family Vespertilionidae; genus Myotis; species Myotis daubentonii. The sequence goes on from NC_081850.1 coordinate 33,688,775, forward strand.
AGAAAGCTGCCTTCAAGTTCCGACCGAAGCCAGACAGTCCCGCCTCTCCCGTTTGAGTCTGGGTCCCTAGAGACTCTCCCGGATCTGGAGCTCATAGTCTGAAACTCCCTCCCGATTGAAAACAACAACCGTGCCCTCCGCCGCCAGCCTGCTCCGAGTGCGCACTCCGCACCTGAGCATTTTACTTCAGCACTGCACCTCCTCTGAGTCTGGGTATGATATTCTCTTTACTCCTAGTTGTAGAATTTCCACTCAGCCAGCCTTCCTGTGGTTCTGGATGATGTTCATTCCGTCTTTTAGGTGTACCCTTGAATTGGTTGTTCGAGGCAGCAATCTCCGGTGTTAACCTATGCCGCCATCTTGGTTTCTCAACACTTTTTAAAATTTTAGTGCCAAATGACTTAGTAAATAGAAATGTTAGGAGAGAGAAAGACAATAGGGATAACATAGTCTCTTAATTTTAGATGACTTTTCTGGGTCTTTCAACTTCATCTTTATTAGGGTACTTCTAGCAACCCCTATTGATGAAGATGATGATGATGGTGATAGCTATTGTGTTATAGTGGTACCTGTTGTTAGTCTTAATATAATGGTTAGAAAATTTCTTGTATGTTAACCCTCCCAAAAAATGAGTAAGTTAGAAATTATTATTTATATTTTAATTATTTAACACATTGGGACTCAGAGAATTATCTAATCAGTCAAAGTCACACAGTGTAAGAGTGAGTACAGGAACCTAGTATAGTGCTAAAGTTAGCACTCTTTTGTTTGATTTTTTAAACAAATTTTTGCATTGTAAAACAGTGAATTAAAGTTCATACACATCTCACTTTTTAAAAAAACTAATGGCTTATAGAAATTGTTTCACTTGATTTTTGATAACTCAAAGAAAGTATTGTTTGTGAAAACTAACTATTGCACAACAGAGGAAAGGGCTTTAACAGGAACATGTTGACAACCATAAAGGCTTCATCAGCTTTGTAGATTTCATGTTTAAATCCCATGGCTTCCATTAGGTTCACTTGCAGTATATATTTTAATAGTATTTCCAATGAGGGTCTGTGAATGGGAATACCATTGAATAGTACTTCCTATGAGTGTCTCTGAGTGATAAAATCTTGATCTTTGAATGTCTGAAAATGTCTTTATTTTGTCTGACTGATTTTAGTTGGGCATAACTTTCTAGATGGACAGTAACTTCCCTTTGAATTTTGAAGAATTTAGCAGTGTTGGCCTCAATATTGCTTTTTAGACTTTGCTGACCATCTAACTGTAGCTCTTTTAAGAATTTTTCTTTATTATGTTTTTTATCTCAAGTTATGTAGTGTGGATTTATCTTTATTTATCCTGCTCATATCTAAGGGCTTAGTTCTTTCTCCAATTATGGGAGAACTCTACAAATAGTCCATATTTGTAATTCCTTTTGTTATTATTTTTCTGAAATTGTTATTAGACATGTAAAGGAATCTCTCAATCTATCTTCTGACTCTCTTAATTTAACTTATTTTGAAGAAAAATCTTTTCCCCCTCTTGTGCTTCCTTCTAGCTGAAATAAAATAATACCTCCTTAGCATTCTAAGTCACCATTTTCTTTGGATGTGCCAAATATAGATTTTATATCATCTGTTGAATTTTCCCAGTTCAGTGAATATACTTTTACTTCCAAGATTTTTAATTGTTTCTTTTTTATATATACCTGTTCTTATTCTGCTTTTTAAACTTTCATAAATAAATAAACAGTGGTACACATGTGAGTGTCTTCCCTGTATACATATTTTAGGAGACTCTCCCCAACGTTTCCCACTCAGTGATTCCCCCATTACATTTATTTTTAATGGATATTAAAAATACCTTATTATTTTTAATGGATGTTGCTCCTTCATTCATCTTACTAATCATCCTAAACCTATTTATTTTAAACTCTTTGTCTGACTGTTTTATGAAATTAATTTCATTTGGGCTAAGTTTATAACTTGATGGTTGATTTGACTTTCTTAGAAGTAGATCCTTTTATATGTTTGGAATTTTAACTTGAGCATTCGTTTGAATGTGAGGGATATTCACTTTTTTGTATTGTTTCTTTCTCATTCTACCTTCTTGACTAATGCTTTTGTGGTTTTTCTGTTGTCTTCACCTGGTGCCTCTGGCCCGGTCTATAATTGAATATTATAATAGTATTTAATATATTACTGCTCTGTGATAAGTTGGGGATATCAGAGATTCATGGAGCAAGCAGGCAATCTGACTCAGTTTCTCTTCTAAGACTTCTTTCCTCTTCTATGCCCATAGCAGCTCATAAAGCAGGAGCCTCGTGCATCTGTTATTTTTTCCAGTTTCCTTTCATAGATGTGGGTACTTGGATGTTTATAGAGAAGCGAGGAAGCCTCTCTCAGTCCCTGGCTTCTAGCAGTAAGCCAAGTTCCACCTCCATCTTGCATGTGACAGTTCCAGCTCTCATACTCTTCAAAAGTCTAGTTCTCTGCAGCCACTGCTAGTTTCTGGCTTGGGAGTTCTGTGTTTCTTTGATCATGTCTACTTTATCTCTGTGTTTGTTCTGATCAATGGAAATTTATCTTGCCTTAGAGACTGACAATATCTTACCAATTTTCTTTTTAAAATTAAATTTTAAAGTGTAAAATATGTATTTGGATCAGAGAAACTGTTTAGGAGCTCGGACTTACAGGGCTAACATGATTTTAATTATACCATTACTTTGCTAGTTTTCCTGTTTTAAAGTCATCCCTCCAGAAATGCTGAGGTACTATTGAATTTCTGTCTGCCTGTCTTTTCTTCCTTCTTTTGCAAGATTGCTTAAAAAAAATTAAGGGATTTACTTTCTTCCTGGTGTTACTTGGGTTAGGCAATATTTAGAATAAATTTCAAGACTGCCCTTTCAGTGCAAATGTCAGTATTATCTCAAGTTAAGGACAATGATATTAAGAAATAAGTAAGTTTACAGAAATTATTCTCCAGAACCAATTTTCAGGAGATGTGACATTTGATATGATGTGTACTCAAGCATAAACTTCCATTTGGCTTTCATGTGCCTTGTTATGAAATAGCTGAGAAAGCTTCATGAGTTCTTAGAGTTTCCCTTCTTTTTCTTTTAAATATGAAATCATATTGTAGTAAAGGTGTTATATTGGAGCTTTATAAAAAGCAAATGTTAATAAAACTGCAAATGTTTTCTTTTTTTCACATCTTAATAAATTCTGAACAACCAGAAATTGTCCATGCTTCAGGGTACTTTTAAATGTACCTTGAGTACTTTAGGTTTAAGGTTATCATTGTGCTATAAGCAGCTTCTCCAGTCTTCCTTTAAAGTATGTTAAAGACCCATTAACTTTCCTGCCATTCCAGTAGCTTGTGCTCTTATGCTCAGATCCTGAACTCTGGTAACTGGTCATGGTAACCAACCTCAGTTAGGTATCTTAAAATTTTTCTTTATGCTACAATAGTTTAGTGTCAACTGTTGTTTTAGAAATTATTTACTTAGTTAAAATGATTCTTAAAAATCTTTTGAAAGATATATGCACATGGTAAAATTTTCCACACAAAGTGTTCAGTAAAAGCAATTCTTCAATTCTATCTCATTTCCTCAGGCCAGGGTTGCTGTTCTCAGTGTCCTTCCTTAGAACTTCTGTGCATATATGGGCATAGTCCCTTTTTAAAATAAATGGTAACACATGCTATACACTGTTCTGATTCTTGTTTTTCACACCTTACGATTTACTCTGGAGCTCATTCTCTATCAGTAGGTAAAAAACAACTGCCTGATGGCTTTTTTATACTAAAAGTGTTAACTTGCTAGAAATTTTTGTACTCTATAAAGCATTCATTATGTAGGAGCTGTTAATGTCTCCGGCAGATTTGTTTTATTTTAAAGTAGAATGGACTCTGTTTATTCAGGTCTTCTGGTGGGTAGATTTTGAACTATGTAGTTTAGTAAATAACAGAGCAGGGTTTCACTGTATGGAAGTCAGCTCTTAAGCCAGCCGTTCAGTTCTGTGTTTTCAACAATAGGTGGCACCAGCAATTTCTGTATTTGGGCTATATGTAGATGGGAAGCATCATCATTTTGATTATTTTTCACTTCATATTGTTGTGTTCACAGATTATTTAGAGCAAAGATGTGTTTGACTGAAGGCCGAGAGGCTTGCACAAGCATGCACACATACATGGGGATTAAGCAGCACTTTGTAGAAAGATACCTGGGATTCGTTGCTACATTACTTTCCATGCCCGTAGTCATCTAGTGAGACCAGACATTTAGGTAACACATTACATTTTATTAATTATGAATACAGTCTTATATATGCAAAATAGATCTTCACAGGTGAATATTTTGAGATTTATTTTGGTGGCAATTTGGTCCTTGGCCACACACATAAGAATTTAGTGCTGCACTGAGGAATCATGTGCTCTTCATAGCTTAGTGTGTCACAGCTGCATTGACAGTTCTCATCTCTGTCTCAGCCCTTCCTGCTACCCAATGCTCGCTGTCATCTGTGCCTAGAATGTCCCCATGGGATTTAAAACACAGCATATAAAAAATTAAATTCATTATTATTCCCAGAGAACCGTTTTCTTTTCTTGCCACCTTAGATTTCTCTTTACTACTTTCTCATGTACCCTTTTGTCTTTCCAAAAATTTGTTTTATTTATGTTCCCTAATAATGTAAGGCTTTGGTCACTTTATAATTGTAATTTTTCTGCTCATTGCTCTTTTTTTCTTGTTAAACACAGGGAGAATAATCCTCCTTGCTTGAGGATGGAAAATTGATAGAGGGGTCCATAAGGTTTTCTAAGTTATATTATCTAATTCAGGTGTGACTTACACACATTCTGATGTCACCATCACTTAGCCTGTGTTCTTCAAGTTCATGGTAACCCTCAGGTTCATGGGCAACCCTCAGAAATTAGGAAATGAAGGGAAGTTCTATGGCCCTGGACAGTGTTGGCTTTCAATGGAATTAGTGTCACTTCTCTTTTATTTTCCTTCTTAAAGGAGGTTCAGGCTCATTGGCCTTCACCTGGCATCATGCTTTGGTTTCATCCCATGATGGTAGGTGTGGGTGTCTGTCTTCATAGAGCCATTTGATGTTGTAGAAGTCCCAGATAGATCAGTTGCATATCTTTATGCCAAGATCTTATAAATTTCAGAGTTCTTAAATCACTTTTGTCTTCTGTAAGTAAGTACTTAATTCTTAGAGATACTGGCTTTTACAGGTATTTCAGTGGTTTATTCAAGTCACTCTTTTAGTCAATAGTAAGATACTCACAGAGGATGATGATCTTCTCTGTGCCCAAAGCTTCAATTGATCTGCCCCATATTTTGCCATTGTGTTAGAACAGGGACCCAATACCAAAGGGGCCAATCAATCCTGGAGTCTCTGCCTTCTCCACAAGTCCTACTTTAAAACCTTCAAAAGCTCTTCCCAACTTGCCACTCAAGACCATTACTATGTGGGCCTAACTTCTTCTTTTGTTTGTAATGTAAAATGACCCAGAAACATCTTGGGGAGTCTGGCACACTCAGCCCTATCTTTCTGGAACTAGGAAAGATCACCTTCCTCAGAGAGGAATACCAGAGAGAAGGATAAAGAGAAAAACAGGTGCTTGGTAAGGTTGCCAGCTGCTGCAGAGCTACTGCCCCCTCTGTAGCACTCCCCATCCGCAGAGCAGAGAGGCAGAACTGCTGCGTTTGCCTTCTGCAGACCTCTCCCCACCTCAAGCTTTCTACTTGTGTGGTAGGACTTTTTTTTCTTTCTTTCAAAGATGCTCCTAATGCTCACTCTCACCAGATTTCATCCATCTTATCTGTCTCCAAGATCAATGTACTCTTAATTCTGATTACCTTTAAAACTAAGATATAAACATATTCTAGAAATTTACTTCAAACTAATGAATTGATAATAATCACTCTTAATTGAGGTCATGTGATAAACCAGACCCTTTGCACCTATTTCCTTTTTAGTCCTCTTCAACAACTTGATGAGGAAAATACTTTCACTTCTGCCCCATTTTACAGTGGAAGAAATCAAGGTTCAGGAAAGTGAACCCGCCTACATTCATACAGATAAGGAGAAGCAAAAAAGGGGACCTGGCTCTCCACGTAATACCCTCACTACTTTGAAGCAATTCTATAAAGTTGAAAGAAGCAGGAATTTATGCAGTTTCTTTTCCTTGCTTAGCTATTTAGTACCTCTCCCCCTTAGATATAAAGGGCTGTTCTGTGACGCAGAATTTGAGCCCAGGCATAGCATCATTTAACCTTTTCCAAGGAAGAGCTTATATTTCTCTGAGTTTTGTAAGTTGTTTCTGTTGGTATTTTTATTTATTTATTCAACCTGTATTCATTCTAATGATGACATGCCAAGCACTGACCATATAGTTGTTGGAAAGGCATATATGGTCCTATCTTCATATAGTTAATAGATTAGGTGGGGAGAATGCAGGCTATATATATGTAAATAAGAAAAAACACACAACCAAATAAGAGACCAATTTATTTCTGTTCATTGTTATTGTCATGATATTGGGAAACAGAATTAACTTGAACATTCGATGTCTAATCTATTGAGAAAAGACACTTATATGAATACATTGTCTCTTGGGAAGGAATTAGTAATTCAAACCAGTATATGTTTGAAGTTGATTAAAGGAAAATAGTCCACATTCCTGAATAATGATTTAAATGTGTTGGGACATTACCCATTACCCACACATAATAGAAATATATTTTAAAATTCTGGCCAGTTATTAAAATAATGTTTTAGGTAGATGGTGCTAATAAGTATTCATGCTATCATAGAATGCTGAGCTAGAAATGTTGTTTGACCTTCTCCTTCCTCATTTTTTCCTGAAGAAATTAAAGCTGAGAGAAATTGTATATGCAATATTCCCCTTACTTCCCAAATTCATGACTCTAGGATGAATAGACTCTGGTTTATTCAAGGTCTCAAGAGTTCAAGTTGTCAGCATTTCACCCTCTCATACATTAGCAATGTCAGTGACTTGGAAATTAATATGATTTGAACTTCATGATTCTTTCCCTCAGATGTGGTTGACGTAGTATGAGCTCATCAAGAAGCAGTTAGTTAGATCTTCTCTTCAGCCTGCCTTGTCTAAAGTTCATCTTCTACTTCTCAATGGTTTAAGTAGTTCCTAGTGACTCAAGAGGTAGCTTTACTCTGTGTGACTACTTTAGCAGACCACATTAAAGCATTTATGTTTCTTGTTAGGTTGTAGGAATGAGTTTTCTTAAATGCCATCACTGAATTCCAATGGAGGAACTAAGTTACTCATGCATTTTCTAATGGTTAAAAAATTTTCCAGAGTCTTGGCTGTCTAGTTCTCATCATGCTGAGGTTCATTACCAAAGAGTAATTGATAGGTTTTGACTAGCAGGCTGACACTACTTAGAAAACCAACTAAATAAAACATCTAAGATCCTAGGACAAAATTTTAAAGAGTAAACTATATGAGAGACAAAATTTTACAGTTATAAGAAAAGATGCTAACTTGGAGAAAAACAATGCCTTCTTATTAATTTACATCAATGTAGGCAAGCTGTTTAACTTCTCTGAGCCTTATTTTTCTCATCTGTAAATGGGAAGATAGTCATAATAATACCTGCTGTAGCTGTCTTGTGTGATTGTTGAGAAAATCAAAGGAGATAACAAATGTGAAGGCTTTACTAAAAAAAATAGTCAGCCTTCTTTAGCTATAGGTTTCCTATCTGCAAATCTAACCAACTGCGGATTGAAAACAGTACTTTGAATTTGCGGATGTGGAGCACAGGCCATATATATTGTTTTAAGCCATTTTATATAAGGGACTTGAGCATCTGCAGATTTTGGTATCCACAGGGGTCCTGGAATCAACTGTCTGTGGACACTGAGGGACAATTGTACTTTGAAAATCTATGGGAGTATAAGGATTAAAAAAACATTGTAGTAATGATAATGATACTCAAAATGACAATTGTGATATAAATCTTGGCATAGAATTATGTATAAGAGAGCATTACATGGTTACTTGGATGCACTTATGTGTTGGTATAGTGACAGTGTTTGAAAAATGCAAGTCACCAAAGGAACAGTTTTGCTGTTCAACATTGAGTCCAGTAAATGAAAATAGCTTGAAATACCTCCTTTATTTCAAAAGAATTAAAAGCAGTTTTCAAAGATATAAATAATAGGAAAGGATGAAAAAAACTAAGTGAAGTAATAAAGAGAAGGGAAAGTAGAATGAAACAAAAGGTTAAGTTAGGACCCAAAATGCACATCATAAGACCCTGTACCATTTATTAGAAATGAGTAAGAGCCTGGATTCTGAGATTTCTTGCAGTCAGTGCAGGGAAGGAAATATAATCAGTTGTGTGAATCATAGTCCCCTTAAGGTTAAATAATGAAGCAGGGCTGTTCCTAATAATGAGACATAAGACAATGATTTTCCCACAGAATCCTTATAAAGAGAACAGTGCATGATGTACAACATCCTACAAAACATCTTGATAAGAAACTTTCATACATTTTTTGAGGTTGTTATTGGTATGATTACCAGATGAAAAATTATTAACATATTCATTGTTTGTTAGCAAGCTTGTAATTACTTGATGTAATAATCATGATAACATATAGGTTAGGACTAGAAATAATCTCTGAGATCACCTTGGTCCATCCTTTTGTTTTACAGATTAGGGAGTTGAGGCCTATAGGAGTTGAGTGAAAGCTCAAGGTGGTGGGCTTATATCAGAGCACAAGATACTAAGTGAAAACAGTTTGCTCTGAGCTCATTCTGCATGATCATGGGAGCTTTCCTTGTTTCAATATAAATGCCATTTGGCACTTTCAGAGTGTTTCTAATTGTGATTTTAGCAGTTCACTGTGGTGGCTTTTCCTGGCTGTTTGTTGTAGAAGTGTATAAGCTATTGATGTTCACTGTAGAAGTTCATTGATAAGCATGCGAAATTAGAACTGAAATTTATAGAGAATAGGTCTCAATATGCAACGTTTCCCAAATTTGTAATTGTACTACCTGGAATGCCCCTCCTCATAAAGTATCCTTAACACTATTGTAAAAAACATAACCAGAAAATATAGAAGATCAGCAACATTTTAAGCAAATTTAAAAATACCAAGAACCTTAACTTTAAAACATAGATGGAGTTTTAAAATATTGACCAAAGCCTGAGGGAATTTTAGGTTGGTTTCTCTAGCCAACTTATTTGCTCAGATTCATGGAAAGTGATTTCTCATGTGAGTAGTTGTTGTTCAAGAGATTCCTGCAGTGTGCTAGAGGCTGATTAAAACAAACTTCTTTCATCAAGGAACCAGGAGATCAGCCATGAGACAAATATGGGGCCCAAGTTCTAGAGGAAATTAAGGGTTGTCTCCAAAAGGATCAGTCATTAATTAGGCTTGAGGGATACTATAGAAATTGACTTTTTTGTTTTTTTTTGGGGGGATTTGTCGTATCTTTGAGAGAGGCATGCATATGGACTTTTAACCTGGGTGAGTTGTAGAATGTAAACATTGGAAGCCATGATAGTGATCTGTCTCACCCATGAGGTCCACGTGACCAAGTCACAATGTAGAAGATTACAACTTGAGTCATCTCACTCCAACTTTGGTATGTGGGCATGTGCTGGAGTGGAGAGGAAGAAGAGGCAGCACAGATGTTAAATTCTTTCTTCCTTTTATCTTTTGGTTTCCTAATTTTTAAAATTAAAAATTGGGGCTAGGTTATCTCAAAGTAATTTCATAAATCTCAAAAGGATTCCTCTTGTGACGAGTGGGTGTGAGAGATGTTAAGTTCTTAAAAAGTAATCTCTCTCTCTTCTTTTTAAAAGCTCAGCCTACCTAAAAAGTGTCTTTTCCCTAGATCTCTAAGGAGCAGCAGTTAAAGGAGTAAACCTGAAGGCTCCTGAGATAAACAGAGTGGAGGCATCATCTGTTATTCCCCTTCTACTTAGTATTGCCTTGTGAATGAATGCATTGGTCTGAGAAATGGAACGCTGCATCATTTTCCTGTTACTGACAGCAAAGTGAATTAGATGTCTTTTGCCTCAAACTTATGCACTCGCTATGCCAATGTGTTAAGATACAAAACATATGCTTCATTTTTAAAACTCAATTGCCAGTCCATTCCCTGGACTTGGTGCTGCCCAGATCTTGCCCAGGTGTTGCTTCTGTTCTTTTAAAGTAACACTGTTCTTTTACCCTCACGCCCAAAAACTTGCTTACTGAATTTTGGTGATCTGTGCAAGTACTTTACATTATTAGACAGAGACACTGTGCCTTGAAACCTTTGGCAAACTCCAGTAGGTGGGGTTATGCAAAGTCTTGGCTGGGTTTGTTTATGTTTGTTGTAAGTGATGAGTGGTAAGTGATTCACAAAAGAAAAGGTTAAAACAAAGGGAAAGGGAGGGGCCATTCTAAGCATCTCATGTCTGTCTGTCCATTTTCCAGGTCCCAAGGTAGTTAGCATAAGGCTTTCCAGGATGACTGAGCAGTGAGGGATCTGATGTAAAGAGAGTTTATCTTTTAGATAAATGAATAGTGGGAGAAGCAGGGTAGATGGAATCCTATATAATAAAAGGGTAATATGCAAATTGACCCTAATGGCCAGTCTCTATGAGGTGCACTGACCACCAGGAGGCAGATGCTTAATGCAGGAGCTTCCCCTGGTGGTCAGTGCACTCCCACAGGGGGAGCTCTGCTCAGCCACAAGCCGGGCTGACGGCTGCGGCTGCAAGCACAGCAGCAGTGGCGGGAGCCTCTCTGGCCTCCTCAGCAGAACTAAGGATGTCCAACTGTGGCTTAGGCACACTCCCTGGGGGATCGGACCTAAGCCAGCAGTTGGACATTCCCCGAGGGGTCCTGGACTGTGAGAGGGCGCAGTCCAGGCTGAGGGACCCCCCCCTCCCCAAGTGCACGAGTTTTCATGCATCAGGCCTCTAGTTATATTATGTTTGGGAGTTTTAACCAAAGAAGAGAAGGAGAAAGTTGTACTTTGCTGCAGTGTCTAGAGAAATTTTCAGCCATAATAGTTTATGTTTTTGTACAAAGCTTAGAGCTTGCAAAGTAATGACACACACCTCATCTCACTGACTGAGTAAAGAAAAGGGACAGAGGGAGAGAAGGCTGCAGGTGGCACAGGCAACATGAATGGTCAAACACAGAAACATCTAGAGCAGCGGTTCTAAACCTGTGGGTCACAACCCCTTTGGGGGTCGAATGACCCTTTCACAGGGGTCACCTAAGACCATTGGAAAACACATATATAATTACATATTGTTTTTGTGATTAATCACTATGCTTTAATTATGTTCAATTTGTAACAATGAAAATACATCCTGCATATCAGATATTTACATTATGATTCATAACAGTAGCAAAATTACAGTTATGAAGTACCAACGGAAATAATTTTATGGTTGGGAGTCACCACAACATGAGGAACTGTATTAAAGGGTCACGGCATTAGGAAGGTTGAGAACCACTGATCTAGAGGTTCTTTGGGCCTGTGGCAAAACTCCAGCTCCATCCTCTGAAGAGCCAAACTGCTGCTGCTTCTTTCCCTTTTTGGTTCTTTCCAAAAGCAGCTGATCTGGTTCCAACATTCTTCTCAGAGTAGTATGTAGGATGGAGCCCGGACTCCCAAATATGTGGCATAAAGTCCTCTTGGGTTTGCCATACAGATGGATCACCTTTGCCTCCAAAGAATTATTTTGCATGGAAACTGGATATATGATGGCCTGAGATGCAGGAACTCTGGATTTTTATCTAATTCTTGAAACTAGGGACAATCAGTGACCTCTGCTTTACCTTGTAAAATTTGCCTCTAGGGTCCTTTCAAGAGCTCTTAGAGATGGTTCTGAGCACTAGAACTTCTCCTGTTTAAGGACAGATGATACATCCTTTTCAGATTGTTTGGTACCTATTAGCACGTTTGCCTTGGCCTCTTTTTTCCTGTCATTTCGATATAATGCAGTGCTTTTCTCCACCATTTTTGTCTCTTGGTATTTCCATATGTTACATTTGCACATTTCCCTCACAGTGTAATGCCTTGTTAGCCAAAGGCAAGACTTAGATTTTCCATTCTGTGCGTGGTTAGTTTGTCATTCAGACAATCTTTAATATCAAAGGAGGGTTATGAAAAAAAATCAGGACAGGTGCCTCAATGAAATCTAGAGAAGTTTCAAAACTTCTTACATCACTAATTGGTCTTTATATACTCATTCATCTAAGGAGAATAGGAGAAAAATTTTTTCCAACTAATTCATGAACCCTGTATTATACATGTGTTTTGCATATACTTGAGGGTTCTAAGAACATGCGAAATAAAAAGTAATTTATTTTCTTTTTCATTTGTTACCTATATATTTTTGGTTTAACTTAAAACATTTAAAACAATTTCGAACTGACAGAAAAGTTGTAAGATATATAAAGAATTCCCATATGTCCTTCACTCAGATTCCCCAAATTTTAATATTTTACTTTGTATTTACCTTATTCTCGCTGTTCTTCAGAAATGTCAAGTTTTGACATATATCTATATCTCTACATAAATGTATGTTTTTCCCTGAACCATTTTAGAATAACTTGAACATATGTTCCAATACCTTGAAATACTTCAGTGCAGATAGCCTAAAAAAAAAAAAAAAAAGCGATTCTTCTCTATTTCCCTCCTTCCTTTTTGGTTTTAGTATTCAACATAGACACATGCATTGTGTTTGTCATGTCATGTCTCTTTAACCTCCTTTAGTCAGGAATTGTTCCTCTGTGTGTTTTTTTGTTGTTGTTATTTTTATTTTTTTTTACTTTGATTAGTTGACATTTTTAAAGAGCTCCCCCCATTTCCATTGTCCATGTTGATAAGGATGAGGCAGTGTACTTTGTGCTGGAACACCTCAGATGCAATGCTGTGTTCTTCTCAAGGCGTCCAATTGGGGCATCGATATGGTGTGTGTATGGTTTCTCCACTGTAAATTAATTAATAAATACTTTGTATCCAGGAATTTATAAGTGACAGCTATGTTTTGATATGGAAAGACTTTGAGATTATTAATTTTCCTTTCCTCATCAAACTTTTACCTTCTGCTTTTAGTTACCTTATCTTCTAACTCCATCATTGCTAACTTTACTAGTTTCATTCAACAGTAAAAAAAGGTGAGCGATTATTTATTTATACATTATGTCATAGATTTTTTTGATATGTTATAATCCATTGCTATCAATATTTATTTTGATGTTCAAAAATGTCCCAGATTTGGCCAGCCCCTTCCAACTGCTTCCTGACTCCTTTTGAGATGTCCTTATATTCCTTCGTATATTTACTTATTCTCTCACTTTCCTGGCCATGTGGGCTGCCTCCTGGCCTTTACCTCTCCAACAGAACAGTCATATGGGACAAGCCCCTGTCCCTGTCTGCCCACCAATAGCATGCTGCACAGGCTGACTACTCCAGCCAAGGCCTTTCCTTCCCTCAGCTCAGCTGTACTATTTGTGGGGTTAAAAAAAATTAATGTTTTACACTGAAAGATGCTTGAAATAGTGATTGCTTTAAATTACTAAGGTCAAATTTGTAACTGGCATTCTTTTGTCTTTCTCCCTGTGCACTGTGGTTTGAGACAAGCAACTGATTTCAAAATATTTGACTGATATTTTGAGATTTCTGGATTTGATCCCATTTATTGAGGGGTAGGCTTAGTGGGTTAGCAGTGTTTCTCAACCATTTTTATACCTTGAAATACATAGAAAATTGGGATATTTATATGAACACAAAGTTAAATGGATAAGATTTATAGAGAATGCAGTCAACAGACCACAGGATGTGGATGTCTAGATTACCCTTGTTACACCTGTCACTTAATAAGGACACACTGTTTTGAAAGGTCTAATTTAGAGTATGACACTCCTAAGCTTCTAAGATAATTTGAGAACCTGTTCTAGTGCCTGTAGTCTGTGTTTCTAATGTTGGCCAGTTCCTTGTCAGATTTTTTCAGTGGTCACAGGGACCATGTAAGTGGGCATGGATGTCTCACAGCAACCCTTTGGCATGTTAGCTACATAAACTCAAAGAATTTACTTGGCCATATTAGTAAAGACTTCACTAATCACCTCTATTAGAGGATTGCTATAAAACAAAAATAATAGAAGATATGTACATAGGCCAAAAGGTACAAACTTATAGTTATAAGGAAAATAAGTTCTGGGGATGTAATGGATAGCATGGTGACTATAGTTAATAATACTGTATTGTGTATTTGAAAGTTGCTAAGAGAGATGTCGTCACAAGAAAAAATCATAACTGCAGGGTGATGGATGTTAACTAGACTTATTGTGGTGAACATATATTTAATCATTATGTTGTACACCTAAAACAGAGATATACGTCAATTATATCTCAATGAAAAAAGAAGGTAAAATGAAACACAAAGACAAATGTCTGTTCCAAATTCATTTATTTATTCAATAAATAATTATTTATTGAGTTGTTATTTATGTGCCAGGTACTGTTTGAGTTAATCAGGATACAGTTATGTTTAATTTTGGCTCCCATGGGGCTCATATTTTAGAGGAGAAAACAGATAATGAAGAAACAAATACTAAGGGAGGTTTATTTCAGATAGCTATAAGTGCTATATAACAACAACAACAAAAAAGCCATGGAAGCGTTTTAAGGTGTGTGTGTGTTGGGGTGGTGGACTAATGGGGCATATTGTGATTCATATTTTGAAAGATCATTTTGGCTGATTTGTTGGCCATAGATTTTAGGGGCAAAAAGTTCAGGTGTGGGAGACTAGGAGAAAGGTGGTGATAATTTAGAGTTGGTTGTCTAACAGGGCAACCACTACCATTAAATGGCCATTCAATTTTAATTCAGAGTTAACATATCTGACACATGCTATAACATTGATGGACCTGGAGGACATTATGCTAACTGAAATAACAGTCACAAAAAAGTAAGTACTCTATGATTCCATTTCTATGAAGTACCTAGAATAGTTAAATTCATAGAGAGAGAAAGTAGAATGGTGGTTGCCAGTGTCTGGGGGTGGTGGGAATGGTAAGTTGTTTAATGGGTATAGAGTTTCAGTTTTGCAAGATGAAGAGTTCTGGGAGTTGGTTGCATAACATTGTGAATTTATTATGAACTGTACACTTAAAATGATTAAAATGATACATATTATATGTGTATTTTGCCACAATTTTAAAAAAAGTGTTTTAAACGGAGCTAGCTAAAAATTTCTACATGAGAACCTGAAAGGTAAGCAGTAGTTTATAGAGTAAGAGGAGGACGAGAAGAGAAAAAGGCAAGAAAAGAGCAGCAAGATGGCATATGGCTAGGGTGGAAAGTGGGGGGAAATACCAACCCAGCATATCCCAAGAAATAGGATATGGAAGGGTAATTAAAAAGTTTTATGCCCAAGGATCCAAGATGGCAGCCGACGGGATGGCAGGCTGAAAGATAGTGTATGAGTGAGAGAGCTAAAGGAGATTGCGTGGACATGCAGGGAGTGTCTGCATTTGTGAGTGAGGGATAGCTATATTCCACAGGACTGTTGGGGACTGGCGGACCAGGTTCCCCTGGCTGGGCAGCCTCTACTACTGCTGAAATCTCTCCTGGAGTGGCCAGCTCTGTCGCAGAGACCGCACCATCTTGAAGGGGAGAGCGGCTGTGATCAGAAGCCCAGCCTTATCTTCAACTGGGGAGACCTTGGGTACCTCCTGGGACCCTACAACCACATTGCCCAGGGATCAGCTGCCTCAGCTGCGAAGCCGTGAAACAGACTCCAGCCTCCTCGGCTGCAGGCACCTACAAAGTTTGTCCAGGGGAGACAAAGTGGTGCTGAATACTCAGATGGGCTCTGCACCTTCTCACAGAGCAGATAGAAGGAACAGCTGAATCAAACAAGATCCACCGGAATTGGTGAATTAAGCACATTCTGTGAGGCAATCAATCTGTGGATGGAAAGGTCAGAGATCGCCTAGAAAGAGCTCTGCCTCCTCAGATTCAGCTGGGTGTTTGTTGTTTGGGTGTTTGCAGTTTACATATTTTGGATTACTTGTTTGTTGTTTGCATTCATCTCATAGTGTTTGTTGTTTGCATTTTTTGGATTAGCTGTTGGTTTTTTAGAGTTTTCTCCCCATATACATATATTTTTCCCCCTTCTTTTTTCATCTCTTTTCTCTCTTAAATTTCTTTCTTTTCTCAATATCATTTTTCCACTCTTTCTCTCCCCTAATTCTCTTTTCTCTGGTGGTCACCTTTATTTGGGGTTATTGGTATTGTGAAAACATTTGTGTTTGGTGCTCTGTGCACTGTGTCTTGTTGTATTGTATTTTGTGCCTTTAAGTCAATGCGGGAGAGAGAGAGCTACATAACTAGACACCATGAGAGGAGTGCACATGGGGAGACAAAGAAACAGCCCCCAAACAGAAGAAAAGGAGGTATCACTGGAAAAAGTAGTAAACGAAATGGAGGCAAGCAATATGCCAGAGAAAGAATTCAGTGCAATGGTCATAAGGATGCTGAAAAGGATGGAAGACAAATTCAACAATATGTGTAAGAATCAGGAGGAAATGAAGAACCAAAAAGAAATGAAAAGTGACATAGCTGCAATAAAGAACACAATAGAAAGCATCAATAGTAGACTAGAAAAAGTGGAGTACCGCATCAGTGAGCTAGAAGACAAAGTAGGAAAAAATACCCAAGCATCAGTGAGCTAGAAGACAAAGTAGGAAAAAATACCCAAGCAGAGCAGCACCTGGGAAAAAACAACAAAACACTTAAAAATCAGGAGGAGAGAGCCTAAGGCAGGGATGGGCAAACTTTTTGACTCGAGGGCCACAATGGATTCTTAAACTGGACCGGAGGGCCGGAACAAAAGCGTGGATGGAGTGTTTGTGTGAACTTATATAAATTCAAAGTAAACATCATTACATAAAAGGGTACGGTCTTTTTTTTTGTTTGTTTTTTTAGTTTTATTCATTTGAAACGGGCTGTGGGCCGTAGTTTGCCCACAGCTGGTCTAAGGGAACTTTGGGACACCATGAAATGAAACAACATCCACATAATAGGGGTACCAGAAGGAGAGGAAACTGAACAAGTAATAGAAAACCTGTTTGAAGAAATAATGACAGAAAACTTCCCTGATATTGGGAAGAAGAAAAAACTCACACAAGTCCAAGAAGCTCACAGAGTCCCAAACAAGATGAATCCCAAAAGATCGACACCAAGACACATTTAATTAAATTGGCAAACACCACCAACAAAGTAAGAATCTTAAAGGCTGCCAGAGAGAGACAGAAAGTTACCTACAAGGGTGCTCCCATCAGACTGTTGACTGATTTCTTAATAGAAACACATCAGGCCATGGAATGAAATATACAAAATCATGCAAAGCAAGGGTCTGAATCCAAGAATACTGTACCCAGCATGGCTATCAATCAATGTTGAGGGTGAAATCAGGAGCTTCACAGACAAAAAATGACTAAGGGACTTTATTACCACCAAACCAGCCATGCAAGAAATGCTAAAGGGACTGCTGTAAAAAGAAGAAATAGGAAGGGAAGAAGGAACACAGGCATAAAGAATTAAAATGGCAACAAACAAGTATCTATCAATAATAACTGTAAATGTAAATGGATTAAATGCCCTAATCAAAAGACATAGGGTAGCTGAGTGGATAAGGAAACATGACCTATATATCTGCTGTCTACAGGAGACCCACCTCAGAACAAAGGACTCACACAGACTGATGGTGAAGGGATGGAAAACGGTTTTTTAGGCGAATGGAAATGAAAAAGAAGCTGGGGTAGCAATACTTATATTGGAAAAATTAGGCCTCAAAGTGAAGGCAATAACAAGAGATAAGGAAGTCAACTTCATAATACTAAAGGGAGCAATTCAACAAGAAGATATAACTCTGGTAAACATATATGCACCCAATACAGGAGCACCCAAATACATAAAAAAATTTCTGGAGGATATCAAGGGAGAGAGTGACAGCAATACAGTCATAGTAGGGGACTTTAATACCGCACTAACACCACTGGATAAATCCTCTAAACAAAAAAATCAGCAAAGAAACATCAATCCTAAATGACTCACTAGATCAGATGGGATTAATTGACATCTTCAGAACATTTCACCCCAAAGCCACAAAATATACATTCTTCTCAAGTGCACATGGGTCATTTTCAAAGATAGACCACATATTGGGACACTGGCAAAGTCTCTTCAAATTTAAGAAGATAGAAATCATATCGAGCATCTTCTCAGATCACAATGGCATAAAATTAGAAATCAACTATAATTAAAAACAATGAAAAAAATCAAACACCTGGAGGCTAAATATCATGCTATTACTAGTAAACAATGATTGGGTTACCAAAGAGATCAAAGAAGAAATAAAAAGCATCCTGGCAACAAATGACAATGAAAACACAACAATCCAAAATCTATGGGACACAGTGAAAGCAGTCTTGAGAGGGAAGTTCATAGCTCTACAGGCCTACCTCAAAAAACAGGAAAGAATGGTAATAAATTATCTAACCCTACAACTCAAAGAATTAGAAAGAGAGCAACAAGAAAAGCCCAGCATAAGCAGAAGGAAGGAAATAATAAAGAACAGCAGAAATGAATGACATAGTGACCACAAAACAACAAACAAAAAACAAAACAAAAGATCAACAAAAAGAAGAGCTGGTTCTTTGAAAGGATAAACAAGAGTGATGAACCTGTAGCCAGGCTCACCAAGAAGCAAAGAGAGAGGACCCAAATAAGCAAAATCATAAATGAAAGAGGTTAAGTAACAACTGATCCCACAGAAATAAAAAGGATTATGAAAAAATACTATGAACAACTCTTTTCCAAAAAAATGGACAACCTACATGAAATGGATGTGTTCTTAGGAAAATACAAGTACCCAAAACTAAATCAGGAAGAATCAAAAAACCTGAATAGGCTGGTAACTACCGAAGAAATTGAAGCAGCAATAAAAAATCTTCCAGCAAATAAAAGCCCTGGTTTGGATGGCTTTATAGGGGAGTTTTACCAACCATTCAAGGAAGGACTAAAACCTATCCTCAGACTATTCCAAAAAATTCAAGAGGAAACAACACTTCCACTCTTTCTATGAAGCCAGCATTACCCTAATTCCAAAACCAGATAAAGACATCACAAAGAAAGAGAACTACAGGCCAATATCCTTGATGAACATAGATGCTAAAATCCTCAAAAAAATTCTAGCAAATCAGATTCAGCATTACATTAGGAAGATCATACACCAGGACCAAGTAGGATTTATTCCAGGGATGCAAGGATGATACAATATCCGCAAATCAATAAATGTGATACATCACATAAATTGAGAGACAAACATCACATAATATCAGTCGATGCAGAAAAAGCATTTGACAAAATCCAACATCCTTTCTTGATAACTCTCAGCAAAGTGGGAATAGAGGGATCATACTTCAACATAATAAAAGCCTTATAAGACAAACCTATAGCCAACATCATACTCAATGGACAAAACCTAAACTCATTTCCCCTGAGAATAGGAACAAGATAGGGATGTCCACTTTCACCACTCCTGTTCGATATAGTACTGGAAGTGCTAGCCATAGCAATCAGAGAAGAAGAAATAAAAGGCATCCAAATTGGAAAAGAAGAAATAAAACTGTCCGTATTTGCAGATGACATGATGCTATACATAGAAAACCCCAAAGACTCCATCAAAAAACTATAAGACCTAATAAATGAATTTGGCAATGTAGCAGGATAGGAAATTAACACCCAGAAATCTATGGCCTTTTTATAAGTACCGCACGCTAACCGATTGCGCCACTGGAGCTCCAAGGCCTTTTTATATACCAATAATGAACTCACAGAAAGAGAAATGAAAAAAAAATCTCATTTACCATTGCACCAAAAATATTAAGATACCTAGGAATAAACTTAACTAAGGAGGTAAAAGACCTGTACTTGAAAAATGACAGCATGTTGGAAAAAAAGATAGAGGAAGACATAAACAAATGGAAGAACACACCATGTTCATGGATTGGTAGAATCAACATCAGTAAAATGTCCATACTACCCAAAACAATCTATAGATTCAATGCAATCCCCATTAAAATACCAATGGCATGCTACAAAAATCTAGAACAAACTCTCCAAAGATTCATCTGGAATAAAGAAAAGACCCCAAATAGACACAGCAATCTTGAGAAAGAAGAACAAAGTTGGAGGGATCACAATACCAGATATCAAGCTATACTACAAAACCACTGTTCTCAAAACTGCCTGATACTGGCATAAGAACAGATATATAGACCAATGGAACAGAACAGAGAACCCAGAAATTGACCCAAGCCATTATGCTCAATTAATATTTGACAAAGGAGGCTAGAGTATACAATGGAGTCAAGACAGTTTCTTCAATAAATGGTGTTGGGAAATTTGGTCAGATACATGCAAAAAGATAAAACTAGATCACCAACTTACGTCACACACAAAAACAAACTCAAAATGACTAAAGGACTTAAATAAAAGACGGGAAACCATAAAAATTCTACAAGACTCTATAGGCAGCAAAATAGCAGACATATGTTGCAGCAATATCTTTACAGACACAGCTCCTAGGGCAATGGAGACTAAGGAGAAAATAAACAAATAGGACTACATCAAAATAAAAGCTTCTGCACAGCAAAAGAAACCATCAGCAAAACAACAAGAAAGCCCACAGCATGGGAAAACATATTTGCCAATGCTATTTCAGATAAGGGTTTAATCTCCAAAATTTACAGAGAACTCATACAATTTAACAAAAGGAAGATAAATGATCCAGTCAAAAAATGGGCAAAGGACCTAATTAGACACTTTTCGAAAGAGGACATACAGAAGGCTGGGAGACATATGAAAACATGCTCAAAGTCACTAATCATCTGATAGATGCAAATCAAAACAACAATGAAATACCATCTCACACCTGTCAGAATGGCTATTATCAACAAATCAACAAAGGACTAGTGCTGGCGAAGATGTGGAGAAAGAGGAACCCTCCTGCACTGCTGGTGGGAATGTAGACTGGTGCAGCCACTCTGGAAGGCAGTATGGAGTTTCCTCAAAAAATTAAAAATGGAACTCCCATTTTACCCAGTAATCCCACCTCTAGGACTGTATCCCTAGATACCAGAAATACTAATCAGAAAGGATATATGCACCCCTACGTTCATAGCAGCACAATTTACAATAGCTAAGATTTGGAAACAATCTAAGTGCCCATCAGCAGATGAATGGATTAAAAAACTTTGGTATCTCTACACAATGGAAAACTATGCCGCTATAAAAAAGAAGGAACTTTAACTATTTGCAACAGCATGGATGGAACTGGAGTGCATTATGCTAAGTGAAATAAGCCAGTTGGCGGCAGATAAATATCACATGACCTTACTCATATGTGGGATATAATGATCAACATAATTTGATGAACAAGAATAGATGCAGAGACAAATGGCAGGGGAGAAGGAGTTAGAGAGTAACCAAAGGACTTGTATGCATGCATATTAGCATAACCAATGGACACAGACACTGGGGAGGTGGGGGCTTGCCTGGGGTGGGAATGGTTGGTGGGTGGTTCAAGCGGGGAAAAAGGAGACATACGTAAAACTTTAGACAATAATAAAAAAAAGTTTTTTGCCCCCCAAATTAATGAACATAAAAATTAAAAATGTTTTCAATTGCCCTAGCGAAATTTCAAGTGCTGACTAGAATGAATAAAAACATGTGACTGGTGTCTATCAGGTTGGACAGTACAGAGATAGCACATTTCCATTATTGTAAAAAGTCCTATCAGACAGGTCTGGTTTAGACCAATGTGATTATAATGGAGGTGGGAGAGGTAGATGGATTGGGGATGCATTGGGGAAGTATAATCAGTAGGACTTGCTAATTGATGGATAAGGTGGTAGAAGGGAAGTAATAAATTATGGATAATGTGTAGCTTTCTGCTTGAGCAATTAGGGTAGATGGAAAGATTGAAAAGAAATAGGATTGGGTGTATGAAGCGAGTTCTGCTTTCGGCATATTGTGCTGTCTCTTGTAGAGCAGAATCTAAACAAATCCTAATGGAGGTAGAGGGAGAGGGAAAAGTCTATTTTGATGAGCTTTTCAATCTCATAACAGATGCTAAATAAGTCCCACATGTTTGTAAGTTGTCATCTTGCTTTAATTTTAAAGAGGCCATTGTTGTCTGTTGGCTGTTTTATTAAATGCTATTTCATGCTGCTACAAAATTTAATTCCACAGAAATCCCTTTATTTATTTTAATTTTGCTTGAATTATGATTTTGGATACCAACTGAAAGTGACCAGAAAATGGGGAGTTTGCTTTTGATTCTTGGCTGAAGAGTTATATTAAGAGACCATAGGTATGGGACCCTAGCTTGGGCCTCTGACAGGTAAATTGCACTATACATACTAGCGTTATCTTTTTGGAGCTTAACACTTTAAAACATATTAGCAAGCCATGTATTGAGCTATGGGGAATGAGGGCATTGCAAGTAGTCTGCCTTAGAAACAAGTGACATTTCTTGAGTGATACTTTCAGACACAAAGGACAGTCCATGATGTGCACTGTGTGTGAATACTTGCACTTGAAGTTTTTCACTGTTAGAACTAATATTGCCCCTTTTGGGGAAGGAGACATTTGCCTGTGTGTGTATAGTGTGAGGGGTCTAATATTGACAGTTGTTAATGGAGGGGAAGGAGAAAGCTGAACAAGATTTTTTCTTTCTTTTTTCTTTTTAAAATGTCATGGTGCTTTTATGGCTAATGGCCTACAAACAGGTGTGGGGTCTGACCCAAGTGAATGAGTCACATCCATGTTCTGTGTGCTTCCCTGCACACATGCTTCTGAAGCATGAAAGTCCTCTTTGGCTGCTGGGTTTTAGGTTGACCCCTTTTTGTGCTTGCAAACCAGTAACCCTGGTGTCCTGCTTCATGTTTTCCAGACCATGTTTAGTTATTTCGTGGGAGTGGGAGGGATCACAGACGGGCTGAGAAAAGCAAACTCGAGTGAACATTAGAAATGTTACCTTCTCCTTTTTTGCCTCCCTTGCACATTTTCCAGCACCACATGTCCTGCAGTGGCAGGCCCCTTCGGGTGGCTGTTCCCTTTGCAATAATGTTCACTCTCTAATGCACGGAGGTCTCCATTCTCTTATGCTGTTGTGCAAATCACATAGATTCTAATTTGCTGTTCAAGACAGGAGGAGTTTCGATTTTTAATATAATGCATATTACATTCTTCATCTGCTTCATTTCTCTTTTTATTGTGACAGCACCCTCCCCCAGATCTTGTTTGTTAGATAGAGAATGAATATTTACAGATCCATAGCTATGGTAAGAATAAACTTACTGGGGAAATGTGAGGAGTTTTGAAACTTGATCTTAGACTACATTGGACTTTGGGTGTACTGGAAACCGTAGAAATGTTGGGATACGACTTACAGAAAAACAACCAGGTATGCGTCATGGGTGAACGTGGCTCTCTCCACCCTTCCTTCAGAACCCTGGTGGCATTCTCTAAGTCCATTGAGTTTGCCAATTCAATCCACATTTTTTCCTTGCATGGAATTAATTTAGAACTAAAGAAGAAAAACTGCCCTGGCATCTGTCTATTTAAATAGAAAGAAAAGTTCAATACATTTTTAAACCATCTTCACTGAGCACATGTAATGAATTTACGTGGACATGATTTTCTCAAACATTAGGAAGGCCACAATGGGACCATCACACCAAACAATACGGAGCCCAGCACAAAGTGAGAGTTACATTTGAATTTAGATTTGCATTTGAACCAGACTTTTGCTTTTTAAATTCTCCTACGCCTGTCCCTGTATTGCAGAACCATTTTAAGAAAGGGATTTTGAAAACAACAGAGTTTGCCTTTCTTTCAAAGGCAGGCAAATGCCAACCAAGTATTGTTGTACTATTGAAGAAAAAACAACATTGAAAGCTGGAACATGACTTTGTAGTAACACAATATCACGAGGACATTTTGAACTGGTTCAATTACACAGACAAATTTTCAGAGTCTAGAGCTTTCAGTGGGTATTGGGAATAAATACAAGCTGATGATGGGAACATTCGCTGCGTTGAAATTGAATCATAGAAAGATGATTCCATGGCATAGACCCAGGCGATGGCATTATGGTGAAACTGCAGGGTTTTTGACACTTGGGAGATGAAAGCAGAACATTGGAAAATCCAGAAATCTTTTCTTAATAGAGTGGCAATACAGCCAAATAGATTTTTTCCTTCACTGTAAACGATAAGCCATATGTTATTCTGCATAAAAACTTACCATCCTAAATTAACATAAGAGGTGAACTTTCTTTCTATCTGACGGTGTATATAAATGCACACATATTTATATGTACACACATGTGCACACACATGCATACATACATATGCATGTCTCTTCCAGGACTCCTCAGTCAAGCATGTGACCAGTGACTGTGGATGCTAAAGTTTAGACGAGTTCTAATTGGAGGCTTTCAGAGGTGATGTGAGAGGCTTTGAACCTGCATTTATTTGCTTGCATATTAATCTTCTTTTCCAAGGAGCAGGCTAGAAATGATCTCAGCGCAGTTTTGTCTGTCTTCATGAGGTTAAGCTTTCCAGCTCTCTTCTCTGCTTTTTTAATATTGGCTTAACCTGTGCACCAGTCAACTAGTGCAGAGTCATCATTTTAATTCTATGACCATCTATGCAGGACTTTTAGCCTACAGAAGTGCTGTCCTGCCCAGTTGCACTTAACTTTTACAACCAGGAAAGGTGAGCAAATATTTTTAAAGTCCAGATGATTCGATTGGGGAATCTCCTCTTGGTTAAATGATTAGCCTTACAGTTTTTTTCCCCAGCCTGCAAAATGCACTTTAGATTTTGTCATGTTTCCCAGCTACATGATTTGTCATCTCAGTGGTGTTAGTTGATGCAGTAGCTAAGGAAAATTTCCTTTTATGCAAGACGAGAAATTATGAAATAATCTTGGTCTTAGGAAAGAATACAGCATCTTTGGAGATTTTTTTGACCAGGGATAAAGAACATACAGGAAGCCAAATGAAAACTAAAAGAACGAAAATGGTGTGACATGCTCTGACCACATTGTGGTGGGTTTTTTTTAAATTAAAATTTTGTTAACTGTGTGGTTTCTCTTGGAAGCCAGGCACCACTGGGTTTCTGTCCTGGGGCCTAGAGCAGCCCTCACACTTAGGGAGATGCTCAGTAAATGTGGGGTGAATTTAATTGTAAAACAGAAGATACATGTTGTAGGTGGAGATTTTTTTTTTTAATTTCAATATGTTTTTTTTTAAAATTTTATTTTATTGTTTAAAATATTACAGACAGTAGTACATGTTGTAACACTAAGTAATTTAGAAGGTGTTTTCTCCCAAAGTTTGTAGAAATTCTCTGCCTTCAGGGGCTATCTGACACATTAATAGCTTTAGAACAGAATATGGGTCAATTTTGCCACTGCCTTCTTTCCACAAAAATGC
This sequence comes from Myotis daubentonii, assembly GCF_963259705.1. Lineage (NCBI taxonomy): Eukaryota > Metazoa > Chordata > Mammalia > Chiroptera > Vespertilionidae > Myotis > Myotis daubentonii. Next base: position 33,714,354 of record NC_081850.1, read on the forward strand.
ATACTTAAAAGCTTTTATGACAAGATGATCAGAAAGCGAAATTTATTTCTGAGCAATTATCTTACCTTCTGTTGAAGTTTGTTCCATTAACTTTAGTCATGAGTTTATTTGATATATGCTAGAATGCCATATGCTGGGGCAGCAGAGGCGCTGGCAGATTCTATCAGTGAGGTAAAGTCTCATGAAAACCAGCACACTCCCTCCATCACTCTCTATCCCTTTACCATGCATTATTTTTTTGGCATCTCTGACTCAGAAACTGTTTTTGTGTTGCTTAAATTTATTTTCTGCCTTCCCCATTAAGGTATAAGTATCACAAAAGCAGGGGACTTGATCTGTAACCCTGGCATCAAGTACAGTACTGGGCACCTTATAGATGTTTGATAGTGTTTGTTGAATGAATGAATGAATGAATGAATGAATATTATTAGTACTCTGAGCCTCTGTATATCATTAATTCACTCACAAATGTTTATCAAGTTCCTCTTATATACCCAGTGCTATTCTATTCTATATGCCTGAGTTTCAGTGATAAGCAAGGTAACACAGTGTCTGTGTTTACAGATTATAAAGCCTAATAATGTGTTGTTTAATATGGTAGCCACATGTGGTTATGTAAATCTAAATGTAAATTAATTAACATTAAATACAATTAAAAATTTAGTTCCTTAGTCACACTAGCCACATTTCAAGTGCTTAAAAGCTGGTGGCTGCTATATTAGGCAGGGCATATATAAAATATCTTTGTTTTTATAGGAAGTTTTATTGGATAGCACTCATCTAGTGTTAAAACAGATCAATATATGTACACTTGTATAATGTATGCTGTGTAGAGAATGAGCACATGTTTCAAAGGTAGCATACTGGAGAGGCTCTAGCCTAGGGTGTGGCTGGGTTGTCAGGATGGTTTTCTGGAGGAAGGGCTTCTAAAGACATCAATAATGCATAAGGAAACAAATACAAAATAATATTGAAAGAAAACTGTAAGTGGGAAAAAATTCATAAGGATTAGACAGGCTAAGGACAAAGCATGGGGAGCGTCTGAGTCAAAAGAAACAGTTGGAGAAGGGGCTGGAATAAATGCCTTAATCTGGTTAGCAATAGGAGAACCTGGTCTCCATGTGAATGGATGGAAGGCACGCAGGAATAAGCCACTTCCCGTGTCATGGCAGCTTTTGTCTCTTCTTAGGCCCTGCCCACTATCAATTTGTAACAGCCTCCTAATGGATCTTCTCGCTTCTAGTTTTGACTACTCCCATTTTATCTCTCCATCAAACTCCAAATTTGATCATGTTAATTCACTTGCTGAAAACATTTTATTGCTTCATGCCACTTAGGATAAAGCCCAAATTCTTTAATATGCCTGTGAGGCTCTTTGTGATCAGACCCCTGTTTATTTTTCTAAATTTTCTCTTTCCACTCTCCACCCTCACATTGTGATTGAGTAGCATCAGTTCTCCAAATCTTCCATCTCTCCTGCCTCTAGGCCTGCTGTTCCCTCTGCATGGATAACTATTCCTCACCCCTGCCCCATCTTAGTTTCTAAACTTCCTTTTCAGACCTCAGCTTAAAGTTAGTTTCTCCAGGACCCCTGATATCATACCTGATATCATAGTCAAGGTGAGGTGCCCCACTTATGTGCACTGTCATGCCTATGTGTCCTCCTGTTGTAGAACATATTACACTGCCTTATTTGGCCTGCTTATGTGTTTGTAACTCTCAGTCCTGGGCCTGCAAGAGAGCACATTTGCCTTGTTTCCTGTTTTTCTCCAAGTGCTCAGCACAGGGCCTCTGTAAGTATTTGCTTATTAAATGACTGAGTGAATTTGATGATCCATCCCCATTTCCAAAGTGTGATCAATCAAGTATGGTTCTGAAATTAAGCTGTGGCCCATAATAGGAAGCTTCTCAAACCCCACCATTGGGGGAAAAGAAATGTGAAGAAAGCATATCAGTGACCCTTGTTGTTTTTATAACTTTTATGGAGGTATAATTTTATATGCAACTCACTCATTTGAGGCACAGTCCAATGACTTCTGGTAAATTTATAGGATTGGACAACTATGACTAAAATCCTGTTGTTTGTAATGTACTCATTTAGAACATGTTGTGGGGCAATAAGATTCCCCATGTGCATTTACAGTTAATCCCTGCTCCCACCCCCAGTCCCAGGCAACCATTAATTTACTTTCTGTCTATATGAATTTGCCTCTTCTGGGTATTTTATGCAAGTGGGATCATATAATATGTGGTCTTTTCTGTCTGACTTGTTCATGTAGCAAAATTTTTTTAAACATTAATGTTGTAGGAAGTATCAGTACTTCCTTTATATTTGATCACATTCCATTGTATGGATTTTTTTTAAATCCTCACCCGAGGATATTTTCCCATTGATTTATAAAGAGAGTGGAAAAGAGAGGAAAGAGAGAGAGAAACACTGTCACGCTCAGGGCAGGGCTGATGGGGAGGTTATGGCTCTACCCCATCACACACAGAGCAGGGCCTGTGGGGGACGGGGGGTTGGGGCACCGCCCTCTATCACCCACAGAGCAGGGCTGATCAGAGGGTTGGGGCGCTGCCACTCTCACACTCAGGGTAGGGCCGATGGCGAGGTTATGGCTCTACCCTGTCACACACAGAGCATGGCCCATGGGAGGTGGGGGGGTTGGGGCGCCGCACCCTGTCACACACAGAGCAGGGCGATCAGGGGGTTGGGGAGCTCCCCGTATCAGGAACAGAGCAGGGCGGATAGGGAGGTTGTGGCCCGCCCCCTGTCACACAAACAGCCGCAGGGCGATCAGGGGGTTGGGGAGCTCCCCCCTGTCACGCTGATCCCGGTGCTGGGAGGCCTCTCAGCTCTGCTGATCCCGGTGCTGGGAGGCATATTACCCTTTTACTATATAGGATAGAGGCCTGGTGCACGGGTGGGGCTGTCTGGTTTGCCCTGAAGGGTGTCCTGGATCAGGGTGGGGGTCCCCACTGGGATGCCTGGCCAGCCTAGGTGAGGGGATGATGACTGTTTTCAGCTGGTCACACACCCTTCAGGGTGGGGGTCCCCACTGGGGTGCCTGGCCAGTCTGGGTGAGGGCTGAGGGCTGTTTTCAGGCTGGCGGGTGACGGAAGCTCCCAACCGCTCCTTTTTTTCTTTTTTTCTTTTTATTCTGGGCCAGCTTTAGCTCCGAGGCTCCAGCTCTTAGGCCTCCACTCCTGAAAGCAGGTATCTGGTTTGTTTCGGTTCTATAATCGAAACAATGTATAACTCCAGCTCTGAAATCCCGGCTCGCTGATAGCTGGTTTCTGGGGTTTTGTTTAGCTTCTATGTTTGTTACAATGTTTCCTAAACTGCAAGCTCAGAGGCCGGCAAGGCAAGCGGGGAACGTTGGAGTCCTCCGTCACTGAAGCAAGCAAGCCTCATGTTAGTTTCAAGCTGGCTGGCTGCCGGCCGCCATCTTGGCTGGCAGTTAATTTGCATATCTCGCTGATTAGCCAGTGGGAAGGGTAGCGGTCATACGCCAATTACCATGTTTCTCTTTTATTAGATAGGATGCTGCTATATAAATTCATGTACAGTTCTTTCTGTTGATATATATTTTCATTAATCACAGGTAGATATCTAAGAGTGAGATTACAGGGGAAATATATGTTTAACTATACATTTAAAAAATTTTAATTGTTTCACCGTTTTAATTTTAATTTCACCATGTACAGAACATAAAATTTACCATCTTAACCATTATAAATTTTTAAAAATTGATTTTAGAGAGAGGGAGGGGGGGAGAGACAAACAGACAGACAGACACACGAACACTGACCAGTTGCCTTCCAAATGTGCCCCAACCCCGCAACCTGGGTATGTGCTCTGACGAGAAGTAGAACCCACCACCTTTTGGTGTTATGGGATGTTGTTCCAACCAACTGAGCCGCACTGACCAGGGCCCATCTTAACCATTTTTAAGCATACAGTTTAGTTGTGCTAAATATGTTCGCATTGTTATGCAACTAATATCCAAAACTGTTTTCTTCTTACAAAAGTAAAACTCTATACCAATTAAATAACAACTTCCCATTCTTCCTTCCTCTCAACCTCTGAAAACCACCATTCTACTTTCTATCTATGAATTTGACTACTCTAGTGGAATTATACAATATTTGTCTTCAGGTTCATCTATGTCAGTGGTTCTCAACCTGTGGGTTGCGACCCCTTTGGCGGTCGAACGACCCTTTCACAGGGGTCGCCTAAGACCATCCTGCATATCAGATATTTACATTACGATTTATAACAGTAGCAACATTACAGTTATGAAGTAGCAACGAAAGTAATTTTATGGTTGAGGCACAACATGAGGAACTGTATTTAAAGGGCCAGAAGGTTGAGAACCACTGATCTATGTTGTATTATATGTCAGAATTTCCTTCCTTTTTAAGGCTCAACAGTATTCCATTGTATGTATATGACACATTTTGTTTACCCGTTCATAGGTAGATGGATATTTCAGTTGCTTCCACCTTTTAGCTATTGTGACTAATGCTGCTATGAACATGGGTGTACAAATATCTCTTCGACACCCTGCCTTCATTTGTTTGTGTATATACCCAGAAATGGAATTTCTGGGTCATATGGTAGTTCTTTGTTAATTTTTTTTGAGGAATCTCTATACCAGTGGTTCCAATGTGGGTCACACGCCCTTCAGGGGGGCAATTTGATTTTTAAGGGGGGCAATTCGAGAATGAGTTATTAACAGTAATATTTTTGCATTTATTATGGTTCTGGGGGCCTCATATACAGTATATAAATATATATTGTGACATTTATGCACTTCAGTTCTTTATCATATGTTTTGAAACTTTATTTGCTATTTTTTCATATCACTTCATATTATTATTTTTTTAATAGTTTCTTGGTGCTTTCTTCCTCGGTACTTCAACTGTCCTTTTGTTCTTTTATTTTTCTCTTTAATGGATGCCATGTTCTTTGGAAGCTTGTTTAGACTAAGTTAATGGCCTTTTAGGCTTCCTCTACGTAAATAAGAGTTTTTTAATAATAAGAATTATATGTCACAGTGTGTGTGTGTGTGTGTGTGTGTGTGTGTGTGTGTGTGCGCGCGGGGGGGGGGGGCATCAGGGTTTTAGAGATGCTTAGGTGGGAATGGCCAAAATAAGATTGGGAACCACTGCTCTATATGGTTATTCATAGTGGCTGCACCAGAGTTCCAATTTCTCCACATCCTCTCCAACACTTGTTATTTTCTGTTAAGTTAAAAAAATGAATGGGTGTGATGTTTAACTTTTTAGGTAATTGTCAAACTGTTTTTTCAAAGTTTTTATACCATTTGACATTCCTACTAGCAGTGGATCTTGTATGACCCTTGTTCTTAAGGGCTGACTTTAACCAAGGCTTTAATCCCACTGCCTGATGTTGTGAACTGGCAGTTAGTAACAGTGTCTCTTTCCTCACAGCACAAGGGATGGGCTGGATAGTGAAAAAGATTGGTGGGACTGTTTCTGCGCTGTGAGTGTGTGTGAAAAACCACTGCCCCTAAGCCATCCCAGTGAGAGCCCATTTTGTGAGTTTTGTTAGAGTGGGGCCCAGTAGACTTTGAATTTACACAGATGACATGGAATAAAAAAGAAATGTACATAAATAACAGTGTACACACTCATACCTTTAGCACAGTCTGGAATAGCTCAGGGAACAAATTTTTACTGAGCACTTACCATGTGACCAGGATTGAGATAGATTCAGGTGGGACATGGGTGGCATAGATGCCCAGGGAATGTAGTCTTCTTGGGAGACCGATTTAATCTATAGGCAGCCGCAGCCTCACCCTGTAAGATAGGGTTTAATTAAGTGGGGAAGGGTGTGCTACAGATTACAAGTAGCCACTTGGAGGAGAGGATTGTGTCTGAGAGCTGGAGGTGTCTGAGACAGCTTCCTGGATGAGGGAAGGTAAGTATGATTGTATGGTGTTTACTTTGGGAGAGGGAAAATGGGGACATTCCAGGTTGGAGGCCAACACAAGAGAAAGCCCAAAGGTGATATGGCTTATTGGTGAGACCATGAGGAGACTGGCTTGGCCACAGCTGTGGGAAATACGATTGGGCAAGTGAGGCAGCGTCAGGATGTGGAGCCTGGTGGGGCCTGCAGGTGCCCTTTTTCCTTGGACTAGCAGGATAAGTATTATGTTTCTTTCTACAGTTTGAAGGTCTGTCATTTTCCAGGGAATCTTGCTTATTTTTAAACTTAAAACTTAGGTTTTCTGGAGTGTAGAATCTCAACATAAGAAAAAAAATCCCCAGGGTGATTCGGTAAAGCTTGCTCTAAAAAAAAAATCATGCTGAGCAGTCATAAATAGCTTGCTGGATATGAATTTAAGCAGACCAAATTTGAAATTTTATTCTAATTCAAAGCATGTTGTACAGCCTTGTTTTCAGATTGGCAATTCAAATGCTTTCCCAGATAATACAGAAGGACATTAAGATAAACTAAGGCCACCGCAAACAAGGGAAGGCAATTGGATGCCGGACTGCACTGATAACGAGAGGCATGATAATCTGATGGTTACTTTCTGGTTGGGTTATTCAGAGATGGAGTGATTAACCACATCACAAATCCTTTACCTATTGCAAAGCTATTCTGATAGGCACTTTCTAATGTTTTCTCAGGAAGGTCTTTGGGGCTTCTGTTACTGGAATTAGGCTCATTTATTAAGACTTGAGTAAACTAAGGTGTGTATTGTTCTGAAGAAGGCTTCTTTCTTTCAGTAAATACTTACGTGTGCCTGCTACGTGCCAGGCATTATATTGGACTGGAAATACCAAGCTGAACAAAACATCATCTCTATGTCCTGTGAATTATGTACTCTGTCTTCATGCCAAACCATAGCCTGATAGTGACGCACACACAAAAAAGATGAGGTGATGGGATGTCCCATCTCATTTATGCCTGTGTAGTTGCAGCCTTAGCCTAGACCAGTGAGTCTCAATTGTGGGTGATTTTGGTAATGCCTGGAGATATTTGATTGTCATAGCTGGAGGGATGCTACTGGATTCTGATAGATAGAGGTCAGGGATGTTGCTGAACATCTGCAACAAACAGGACAGCCCTCACAACAAAGAATTATTCAGCCCACAATGTCAATAGTATCGAGATTAAAAAACCCTAGCAGAGAGGAACATAAAATGGCAGGGACTGGCTCTAGCAATGAGTCTCTCTTGACAAATATCATGATCAATGTGGTGGAGAAATGTGAAATGGAAATGAATGTGACTTATAAGAATCTAAGTGCATGGCTGGTGTGATGAGTATAACAGACTTGTCATGATGACGTTTCTTTTGGGGAAAGGAAGCCCATCTTTATAGGATTGATCCCAATGGGGGCTGTATTACTCTTTAGAGTAGAGGATTCTTTATGTGGAGGACTGTTCTGCAGGATGTTAGGTATTCCCTGGCACACACTAATGCCTGCAACACATCCCGGACATTATGACAAAGCCAGATACTGCCTGTGCTTCTAAATGCCCTGAAGGGTGGCACAAGCCATTGTTGAGAACCTTAGGAAGGAGCGTAGATCAAGTGTCCGGAGATGTGGGCTCTAGGTGAACTTGGTAATTCCTATTGGAAGTAATTTTATCTTTTTGAGTTGAATGCATCTATAAAAACAAGGGATGGGGTTTAGTTCAGAGGTATTCAAAGTAGAGCATTGGCATCCATTTTAGTGGAGGAAGAACATCTTAGAACTTCTGTAATTATTGTCTATTTCTTGTTATTTTTAAAAAAGGCACTTTTATGTGTGTTTCCTAGCATACCTAGCAAGGACAGTAGCATGAGTACCAGGCATGCTCAGTAGTGTTTTACTTGAAGGACTGCACTATCAGAGAAGTTGGATACTCAGACCTTTTCCCATTCTGACAGCCTAAGTCAGGGGTCTTCAAACTTTTTAAACAGGGGGCCAGTTCACTGTCCCTCAGACCGTTGGAGGGCTGGATTATAGTTTAAAAAAAAAACTATGAACAAATTCCTATGCACACTGCACATATCTTATTTTGAAGTAAAAAACAAAGCGGGAACAAATACAATATTTGTATTTGCATGTGGCCCGCGGGCCGTAGTTTGAGGACCCCTGGCCTAAGTTATGGGAAGGAATGTCATGGAAGCCAGAGGCTTTCTAGCCACAGGTTCACGTCTGCTGAAGGACATACAAGGTGACGGATGTCAGTGTCATTGAGAATCAGCCCCCACAGCGCCCCGTCTCCCGGCCTGTGGAGATTTGGGCTTTGGGCGAAACAATGACATATTCCCTGGTGACATAGAGTTAGACTATTTTAAAACTGGCAAGCCACCAGGGTTTTTCAAATTATTCTCTACATGAGTGTGGAAAATACTATTCCCTGACAGAAAATTTGATTCACACTTTATAAAGAGCATGAGGACATGGTTGAATTGCATAATCACCGCTCACAAGAGGGCCCTGAGTAGAAACGGTCTTTTCCAATGTTGCCCACTTCAGCACGAGGAGAATAGCACACTTGTTTTCAAACACTCATGCTACACCACATTGAGCAACTTAGTAGACTTTATATTCTTAAGACAACTCTTTGGAAGCTGCTTGGAGGCATAGTTCTCGCTCAGTCCCCTTTCCATTGACGTCATGTTGAGCTGCAGAGTGACATGGGTATTGAAGACCAGAACTTGTCCACAGCCATTGCAGTCTTAAGATTTAGAATAGAAATTCTCTCCATCCCCCCACTCCCAAGCCCCTTCACTGTCAGCTTCCCTTTGGGGGAGTGTATACTGATAGTCATACAAAGAAGCTATATTTTAGAAATCTACTGGTTTCTTAGATGACTTATGTGCGGCAGAAATGTGCTTTGACAAATACAAGCTTTTCCCCCTGGGGGTTGAGCTAAAATGAAAACTGCAGGCCTGGTTAGGCCTGCACTTGGCAGGCAAAGAAGCTAATGTGACGTTAGTAGAATAGAAGCAATTTTACTATTGGTAAACAAAATGCTTATTGAGTCATACACACTAACTGTGCTGTTTTAAGCACCCTCTCATTGCCCCCAGCTTTGCTCAGGGGACATATAGTATTTCTGTGGCAGTTGAGGTAGAAGTACTTTACTTGAGCCAGATAAAGCAAAGTTGGAATCATAGGTCACTGACCTAAAAGTGATCTTAAGAAATCATTCCATTTGCTTCCTTGTCTCTTGCCCTTCTCAGATACAGTGTAGTACAGTGGTTAAAAGGCATGGGCCCCTGGCCAGGCTGCCCGCTCTGAGTGGCTCTCTGCCACTCCTTAACTATATGGCCTTGGGCAATCCGTTTATCCCCTCTTGTGTTTCTGTTTCTTCATTTGCAGTGCAGGCACAATGAAAAAAAAAAAAACTTATGGTACAGCATTACTGTGATGATTAAATAGAATAATATTCGTAAAGGTTTTACTATGTTGAAGGCACATGATATATATTGGCTGTTATTAGCCGTTACTATTAACTTTAAACAAGAATAATCATTAATCCTCCCAGATTTGTTAACTTGTCACTCAATTACTCTGCAAGGATTGTTTTGAGGTAAAGGCATAATGGGAAAAAAAGCCCATTTTAAACCTGCAAATGTTTCTTTTGCATTCTGAGAGTTTAGATAAAGCTGGCAGAGACCACTTCCCCACCCCACAGTGGGGGGGACTCTGGGAGGCAGCTGCAGCATGCGGTTGCTCTGTGTGAGGAGGGGATTTGGGTTAGACCATAAAATTGAACTGGGTTACAGAAAGAGGTTTATGGTTTATTCTCCACAATCATTATGAATTGGTAAGTGTGACCCAGAGGTAGAGAATGAAAGTGATGACTTTGTAGATGCCAACCTGTCTAAGATTCTGTAATTTTCAAAGGGCAAGTTGTCTCCATAGGCTTGCAGCCCCTTTGGATGCATACACAAAGAATGTATTTGCTTTCTGGGAATGTGAAGGTCCAAATAAAGGTATTAAACAGTTGTTGTTTGTCAGTATCAAGGATTTAGTCCCTCCCATCTTCCTCCCAGTGCAATATGCCAAGTATCCACATTAAAATGTGAAAACTATGTTAATCTTTCAATTGTACCCAGATTTGACAGGTCACATTTCAGTGAACGGTTCAACATTTCAGCTTTGGCGTAAATTGACCCAGAGTTCATATCTATCAAAGATCTTTAGTCAGGCAGTTAGCACAATTCTGTATTTTCCACAGATATATTATTTCATTTATGGATGGTTCAAACTCCCCATTAGACCTGATAATTTGAGGCTCATAGTTCGTCCAGCCCAGCACAGGACTGTGGGAGAGATTATACAGTATTTTCTTATTTCGTTGACCTCAAAGGTCTGGGAATATGGTGGTTTCTTAAATTGTCCACTGCATTTATACTATTAGCGATTTTCCTAAGCAGTTCATAAAGTTATGCCTGCATTTTTTATTGGTAGGCATTCTCAGTTTTATATGATCATAACTTTTTATTGGAAGCAGTAATTTTTATTTGTAGAAAACAAACCTCTTTCAAGGCTAGGGGATACCAGCCAGTCTTTGTGTACTGAAATTTGGTGAACAAGCTCTTGGTTAAGCCATTCTTTTTTGTAAGGTTTTGGAAGGCCCTCATTTTAACCTTCTTTCCAGAATAAAGACTTTGATCTTAAAAAAATGTATTCAGTAAAAGTATAGGAAATAAAACTAATTTATTTGAAAATCACCTTGAAAACTTTTAAGATCCCCTTTTTGGACAGTTCTATTAAAGATTTCTTCAAGTTTGGTGAACAAAAAGCATGGAGTCTTCTCTTCCAGGATTTGAAAGTGGAAGGATCTTGTACCAGTTAGTCACTTTCCCTTCTATACCTTCAGCTCTCCTCTCTTCTAGATTCTGTCAGTTTTCAAATTAGACTCAGGTATCTTACACTTTGAAACAAATAAATAAGCAAGCAAACAAATAATGAACAACAGCAACAACAATGCAAACTAAAAACAATCCTCTTTTGACCATACCTGTTCCTTTGGGTACTGCCTAATTTCTTTCATTCATTCAAATTTCTTCGAAGAGAGATCATCCACATTTAATATGTCTACAAATACATTGAAACTGCTCTCCTTCCCATCATTAGCAACCCCCTATATCAGTTGGGAATCTTTGTCTTGTCTGATTGAACCCAAATCCAAGTGGCTTGAACATAGTGGAGAATTCTTGACTCATGTAATTGAAAATCCTGAAGTGAGTGCTGGCCTTAGGTAAGGCTTAATCCAGTACCTGAAATGATTCACCAAGAACCTGGCTTCTTTCCATGTCCTTGCTTTGCCTTCCATGTTTTGGCTTTATCCTTAGGCTCCTCAGAGCCACTTATTCACCTTTCCACTCCCCAGCTCTGCAGGCCATTCCAGACATTACATCCACACAGTAAACCCTCAAGGAAAGACAGGGAAAATGTATTTTTTTCTCTCAAAAGTCCCAGCAAAATCTCCTTCCCTCCAATTCTCTCTCCGTGGGTTTCTGCCCATCACTGAGCCAATCATTCACTCTGGCTGAATATGGGGATTGCCTGAAGCCAGGCATAGCCCATCTTTGGAGCTATGGGAAGGATCAATAAATCCAGATCACGTGATAAAAAGTGGAGAAAGAGTGGTTCCCATGGCAAAGTTGGGGTGTTATTAACGAAGAGAGAGAAGAGGGCCTTGGCAATGGCAACAGTGGCTGCTATCTTTGAAACAGTCAAAACATTTTCCTTCTTAAAACTCGACTCCCTTGATACCAATTCCCTTCTGTCATGGTATCTACTAGTGTAATGTTCTGGTTCTCTGTGTATTTCTCAAGCCATCTTACTTCAATTTTCCTTGTGGGCTCCGTTTATTCTGCTCATCAGTTAGCTTTGGTTTCCTCGGGATGCAGCAGCCCTTCCTTTTGTTTTCTTTGGTTACTCTTATCTTATGTATCCTCTCAACTTTAACTCCCTAGTTAATTCAAGGGGGTCTCCTACTCTTAGACAGTTCCTGAAAATGTGTCAGATGGTTGCACGTACAACAGTCAAATATATTCTAGAAGGCATTGGGATGTGTGTGAAAAAATGATTATAAATCCCCTAATTATACCTCTCCTTTTAGACATTATCTTCAACCAGAGATACTTTCAAAACGTGTAACTTTTTTATTTAATTTATTAATTTTCCTTCATAATGGATCATGCTTTCATCAGCTTAAATCCAGTGATGATCTGGACATGCTTAATAATTTCTGACTTTTATGATGCTTGTATTTCTTATCATTAATGTTAACACTTTAATTTTCTTTGTATTTTCACCTGTTTTTTTTTCTTTTGTTAACAAAAAGTAAGATTAAAATGTAATACATACCAGTAGCCAAACAGTTACACAAATATTGTTGGGTGAAGATGTTGCTCTTGCAGCCAGAACTAAACATGTGTCTGGTAAGCACTGTCACCACGTGATTGCTCAATATATTCATTTGCTGAGAAACAAAGTTTGTATTTGACATATGAAAAGTGATTTATGGATTTTAGTGTACAGAGGTGAAATGGATGAGGGCTCATTACATTTCTAGCCCATGCATATCCATTAGCCTCTGAGGCATCTCCACAAAATGTCTTAAAGGACACCTCATTCTTCTAGCATCCCTTCTGCATCCTCTGGCTCCTAGTTGTTAAAAATAGAAACTTGAAATTATACCTTGAGACCTCTCATCTCATACATACCTTGCTTATTTGATACCCCGTGTCATGAAACTGCCCTGTCCTCTCTAGGCCTATTACCACTTATCATAGTTCAGCCCTGTCATTTTTCAATTGGTATATTCATTCGCAGAAGCCGTCTTATAGATTTCCCTTTTTAAAATACATCTTCTGTTCCAGAGGTCAGCAGAATGTAAAGGGCCATGTAGTAAACACTATATGCTTTGCCAGTCATATGGTCTCTATTGCAACTGCTCAACTCTGCCTTTGTGATTGTGTCACGGACACTATGCAAACGGATGGATGTAGCTGTGCTCCTATAAAACTTTATGCACAACAAAATTGGTATTTCACATAATTTAATGTGTTATAAAATATTACTCTTCTTTTGATGATTTAAAATCCATCTAAGAAAAGTTAAAACTATTCTTAGCTCACAGGCTACACAAAGTCCCACAAGCTGTAATTTACTGACCCAAGTTCTACAGGGTTACCAGAATGAGCTAACCAAAATATGTCTGAACATTTCATTTGCATGTTTAAACCCATCATCAAAGTTTGCCAACAGGGGCTGAAAGATTAAGGTTTATCTTCCTTGAAATGGTCTATTAATTCTTGCATGAGCAGATCTCCAGCTTCATATCTACCTAACTCAAATTTTGCACTTCACTCTTCAGAATACTGATCTTGCAAGTTCCCTGTTCACACTGAGCTATTTCTTTCTAAGGCCTTGACCTCTCTTCTTGAAATGTCTTCCCCTTTCTCATGACCATTTCCTCCCTCCCTCCCTCCCTCCCTCCCTCCCTCCCTCCCTCCCTCCCTCCCTTCCTTCCTTCCTTCCTTCCTTCCTTCCTTCCTTTCTCCGTCCCCCATTCTTTTTCATTTGCCACATAATGTTAGAATTATTGGTTTGTTTGCTCCACTGAGAGGCTGCCTGCTGGCCAGTTCATGTATTGATCGACTCTCAGTGTTCCCATCATCTCACTTCCAGCCCAGTGTCCGGCTAAAGTTGGCACTCAATAAATATTTGCTGAATGCATGCATGCATGCATCACACATGTGTGGATAAATGGACAAATGAATAAGTGGAATGAAATAGTTAAGTGAGCTAATTTTTCTATTGTTAGTGAGTTCACAGGTTGACACCCAGTACATGTAGTTCTTACATAGAAATGGGTTGGGTTCTAAAAGTTTGTTTATAAGTTGGTAGTTCAGAACTTGGAACACATTTTTCCATATAAGTGATACTATAAATTATGCTCACTCTAGTCCACAAAAGATTATTTGATGTATCATAGCACTGAAATACTATAGAATTGTTGAAATTTTGAAAAATTAAAAAAAATGATAACTGTGGTGTCATCTTTTAAATTTTATTAAAATATTGTAAGCCCACAATTCATTTCAAGAAACTGGTGTTTCTTGGCATTTTATAATAGTATAAATAAAACAAAGCTGAATGCTGATAAAGGCTTAGCATGGATAAAGAAGACAGATGGAGAAATTCTGAAAAATTCTATGGGAAACTGAATTTTTTCAGGAGCATCAGTTCTTTATTCTTTTCATTATTCCAAATTTATGCTTTTCTTTGCCATGATAAATTTTTACCATTAGAATATCTTTTGGACTCATCAGCAAGGATTATGTCCATTTTGGCTCAAATGTAAATGATACATAGACACAAATCTTAGAAGCAAAACAAAACATACCAAAAAAAACCCTTACCCATTTACACCTAACCTCCTTCAGCAAAATTTCCTCTTATCTTAGTATTTTCTCTTGCTTTAGAAATGTTTTTTCTCTCTTTTGTTTTTGCTTTACTCTTCCTTTTTCTCTCCAACATAGTCCCTTACCTCCCAGTCAGTATACCCAGTATAGGCCCTTTCTGTATTGAATTGGGGCTGGCATTTGGGACCAATTCTTGAATATTGTGGATCTTGTGTGACTTTTGAAATTAGTTAATAAAAAAAAGACCAAGAAACTTATGCTTGAATCACTCACATTGTGAGGACATTCCTATGGAGAATCTCATGTAGCAAACTGTGACCTCTTGCTAACAGCAGTGCCAACTTGCCAGCCGTGTGAATGGGTCACCTTAGAAGCACATCCAAGCTCACACAAGCCCTTTTCCAGAGACTGTAGGCTCAGTGACATTCGACTGCAGCCTCACGAGAGATCCTGTGCTGGAACTGTCTACCCAAGCAGCTCCAAAATTCCTGACCCACAGAAACTGTGAGATATAACACATGTTTGTTGTTTTAAGCCACTAATTTTTTGGAATACTTTGTCATGTAGGAATAGATAACTAATTCAATATATTGTTTTGGTTTTTAATTTCTTCACTGGGGGAACTGTGGCTCTTGGAGAACTTGTTTATGTAGAAGAGGAAGATGGAGGGTAAGCTCGTGTAGATTGTGAACATTCTTCAAGACAGTGGTGGTCCCCCCAAATCTCTGTGCCTTCTTATCCCCTGCACCAGGTTTTGTCCACGTTTCCATTCATGTCTCTGTTTTGTCCTATGTGATGATAAAATACCCTAACAGTGTAGAGGAGGTTTAGGTTTTCTATACCCCATGACCCATAATGTATCATTGTAAATGACCAAAATTGGGGGGAAGTCAAATGTCCCTGGAATCCAGGCAGGTAAGTTAAATATGTTGAAGAAGGTGTGGACTATAATACTATAAAATAATGAGAACTGTGGCCTAACTGAAGAGTACATGCCCCGTCTTGAGCAAATCACATTCCAAAAAAACTTTTATTACTCTATGTTCAGTAAAACTTGTTGTTTTCAGAATTCAGCCAGAGAAGCTCTATGGTACTCTTCATTTATCTAGGGAAAGAGGGCTCTGCTAGGTGGGATATTTTCTAAATATAGGAAGGAGATTCAGATGGTGTAGTGTCTTTGGCATAGTGTGGCAGTAGCAGCTTAGATGCCATGGAGCACAGTCATAGAGTACCTGGCTTTTCTCAGAGCGACTGGTAGGAGCAGGCAGAGCAGCCAAATGGCTAGAGCAGGCCTGAAGTTCCTGTGGGCCTCTTTGATCATGGAGGACCAAAGGAAAAAGGGTTGTCTGCATTCAAGAGTGCTGTCCATGGTCAGTTTTATTGTCTGTCTAGGAAATAAATGGAGCATGAACAACACCCACAGATTCTTGAGAGAGCATCTCTGAATGATGCCTGTGGAGAGGAGCTATGCTTGAAGTCCTCTTCATTACCACCAGGAGAAAGCATCCCCAGGATGGCTGACCTCCAGGCATCAGTTCATCTTATCTACATGAAGTGGGGTATCCACCCCACTTCAACATCCAAAGGCACTTGAAAGTCCCCTTATCCTTTACCTCCAAAATAGAGTGGCATTCTCAACAGCCAGGGAGACAGTGGCAGTCATTGAACGGAAAAGATGCCACCCACCCAACACTCATACTTGGATAAATCTGAACAAAACCAGTTTGAGATCTTACTTACTGTTTCACTCCTGCCATTCTGCCACCCCAAGGCCTTGCATATAAGATAGGAGGAATTTATGGCCTTTTTTTAAAAAAAATAGGCCTACTCTTGCTTAGAGAAGGAAGAGTAGGAAAAAGTTACAGGAGTGGGTTCTGTTCTCTGGTGGGGCAAGAAGGATAGAATCCCCTTATTAAAATCACAAAAGAGGTTTCAGCTATATGCAGTACTGGGCAATATGTTACAAAAAGTGTTTAATTGGATCCCCAAATAACCCTAAAAATTTATTTGAGGGTTTCCACAGTTTGATGAGGAAACTGAGGCCCAGAGCAGCTAAATACTATGAGCAGCCCTTTGAGCTAGGAAGAGGATGTGTCTTGTGCTCTGTGGTGCCATACTGCTTCCTGCAACTACATGGCTGAGTGGGGTAGAGGCATCAGGATGGGGCAGGGCTGCCATTGAGTTAGGAAGGAAGTAGCTTTGATGATTATGTAGATAGGAGACTCAGCCCATACTCTTTGCCCGTAGCCCTCTCTTCATCAAGTATGGCCCTGCTCCCAGGATCTCTGTCTCTGCCCCTCTCTAACCCTCTTTAGCTCAGCCTTGAAATGGTAACCATTGGTAACTTGGAGGAATCTCTAAATCAGGTATCTATCAAGTGGCAAAAAGAATGTTGTTGCAGGTCCAAGAAGATGACATAGGGACATGGAGAAGTATCAAGTATCAAAAATTTCAAGTCAACTTCCTCATAGAAACACTATTACATGGGTATTTCATTTCTGTTGCTAGAAATTAATTTTAGAAGATGGTTTTAAAATGGCTTATATTTCTTTTCTCTCATTGGGAGTTTGTATCCTGGGTTAAAAACTAGAGATACTTAATAAATAGGGATTCCAAATAATTTATCATTTAAACTGAGCACTTTCAAAAATAGACGGGGGAGCTATTAATAACACCCCAGGACTATCCCAGATAAACAGGGATGTATTGCTAACCTACATAAGGGAATTTTAGGATAGAGCATCTTTGAAAGCTGGAGATTACTTGCACATACTTTATAATTTGATGATAAGTTGTTTTAGGTAATGTCATAATAGTTTAAAAGAAAACGCATGCATATCTCTGGGGCATACTTCTAAACAGTGAAAGAAAGAGGAACTCTTTAGCTTGCTCCTTATTAATAGCCCCAGTGCTTTCAAATTACCAGTAAGTTTCTCTTGCCTGGTTCCCACATTTGGATTCTGTCTTTTATGCTGAACATTTGCACACTATCCATATATAAACATCTTTAATGAAGCAGTAAGATATTGAGGCGAAACAATGTCCAAGGTGTGAATTATTGCACCATCCGTAATTCATACTGAAGTGTGACTTTTTGTGTTTGCAAAATGGCTGTTTGCCAAGTTGTATAACAAAAACCCTGGTAATTACAGCCCTAAAAAATTCATATTGTCTTTAAACATCTACTTTTAAGTTGTTAGGAACTGTAAAATTAAAAACCCCAATAGTAAAACCAAATCTTCAGATTCTTACGTTTATTTAACTAACTAGTGTTTATGCTAGATACCCTTAAAGATTTTGTTTTTTTTCTTAGTGATTTTAAAGAAATATGATTAATGGATAATGGATGGAGGTTAGTTAACTAAAAATGTCTTTAGTGAAAGATGTGATAAATTGATATACTAGTACATCAAAAATGAGACTACCCACTCGAAAATGGTATATCAGACTTTTCAAATTTCTTCAGGAAATTTGGATTTATATTTTCCTGTTTTATATCAGAGTTAAACTGATTCATTTGACATGCATATGTGCACTTACAAGTTTGGAATATCTAAGATAGATGTAGGAAAAGCCCTAGGCAAAACCACAAAACAGGCAAATTTCAGTAGCATTCAATAGCTATTTGTTTGTTTTCAACAATATAGGCACTGGATGCTCCTAGCTCCACATTTTTCTACGTATCTCCCCTCTGGTCCCCAACTCTTTCTTAACCTTCTCTTAGCCTGGAGTTTCTGATCTCTACTCAACCTAATAGGTGATTATGGTTTACATTATCTCTTATGCCATCTTTTTTTTTTCCTTTGTAACTTGTTTTTCAGAGAAGTGACTTAGAAGAGTGAGTTGATAGCTCAAGCAGAGTCCGTTGTGTGGACAGGGTGTCTTTTCCAGCATTCCTCAGATCTCCGTGTAGAAATACCTAGCCCATCTAACCATCCTTTATTATGCAACTGACCAGAGTCATTCTAGTTCACTTGGAAATAACACCTTTTTTAAAAAGAACTTTAAATTTTATTTTTCAATCATAATTTACAAAATAATATTGAATGGAAATAACATATCTTTAAGAATAAGAAACTGTTATGTATAAAGGATGTAATAATTGCTGGCTTTGCTCCATAAATCACTATATTTCCCTGAAGGTAGTGATAATCAATGTGCTTTGGCTCTCAGCTTCAGCTGGAAGAGTCGAAGAGGAAATATTTCACATTGATTCGTCTCATCCAGGATCCAGGCTGTGATGGGAGTTAGTGAATTCTGAAGAATAGCTGCTGCATCCGCTGGAAACATTCCGCATTAGCATACTCCTGTCTTCCTGTCACACCGCCTATTCAGTATTGCTTTTTTTTCTCTGCACCAACTACGTTTTCAGAGACAGAAAAAAACACCCTTCAGACTCACTAGGAATACTTTCCATATGAAGGCTTCTTACCGTGCCTCTAGGACGCTGGTTTTCTGAACTCACCACATCTTAAGGGTGCCTTTTAAAGCTTCCTTTTAAACCAACCCTGGGAAAGATTCATTTCATAGAATCTGAAAGAGATCTTAGAAATCATCAAGCTTGGCAGTGTTCTGTTTTATTCTTCAGAACCCTAAGATTCCTCCAAGGGGCTCAGAGGCTGTGGGGGTCAGGTGCGTACAGGTAAGGTCCCTGCTTTAGTCCTAGCACCTTCACTTTTAACTATTTTATACATTGGACTCTGGGTAAAATTCTCTTGACTATGTCAACCAAAATTTGAAAGCTTTTGATCTATTTGAAGTGATTAGTCCCAAGTGATCCAGCCAGTTAATGGCAAGGTGTAGGTCTAAAATATGTCTCTTGATCCTGTGGACCCCTGTCTTGCTGTATTAATGCTGCACCTTATGAAAATGGAACCAAGGCCATAAGCTGCTAATACATAGACACTCATGAAGAGACCACTTTTAAAGTAGAAATAAGCCTTTTAAGAAAATGCTTGACCTCACTGAATTCGGGAATATAAATTAAATGGCGATTTATTTATTTAGTTAGTTTTTGCCTATCAAACTGGCAAAGATGATAATACTCAGTGGATAAGCAGAACACAGTGAGATTGGTGTTTTCAGCATGTGTTTTATTGGGGTGTAAACTTTGGGGGCCATATTTATATAGAGAGCTTGAAAAATATTTGATGCATTCAGCCTGTCAGCCAGCACGCTCTGTTGCATGATGTTGACGGAAAAGAAACCTTTGATCCCTGTTTAACTTTGTTTCACTTCCTCGGCTGCCTCCCTTTATTGTGGAATTTATTTAAGGGGGGAGTACTTGGGATTTGAAAATGTATTCCATGTCCAATACAGTGGGGACTTGAACAGATATAATCCTAAGAATCGGAAGGTGGGTCAATTATCCTGGCAGTTCTTAGAGAGCAACAAATGGCAGTTCGTGGTTGTCATGTGCTGTGTGGAGTGCCTTGGTTAAGAACTTTTTGTGTGTTTATGTGTGTGTCTCAGAGGATATATAAAAATCACAGTCATTTGTCTTCAGTAGCTGGAGGTCAGCCTTTTATTATGAATTCCTGACTAGGAAGAGATGCCCTGCACAAGAAAAGTTCCAGAACTGTGCAGGAGACATTTCTTTTCAGTCTTCTTAGTCTCCCTCCATCTACCCAGTGCCCTAAATCTCTAGCTCTGTCTTTGCCCTTTCAGAAAACTGCCTTCAAATCCTCATCCTTCATTTTGGAAAGAATGACACCCTTAACAGATTTTGATGTTACCTGTTTTAGATGGGCTTGTTTTTAATGAAAAAGAAGGCTTGGAGCTAAGAGGATGGGGTACAAATGGAGGAATTCTAAGGTTCATTTAGCAAGAGAAAATTTTGGATGCAAGGAGACCATCTAGAAAGACCATGAAATAACTCCTGAGGAAACCTCCTTTTTGGACCATTTGCTCTTTAGAAGAAGGAAGGGGTCCTGATCTCAGTGCCTAGGGAGGGCTGCCATTGTAGGTGAATTATTCTCTGGTTCCCTTTCTTTTGTGTCCTTGGCCTCTTTCTAAGTCATTTCACATCTCTGAACATCACCAGCCATATTTGTTTTGAAGATGGTCAGATCTAGATTCTTGTAGACCTAAGGGCTCATGTTAGAAGAATCTAAAATTAAACCAGGTCATATGACATTGTATAAATAAAATGCAAATGACTAATTAAATAATTTTTTTAAAGGAATCAATGTTTACTGCCTACTGGAACATAGCCCGGGAACCTGAATGAGAGACTGGCACATGTTTCTAAGATGAAGCAACTACAGTATGGGATTTAAAAGCCAGTAATTCCAAAGGGACAATTAAATGAAAAAGGAGTTTAACTCACAGTTTACAGACTTATCATCTGCTTGTTTAGCATGTGTAATAAAAAGCAAAGTAGTGGTAGATTTATAAAAATGTCAGTTAGACAACTTATATATGTACTAATCATTTTTGCATATCCAGTTCTGTTTTCCCTCTCATGATCCTCACTGAGACATTATTTTAGAACAGAATATGGTACTTACATATATATGATTTAGATATTCAAAGTTGAAAGAATTTATATGCATATATAAATACATATATATGTAAATATATAAATATATATGTAAATATGTATATTATACCATTTTGTCAGTGCATTGAAAATAATATATTTGTGTGTTTTTCTTGGATGTCCAAGCAGTCTTTTTGCACTGAAGTTCACAGGTTATGTTGTTTTTGTAGGTAGATGTAATATAGGAGGCCTGTTTAATTTGCTAATGACAAGAACTTAAATGCATCTTATTGTAATATGAAGAAATTCGCATGCCATTGCTTTATCCTTTGCATATTTGTATTTACCTTTACTTTATAGGGCAAACTATTATTTTAATTGCTTTTTTCTCTAGAGAGATGTCCCTGCTCCAAAAGAATTTATGGTTTCACCTACTTATGTAGAATTTTTAAGAGAGTTCTAAATATACTGAAATATGAGGATTAAAATTGAGGTAGAGATGTAGAAGTTTAAGTGGTTTTATAAAAATTTATAGGAACGTTTAGGTTATTTTTCTACATGGAAATTAATGGGTGTGTGTGTACGTGTGTTTTAATGGGGTGCTCAAATTAGGATTCTTGTCTAATTTTGCTAAAGTCTCAAGAATAGAAATTACTTGAAATAAGATCTTCCAGTACTTTCCAATGATAAATTTTGATATAGATTTTGTTCAATAATAACATTTATTGCTTCAGAAAAATCTCACCCCTCAGAGATCACTTCTTGAGTTAAAAATATATAGCTGCTAAATATAGTAATATAGTTGCCTGTAATTAGAATATCATGAATATCTGAAGACTTTATTTTCTGAAATTTATTTATGTCCCACCTCTCTCCAAAAGAATTTGTAGCTATTTACAAAAAGAAAAGAAGACATATATGGCACGGTTAATAAATAGGAAGAGTTAGGGGCAAATTAGGGAGTGAGAATATGGGTGATAACATAGGAGGAAACAAATTGCCAACTGAAGTTTGAGCATAATTACAGAGATTGAGGGTATCAAGGACTTAATATTATATGAGCCCTTACTGGAATTTAGCCACTTAAAGTTATACTTGGTTTTCCCATTTGTATTCCTGTTTTAACTTATTTTTTTAGATACTGCTTTGTTACTCTCACCTTCCATCTTTTACCAGACTTGAAGATTAGGTAAAATAAGCAGTGAGTTCTTGTTGATATGTAGAAAGATTTAGATTGGAGGTTATGAAAGTACCGTTCTCGGCAGAGTGTGACCCATAGTTGTGTTTTGTTAAGTCCTCATAGTGTTAAAAAAAAAATTACAGAGCTAACACTTAGAACCAAGAGGGTTGTGCATAAAAATTCAGACTTTTGGCTTCTCTCAGAAAATTGAAAGAGCAACAACCATCAACTTATTTTCATCCATGATAGCAAGCAGCCTCACTCTCTTTAGCCGGAGTTTCTGCTCCTTCCATTTACCTGGCCTTGAGTAGGGCACTTGTGAGTAAGGCCTCTGACAACACTATTTGCAGAGAGCTTGCATTCTTTCTAATGGTGAGAGGGAATAAGTATTGCATAGCTTGAACTTGTTTCCTAGTGATTTCCTTATGCTTTTTCCTTGTTATAGACTTCCCTCACCCTTTCCTGTGGAGAACACAAAGCCCTTTATACCCTAGTACATCTCAGATGATATATCCTCACTCAATATTCATTCTCATTCATTCATTCCAAAAAGTTTATATCATGTTTACTACCAAAAATCAGGTCTAGATAACCTTGTCTACAGTTGATATTTTATAAAGTGCTAAATAGCCTGTATAAAAGGGCACTTTAAAAATGCTGTACATCGAGATTAGGGAAACTCTTAGATGTTTTGAATCAACTCTAGATTCTAGCGGGGAGAAACTACTTGCAGTGACTCAGTTCACTCAGTACGGGCACCAAGTGACTAGAAGCTCCTACAGCTCTGTCAGGGCCCAGCTTGCTCTTAGGAATGGAATAGTTAAGAGTTTGTACATATTGAGTGGAGCTGAGCCATTACTCCAGAAAAGAAAGCTCACTGATAGTAAGACAGATGCAAGTGCAATACTTTTCAAGGAAATAAGAAAATATACATATGGATTTATTCTTAGCTTCAATTTGATTTATTTGGGGCACATTCTTTTTTTCTGATCCTAGCATTTGGACACAGACCTAAAACTTAAGTTTTCACATACATTTAAATATAAGGTATCTATAATAATAAAAGCATAATATGCTAATTAGACCAGATAGCCAAATGACCTTCCAGACATCCTTCCAGACAACCTTCTGGATGAAGCCAGGGCTGCAAGGGCCGACCCCCTTGCACACATTTTGTGCATCAGGCCTCTAGTCTGGTATAAAAGAAGTGTTTTACACAAAAAGAAGTATCTACCAAATCTATTAATTGTTGGAATTAAAAACAATAGCAACAAAAACTCTTTTTGTTATTATTACTTTAAATACAAATAAAATTAAAAGATTTCTCAACCTTTGGTTGTTGGTTTCCCTTTAAATGACTTTTAAAATTTTATTCCTTAGGAGCCAGCCTTTTTAAGTCATTCAATCCTTCAGCCAATTGGCATTTGAGCATTTTTTCTGTGTGTGGTACTGTAGTTCCAAATTATACTCATTGAAAACCTGAAAAGTATAAACACTGTAGATTAAGAAAAAGATTTCAAATCATCACAGTCAGATTCCTTCCATATGACTGCTTTTGTTATAAAGTTTTATATCATGTGATAACTTACCACTCCAGTAAAGGTCTCATTGATGATGTAAGCAGTTCTCTCAGATAGCTAAGTTCTTTAAAGAAATCAACCAGCAAGTATCTTTCCTTACAAATTTCAAATTTTGAAGTCTGTATCTGATTTTCAAATTAAGTGAATGAAGTTTATTTCATCAGTATTCTTTTTTTAACACTAAAAATGGAAGCCTAAAGACAGAGTTTATCATTTTTTTAAAGTGAAGAACAGAATGTGATAGGTTAAATTTTAATCTAATCTTTCTCTAAGCAGCTTCTATGGAATCTTTATTGCTAGGATTGGGTACAGTACATTTTATTTTTGAAGGCTTAACTTAAGCTATTCCCCAGACTGTTTTAGTGAATAAAAATAACTCTTTTAACTCCATACTATTTTGGTGAATATTGTACTTATATGAATATTGTTATGTCAATCCCTGGAGAATTGAATTGTAATAAATACCCCTTCCATGGTGGAAACTCAGAGCATTTCAGGAGGAATGCCTAGTATTCCAAATATGATTTATAGGTAATACTAATAAAAGTACATTCACCATGTATGGGGATGGTGATAAATCCCATCCTTATAAACTTGTCCTATGACTCCCTTTGTGGGATCTGTATGTGTTAAGTATCACGAGCACAGTTGTAGGTACATGATTTTCTAATTAAATAATTGTTAATTGACCAAATTTTTTAAAAATCTCATTTGTGTTTCCTGCCCAACTCTGTGTGTCATCCTTAGTAATGAGGAGTTCATAAAAACGTTTTACTTAGTATTTGGAATTGCTGCTGCTTATGTGAGTTTAGGTAGTTACTAAAAACTACCCCCTCCCTCCTGAACATACACATGCTGTATAGAACATGAAACCTTTCTGAAGACTTTGCAGAATGGGGAAAAGAGTTCCCCTATATATGTTAGCTCTGAATGAGACTTGCCTACTTTGCGGTCAGAACAATGTGTCTACTGCATCCAGTGCTTGACCTTTTGGATGTTGTATTGGGTATGTACTTGGAGGAGGAGATCTGTGCTCCTAGATGACTATCTCAAAGATTTTAATACACTGCATGTGGCCTGTTGAATTAGAGGTTTCCTACCAGGCTGGGAGAATACTCTGTCACTGGCTCCCATGCCTTGGCTGCATTCTCATGTGTGGTTTTATAAAACTGATGGAATGGTGCAGACCTGTTGACTAGCCAAGCTTCACTCATCCTACACAAAGTTGTTTGGTCTTCCAGGCAAAAGACTCCCTCTCTCAGGCCTGCTTCTATGCCTCTGTTCAAATGAGTGGCCCCCTTAAAAACTCTTCTCTAGCTTAATTGCTAATTTATATCTTTATTGCATTTAAGATTTCATTTGAAACTCATATCTTCTAGAAAGTTTCTCCAATTACTTTAAATTCATCCTGAACACTTACCCCTGTGTTATCACTTTAGCCTTCTTGAAGGCAGGAATCATGTTTACTACTATTACTGTTTTCTCCATATGTTACAAGAAAATTATTATCTAAATAATTTATTACCTAAACTTAGGTAATAAATTATTTAGATAACAGTGGAATCAGAGGCACTAGGGCATGGCTAGATGTATAAAAAATCTTCTAGTTCAACTCCCTCTTGTTTTACACGTGAGGATACTATGTCCACAAGAAGTTAAAGTGGCATTCTGTGAATATTTACAATATTTACCAATTGCCAATTTTATACCTAGGATTTATTTTAAGTTTTCATTTTGATGCAATTTCAGACTAGCAGAAAAGTTGCAAAAAAAGTACAAAGAATTTCCTTATGCTCTTTATTCAGATTTCCCAAATGCTAACTTTTATCCTATTTGCTTCATTATTTCCCCTCTCTTTTTTCCTGAACTATTTAGACTAAGTTGCAAACATTGTCCCTCTTTATTCCTAAGTTCTTTAATGTGTAGTTCCTAAAAAAAAATTAGGAAATTAATATTGATACATACTATTACATAATATATAGACCATAGTGATTTCACCAGTTGTCCCAGTGTCCTTTATAGCAAAGAAAAATCCTGGATCCCACATAAATGGCAGCTGTAAGATTAGCACCTCGATCTTTCAGCTCATTCTCTCATCTTCTTTCTGCCTCTCGACACTAAAACATCTGTAAACCTCACCTCAGACAACACCATGGAGTTATCTGGAAAACTTGGTAAACTTCTTTAGGGCTTTCAAAGCTGTTCAGTAACTTCCAGAATCTGGAGCTAGTAATGATGTTAGTTTTTTAAAGGTCAGTGAATGAAAAGTAGAAATTTTGATGTCATTCTTCATGCTCTCCTTGTGTATGACAAGCAGAAAGGTCTCATTTATGAGATTAAAATTCAGAGAACTACCAGGAGACAATGTCCGACAGCAGCAGAGCTTTGGCCAAGAATTAACTAGGATTGGAGACGCCTGAAATGTAGAGACAGGACAATCAGTTCTCTCCTTCTTCCTCACTGAAGATGGTGGTGATGATCTTTAACCCCATAGGGGGAAAAAAATCATGAGAATGTTCTGTGAAGCTTAATTTAAATAGCTCATCATTTATAAGTTAAATAACACATAGTTTCTAACTTTGCTACTGTGATTTTTATTAACCAGATCTGGTTAAATGCCAGTTAGAGAATGTGTATTAAACAGAAGGATGTTTCAGTGATTAGGCCTAACCAGGGGCCAAGGCTTATGTCTATTTTTACAGAGTTTCTTGTTTAATTTACCATACAGTGTCCCAACATGGCTTCCAGCATTAAAGAAAACAGGGTACAGCAGCAAGAATATGACACTTCAAAGGTTTGGAGGACAGTTACAACACAGTAAAACCAGAAAATGATACATAAATTATTTATAAAGTGAAAATGTTGGCTTATTCCTCAAACGTTTTTGTTACTTAATACTATGAGTATCAGAGCCTTTGTTCAGCACATGATGTTCAGGATAATTTGGTAGGCATGAACCAAAGATTCTTTAAACAACTCGCTTTTATCACAATTCAATTTTATCCCTCTATTCAAGCAGTAACATTCATTTAGTGACTTTGTTGTGGGAACATTTCTTTGCATATAATATACAGAACTGTTTAAATGTAATCTGTTTTGTATCATTATCCATTTCTCTGGGCTTGCTTGGATGGGACAAATAGAGTCCAGTTAACAGCCTTAAGTAAAAAAAAAATATATCTGAAAGACATGAATTCTGTCATATATATATATATATATATATATATATATATTTTCCCAAAATTCACGCAAGAAGTAATTTTGATAGAAAACACAGGTTTATAATTAAAAATTGTAACTTTTTTATTGATTCATAAAGTATACAGCATAGGGTTATGTATGGAATATCACATCGGGTAAATGGCCTCCACGGCTTTTCTGGCACATACGCAAAGCCATGGTCTTCATTGGTCTTCATTGTCCCTGCTCCTGGGCCATAATTGGTACTTGGTAATGCTTATCAAATTGAAGGGATTGAAATCAAAGGGCAACAGATATTAGAATCTAATTCAATAAACCAAGTAAAATTAGGCTTTTATTTTTTTTGTTGTTGTTGTTAATGCTCACGCAAAATTCAAATCTTGCATGAATTTTGGGAAATATATATATATATATATATATATATATATATATATATATATATATATATATATAGTATTAGGGAGGGAGAAACCAATTTTTGGATATACTTTAGGCAATCATTTACAACAGAGAGCTAGTCTGAAGCTTTGTGGGGGAAGGGAGAGAGAGAGAGAGAGAGAGAGAGAGAGAGAGAGGGAGAGAGAGAGAGAGAGAGAAATTGGTCTGGCTTATTTGTTGAAAGCTTTGCTATCAAGGAGGGAAGGAAAGATTGCATTTAGCCACCGTGTCCCTCCTGTGTTCTGTGCCTCCTTGCTGCTGGCCCTTATGAGTGTGTTCTCATCAGTGTCCTTAAAGATCCTGATCATGCTTGGCCAGTGGATAGGAGTAAGCAGACCCAAAATAGCATATTGGAAAAACACTTTGATAACAACCTAAGGTTTAAAGAAGAGGATGTAATAACCAGAAGCATGATATAAATCAGCCAGTCCACCCATTATAAAAGAAGTGATGTTGGGGTTGTAAAACACATAGCAGTTAGCCCTTGCAGTGAAAGAAACATGAGAGCACTGTGGGGTCAGACAATGCCAAATGTGAATTCCCATGCTGCCACTTTCTACTAGCAACACGACCGCCTTGAATACATTACTTAGTCTCTTTGATCTTCACTTTATGCACCAGGAAAATTTTACACATTCAGCAAGCACATATTGAGCCCCTACTGTGTACCAGAACTCTGTTAGGCACTGAGGGTTCATGGATGAATAAGACACTGCTCCTCTCCTCAGCGAGCTCAGAGCCTGTGAGACTCACTGTGGTAAGACTTAGGTGAGAACTTACGTGAAGACAGTCAGTGGAATGTCTGGCATGTAGAAGGGGCTTAATGTATTTTACTTTTCTTTTCTGCTTATTCTCTCAGCTTCCCATGAAAATGGAGAAATCCAAAGATTTCCTAAGAATTTAGCAATTGTAGTCAAGTATTCCCCCACAAAATCTCCTATTTGGAAATGTCATTATTTGGAATTTGACCAGTTAGATGCATCCTTCTGTGAAATCAGTACTGAATTGAATTGAATCAGTGAACATGAGCCTCTGTTCCAGCTGTGTATCACTGTTTGCTCTTGGGTGATTCATTACACCTTGGGAGTCATTTCTCTCAATGGTAAAATGAGGGCTGTGGATTACTTAGGCATGGTCTTTATTATTTGGGATCCAACATTAATTGAGCTTACTTCTGATTCTCCACTTGAATCAATATTATGTGCATGTTTATCTGATATCCACCTCCTCCCCCTGCCCCCCCCCCCGCTCTCCCCCCCAGCTTTGTTGGAGTTGCTGGTGAATAGGAACATAAACACTGCTTTGGTTTCAACCTTGATTCAGTTGATGTTATCCTTTTCCTTCCTCTCATCTCTGGTTTGGGGGAAAACAGAGGAGGAAAAAGAAGAGGAGGGACAAAATGGCTGTCTCCACATCTTACCATTC
The DNA here is from genome assembly GCF_963259705.1 of Myotis daubentonii. NCBI lineage: Eukaryota > Metazoa > Chordata > Mammalia > Chiroptera > Vespertilionidae > Myotis > Myotis daubentonii. Next base: position 33,743,081 of record NC_081850.1, read on the forward strand.
CCTTTAATTAAACTTCAGGTGACTCTTGGGTTCTTTGTTTCATGCTAACAAAACAAAAGGCTGAAGTTCCACTGGTCTCTAAGTCTTCACCAGTGTTATGCTTCAAGTTGTAGCCTTAGGCTAATTTACAGAATTCCCAAAATCCCAAGTGGTGAAAACTGGCAGGGGCCTTAGTGACCATTGTGCATGTATTAAGCTCAAAGTTCTGGAAGGAGAAGGAACCTTTCCAAGGATGTGCAGCTGGTTGGCAGTCAGGCCAGAACTTGAACTCACATCTCTAGTATAGCTCTCTTTCACTCTGCTACAGCTGGGAGAGTGGTTATTTCTATGGTTTAATCTCATCACCTCATAGGCAACCAAACATCATGTGCTTCTTTTGTTGGTAAAGGTTATCTTGGGGACCCCATCTTTCTCACCCTGTGGTCTCTCTGAATTATGGGGGTTTCCCCCGATGTCTCATGAGCTGAGGTTTTCCTTTCTACCCTTTAGTGTATTTAGAGTAGTTCTAGGAAAAGCTCTGAGATGTTCCTAGTCACCTATACCTTATATATCCTATTCCTGGTTGCTTCTTACTAAACATATCAATCATGGGTAACAGTTTTTAAAAGTGGTCTCACTTCAGAGTCTGTGGCTTTAAATATTGTGGTGTTTTCCCCTCCCACCTTACTTCCTCCTTCTCACCCCACCCCATCCAAAACACACTTTCTCTTCTTCTGTAGATTCTTTTTTGTCTGCAGCCCTAAGTATTGAAGATTCTTGGAGTTACATCCTTGCCCTTTCTGCATCCCTTATATATATGATCCTTAAACAATCTTACCCGAATTAAAGACTTTGTACTTATTGATATCCTCAGAACCTGGTTCTATCCCATTTCCAGGCTCTCCCTTCCAACTGCCATATATATATATTTCTATCTGGATATCTCTGCAGGAACTTGTTCAAAATCATGTATCACCTTAGGTGACGACTGACTTGCCCTTCATAGTGTGGAGGGAGAGGTATTTTGGAGCCCCTCCAGGTTCTGCTGTAATGAAAGGCTGGGTGTAGCTTCATGTTACAAAATGTGTATCCAGATATGAGAAAATATGTTTTATAGGGATTATAAAGACTTTATACTTATTGATACCCCCAGAACCTGGTTCTAGCCCATTTCCAGGCTCTCCCTTCCAACTGCCATCTAATGCAATAAAAGAGAAACATGCAAATTGACTGTACCTTCACTACGCCCAAGCCACGCCCACCAGCCAATCAGATCGACTATATGCAAATTAACCCAACCAAGATGGTGGCCGGCAGCCATGGAACTGGAGCAAGCAGGAGGCTTGGTTGCCCCAGCAATGGAGGAAGCCAAGCTTCCCACCTGCCCTGGCTGGCTCTGGCCTCTGCTGAAGGCAACAATGTTTCAATTATAGAAGATAAATAAACCCCAGATACCTGCTTCCAGCCAGCCTCCACTGGGAGCTTGGATGGCTGGTGGCCGTGGCCAGCCTGCAAACAGCCATCAGCCCCTCACCCAGGATGGCCACACCCTCATGGGGTGAGGGTCCCGCTGGGGGGCTTGGCCAGTCTGTAAACAGCCATCAGCCTTTCACCCAGACTGGCCAGGCACCCCAGCAGGACCCCCCACCCTGAAGGGGCTGTGGCCAGCCTGAAAACGGCCCTCAGCCCCTCACCCAGGATGGCCAGGCACCCGAGGGGGGACCCCCACCCTGAAGGGGCTGTGGCCAGCCTGCAAACAGCCATCAGCCCCTCACCCAGACTGGCCAGGCACCCCACCAAGACCCCCCACCCTGATCTGGGACACGCTTCAGGGCAAACCAGCCGGCCCCCACCCATGCACCAGGCCTCTATCCTATATAATAAAAGGGTAATATGCAAATTGACCCCAACAGCAGAACAACTGGGAATGACTGGTCACTATGACACACACTGACCACCAGGGGGCAGACGCTCAATGCAGTAGCTGTCCCCTGGTGGTCAGTGCGCTCCCACAGGGAGAGCTCTGCTCAGCCACAAGCCAGGCTGATGGCTGCCAGTACAGCGGTGGTGGTGGGAGCCTTTCCCACCTCCTCAGCAGCGCTAAGGATGTCTGACTGCAGCTTAGGCCTGCTCCCTGCTGGCAAGTGGACATTCCCTGAGGGCTCCCGGTTTGCCAGAGGGATGTCTGACTGCCAGCTTAGGCCCGATCCCCCGGGGAGTGGGCCTAAGCCAGCAGGTGGTTATCCCCCGAGGGGTCCCAGACTGTAAGAGGGCACAGGCCGGGCTGAGGGACATCCCTCCCCCCCCGAGTGCACAAATTTTTGTGCACTGGGCCTCTAGTCCTATATAATAAAAGCCTAATATGCTAAGTGTCCGGTCATCTGGTAGTCTGTTCAACCAATCAAAGCATAATATGTTAATGATATGCTAAGGCCACTCAACTGCTCGCTATGATGTACACTGACTACCAGGGGCAGACAGTTGGCCATTCAACCAGTTGCTATGACGTGCACTGACCACCAGGGGGCGGACGCTTCGACCAGCAGGTTAGCTTGCTGCTGGGGTCCGGCCAGTTGCGACTGAGCAAGATGGGCCAGACACGCCCTGGAGCCCTTCAGCAGTCCCTCCCTGACTGGCCAACCTCCTGCATCCCTCCCAGGCCTCAATCGTGCACCAGTGGGGTCCCTTGGCCTGGCTGATGCCCTCTCACAATCCGGGCTTAGGGACTCCCCCCGCTCGAGTGCACAAATTTCGTGTACTGGGTTTCTAGTTCCTATACAATAAAAGGGTAATATGCAAATCTACTGAACGGTGGAACGACCGGTTGCTATGATGCACACTGACCACCAGGGGCCAGACACTCAATGCAGGAGCTGCCCTTAGCCCACAGGCCTCGATCGCCAGATGGGGAACAGGGAACCGGGGGTGGGTGGTGGCGGACACAGGCAGCACCAGGCCAAGGCCCCTGCCCCTCCGGTTGCCCCACACACAGAGAGTGACCGGCGTCAGGGGACCGGGCTGGTGAGTGGGCAGAAATGGCCAACATCTCGGTCCCTCCCCCTGGCTGGCAGGCTTCGATCACCCAATGGCGAATGGGGAACCGGGGGTGGGTGATGTCGGGGGTGGAGACAGTTGCTGGCAGCCGAGGAAGATGGCCCTGATCGCAGGCCAGGCCTAGGGACCATACCCATGGACAAATTTTGTGCGCCGGGCCTCCAGTATATATATAATTTCTATCTGGATATCTGTGCAAGAACTTATTAAAATCATGTGGCACCTTAGGTGACTAGACTGATTTGCTATAATCAAATAAATTAGAAGACCTTTTTTCCTATGGAGAATAATGTGGTTTAAAAAGTATAGACTGATTTTTTTTTGGCCTTGAATATTCCAGTAGATGTTTACATGAAGGTGAACTCTGCAGGGATGACGTTGGGAGTGGCCACATCACCATGTTTGAGGACCCCTCCAGTCTGCGTTATTTTGCATCCATGGAATCTCAAAGGCAGAGGGGCTTCAGAATCTCTCACTGTGGGATGAATCACAGCCCATGAGGGTTTCCACAGATTCCAAGTAACCTAGTGTGTCAAATCATAGCATGAGCACTTGAAAGGGAAACTGAGATCAGAATTCAGAATTAATCTCTCTCTCTCCACTCCCCTTCCCACTCCTAGCCTCCAGCTGCTCAGCTATCTTTGGTTTAAGCAGAACTGTTTTTGCCAAGATTAATCATATTTTTGTTTCTGTTCAGTCTGGTCTGTGTCTCGCTTGGAAGTGCTCATCTGGGTTTTACTCCCTTCCTCCCTGATCCACAAACTTTTGTTCTCTAATAGCCTTCTCACCTAATACAATATCTTTTGCTTCCCCAGAATTACTTGTTCCCTGTTTATAGAATGTTCTCTACCATCTAATTTTAGATCCTAAGCAGCCTTTCCTTTGGAAGGATAAAAGCCATGGTTAAGATGTCACTTCCCATAAATCAGTTTTGGTGAAGATGAAGGCAGCTGTGGGCAGAGGAGGGGCGTGCAGGAACTCGCGAAGTCTGACCCTTTCAAAGTCGACTTAATCCTCCCTCTTATCCCTGCCGTCTCTGTGCTACTCTTTGGAGGATGGATGGGCCTCTTTAACAAGAAGGAATGAGCTTTGCCATTGTTCGCTTTTGTCACAACAACAAAAGCCTTGGAAAATTCCAATTAATTAGCAAGCCTTGGGCTAATGAAAGAATAAAACTGAAAGAGAAATGCTCTAAGCTTCCAGAGAGGCATGTGAGGACAATGCCAATTCCAAATATTTGGGGCTGTTTGTGTAGTTTTCCCAGGGTTTGCCTTCCTGAGACTCACAGATCTTAGATGAGAGAGACAAGAGCAAAGATTTGTCAGAGCCAGGATGTACTAATCTTTCAGGATACTAAATGAGCCACCATCACTGGAAGAAGGCCATTAAATGTGCACTCACATAATCAGGGAAATTAAAACCAGAAGATAGACCCTTTTCACATTTTGTGTTTACAGGAAAACATGGCATTCAGACCAGCATAAGTAGATTATGAAATTAGATTGAAGTTAATTACGAGGAAGGACTAGGACAGCGGTTCTCAACCTGTGGGTCGAGACCTCTTTGGCGGTCGAATGACCCTTTCACAGGGGTCGCCTAAGACCATCCTGCATATCAGATATTTGCATTATGATTCATAACAGTAGCAACATTACAGTTAGGAAGTAGCAACGAAAATAATTTTATAGTTGGGTCACAACATGAGGAATTGTATTTAAAGGGCCAGAAGGTTGAGAACCACTGGACTAGGAAATCACTATACACTATATCATTGTGTCCTTGAATGAGGACTGACAACCAGTGTGGCTGCTAAAAATGTATGGTTATTAAGAACACTGAATCCACTCATTTGTAGCTTTTTATTGGATGATAATAATGACAATAATAATAATAGAGTAGTAATAAACCACAACAAAACTGCTACCAACAATTAAATTATACTAAGCATTAACTGTATACTAGGCACTATTATTCTGAGCACATTTAATCCTCTCGATAATCCTGTTAAGATACTAGATACTAAGTGACTCATGCTTTTATTACCTCCATGTTATAGATCAGATCACTTACTAGTAGACTAAGATATTACGTGGCTGGCCCACATAAATAAGTGGCAAGCCAAGGGTGTCCAATACTCCAAACCACCATGCAGCATCCAATACTCCAAACCACCATGCTGATTTATCTGTGAGATATGGTCTCACCACATAGACTACTACTACATGCTGCTAGAGAGGCTACATGTTGCCAGGTTGGACAAGAAGCCAGAGAATCTGAGCATCTGTTCCCAGTTTGGTCACTAAGATATTCCTTTGATCTTGAACAGGTCATTCAGTTATCATTTCTGGTCTTTAGTGTATACATAATGTAATTGTTGTATCTAAGGTATCTTCCAGTTCTCATATTTTGTGGAATAAGAAAATGATGTGTTTCAGATACAGAATGAGTGAAATGGTAATTTTTGAGAAAGAGTTCAAAGATAAAAAGAAAAATGAGGCATCAGCTTTGGATACTTCTGCATCACTTGGGTCTGAGAAATAAAAAGTGAGTCATCAGCTTTGGAGTCAGGCAGATCTGTGTTCACGTCTTAACTCTCCTGTATGACATGGATCTGATTACTTTATATCCGTGAACTTCAGTTTCTTCCCTTCTCTTATGGAGGTGATAGTTTTATGTGTATAGAGTGCCTGGCATGATGCCCAGACATTGTCTGTCCTCATGTAGATGGTATGAGAGTTGGGTAGAAGATGCCCCACTTAGAGAGCTGGGTCCAGAAGAGATGTTGGTTCAGCCAAAGCTAGTGGAAGTTTTCCTGTTGTACTTCTTCATTGAATTCTGTCACCTTCCTTTCACTGATCTTCCATGAGCAATTATTTTGTCTGCAAATGTTCTTCAGATAGCCCTGTTCTTCAGACTCCTTGGAACAGGTGGGAATCGAACCAGTGCTTGCATAGAAATCATACTGGCTGAATAGTGCCCCCTCCCAATTCATGTCTGCCTGGAATCTCAGAATGTGACCTTATTTGGAAATAGGGTTTTGTAGGTGTAATCATCTGTAAAGATGATGTCATACTGGATTAAGGTGGGACCTAATAGAATGACTTCCTTTCTTATAAAAAGAGGGAAATTAGAATGTGGCTACAGAAATGAAAATGCCATGTGAACATGAACACATAAGACACAGAGGAAGAATGTCATGTGATGACAGAGGTAGAGATTAGAGCAATGTGCCTACACGCCAAGGATGCCAAAGATTGCTGGCAACCATCAGAAGCTAGAAAAATGCAAGGGAAGATTCTGCCTTAGCACCTTCAGAGAGAGCATGGCCCTGCTAACACTTTAATGTAGGACTTCTAGCTTCCAGAATTGTGGCTTAATATATTTCTATTGTTAAAAGCCACCCAGTCTATAGTACTTTTTTATAGCAGCCCTAGGAAACTAATACAGCAAGTAAGGTACCTGTTTCTAAACCATGATAATCAGGCCTAGATGAGAGCAAGAGAAAAATATAGATACTGACTATGGGGGAAAAGAAAACATAATGCATCCATAGGGAGTGTTTTGGAAGCCATTTATTGTCATTATGGCTCCTCAGCCTGGTGTAAGTAAAAACTCATTTTTAAAAATTTTATCCAATGACAAACATACAATATTATATTAGTTTCAGCTATACAACATTAGGCATTTGTGTACCTTACAATGTGACCGTCCTGATAAGTCTAGAACCTATCTCATACCACATATAGTTATTACAATGTTATTGACTGTATTCTTTTTAAAAAATATATGTTACTAATTTTTTACAGAGAGGAAGGGAGAGGGATAGAGAGTTAGAAACATTGACGAGAGAGAAACATCTATCAGCTGCCTCCTGCACACCCCCCACTGGGGAATGTGCCTGCAACCAAGATACATGCCCTTGACCGGAATCGAACCTGGGACCCTTGAGTCCGCAGGCCGACGCTTTATCCACTGAGCCAAACCAGTTAGAGCTTGAATATATTCTTTATCTTGTACTTTATATTCCTATGACTATTTTTATAATTGGCAATTTTACTCTTACGATTCAGGGTCAGAACAGATGTCATTGAAATGACAAAATAAAAAAAAACTTGACAAAAATTAGAGTTTTAGTAGGCCAACTCTTCTACAAATTTGACTTTCATAAAACCAATATACTATAGACTACAATAATTACCAATGGAGATACTGAAGTGTCACCCACACAGTGAATATTAAGACAGGTGCCACTACATGGTTTACCCATTCATTTGAATATTTTTTGAAGTTACCTATATGCTTTTAGAAGTTGAAAAAGGGTTAGTATATCTGAAACACCAGCTTGGTTATAAAATAGATTGGAAAATACAGGGTTTCTTAGAATTAGATTATCATTTGCAATTTGGAAATAATCTTGAACTTGTAATAAGAAAAAGAAATTTTAGTTACCTAAAGGGCAAGGACTTTGTAGCAAACCACATGTTAATAAGACAAAACCATCAAACAGGCCGGGCGATGTGGACTCCGTTTGTTCCAGAAAAGCTCAGAGTGAAGACAGACAACTTGTGAATTCTGTCATCAGGCATTGAGGCCCATATCACATGTCACTTTGCTTTGTTTTTAACATGTGGCTCAAGCTATGCCAGACCTGCTGCTGTGTGAGAGATGTACTTTCTCACAAAATACGACATTTCTCTGGCATCAGACCCCTTCTGAAGTTTTACTGATGTGTGTAAGCCCAGCAAGTTTGCATTTCCCACATATAACCAATGGGGTCACACTTGGCTTTCTGGATTTGTGGTGGTCAGTGCCAGCATGGTCAGTTCCTTATCACCACCAGAGGTCATTCTGAAGAAATGAAATCAGGCATGCATTCATCCATTATTCAGAAATTGTCTCCTATCTACCATGCCCATTAATGAGGAAGAAACAGAGGAAGCAAAATAAACCAATTTTGGAAGGACTGAAAATATTTTGTAGAATGGAAGTGAAAGTATTCCTAGCAGGTTGTCTCCATTTCCTCTTTCTTCTCATCCATTATGATGTTAACGTTCACTGGAAAAGTTCATTTATATTGTTTCATGTTTAAAGAAATGATGTTGATGACAGTGATGACATTGATATTCTTCCTTGGTCTATTATTGGCTGAATTTAAGTATTACATAAATAAACAGATCCCAGGACATGAGTCTGAGCTTTTCTGAGCTACTTTTTGAAACCCTATTGGGTTTCCCTTTTAACGCCTGATTCTCCCCTCCTGAATGTGTTTCACTCATAGTCACAAGAGCTATCAGTGAAAACCCAAAGCACAAATTTATTGTACCTGAAGGAAAAATAACCAAAAAGACCTCCTTTATTCAGTACAAAACAGCTCAATTGTTATACAACATGGCTGCAAAAACAGGGGCTGTGAAGTGGCACTGGGGCAAGGCTGCCCTGGGGTAATGCCCCCCTACAGTTAGGCAGCTGTGCTACACTCTGCCTCACTCTACCCCCAAGAAATGTCTTTGATGTTTCAGCTCCAGCTGGGGAAACAGTCTTCATTTTTCAGTGGAAAGGGAAAGTATGTTCTCAGAGCTGAAGGGGAGCTACCTCTATCGACAGAAGTTCCTGCCCATGGTCCCTGATTGGTCAGTCTTCATGCAAATGAGAACTCCAAATACAGTTTTATTGGTTCAAAAAGCACTGTTCTTATTGGTCAGAATGGAGTTGCTCTGATTGGTTGGTGAAGATGTTGATGGGGTTATAGCCACATAGTTCTAATTGGATGGGAAACCTCAGTCCTATTGATTGAAACAGGATTCCAGGAACTCCTCCTTAAGTGTTGGCTCAAAAGGCAGAGACGGTGTAGGAAGGCAGTTCACTACAGGAGGAAAGCAGCTTAGTGCAAGCTTCTCCCTGAAATGGGGCTTGTGTTTAGAAATGGCTGGTAGGCTCTGGTTTTATGTATATATTTTTAAGCCCAGTTAAGCCACGAGTAGCCCTTCCTAGTAGTTATCTTCTTTTTCAGGGTCCACAAAGGATAGAACATGTTCATCCATATTGAAATAGGTGGCTGAAAGAAGGCAGATTGGATATAAAAAAAAAATCCCCAGTGTTTTATATATAACTTTGGGAAATGGCTTATTCAGTTTAGTCATTCAACACATATTTGTTGACCATGTGCCATATATGAGACTAAGAATTAAAGATGCAAACTCAAATAAGATACGGACCCTGTTTCCTAGGAGCTGATAGTGTAAAGTAAAAAGATTGGCAAGTCATCTCCAAAATGTATCTGGTACCATGCTCCTTGGCTGAGCACATTCCAGCCAGCCTGTTTTTTACTCCTTCCTCCAGGATGCCAAACTGGATCAGACTTCAGATCTTTGTACTTTCAGCTTCCTCGGCTTGAGACTCTGCCCCGTGTTGTCACATGGCTGGTTTCTTCTCACCATTTGTACCTCAGCATATGAGCTGTCTCTTCCATAAACCTTTCTGCCACTCAGTCCAAAGTAAACCAACTCCCCATGATTCTCAATCACACCTACCTCTTTTCTCTCTCCAGTGGCACTTATCATTGTTTGAAATTATCTTGTTAATTTATTCATTTACTTGTTTTATTGGGTACCTCCTCACCACTAGAATGTACAGTTTAGGAAAAAGAGGATCTTGTCTTGTTTATCATTGTATCCGTAGAAGTACATTTTTGAATGAATGGATAACTATAATACATTCTGTAATGAAAGCATTAACAAAGGGCTATATGAAATGAGGAAAAAAGTAACAACCTCTCTGTCTGAGCCTGTTGGAGGGGGCTTTGTAGAGAAGGCATGTAAGCTGGACCTGGCAGGCAGGAGAAACTGTATCAGAAGGTGCTATTTCTGCTTAGGTGCATGAAGCTCTTCTTTCCTCCTTGTGGCCCTCTCCAGTTGACTCACCTGCTCCTGGCATTCAGTGAACAGCCCAGATTACGCACTGTTAGAGTTGACCACAGTACCTGATAGGATAAGCATGTATCCAGGAGGTGAATGACACATGTTTCCTGAAAACTTCACTTTCAGGCTACAAAAAGTTGCTAAAAGCTTGTCTTTCCAATAAAGAGGCCTTGGAATTGATATAATGGATAAATGTAGCTTATGAAACATAAGTAGGCATTCTTGACAAAGTAAAAATAGAAGCTTAAAAGATGCATCGTTTTGGGAAAGTTAAAAATGATTCCTCTCCCCACCCCCCCACCCCCACTGTAAGAAAATATGTGTAGATGAGGCATGTGTTTTAAACTATAGAACAAAATTTGCATATTACTTCAGGGTACTGCAACCATGGCAATTCAGTTTTGTCGGTCCTGATAGACATGCTTGCAATATACACATCCATTAACAAGATTATCACTTGAAGAGACAATCATATTTTTACTGAAAAGGTTTTTTGAGGATAAAGTTTATTGATACTTAATGAAGCATGAAGCTTCTAAATGAACCATGAAAGCAATAGCTGAACTAATTAACTGCACATAAAGGCTCCCAGAATACATACCTGATGTGGGCTGTGTGCTTATCAATCCTGCCTGGTTACACTGACATCCTGGATAGCATGCTCCTCACATATGCTTTGTGGGAGCAACATCAAATCTTCCTGTAATGCATGCCAGAAAGGAGGAAATAACCATTTAGATTTCCTGCAAACATGGATAGGATATTTAAATCAAGCATTGCAGAGTTTATAGGTTATAATTTAACAGAGTTAAGACTGGTAATAACAACATATTATTTCCACACACTTGATTTAAGCCGCTATCTATGCTGTTTCATTGAATGATAAATCGTTCCCTGGTTCTAAAAATAGGCATCTTCCTCTCTCCTTGTTCCCTTCCAAAGAGAGACTAAGGATACTAAATAACATGAGGTGAACATTTCGTTGTGCAACAGGGATTCCTGTGGGCCTTTTTCAGCTGCACATGAAAACATGCCCTATTGAGAACTCTGAGAATTTAAAAAAGGCAAAACCATGCCTGCTTTGGTGGACACTGTGAGTTACACCAGTTTAGGAGGCAGATGATTTACCTGCACAGAGCTATTAATATTGACCTTTATTAATGACCATCTTCCTTTTTAGTCAGTGGCGCCCTTTTTTAGCCACAGACACCTACTCTCTGCCCTATTATCACAGAGTTTAGTTCTCAATAAGTAGTTTAGAATTCCCTCATGCACCTTTCTAAAAATGATGTTCTTATACTAATAAAGGGTCTGACAAATCATGAAGTCCCATGGTAAAATAGTACATCCCGGGAGAGGGAGCCACTGTAACAGATGTTAGAGCAGTGCTTCTCAAACTTGAGTTTAAGCATCAGAATTCCCCAAAGGGCCTGTGAACATGCCAGTGGGTGGGTTCCACCCCCCACATTTCTGATTCATTAGGTATTGGGTGGGGCCTGAGAATTTCATTAACAAGTTCCCGGGTGATGCTGGTGCTGTTAGTCCAGGCACCACTCTGGGAACCATTGCAGTACCATCTGCAGGCGAGGGTGGGGAGGACATTTCAGGACCACCCTTCCAGGAAGTTACAACCAAGAAAAGATGTGATTTGTTTCAGCTACTCCTTAGACTCCCATCCTATACCCTTTCCTCCTTAAACAGCATTTCTATTCTTTCTACAAGACATCCAGGGCTCTCCTCATCAGACAAGAGCTTGAAACTTGTTCACACTTAGGTTTAAGTGACCCTTGGAAACTTAAAGGGCTACTCTTAACAAGGACATGTACAGATTAGTGGGTAAAGTCAACAGAATGAAGCTCTGAAGAAGGCATTTCAGGTATCTGCCTGTGGGTTTCAAGGGACATAAGATTCAGGGCTGAACTTACAACATTCAGGCCAAATATGTTTTTCCATGAAGCGTCCTTCTGCTCTGGTACCCTCTCAGATGAGCCCATCTTTAAAATTTGCTCCAAGTTCTCTAGTATCCAACATAGGGTCTGTTATATAATACACATCTGGCATAGGGATATTGGAGGGAGGGATGGAGGGATTGATGGATTGATGTGTGAAAGGGACAAAGTAATTAATGTTTCTGTGTTTGAGTGCTTCTCTCTTCTCTTTCCCATTAAGGAATATGTAGTTCTACCTGAAAAGAAGGAAATCAGGCATTTACTCATTTACCTCACTCTGCCTATGGCTTTTAATAAACTAAATAGTAAGGGGAGACAGAAAAATAGGAGTAGAGGAATTTGTATTGGAAGAGAATAGTGGAAGAAAGGAAAGCGGGAGGGGAGCTTATTTCTGTGGGAATGCCGGGGAGAGTTTGTTTCCTTATGTGAGATAGTGGGAGAATGAAGGGAGGCTTCGGGGATACTGAAGGGCATTGCTAGAATTTGTTTCTTTGAATGGATTACTCCATCTGAAGTAGGAATGAGGGGTTCTGAGATTTATTTGGGTATGGATGATTAAATGTGTTGAGTAAGGAATACCAAATAATATATTCTTACTGTGAGTTATACAAAATAGCTATAGCACACAGTAGGGAGATTGAATCTTTGTTTATTGAATCTTGAGTGGCGGTTCTCAAAGCAGGGTCCGCGGACACAGCAGCATCCATATCATTTGGGAACTTGTCAGAAATGCAGATTTTCAGGCTCCGTTCCATACTTACTGAGTCAGAAACTGTGAGATGAGGCCTAGCATTCTGTGTTTTTACTGGCCATCCAGGGGATTCTGATGCATGCTCAAGTTTGAGAACCAGGGGACTAGGGAGTTGCTGTTCTCATGTTTCCTCCATTTAAAGGAATAGTAGCAGCTATACCTGACCAGGACCCACTGAAATTCAGAAAGGCTTTTGGTTAAAGGGCAGCAGAGGCAAACATCTTCCTTTGTGTGAGTGCATATTTTTCCTGAATATTTCATAATTTGAAAAGCCTCTGAAGGCAGAAACAGAAATTTTTTGAAGTCACCAAAGAAAACATGTGGGCTGAATATTGAAAAGAGGAAAAAAAGTTTATATAGCAGTCACACTGAACAACTACAGGGGAATCTGTGCCATGGCTGGGTCATAGCCTGGGAGAGGACCAGGCTTCGGACCAAATGAGCCAGGTAATGGGTCAGTGGTTCCAGGTCTAATCACTCCTGATGTCCCTGGCTGCACAGTCATACTAATTCTCCTGCTTTTAAACTGTTATGTTTTTTTTTAATCTTTCAGTAGTAACTTAATAACGTGACCTTTTTAGTTTTTCACCCATCAGTATTAGTATTTTTAAGTAGCATTAGTTTTTCTGAGTATAAAAATAATATATATTTTTGAATTATGAAATAAAGAATAAAGTAAAATCAACTACTCAGTATTCCTCAGACACGGAGATATTCATTACTAATTTTTTAGAAGATATATATTTGTGAATAGCTTGTGACAGTTAATAGTGGTAGTAATTCTATATATATAAAAACCTAAGTGACTGTTACGACTGGACACTGGACGACCGGACGACTGGATGACTGGCCAGTAGCTATGACGTGCACTGACCACCAGAGGGCAGACATTCAATGCAGGAGCTGCCCCCTGGTGGTCAGTGTGCTCCCAGAGCCAACCTCCTACGGCTGGCCAACCTCCCACGCTCCCTCCCCTCAGCTGGTCAGCCGATCAGCCCCAATCGCCGACGAGGCCTAGGGACCCCACCTGTGCACAAATTTGTGCACCAGGCCTCTAGTATCTAAATAAAGTTTTGTGTTCTCTTTCTCCACATTATGTTATGAACTTTCTTTCATGTATTTCAGTATTTTTTGATAATATGATTTTCTATATGCATGAAAAATGTACTATATTTAATCAAGTTTCCTTTCTTTTTTAAAACAAATTTTTATTGATTTCAGAGAGGAAGGGAGAGGGAGAGAGCGATAGAAACATCAATGATGAGAGAGAATCATTGTTTAGCTGCCTCCTGGATGCCCCCTACTGGGGATCGAGCCCACAACCTAGGCATATGCCCTTGACCAGAATTGAACCTGGGACCCTTCAGTCCACAGGCTGATACTCTATCCACTTGAGCCAAACTGGCTAGGGCAAGTTTGCTTTCATTTTTATTAAAACTGTATTATCACAAATATCTTTTAATTTTTAATTTATCTTTTTTGTTGAAAGTATTACAGATGTCCCCTCTTCTCCTCCGATTTATCCCCTCTTCCCCACACTCACCTCCTCCCCAGGCCTTCGCCACACTATTGTCTGTGTCCATGAGTATGCATATATGCATGTAAATTCTTTGGTTAATCTCTTCCTGCCCATCCCCTCAGGCATGTGCCCTGACCGGAATTGAACTGTGACCTCCTGGTTCATAGTAGATGCTCAACCATTGAGCCATGCAGGCCAGGCGGTAGCAGGATTTTTAATAGAAGTTTGAAGAATAGGGAAAAATGGTGTTACTTGTTGGTTGACTAGGTGGGATATGGGGTTGGGAGGGTTTGAAGTTCCAGTTTCAAAGTGTACAAGACCTGCATGAACTGGATGACACATAAGTACTTGTTGAACATAATTTAATTTTAAATGCTATTTTCATGTTTCCTAGTTCTTTTATTTTACATTTATTTTTTGAGAGGCCTACGAACAGGTGAGAGTTTGTCCCAAGGAGCACTCAGGGTCTTAATCCCAAATGACTCTGGTTCTGTCACCTTCCAAAGGTTCTTTTTCCTTGGAGCCTTCAGTCAGGGTTTCCCCCGGCTGTGGAGGGCATTAGCAAGTTTAAGTAGGAACATATGATTCTTATGCTTCATTACCAGACTTTATTACAAGGCCAGGTCCCTGTGTCATGGGGACTCCATCCAAACTTCTTGACATAATGAAGAACTCTTTTATTATTTTGAACTCTTGAAGGCAAATTTCTATTCTTCCAAGCAAAGACAAAGACAGTAAGGCCACAATGCAAAGGAATTCCCTCAGTGCATAACTGCTAATTGGACAATTGTTCTGGGCAATTATTATACCAGGAAATAATTGCCCTATAGCTTCACTCATTGCTTATAAACTTTCTTTGAGATGGGAATCTTTTAAAAAGTTACGCTGTCAAGTTTGATATTCTTATTAGATTTTTCCCTTTTCTTAATGAGGTGTTTGCTCTTGCTGCGCAGCCTGAACATTTGTTTCCATGGCCCATTTACATTTAGCAGATAAGTAAGCAGGCCCTCGTTCCACTAAAACCTGGGGTTCAACAGTGGTTCTACCAAAACTTAAGGTTTAAGGAGATTTGAACTGAACCTCTTTTTTAAACTGGTGAAGGTCAACAATCTCATTTTTCTTTTTTCATGAAAATTTAAACATTTTGTCTCTGATCTGGGAGGATGATGGCTTTTGTATCATAGGCTTTTAGATGAGAGAGAGAGAGAGAGAGAGAGAGAGAGAGAGAGAGAGAGAGAGAGAGAGAGAGAGGAGTGGAGTTAATGAGAGAGAAATGGGCAGGAGTGGAGTTAATCTTTAGGCACAGTTATAAAGTAAGGTTCTCTTTGTTTCTTTTCATACTTGATCCCCTCCTCTGTGCTTGTTCCTTTTCTCCTTCAGCTCGTTTCTTCATGGATGCTCTTGTCCCAAACCCCATGCTTGTGTAGGAGGAGTCCACCATGTGCCATCTTCATTCTCTTTTGAAGGCAAAAGACATTTGTAATTGCCTCAGAGGTACTTGCACCACTAAGCAGCATTTATAATTGACAGTCTAGTAAGAGTAATAGCCTACCGCAGAGAGTGGGGTTAGTTGGGTACCTGATTTCTTGGATTTTTGTGTTGACTATGCCATTTATGGTGTGGCCTGGGGAGAGTTATTTTACATCTGTTGTCCTGATTTTACCATCTATAAAACAAGGAGGTTGGGAATATGACTTCTATTATTCCTCCTTGGCATATTCATCTATGAATTTAAAGCATGGTGGGAGAGGCATACATCTTTTTCATCCTGAGGAGAACCCCTTGAAATGATTTTATCATTTATTCTGCTTTTAAAGGTAGTCTTTTAGATTATGGGAGAGAAGGTTTTCAGATGTGGTCTGCAAGTAGAAAGTAAAATGAACATTTATTGAGCATCTGCTTTGTGCCAAGCTGGTGCTGTATAGTTTGTTATATGATCTCACCAAGCTTTGCTTGTCAGGGAGGTTTAATCTAAATGATTTAGTCAAGTTCACACAGTTGCATTGCCACAGAGCAAATTTGGCATCCTGAATTAGGGACTTGGCTTTGGGGTAGACCTCTCTGTTTTCCTCATACCATGGATCCTGCCTACCCATACTTCCATTTCTCTCTCCTCAACACGCCTGGAGACAGTTGTTAGCTGGTTACACTCTGCTTTTAGGTTAGTACAATTTTGAAAGATGAAATCTTGGTTTGCCGAAGCAGAATTCTAGAAAAGATACCCTTTAAGGCTTTATTTGCAATGTTTTAAGCTAGGTTTATTTCCAATAGAAAGAGGCCTATAAATGTCAGACCTACATGGAAAGTTGCCCCTTCAAGGCACCTCATATTTACTTTATTGCACCTGACATATTGTGTAACTGTCTCTTTGCTCGTGTGTGTGAGTGTGTTGTGTGTGTTTGTGTGTATGTCATGTTCTTACATCACTAATCGATATCCTGGTGAATTTTGCCCACTCAAGATTGTTTATTGAATGAATAGAAAATTAGTAAACTCCTTCTATGATAAGCCTTATGCAGACCAGTATTTTCATATTATATTCCTAAATATCACCCTCATCATTATCATCATCATCATTTCCTCAGTATTGCAACAACTTTTTGATGTTACCTTATTTTATCAGACATCACTTGGTTCTGTGATTCTCTTGATCTCTGTTCTACCTGCTCTTACCATGTAGTTTAATTACTGAATGACAAATGAAGTTGATGTTATGTATCAAAATTTCCTGAACGTGAGAGGGGTAATATACTAGACATTTAAACTACTAACATAAAGGTTAAATAGTGTAATCTATTTATACTTGCATGCATGATACCTTTTATGGCACCGACACAGAACAAATTAAGGTTAACATTCCTGACTATTGCTTATATATGGAAA
The DNA here is from genome assembly GCF_963259705.1 of Myotis daubentonii. Taxonomy (NCBI): domain Eukaryota; kingdom Metazoa; phylum Chordata; class Mammalia; order Chiroptera; family Vespertilionidae; genus Myotis; species Myotis daubentonii. The sequence goes on from NC_081850.1 coordinate 33,760,133, forward strand.
TCAAGATATTGGAGGCTGTGGATGAGTGTTTGTTCCAGTTTGGGAGAAGAATAGGTTTTCAATTGTTCTATCTTCTCTGCTTTTAATAGTATTCGTCCAGTTGTTTGGTGGGTAGTGGTTAAGTATGTATGAACCCATAGACATCATTGCATGTTTTTTGGAGTGGGACTACCTGGGTTTGAATGCTCATTCTTATCAAGTTACTATGTTTTCCAAATCTCAGGTTTCCTCCTTTGTGAAGGGATGCTAATAATCAGAGTTGTTGTGTGAGCTGAATGGATTAATCCAGGTATAGAGCCAGGCAGCATCCCCTGTTACCAAGTAAGCCTTTTATTAATGTTAGCTCTTATTTTATTTTGTGTAGGTGTACTGTTATTATTATTAACTAGGGGCCCAGTGCACGAATCCGTGCACCTTGAAAGGAACTGTGGGCCGCAAGGCTGCGGTGGGCACAGGGGCGGGTCTTGGCCCATCCTCCATGCCCCTGCCAGGCCCCTCCCACCGTGGCCCCTGGTCCTCTGTCTGCCAGCAGCCCCTTCCCACTCGCACCTGCTGATGGCACACAGCAATTGGGGCTGGTGCCAGCAGCAGGTATGATCAGGGCCGGCGCCATCAGCAGGTATGAGAGGCGGCTGCTGCCCCGATCACCCCTCAGGAGTAGGGGGAGGTGGAGAAGCCCTCAGGGGCAATCGGGGTGGGCAGCCACTGCTCGTACCCACTGATGGTGCTGAGAGATTGGGGCGGGCACTCGGCACAGGCAGCAGGTATGAGCGCCGGGTAGGACCGCGGCATGGAGGAGCAAAGAATTTTCAGTAACCACCAGAGGTTCACCCCAATGACAGCAACTGGCGCCCCGCCTTGGTCTGGTGCCCCTGCTCACCTACTCCACCATCCTGCTGCAGCCAACACCTGCCATGTTCTGCGTGTGCCCCCTGGTTGTTCGGTTATTCCCACAGTTTGGTCTATTTGCATATTAGCCTTTTATTATATAGGATAGCAGCAGCAGTAATAATAGTATAGGTTTTTGGTGAGGAAATATGATCATCATGTCAAGAGCTAGGTAACCCCTACACCTCCTTTATGCTACTTATGAATAGCTAAGAAGAGTTAGAGGAGAGAGAGGTTTGTTATACTTCTGTTTCCTTGGAAGACTTCACAGAAAAGGTTATAAGTCAAACAGTTTGGAATGGGCTGCATTGATAGGGAGGAACTGTGTGCTGTGCAGGCAGTGAGACGTAGAGTCCAGCTGGTGGGGAGTGAGAGAGGAGAGCAGGTTAGAAATGTCAGGGACAACAGAAGAGTCTTCCTGCTGCCACTCCCACTCAGAGCCTTTCAACAATCTCCCTATTTTAAATAATAAAATACTATTCTTCTTTTAGCCCTCCCCCCACCTACTTGTACAAGCTGTAGTTGTACGTGCTAAACAGTTGTGGTGTGGCCATTACCTGTCCGTAGACTTAGTGAGTGTCTGCCCTTTGCAGGCCTAGTACTCTGGGAGCGAAGGGTGGAGAGAAAGGAAGATAAAGTACATCCCCTATTCTCTTGGAACTGCCAGTTAAGGGGAAAGGTAAGATATAGGTACAGCTAGCACATCAGGTAGAAGTGATCAGATACACAAAAGATGCGAACTTGGAGGATAGATGAAACACCATAAAATTGGGATATGAGGCAGGAATCTAGAGGATGTATTTCAAGGATGGCTGGCATTTGAGCTTATCTTTGATTATGAGAGTTGGGGAGGGGGATGTAGGGGTGTGTGTAGGCAGGCGGTCAGGGATTCTGGCTGCCTGGCACAGATTGTCGGTGAAGAAACTGGGGCCTCCTGGGACTGCAGCAATGAAACTGATGTAGCTATATCTCATTCAGGATCAGCAATAATGAGTGAGAGTTTTCCTGAACCCATTTTCACTATAATAAGGGAGAGGGGGGAGGGTTTGAGAGCTACAGTGTGCTTAGTGTTCAAGTTAAATGTTAACTCTTTTGTTTAGTTAAGGACTAACTTATTCTTTCCTATGCAAAAGGGAAAAAGAGAGGGAGAAAACACAATGTGGCAATAACCACCTAACTTTAAAAAAATCATGATTTGCTTATGTGGTTGCTTATTTTCAAGCTAACACATATGTAGTGATTGTAAAGATATGTGCAAACTTGAACAGACTGCGGAATCACCTTCCTGAGTTCCCTGAGTGGCTTCTGCAGGGTTCTCAGAGAGTTAGTTATTTTCGACCACATTCCTAGTTTAGCCATTAGAAAATTATGGGTTTTATTTGTATAAACTCAGCAGCTAAAATAGCACTTCCAGAAAGGTGGGTGAGCTCATCGTCGTCTGAACCAGGCAAATTAATGACCTGCCCAGCATTGTTCGCACAGGCCAGCACTGGCTGACTTCACCAGCTGTTTCACTTGAAAGGAGACATTGTTTCTCAGGTTGCATTCGTCAGATGCTTTCCTCTCTGCACGCCAACCTTTGGTGAATGTCCTAGGTGTCCTGGATGTTCCCACTGCTTATACTTTATATAACCAAAAAGCAGATAGCTCTGGAAATGTATGCAAAGTACTCTGTCCAGCTGTCTGAGGCCCCCACCCGAGAAAAAGATGTAAACACCTTCATCCCCGTAGGTTTATAGAGACACTGTCCTTGGAAGCTCCCCAGTGGGAGGGCTTCTTCTAACCCTTTTAAATGTCAGTTACCAAGCAGGCCTGGGAACATGAATAACTAAAGCATGAGGTGCTTTTGCTGATGATTCTGATCACTTTTCAGGAGGTATAATGTAATGTATGGACTGGAGGTACCTGAAGGAAGGGAATTGGGGGGTTGCACAATTTGTATTTGCTGAAAGAAATTAAGATAGCATGGTGCTGAACTTTAGGAACTTCTTAGACTGTTACCTACAGTACAGATGTCAGGTGCTAGGGTGGAGTGTCTAGAAAAGCGAGAGGCCTTAAATTTGGTAATGTGTTTCACTCTGAAAGATGCTATTCTACAGACAGTCAACATGGAGAAAGAATAGCAATGTAGTTTTAAAAAGTCAATTGAATGCTCTTTAGAATGAGTGCCAAATACAACCCTGGTACATTGGTTCTGGCTTCTGTTAAATGAGTAGTTTTTGCATTATCCTCCCCTTCTGCTGTGTTTATGTTTAATTTTTATTACTAGTCTACTCCTTGAATTTCAGACAGGACATTGTATCTCTAGGTAGGAGAATAGGTGTTTGAGGTGAACTTTTTTCAGGGTTCTCTCTTTACTGGAGAAAAACCGAATTTACTGTTGAGTGGACTGTAACTGCAGATGCTAATTGAGAAATCTGTGGGCTAGATTCAGGTGGCTTTGATAAGACTTTTATTCTTTTCAGTCGTATGTATTTTTGAGCGCATTCTTGGGAAGATTGCTGCTGGGTAGTGTTGCATGTCAGAGATGAGGGAAGTTTAGTTATTAACCCCACATAGAGGGTTAAGGGGGGCAAATAGGCAGGCTGTGGAATGAGGAAAGGGCCAGGTTGAAACATTTCCAAAAGGTATTTTTGTTGTTTATACTTGTTAATTATTAATATTAATTATTGATGAAAAGCGGTTTTGACTTACATGCCACACATTGTTTAGGAATAAATGATCACATTTCTTATCTGGGACCATAGTAGCTATTAAACTTTTAAATAATCAATATTTATTAATTTAGAACAATTCCTCCCCTTCCTTCAACATTAAAGAGAAAAATTTCTGGATCTCCAGCTTTTAAAGAATTTGTTTTGTGAAAATGTATTTTCCCCTCACCTTTGGGTGGACTTTAACACTAAATGAATATATTAAGGATTGAATTTGTCCAAACTATTTTGTCAATAATTAGAAAATATCTTTAGAACAACGTATATATTTCATGAAATATACATAGATAACATATAAGGCTTTGTAGGTTAAAATTGTCTAATTAGTTGTGTGGTGCTTTGTCTAAAATGTCTTCTTTTTCTTAGAAATGCATCATCTTAGTTTCTTGAAAATGATCATTTTACACGTTTCTATATTTTGTAGTTCATCATATAGGTTTAAATGGAGCATATTCTGTTTAAATTCCAGTAGGCAGGTATGTACAGCATTGAAGATTCTCTGGGAATCTGAACTGTCCATTGCTTATTTTGAGAGAGGATGAGGGGAGGAAGAGAGGGAGGGAGGGAGGAAGGAGAGAGAGAGAGAGAGAGAGAGAGAGAGAGAGAGAGAGAGAGAGAGAGGCCCTGAATCAGGCTGTAAAAGTCAGTGGTTATGCTTCTGAGACACTATAGGCTTTCTGAATGTTATGACATTCATTTTAACCTCAGTCTTAAGGAATATGTATTGGGTTTCTATGGACTTTACCCATTTTTAGTTTTAGGTTGTGTTGTTCTGATCAGTAGGCTATATAATATCATAGGGGTCACGTGCTAAAGTACTAATCACAACATTGGCAACTCCAAGACTTGTTTAGTTGTAGAACATAGTACACACAGCTGAGCCACCTCTGGGGTTCATTTTGCATTTGCCTGAGTGGCCTCCAGAGGTGACCTTCACTGCTATATTTTCCCAGTAGGATACAGTTGTAGTAGTAACTTGAAAAACTTACCTATGTTGGGCTAAGTAGGCTGATCCTAGCTCAGCCCCTTCTCTGTCATCTGAAAGAACTGCCCTCTGACTCCATTCATAGCTTGTGTTTGATCTCTGTGAGTAGTTGATTTATCATTTTTCAGAGCCACTACCTAAGGCCACAGATTTTCTGGGGGATCTGGGAAAGTCTGCCTTTACTTTCATGAAGTTTATGGTCAGTTGAACCTTGCTTTTTATGGGCTCACTTCATTCTGGGAAGAAAAATCCTGCATTTGTGAAAATGAAAGGGCACTTGCCTTTCTCAGGGGAGCTGAAAGCTATTGGTTTCCCCCGAGAGGATTGCTGGTGAAGGCAGTTATGAAGAGAACAAGTAACTCTTTTAAATGAACAGCGTGTTCTTGCTTAAATATTTCCCAGAATGATTCCAAAGAAATAGAATACAGGTAAGTTTTGTCATGTTCTCATTGTGAGTTAAGATTACGAAAAAAAAAAAAATAGGATTAGAATCATAGAGGAGGAAAAGCCTTCATACCAGTGGCTTATGTTTTATATCTCTTGGATTCTAACCATTTATAAAATTATCTGGTTTCTTGCCCCTACCATCGTTGATTTTTTCCCTCTCTTTTTCCATCTAGGGACCTTTGAATTATTTTTATTCATAAGTGAAAAATGTATTACAGCTTTATTTCCTTTTATTAATAGTTCCTTCTTGCCCTTAACCACATCTCTGACTTTTTGGCAAGTAAAGTCCAATGAGCTCATGCTTAATCATGTATAAACAACCACCTAATTATATGGTTTTGAATTTTCATTTAACCGACTAAATAAAAATGACACAGAAAGAGAAACCTGACAACCTCCCTGTATTTGGATACCTGGCCTTTCTCTCCCTCACTCTCTCTTCACGCATTTAGTAAAATGAGTGTTAAAACTTATTTAAAAAATCAGTTGGCATTTGCCAAGTTTCTGAGCTAAAATTGTTCTTTTCAAGGCTACATGTCATAAAAAAGTCAGTTGAGCTGCATACCTCTCCTTTACAAATTTCTTTCCACATCTATTCTTTCCTCCTCTGGACAGAGGTGTTACTAGAATTCCTTGTGCTGCTGGTGTCAGGTGACAGAGCAGCCAATCAGGGCCAAGATTTCTCAATCTTTGTCCCCTCACCTTCTCCTCTGAGGTACAATAACAATGATCCCAGTTGCCATATCTTCCCACCCTCCCCAAACCACTCTGATTGACACATTTTTGAAAGAAGATAGTGGGAAAATCCTTTCAAACAAAGGTGCTTACTGTGCTTAACCAGGAAGGTGGTTGCCCGTTCCCTTTTTCACTCATTGGCTTAGTCCTACAGTTCTGAACAAGGAGCAAAATCCTTTGACTGGTTAGATGGTTTTGCTGTGGTTAGCTCAGTATAATCGACAGAAGGCAAAAGAAAAGGTACTTTATTATTATTATTTTTGATATGTCACAAGATGAGTACCTAGAGAGTAGGTTTGTCTACTAGTATTTAATAGCCACAAGACAGAAGAAAGGGAAAGGGATACCTGTGAAATTTGGTGAAAGTGATTTATTTTTTCATGGGTCCTTCAGCCGTAAAACATAATTTGGTTTCTTCAAGTACTATGACTCTGAAACATGCATATTCTAAGTGCTAAAATTTCATACACTTATTAGATGAGGTAGATTTGTTTGGAAGCAAATTATATTGACTCCACTTTGAGAACTGAGAGAATGATCTCATTAAGATTAGTTTCTAAACAATCTTCCTTATTGAAAATATTTTTAGAGATAACCTTCATAATTTTTAGGCTCATTGTAAGGAACTAGTATTACCCAGTGATTCATAAGGATTTATTGTAACATTTTCTTCCAAGCTGTAGATTTGTATCAAGGTTCATGTTCCTCTTATTGTGCAAGAAGATCAAAGTGAGCCTTCTGCCTTTCCCTGTTACTTTGTTTTGTTTTGTTTTGTTTTGTTTTGTTATGGAATGTTTAGAAAAAAGTGGGAAGCAAATTCTGGCAGAGTTTATAATTTGGTTCACCTGGAGCAGTAAAAAGAGGCGGCACTTTAACTACCAAATTAAGACCTCAATTAAATTCATCCTTGGAGAATCAGGGAGGGATTGATTATATTTCTCTCTTTCCATTTATTTTCAAAGCTACAGGATCTTAACATTGCTTATGATTTGTTGTTAATTCTTGTCCAAGAGTTTGTATATTATTCAGGAAATAAGTTTCAACTCAATTAGTATTCAGCTTTTTATTCACATTTATTCTCAATGTTCACATTCAACTAAGATAAATAATACCACTCCTTTAAAAAGTTTAGGCATAACATAAGAATTACTCTTAATTTAGATTTTTTTTCACGTTGGCATTAATCTGTATTTTGATTGCCTTTTTGTTTTGATGAGAAAATTTGAGTTGGAAATGGTGCTGTTCCACATTGTTTAACCTAATTGTAGATATCATTAATTAAGAGTTATTGCTGATATAGTGTCTGAATTCATACCTGTAGGGTGTAGAGCTTAAGTACTCACATTTACTTTAATGCTAACTCATGTTCCAATCATGTTGACAGAGATGCTTTGATTACTCTGGTTCTCTTTTAAGTTCAAAAATAGCATTAAATAAAAGAAATATAAGGGAAGTTACACTAACTAGATTGCTGTGTGTTGAGATTTTTGACTAGAATCATGTTTCTATATTTTGGTAGTTTTGTTGTTATGTAATTTTATATAGTAACAAGTTGCTTCAGCCAAAGGGTAGATATTTCAGTTTTTGTATCTTTCCAATTTTAATAGAATCTGTAATGGGTATGACTTACTCTACCAACTCATGTATACAATAAATGCTGCCCTGATTAGGGATTGAACCTGTAAATTGGCATATTGGGATGATGATGCTCCAGTTAACTGAGCTACCTAGCCAAGGCAAAATCATTTCCTTTAAATCAAAGCAATGAAACTCTTAAGACCTCATTTTACTGATGAGCAGAAAATTTAATCTCAATCGTTGTTGGTTGGGGTACCCAATATCTTGCCAAGGTGTGATAGATCCTGGGGTCTTGTACAGAGGAGAACATTCCAAGTACTTTTCTGGTTCTTGGTCCATTATGTAGTTGCTAAGGTGACTGCTGACCAAGCCCACATGATTTCTAGAAGTCTGTTGCTGTGTGCATTGCTTGGGCACAGGAACCTGGAGTCTGGCCTTTGTATATTTGACAGGTAACCATGATCTCCACCTTTGCTGCCCTCCCTGAACACTGTCTCTCTATTTGGGGAACCATCAAACTGATGTTCTTCCCAGATTTTGGGCAGTCTTCCCTTTCCTGGCTTCTGCCTCTGAGGCAACTCAGAGCACCTGAGTAATCTCAGTGGATTTAGATGTCTACACAGGACTAGAAAAGAGGATGAAATCAATCAATGCCAACTTCTAGCTCTCTTGTAAGCCCCAGAGGCAAAGGAGCACAAATCCTATTTAATAAAAGGCTAATATGCAAATAGACCAAACAGCAGAACAGCCGGAACACCTGAACAACTGGTCGCTATGACGTGTGCTCACCAACAGGGGGCATATGTGGAACATGGCGGGCATTGGCCACAGTGGGATGGTGGAGCAGGTGAGCCGGGGCGTCAGACCAAGGTGGGACACCAGTTGCTGTCATTGGGGCGAGCCTCTGGTGGTTACTGAAAATTCTTTGCTCCCATGTGCCACGGTCCCACCTGGCACTCCCACCCACTGCCAGTGCTGGCCCTGATCTTCCCTGAGGGCTTCTCCACTTCCCCCTGCTACTGAGAAGCTATCAGGGCAGCAGCCACCACTTGCACCCACTGACTGCACCGGCCCCAATCTCTCTGCGCCGTCAGCAGGTGTGAGTGGGGCCGGTGCCATCAGCATGTGGGAGTGGTGGTGGCAGCAGGAGCAGGGCTGCTGACAAAGTGGGGACCAGGGGCTGTGGCAGGCGGGGCTGGGTGGGGGTGTGGAGAATGGGCTGAGACCCGCCCCTGTGCCTACTGCAGTCTCAAGGCCCAGTTATCTTTTAAGGTGCACGAATTTGTGCACTGGGCCCCTAGTTACAAATAATAGCTCAACAAATATTTTTCCCATATATGTATGTGGTCTGCTGAATGGGCTTTGGAAAAGGGGGTTAGAGATCAACCAAAGGACTTGTATGCATACATATTAGCATAACCAATGGATACAGACACTGGGATGGTGGGGGCTTGCCCTCAGGGGTGGGAATGGCGGGAGGGATGTCAATCAGGGAAAAAGGAGACATATGTAAAACTTTAGACAATTAAAAAAAAGAATAAAATGTATTCACCACAAAAAAAAAAAGAAAGAAAAAGAAAAAAAGAATCTACAGCCTACAGAGGCAAAGGTATGAGACAGCCCTGGTGGACTTCTGGTTGCAAAAAACTGTGTATTTTCTGGTTCTTAGAAGTATGGTTGATTTAATTTTTAATGTAAGACAATATAATCTCCATAACTATTTGCCTTTTCTTCAGGTTTGAGTCTTCTGGGCATCTCATCCAGACTTGTAAGCTCATGTAGATTATGTTGCAGAAAAACTTACGATAGAGTATTTGTCTCTTTAGACAGTTCTGAGGAATTACTGTTTGAGGGAAAACAAAGGTAGCCTAGCAGATTTTAATGAGAACAGTGTAAGCTGTGCTTTTTGGATAGTAAGAAGTTGTCACTAATGTGAAGGATCAAATGGGATTTTGCCTCTGAATCAAATCTTAGATCCTGAGAAAAATTTTCATTTACTTATATTGAATGACTTAGGCCATATTCCCTTTATATTGAGTGTGTGTGTGTGTGCGTATGTGTGCCTTTGTGTGTGTGTGTGTGTGTGTGTGTGTGTGTGTGTCACAGTAGAGGAGTATGGATGGGGGAAAAGTAGTAATATTCCTGGTTGTTCAGGTAATTTAGTGACAAGGACATATTAACACTTGTATTCACTGGGCATCGCTGTCTGTCTTTTACATCACAGCATATTGAAGAGGGAACTTCTCAGCCTCATTTGTGGCCTTAAACTATACTTGTCTTGCTTTATAAGTTTTGTTAAGAGTCATATTATTTGTTTATCCAGCAAATATTTGTTAACACCTACTCTCTGGCAGAGGGGTTCCCAGTCATTGTTTCATACGGTAAGGAGTCTCACCAATAGGCAGCTTTGCCATTTTTCATCCAATTTCTTCTTCTGGTTGTCTTAGGGGTAACAAGCAGCTTAGAAAAAACATGAGCTTAATTTATGGAGAAGGATTTGGAATCTAGTATTTCTTACAGGTCCTTCAACAGCCCCCTTATTTATTTTTTATAAGGTTATTTGGGGGTTACTATGTTCCCTCTGTTGATTGCAATATGACCTGGTCCAGACCTCATCACTGTATCCTGAAATCATAGCAACATCTCTCTAGCTTGGTTTCCTGCCTTCTCTCTTTGCTCTGCTTCCATATTACTAGAAATAGTTAGACTGCTCTGTTCATAGTCCCTCATTCTATCACAACCATTCTTAAAAACCTATTATAGCTCTTTTGGGGGCCTGGCCTTGGAAGTCCTGTATAATATGATAATACTTTAATAAGAATACGAATGCCTAGGGCTTATAGAATGATTACTTGTGTACTAGACACTACTATAAGTGCTTTACATGCATTGACTTACTAGTTTTCCAAACAAACTTACGAAGGTATGTACAGTGATCAACCCCATTTTCCAGATGAGGAAACAGAGGCACAGAGAGTTTAAGGAACTTGCCCAAGGTCACATAGCTGGTAAGTTAAGATATTCTGGCCTTAGCATCGTCATTCTTCACCACTTCCCCATGCTACCTCCATACCACTTTCCTAGCATATTCTCTTCACTTCACTTTGGCCAGCCTACTGTTTGTACCACTGTCTCCCTTCCAGTTATTAACGGGCTCGGATTAAGTCTCACCTCCTCCAACAAACCTCCTCCACTTTATACAGATCTATTTCTTGTTTGAACTCTTTCTGTGCTCAGGCTTATGGAAACTCTAAGATTGGGTGTGTCCTAATTGTTTCATATGTTTATTAAAACTCTCTCCAACTCAGCGGAAGCACTTTGAGAGCTAATCCAGAGGCCTAGGATTCCATTCATCCAGGGCAGCACCAAGCTCACAGATAGTACTTAATAAATGTTGCCTGTTCATGGTCTTGAGGAAACTGAGGCACTTTTCTCCCATTAAAGTATGCACTCTCCACCCTTCTCATCCTTTTTTTTATATTTATGGACATCCAGTCTTAATAGAGCAAGTAGTAAAACAATTTCACCAGGAATTAACTTATTTTCACAGATTAATCCCACAGATAAGTCCTGGTTTAAGCCTATTAAATTAAATTGTAAGCAAGAATTACCGAACTCATTTATGTATCTGCACTCCCTGGAGTATATACTATCACACAGAGCAGAGATTCAATAAACCTCATCAGTGAGCAGTAAATCACTAAACTGGGCCTGTACTGCCGGTCTGGTACTTCAGTTTTTCAGAGTAATGGCTTGCTTATTTAACAAATACATCTGCTCCAGTCCCATGGGATGGTTAGAAAATTTGTTGAGGGAAAAGCAGTAAAATGTGCTTACATTTCCTCTTTGGATTTCTAGGCTAATCGTTGGTGAACTTTATTTAACATCTTGATATACTAAGAGTCTCTACGGAACAGAGCAGCTTTCAGTTAACGTGGCAAATCATTACAAGAGAAAACAGAAGGGTCAGCATAAGCGCTCTCTACTAATTAGTTGGTAATTGATGTACAATAGTGGACTGGTGGGACTTTAGAATATAAATTTGGGAATGCTGTTTAATATATCTTTACATCTTTATGAGGTAGTTCAGAGCTGTGTATTCTTAATAACATCTTATCAGGAGTGCCCAAGTTGTGGGGAACAAGAATGAGGCTTCATGTCCAGGAACCCAGGGAACTGAGTGGTACAGAAAGGAATATGATATATTTTAATCTCTCAGGGTATAAATACAATTCCATTTAATGCAGGGGTGAAATGAAATGAGTAATGCTGGTGATTTCATACTTTGTAGCCAACATTCTTGAATGCTGACTAGGTTGGAAAAGTGTTGGTGTGAAAGTTATATTCTTTGTGGGAGAAACGTGGTAGAGTCAAGCCCAACTTCATTGTGGTGGGATATTGCATGATTCATGGGAATCTTCATTAATTTGGATTCGATGTGACCTAGTTATTGGCTGGGACGAAGTAACTTACTGTGGAATGAAATCACAAAAATTGTCTTTATATGACCTCTTGCTACTTGATCTCCTAAATTTTTATCAGCCAATTATAAAATCATCAGTCTTTCTTAAACTTGCTTTCCTAACCATGGCTGTCTTATGCTGTCATTCACCAGCATGTGGCCTTTTCCTCATTGTTTGTCCAGTTTCATGTCCTTCTCTAGCCTTTCTCTCCATCTCTACCAGGTTAATCTTGGGTGAACTTGGTTTCCAATAGGGGCACACCACTATCTATAGCACAGGGTCCTAGGTGCATGTCACCAGGCCAGTGGAATCAGCCTCATCTGGCTTAGTTGATTTGAGGTGGAACCTATGAATTTGCATTTTTTAAAACTTCCTTAGTTATACTATGGTGCAGCCTGGTGTGAGCCGTTGGTGAATGCATAATGCCCAGGTCCTTCAGGCTCTATTTTCTCCCTTTCTTCCGCTTGCCCTTCCCCCTCTTGCAGGCAGTCCTGACTTTTCTTCATTTTCCCCAGTATGCACCATGCCTCCTCCCTTCTGTTTCCATGTCTACACTCTACCATATCCTTCTCATTCATGTGCTCATACTTCATGTTTTAACTTACTGTTTCCAAAGTATGTTCCTTTAGATGCCAGTCTTGAGAGAGTCCATAAGAGAGAAAAAAAAGCAACCTAAACAAATATATTTTGCATATTATTTGCTTCTCTGGAAGACTTTTCATAATACATTTGCAGTTTGTATAAAGGCTCTGAGAAGTCAGTAATAAAGAGATAAATATTTAACTTTGCCATTAGGCGTTTCCCAAAGCTATTTGACTATGGAGCTCTCCATGACCCTACCTTATTTGTTATCATTGAACAATTTAGGACTTCCTGAAGATCTTTGGGAATTAAAATTGGTAATTAAACTCCTTCAATGAACAATCTTATAAATAGAAATTTCCTTATTTTCTGAACTCCTGTCTCTGTGATTCATCCTCATGCTTATAATCCTATACAGTCCAGTATCATTATCAGATTGTTCCTAAGTGAGTATATCTTATCTCTACAGAGATTGTATGGTTCATATACCCAATATTTCTTATCTCCCATAGATTTTGCACAGTTTGGAGCATTTGCAATGTTTGTGACATTGAACTCTTTGCTTCTGAATATAAGAAGCCAGCTATTTTATTCTAATTCTCATCCTTTGGTGGTGTTTTTAGACAATTACCCATGCCTTAACTGTATTTCAGAGTAACACACCACACATTCACATATGGGTTGGGACAAAAGTGGGTTTATAGTTGTTTGTATGGAAAAATAGTACAGTAATTAATAAGTAATAACACAAGAATAAACCCTGTGTTTCATGTACTCATAACTGTAAACCTAATTTTGCCCTACTCTGTTCATTAAGTTGTCACTATGGTATCTAAGCAGTGAAACTTTATAAATTTGATAAAACACTACATAACAAACCTGTATGCTAAGTATGCAAGAAATATATCTAGTTCTAGGGAGCACAGTATAAGTGAAAGCTGGGGAGAACCTAACAGGAAGATAAGGTGGGATGAGGAAAGAGAGAGGCTTGAAGCTTAAAACCCATTGAGGGCGAGGGAGGTCAAGTCTATGTATTGAGGTGGAAGATCTTAGGCAGAGAGTTATTAGCATGTAGTGCTTGGTCACTCAGGAGAAAAGAGGTGCTAGAAACAACATCAGAAAGGCAGCAGAGACAAATTGTTTGATAAAATAAAAATAATATTTAAAATGCATTTACTAAGTGCCAAACCCTAAGTATATGACATATATTAGATTATTTTAAAATATATTTTTATTGATTTCAGAGAGGAAGGGAGGGGGAGAGAGAGATGGATACATCAATGATGAGAGAGAATCATGGTTCGGCTGCCTCCTGCACACCCCCTACTGGGAAGTGTTAATTGTATACAGCACAGTAGTTAAGAGCATGGGTTTGCACCCTAGTTATACCACTAAATGGCCATGTGATCTTGGGCAGGTTACTTAAGTTTTCTGTGCCTCATTGTTACAATCTCTAAAATGGGGATCAAGCCTGCAACCAGGGCATGTGCCCCGACTGGGAGTAGAACTGTGATCCTCCTGGTTTATAGGTTGACACTCAACCACTGAGTCACACCTGCTGGGCTATTAGGTTATTTTTAATCCTCAAAACAACTCAATGAATTAACTACTAGATAAAGTAAAGATAGAGTTTAATTGCATTATTCTTATAACTATTCTGTAGATATTGAATGTTTTAAAGTGAAAGGTTGGGAAGAAAACATTGATCCTTAGAGATGGTAAGACGTATCTTAATATATACTAATACTTCAATCCTATTAATGACTCTATGAGTTAGGTACTATTACTAACACTTTTTAGGGAACAGGACATTGAGGTGCAGAGACTTTAAGGACCTTGTTCACTGTCACACAGCAGTGAGTAGGAGAGGTGGGACTCAAATCCTGATAGATATTATTTGTGTTTATATAACACTAGAGGCCCAGTGCATGAAATTCATGCGCGGGTATGGTCCCTAGGCCTGATCTGCAATCAGGGCCATCTTTCCAGGCTGCCCACAGTTGGCCCCGCCCTCCGCCACCATCTGCTCCCGGTTCCCCTTTCGCTATCAGGTGATCGGTGCCTAACAGCTGGGGGAAGGGCCTGAGAGGTCGCCTGTTCCCACCCGCTCGCAGGCCCTGCCCCCACTGCAGGTTGCCCTCTGTGTGTGGGGTGACCTTCGGGGTGGAGGCCTTGGCCTGGTGCCGCCCATCTCCCGCCCATCTCCCGCCACCCACCCCCATTTCCCATTTGCCATCAGGCGATCAGAGCCTGCCCAGCTGGGGAAAGGGACCAAGAGGTGGTTAGTGCACCTCAATAGTGACTGGTCCAGCAGTCTTCTGGTTCTATTGCCTTTAGGGTCAATTTGCATAATACCCTTTTATTATATAGGATTCTGTATATTAGGCTGGACCATATAGAAATTGCTCTCATTAAATCATGTTTGACCTATAGAGAAAGCCTTTTATATGACCCAAACTAGAAGCAGGGATCACCTCTTTTATAATGAACTAGAGACCCCGTGCACAAAAATTTGTGCACTCGTGGGGGACGGGGGGTCCCTCAGCCCAGCCTGTGCCCTCTCGCAGTCTGGGACCCCTCGGGAGATAATGACCTGCTGGCTTAGGCCTGCTCCCGGGTGGCAGAGGGCAGGCCCAATCCCTAGGTGCAGCTCCTGGTCGGGCTCAGAGCAGGGCTGATTGGGGAGTTGGGGCGCCGCACCTGTCATGCACAGAGCAGGGCGGATCAGGAGGTTGCGATGCCACCCTCAGTCACGCTCAGGGTAGGGCCGATTGGGGGGTTGGGACACTGCCCCCTGTCACACTCAAGGCAGGGTCGATGGGGAAGTTGCGGCGCCACCCCCTGTCACGCACAGAGCAGGGTCGATCAGGGGGTTGAGGAGCTCCCCCCTGTCAATCACAGAGTAGGGCCGATAGGGGAGTTGGGGCGCCGCCCTCTATCACCCACAGAGCAGGGCCGATCAGGGGGTTGGGGCGCCATCACTGTCACACTCAGGGCAGGACCGATGGGGAGGTTATGGCTCTACCCTGTCACACACAGAGCAGGGCCTGTGGGGGGGCGGTGTTGGGGCGCTGCCCTCTATCACTCACAGAGCAGGGCCAATCAGGGGGTTGGGGCGCCGCCACTGTCACACTCAGGACAGGGCCGATGGGGAGGTTATGGCTCTACCCCATCACACGCAGAGCAGGGCCCATGGGGGGTGGGGGTTGGGGCGCCGCATCCTGTCACACACAGAGCAGGGCTGATCAGGGGGTTGGGGCGCCACACCCTGTCACACACAGAGACGCAGGGCGATCAGGGGGTTGGGGAGCTCCCCCCTATCAGGCACAGAGCAGGGCTGATCAGGGGGTTGGGGAGCCTTCCCCTGTCACGAACAGAGCAGGGTGGATAGGGAGGTTGTGGCCCCGTCCCCTGTCACACACAGAGCCACAGGGCGATCAGGGGGTTTGGGCGCTGCCCCCTGTCACGCTGATCCCGGTGCCAGGAGGCCTCTCGGCTCCGCTGATCCCGGTGCTTGGAGGCATATTACCCTTTTACTATATAGGATAGAGGCCTGATGCATGGGTGGGTGCCAGCTGGTTTGCCCTGAAGGGTGTCCTGGATCAGGGTGGGGGTCCCCACTGGGGTGCCTGGCCAGCCTGGATGAGGGGCTGATGGCTGTTTTCAGGCTGGCGGGTGACTGAAGCTCCCAACTGCTCCTTTTTTTCTTTTTTTTTGCTTTTATTCTGGGCCAGCTTTAGCTCTGAGGCTGCTGAAAGCAGGTATCTGGTTTGTTTGGGTTCTGTAATTGAAACACTGTATCAACTCCAGCTCTGAGATCCCGGCTGGCTGAAAGCATGTTTCTGGGGTTTTGTTTAGCTTCTGTATTTGTAATAATGTTCCAAACTGCAAGCTCAGAGGCCGGCAAGGCAGGCGGGGAACGTTGGAGTCCACCGTCACTGAAGCAAGCAAGCCTCATGTTAGTTTCAAGCTGCCTGGCTGCCGGCCGCCATCTTGGCTGGCAGTTAATTTGCATATCGCCCTGATTAGCCAATGGGAAGGGTAGCGGACCTACGGCTAATTACCATGTTTCTCTTTTATTAGATAGGACTAGAGGGCTGGTGCATGAAATTCATGCACAGAGGGGGGAGTCCCTCAGCCCGGCCTGCACCCTCTCACAATCTGGGACTGCTCGCCTGCCTGCATGCCTGATCTCCCCTAACCACTCTTCATACCTGCCTCATCACCTCTAACCACTCTGCATGCCTGCCTCATCACTCCTAACCCCTCTGCCTGCCTGCCTGCCTGATCGCCCCTAACCACTCGCCTGCCTGCCTGATCACCCCTAACTGCTCACCTGCCTGCCTGATCACCCCTAATCACCTCTGCCTACCTGCCTGATCACCCCTAACCACTTTTCTGCCTGCCTGATTGCCCCTAACCACTCCCCTGCCTGCTTTATTGCCCCCGCCTGCCTGCCTAATCACCCCTGACTGCTTCTGCCTTGGCCTCGCTGCTGGGGCTTTGTCTAGAAGGATGTCCAGAATGCTGTCTGGAAGGTCACTTGGCTGTCTGGTCTAATTAGCATATTACCCTTTTATTATTATAGATGGTTGATTTGGTGTTTGCCTTCATGACCAGGGTACTGAATATGTGGGGACTGAGACTGTCCATCTTGTTCACCATTGTCTCCAGGGGCTGTCTGTCTTGTGGTTGGAATTTGATAAGTGTCAGTCGAATGAACTATAACAACCAAGACATTTTGGTTATTTCTTCCTACCCTCCTCCCATTTTATGTCCTTTCTGTTTCCCCAATGTCTATGTCATTTTTAGAGGAATCAGTGGTTAAACATAAACAGTTCTGAAGGATGTGGCCTCAGCAAGGATAATTGTGACATAATCAACTATTTGACTTCACCAGAACCCTTTAAACTAATGAAGATGTTAATTAAAAACATACCTCTGCTAAGATGACCTCTTATTTAGAAATTGGAAAATACAAAACATTTATGCTCCCCACCAGCATGCAGTGATTTTGGCTAGAATGTATGTGGTACTCAGAATGCCATCCACTCAGATCCTTATTTGAGTCATAAACACATTTTTAAAAAACAGTGTGCAGTTGCTAAAAAGCGGAAAAAGTGGTATTTCAAAATGAAAACTAGTGCACAAGTAGTTGGCACATCTGGTAGTCAGAAAAGTTGTATGATTTGTTTTCAGCAAATGACAAGCCAAGGAACATTCAAACTTGGCCACTTGAAATGTGTGTGTTTTTTTCTATCTGTGACACCTGGTTTTAAAAAAATTGGCTCCAGACTGAAAGCATATAGAACATTGGCAATGGGTAAAGAAATAAATAGAATCATTACTATCTTGTTTTATTCAAGGAGTTAGAACTGGTTTACTTCAAGAAAGAGAATGGAGCAAAAATGCCATGGCAGTCATGAACAACAACAATAACAACAACAATAGCAGCTAATACCCATTGAGTACCTACTGTGTGCTAGACAATGTGCAGAGTCCTTTACATGTGTAATTAATACTAGATGTACAGCAACCTTATGAGGTGGTATTATTTTTATTCCCATTTTACACATGAGAAGACACAGACGTGGAGATAAAGCATGTTTAAGTAATGTGCCCAAGTTGCATAACTAGCTGGGGTGAGGGTGGGGTGGGCAGATCCCAGGTAGGCTGGTGAGCCCACACTTCAAACACTGCCCAATTCTGAATAGTCTAGAGGTATTCATTTTGTTTATAATTATGAAAAAAATTGTTGGATTGAGCACAGTGACCTCAGGTCAAATTGTTTGCCTATACTTTTGAGACAGATACTATTTTCCAGAACATTCTCACAGCTGTGCCACAAACATTACCTGTTCCCAAGACATTTACCATTTAGCCTGAGGCTTCAAGGATGCCATATGTGACACTTTTCAGAAACAGTCACTCCTCTGTGGTTAGATGAGGTTCAACTTGACCAGTGTATTTGGGAGTAGGAGGTAATAGCAGTAAATATCACAGAGACGCTGGGAAGTTAGCAGTGCTGTGGAATCTGTCAAAGGACTGACTTAATTGAAGCTTGTTTTTGAAAAGTGGCACTGCCTTTTAAAAAAGAAAACCAGGAAAGTTTTTTGAAAATAATTTGTCAGTATTCAATATTCATGTGTATCACTATCTTTTATTTTCATTTATTCATTTCTTTTCAGCTTCATTGACCGACGTTATTGTTTGTGTTCTGTCAGTTTAGGCCCTGGGCTAGGTGCTGAGGAAGTGGAGGTTCCTTAAACAAGGGCTTTACCTTGAAAGAGCATTAAAGTATAAATGAGGAGGGGGTGACAGGCATGTAAACATCTCAGTTCCCTAAAGATTTAGGGGTAGATTTTTATGAGAGACTGTAGGAGAATGAAAAGAAGAATTAGTCATATCTTTCCAGTTGGCAGTTGGAGTGGGGAGTCAGAGAGATGTGACCTTTGAATTGAGACCGTGAAGGTGCAGAGGTGCTCACTAGGTAGACAAGTTAGGGTAAGGATGTTCCAGGCAGAGAAGACCATGAACAAGACAAGATTATACATTTCTCAGCCATCATATTGGTATTTACCTATTCTAAGGTGCGCATATTTTCATACCAGCACATCTCTGAAATCGCAACACCATGCACTAGTTTAATTGATAGTGCATGTTCTTACTGGTGCATAAAATGATGGTGGGCCTTGCAATATACAGCATCTTAGATTTGATGAAAGAATGTGTGAATATGCTTTGCCTCCAAGTAGTATTTCTTGGGTGTGCTGTTCTAACGGCTAATATGTCTTTGTTTTAGAGGTAGATATTAATACCTTTTTACTGAGGTGGAAGCAGGCATGAAATGAGTGAGTGGCTTAGATAAATATATGACATTAAATTTGACAGAATACCTGACATATGGTATAGCTTTTAATAGTCATGACTGGTAGGGATGGGACCTGGGGAGATAATTTGAGTGTCTTTTATACTGGACTAGGCTATGGACCATAGCCATTTTTTTCTGAGGTAAAAAGAGATTTGAAAAGCAAATGGCATGTAGTTTTATGGAATTTATAAAGATACTAAGTTCATGGTCATTGCATAAAAGTATATCCATTTTTCTTGATAAGGAGATGAAATCCTAATGGTACAGTGTTAGGTGAGTTACGGAAACAGACTATCCATAACTTATCTTTCAAGGCACTATAAGATGCATCAGATATAAGTTGCAGTGAAAGAGGTAGAGGGAAGGTTCTGGTTTGTGTATCTTAAAAATAATTGAGAGAATTTTTCATTTAGAGTTAAAGAAGCATCCAACACCTAACCACCCAGGTACCATGAAAATATACCCTAGTGGAATCTGTTTCTGCTCTATCAGAAAAGCCTTGTGTGGCCTTGGGCAAGTCAGTGACCACTTGGATTTTAGTTTTCAGAGGGCTGGACTCCAGCAGGCTTCTTCCAGTTGAAGATGCTGGGACTCTCCCAGCACTTTTAAGGTCTGGTTTCATTGATGAGAGCATAGCCATTGCTGTAAGGTCTTGTTTATCTTTTGTGGGCTCTATGAAGAGAATATTACAAAAGATGACTGTCATCTTTGGGGCTATGAATTCAATTTTGGGGAAAACAAAATAAGAAATTGTATCCTCTAGGACTAGGGAAAGTTACAGTGATGTTTTCCAGCTACTTTGATCCCAAGTATATCAATGAGAAACATGGGGAATTTGGTGAGAAATATTTAGGGCCTGATCTGTTAAAAACTGAGGTCATACTTATTTTTGTTCATTTGAAATGGGAACACAGTGTACAGTCACTGAGACTTGACCAGGTAGTTTGCAAAAAAAAAAAAAAATGTTTGTAGAAGTATATCCATGTAAAAAGAATGTCTAGAATGATTCAACCATTTTTATTTTTTTGTAAGTGAGTCATGACAGTGTTTGCCTTTCTCGTCTTTGCTTTTCCCATCTCCCTAAGGACACAGATTTTTGTGGGTTTCTTTTTTTTCTTTCTCTTTTGGGTATTAACCAAATTTTACTACATTCAAAGATTGTTACAATAAAAAGAAAAAGCTATACCTAATTATAATGAGTGTTTTGTTTATGGCTCTCATCCTGATTTTTTAAAAATTGGCTATATGTCCAATGACAATGTAGTGGGATGAAGAGAAGAAATCAAGAATGGAGAGACAAGAGCCAGACTCTCTCCTTTTAAAGAGGCTTTTTGGAAGGTCAGAGTTGGAATGAAGTAAGCCAGTTAAAATATTAGCTATTCTAGAATAAACTTGGTTTGATATGAGTAAGCCCATCCATCTACTTATCACTTTAACCCTTTAGGTAAGGAGATGATAAAATAATGTAAGTGGGCATTTGTATACAGAAGGAGCAAAATGTAAGCATGTTTTGTATGTGGTGATTCTAGATGAGTTGTAACATTATGTTTTTTTCATTGCAATTAGAGGAAGCTTTTTGGTGATACCAATCTTAAAAAACAGATTCAAGGACTGTCTCTAAAGATGGGACCTGATAGAAGTGTGCACATGTGTGTATTTACTGATTTCTGATGTAAGGGACATGAAAGCTAACCTGATTCGTTTGTTTTCAGGGGTTCTTGGCTTTGGGCCTCAGTGCAAGTCCATTGGAAAAGGCAGCTGCAACAATCTAGTGGTCACCAGCAGCCCCATGATGGTTCAGCGACTGGGACCCATTTCACCTCCAGCAAGCCAGGTCTCTACAGCATGCAACCAGATCAGTCCTAGCTTACAGAAGGCAATGAATGCAGCCAACCTGAATATACTTCCTTCAGATACCAGGTCTCAAGTTACTTTTATTTCCCCTTCTTATGGTGTAATCATACCCTGTGAGTGTTTTCCCTTCCCTTCTTGAACACACACCCACACACGCTCACTTGCTTAAGCTACCCTTTTAATTTGAGCTTTTTTAGGGGGATGTGTATAAAAATTAAGTATGTGCCATGTCATCTTAATTTGGAGGAATGGTTTAGGTGGTTTAACACCTGCTGTCTTGTAGTGTGAGTGAAATGAATGCCCAACTTGAGATGTTGGGCCTCCCTCATTGACTAAACTCCAGTGAATTAATTTGTCACTTCCTGGTGAGGCAAGTTATGTGTCAAGGCCTAGAAAATTGAGATGTTCATGTGCATCCATCTTACCTGTTCATTTTCAGTGCATATGTTGCAGTGTCTCCAGGCTGCTTTGTAACTGTTTTGTCTATAAATCTATCCCCCTATCCACCCATCTACCCAAGAACCTTATGTCTGCATAGTATACTAGTAATAGTTAAAGCTTAGGAAGATAGTAGAAAAAAAATGAAGATTGAAATCATGAATTTCAAGACTTTATGATGTGTTTGGGACGGCATACTTTCAGGTATAAGTCACATAACATTTCACCACAGTGTCCAATTAGGTGCTGGAATGAGTAGGTCTAATAAGTGCTGCTATCTCTCCATAGGAGGAAATTAAATAGGAAAAGGTAAACGACCTCCTCAGACAAATATATCTCTTAAGGTTGATATTAGAGGGGGCATGAAGACAAAATGCTGTGCAATGTGTAAGGTTCATTTCTGTTTGAAATGAATTATTTTATCTTCTAGAAGTGCATTTTTGGAGAAGCTCAATCCAAAGTTTTTGCCTCTTAGTCCTGGCTCTGTTGTAACTGATTTTGCAAAGGGATTTGACTCCTGGACTGAACCTGTGCTTCCTCTTCTTGGGGAGGAGGAGGCTGGAAATCTGAAAAGCCTTACAGTTCTGGAATCCTGTTTCTTCTACTTACTCCTTCCTTTCCTTCTATCCCTCCTTCCCCTTCTTGTAACTCTGCACTTTCCTCCTACCTGCTGTTTGAGACTCAGAAATCATAGCTCCTGGATAACTTTTTATGCCAATTTTTTTTCATGATAGGGAAACTTGTTTTTCACCTGAGATTTTTTTGTGAAGGGAAGCTGCTTCTGTCATTTCCCCATTGATGATTAATGCCTTGAGGGCCTCCTCAGACTTGCTGAATGTTGCATGTAAAATTAACTGTACTCTTGGGGTAGGTGTCATTGGGAAGCCTTCAGCTCTCTGTCGGTGGCAAGTCCAGCCTATGCCTAGAAGGCAGAGAGTCATAATTAATGGAGAAACTGATGGGTAGGCCTGGCACGAACTGCTGCAACCATCTATCTAAGGCAGTCTCTTGACCAGGGAAGTGTTATTATGTCAGTGTTTTCTGCCATCTTTGGTTCCTTAGCATAATTTTATATCCTTAAAAGACAACATCTTAAAGATGCACTGACTTAGGTTTTTGACTATGTATTCTGTGAGTCCTCCTATTGAAATAATTCTTTTTGCAGGATGGGCAAAAAACGTGTTGGAAAGGGGCTTGGTGAAGTATGAAACTTACTTTTAGCAATTTGAAAAGGTCACATTTGTAATGCTTGGTTTGTATGTTCTTTCAGAAGAGAGAAAGGACAGGAAGCAGCAGTTCAACTTGAAGGTGTTTGCTGCCTAGAAATAAGGATAGAGAGAGAATCAGCTTTGTGTTTTATCCAAGAGGAGAGTGTTGTGGAGTGGAGGCAGGAACTGTTCAGTTTGAATGATGACTACCCTATAGACAGCTGTAAATTTTAATGTTTTTCTTGATTATCTATGTAATTCTTACTTATTATAGAAAATATGGAAAAGCATAAGGCAATAAATGATAGTCATTCTGCATCTGACCATGCACAGGCAACCATGGGTGGAATTTTAATATACAACCTTCTAATTCAGCGGTTCTCAACCGCGGAGCCGCGACCCCTTTGGGGGTCGAATGACCCTTTCACAGGGGTCGCCTAAGATCATCGGAAAACACATATATAATTACATATTGTTTTTGTGATTAATCACTATGCTTTAATTATGTTCAATTTGTAACAATGAAATTGGGGGTCACCACAACATGAGGAACTGTATTAAAGGGTCGCGGCATTAGGAAGGTTGAGAACCACTGTTCTAATTATATGCAAACACATAAGCATAGGTTTTTCTTTGTATCAGATTGATCTAATAATCTACGTAGTGTTATAATTACTTTGTTTAGTTAATATAAACTCTTTCTTTTGTAACAAAAGTATTCAGCATTATATAATGGCTTCTTCCTACCTAAGATTCCATTTTATTTAAAAAGCATATAAATACAACTGTAATTTTTTATTAGTCTTTTGTTACTGGGCATTTGTTTTCCCTTTACTTAAATACTTTAAGTAACACTGTACTTGTTCAATCCTATAAATAGTATTTTGTTGCTTATTTCTGGTTATTAGAATAATTTCTTAGAAATAAGATTTGCTGGAAATGTATAGTTTTGAGCATTTTGATGTGTATTCTTCAACGTACCACAGAAAAGGCTTACCCGTTTATAAACTCACCAATAGTCTTGAGAGTTTCTGCTTCCTCATATCTTATCAAATATAGGAATTACTGTTTTTATTACTTTGCCAATTTGATGTGCAAAATTTCATTTTTTAAAATTTGCATTTCTTAATTACTGATAACATTGAGTAGATAGTATAGATTTGCTGACTGTATTTCTTCTTTTGACCCCTTTGAGTATTTTTTTCTGGAGTGCCTCATCCTGGGAAAAGCACTCTTCCTTAGCTTTGTTGGATTCTGTGTACTCCAGTGATGAGAATCATACCCGAATGCTGTATATTTGCTTTCATTAATTTCCCAACCATTTCTGACTAGCCCTACTTAATGAGAAATGCAAACTATACCTTACCTTCCTAAAGATCCAGGAGCCATTCTCGATTTAGGCATTGCAAACACTCTGCAAAACGAAGACCGAGTATATATTTTCCCTAAAGTGTTGAGGCTGAGGCGCTGGTAAATAA
Organism: Myotis daubentonii; assembly: GCF_963259705.1. NCBI lineage: Eukaryota > Metazoa > Chordata > Mammalia > Chiroptera > Vespertilionidae > Myotis > Myotis daubentonii. Next base: position 33,784,374 of record NC_081850.1, read on the forward strand.
CCTCATTAGAGTCACTTCATATACAAATCTGGCAAAAGTTGGGAAGTAGAAGAGATTGCATGCTACTTGCCTGGGTTTTGTATATGTTTAGTTTTGCGAGTGCTTTCACGTCTATTGTGATCCTATATTTTGTGATTGAATATTTATAAACTTCCCGCAAGTATTATCCCTGTTTTATAGATAATGGACCCAAAACACAGGAAGTCTAAAGACTTTGTTTTGTATCACTAGTTTTTCAGTTACAAAGTTGAACCACCAATCTAATAATGTCATTCAAGATCCAAAAAGGCACCCATTTTTCTCTCCTAAACCGGAACTTACTGAGCTGATTTCTGGGGATGGAATTTTCTTGAGTTTCCTTTTGGGTTGGACTGTGTCCACAAAGCTCAGAGGAGTCCAAGGGGCTGAGAATTGAGTCTAGGCTGTAAGTTCTAACACTTTATAAAACCATTCTGTGTTTAGATGCAGTACTAATTCTTCCAGGGGAGATCTCTCTCTCTCTCTCTCTCTCTCTCTCTCTCTCTCTCTCTCTCTCTCTCTCTCTTTGAGGAATTGCACATGATCTATAAGTTAGTATTTCTTTTGATCTTGGCCTTGAACCAAGCCATTCACTTTGGCCATCACTCCTCTTATGGCCCCATGAGAGTTACTGAATTCTTGCTTCACTAGCCATCCTAACGTGTTTCACTGATAGTTTCTGAATTTCTCATATTGGTTTTATTTTGTTTGAGCTATATTGCTTTTCTTTCACATAAAGCTCCAAATTAACCAGTCACCAGAAATAATATCCCAAGGATCAGATGACCATATGGAAATGGAGATTGCTCTCAGTAAGGTGACAGAACCACAGCTCTTTGTCACTTTCTTTCCCATAGGCCTGGTGTGCATAGCAGCAGGGGCTATAAGAGAGAGTCCTTTGGAACCTTTCACAGTCACTCAGCATGTTGTTGCAGAAAGAGAACAGAAAATGTGGGTTTCAATCACAGCTTGTGTGACTTTAAGCCTATTATACCAGGTCCTTTAATCAAGCAGAGCATTATTAACCACATGTGGGATATGATGTGGGGAAGTCAATGGAGGATGTATGTGGTCCAACTGGTAGGTGATTGCCTATCAAATGCTGCTTCATTTGTACTTCTATAAGGAATTTTTTTGTTTTTAATCCTCATTAGATGATATTTTTTCCATTGATCTTTAGAGAGTGTGGCAGGGAGAGAGGACTGAGGGAGAGAGAAAAAGAGAGGGTAGAAGAAAGAGAGACATATGTGAGAAAGACTCATGGATTGGTTGCTTACCATTCAACCCAACCAGGGGACTGGAATATAATCTGCAACCCTTTGGTGTGAGGGCCGATTCTCTAACCACTGAGTAACCCACTGGCCAGGGCTTCTATAAGGAATTTGGTCCTTAAGAAGAAGTTATTTTATTTATTTTTTAAACATATTTTTATTGATTTCAGAGAGGAAGGAAGAGGGATGCTGGGAGCCGGTCCATCCTTGCTGTTTCAAGGGACCTGGCATATATGGCATACGGTTCTTAATATGTTTGCTCACCTTCTTGGCGCTGTGTTTTAACCAAAGTCACCTCTCCGAGAAAGGTTGAATCCCCAGGTAGGGATTTTCCCCTGAAGTTAGGGAGGGAATAAAACCCCTCAACTAAGTGCCAGGCGGGTAATTAATCCCTTTAACTATGAACAATCATGCTTAAACTACATAATCTTTTCTCCCTGGAACGGAGATAAGAAACGCCCTAACCTTTGTAATAGAGATTGATAGGATTGAATCAACTGGTATAAATACAGTTGTAACAAGACAGAAAGAGTCAGAACTTAGAACAGAATCAAGAAGACAGAGCCTACACGGAGCCTAGAGACAGAAGAACTTCGCTGGAGAGAGCATGCCGGAGGATCCTGGAGAGGGACTGGCCTGGGAGCCTAGAGACAGAGCCTAGCGGGAGAACATGGCAAGGGATCCTGGACTGAACCTGACTACAGAGATTGGCAGGAGAACCTGACTGGAACCTGGACACTGAACCTGACTGGAGAGCCTGGACAGAACCTGGCTGGAGAACCTAGCGAGGGAACATGGCTACAGAACCTCACTGGAAATCCGTAGCAGAGCCTCTCTGGAGATCGAGACCAGAACTTGGCTGGAGATCCTGGCTAGGCTGCTGATCAACTGAACGCTGTCTCCGTGTCATTCCTTCTTCGCCGACTCCGTCTACACCTTTGGGGACCCCTGGACCCGCTGGGGCTGGACCCCGGCATCTGGCGCCCGAACAGGGACCCCTAGGTAAGCGCCCCACACTCGGGACGGATCGGACTCCACCGTAGGAAGAGGGTGGATAGTCTTCGCCGACTCCGTCCACACCTTTGGGAACCCCTGGAACAGGATTCCCCTAGGTAAGCCCCCCTCCCCCATTGAGAACCCCCACACTCGGGACGGATCAGACTCCACCGTAGGAAGAGGGTGGATAGTCTTCGCCGAATCCGTCCACACCTTTGGGAACCCCTGGAACAGGATTCCCTTAGGTAAGCCCCCCCCATTGAGAACCCCACACTCGGGACGGATAGGACTCCACCAGGGTGCTACAGACCCCCCTATAGAGGATAAGTAGGGTAAGAAGGTGGATAGTACAAAACTTAGATTGAGAAGATGTGCCATACTGAGTCCAAAGAAAGAAGACTCTGTATTGATTCTTAGATTGAGAAGATGTGCCATACTGAGTCCAAAGAAAGAAGACTCTGTATTAATCTTTAGATTAAGAAGATGTGCCATACTGAGTCTAAAGAAAAAAGACTCCGTATTGATCTTTTAACATATATGCTTGTTAGCAGAGGAATTAAGGTTACTCCCAGTCAGACAGAACATTTTATACAAGAAATATGTCCATGCTTTTCTGAGGAAGGAAAGGTGCCGGAAAGGTAAATGTAGAGGCATGGGAGAAGGTAGGCCCAAGGAGCCTTATCCTTAACCCCACTGCAGCCTTTCCACCCCGGGAAAGTGCAGGATTGGCAAGCTCTCCCTGGGGTGATAGATCAGGACTCAGGTAATAGCGGAAAGCGCCAATCCTACTCTTAAAATGGATACAAGAGAGCATTTCAGGTTTTTCTTTTTAATGCCTGCTTTTAAAAAATAAAAAAGGGGGAATTTGCTGGGAGCCGGTCCATCCTTGCTGTTTCAAGGGACCTGGCATATATGGCATACGGTTCTTAATATGTTTGCTCACCTTCTTGGCGCTGTGTTTTAACCAAAGTCACCTCTCCGAGAAAGGTTGAATCCCCAGGTAGGGATTTTCCCCTGAAGTTAGGGAGGGAATAAAACCCCTCAACTAAGTGCCAGGCGGGTAATTAATCCCTTTAACTATGAACAATCATGCTTAAACTACATAATCTTTTCTCCCTGGAACGGAGATAAGAAACGCCCTAACCTTTGTAATAGAGATTGATAGGATTGAATCAACTGGTATAAATACAGTTGTAACAAGACAGAAAGAGTCAGAACTCAGAACAGAATCAAGAAGACAGAACCTACACGGAGCCTAGAGACAGAAGAACTTCGCTGGAGAGAGCATGCCGGAGGATCCTGGAGAGGGACTGGCCTCGGAGCCTAGAGACAGAGCCTAGCGGGAGAACATGGCAAGGGATCCTGGACTGAACCTGACTACAGAGATTGGCAGGAGAACCTGACTGGAACCTGGACACTGAACCTGACTGGAGAGCCTGGACAGAACCTGGCTGGAGAACCTAGCGAGGGAACATGGCTACAGAACCTCACTGGAAATCCGAAGCAGAGCCTCTCTGGAGATCGAGACCAGAACTTGGCTGGAGATCCTGGCTAGGCTGCTGATCAACTGAACGCTGTCTCCGTGTCATTCCTTCTTCGCCGACTCCGTCTACACCTTTGGGGACCCCTGGACCCGCTGGGGCTGGACCCCGGCAGAGGGAGAGAGAGACAGAAACATTAATGATGAGAGAGAATCATTGATTGGCCACCTTCTGCATGCCCCTTACTGGGGATCCAGCCTGTAACCAGGTATGTGCTCTCACTAGGAATCAAACCGTGACCTCCTGGTTCGTAGGTCGACGCTCAATCTCTGAGCCACGCCGGCCAGGCTAAGAAGAAAATTTTACTTAGTTACTGACTATTTATTTACTTTCTTAATCAACCATTTTTTGGAAACTTATGTATCTTAACACTCTGGTGGGTGCTGGGGGAGATGAAAATGATACTTTCTGTGGAAAGGCTTTGAATTTTATTGAGGAAGTTAGCTATGTCTAAGGCACAGTACAGGCAGCCAGTGTATAACATCTTTGGAAAGAGGACTCTGATTGAGAGCTAGTGTATTTGGGGGAGGTTATGGGTTAGAACTCTGAAAGGTAAAAGATATGGGTAATTGTACAGGAGGGATGAGAGCCAATAGGTAAAGGCCATTTGTTGTAAATTTTATTCTTATTACATGTTGAGATAGAAGAGAGAATTCCTTATGTATATTATTGCCTTAGTGAATAGAATATAGACTTTGCCTTCTGAAAAAAGTATATGGTAATTGTCTTAGAAATTGATGTTTGAGGAGTTAAGGAATATGCCTGCATGGGGTTGTGCTCAGATTTAAATTGAGTCGTAGTTAAGTATCATTTAAGTATCATTTGAGAAAAGTATGAAATATCTCTGGACAATGGAACAAATAAACATGTCTCAGTGTAGGCTGCCCTTCCAGCAAATAATATAATTACATATGCAGAGTACATACAAGTGGATAAAATACTTTCTGCCTGATCTTTGCTGCTTAAAAATCTGAAATGCGTTAGTGTGACAGTGACCAGGCAAATGCAACATTTGAGAATGTTCTGTAAACTCTCTCAACCTTGGGGCATAAAGCAAAGTCAGTTGTCTTTGCCCTATATATGACACAGCTACTGATTTTTCTTGGGTCAGAAAGCAATTCCTGAATCTCCCTGGGGAAGGGACCAAAAGGTCCTTGACATTCAATCATCAGGAACCTTCACCTGAGTTCTGCAGGGAGAGCTGCACGCTGCAGGTGTGCTGGGAAAATAATTGAAAGTGTCCATGGGGAATTCAGACACAGATGGTTCAGAAACCACTTTGGGATTGCAAAAGGACTTCAGCCCGAATATAAGGATGTAGACCAAGAAAAAAAATTTGTGTCAAGGGCATCTGGACGTACATTCCTGCTGTGTTTGTCATTGGTAAACATTACTTCACCTGATGGAAACATCACATCCATAATGGTGTTATCTATCACCTTATACTATGCATTTCAGAGCTGAGATATTTTCTGGCTAATATCTCAAGCTTGTAGGAAACAGTGTTCCTGGTTTCCATTTTATAAAAAGGAGCAAGAAGATTAGATGGGGTGAGAATGCTTCTCTTTTCCCTCAGTTCCTTTGGAAGTAGTATATGGGAAGATATATATAACTTTGTTTTTGATTAATTTTTTGTCAGAAAAAAATCTCTAAGATCCAATGTAGGTACATATAAGTAAGCCAGGTTTTTCTGATATTCATCATGTCTGATTGAGAAACACAGTGAGTTATTTCTAGCTTTTGTAACAAATTTCCCATCCAAGGGACAAAGGTTTTTCTCTTTAGTGATTTTTTAAGGCAATGATACCATAGTAAAGCAAAATGAATTTTAAGGTGGCCAGGCTACATTAGAAACCATTTTGATATGCAGGTAAATACTGTTACATGAGGCATGCTTTGAAAAAGGGTAAGAAGAACAGGAGAGGGACTGTTGCAAAATGAAGAAATTATTATTATATATCCTGGATGACATTTTGACTTCCAGGATTTACTTTTTTTCAAGTCAAGCATGGGTTTATGTTTTACCTCACCAAATTGATCTTCCTCAAAGACTGGGACTTTGTGTGGACTTGTATTCCTTGCAGTGCCTATTTGTAGTGTGTTGCACACAGTAGGTACTTAATAAATACTTGCTTATTTGGTTTGCTGTGACACAGGCATCAATAATCATTCCTAGGTCTCAAATTTTTCCCGTACATTAAATAATGTTTAAAAAATAAAGCAAGGACTATTTATTATCATTAAAGTATTAAGATTACATATAACAATCAATCTTTTGTTTTATTAGTCCGGTGAGCATTAGCCTTTATTGTTCTTGGTAAAATGTTATTTACCTGGAACTAAAAGCCTTGGTGTTATCTTAGCCAAAGAATGTGTGTTTTGCTGGGAATGTAATTAGGGGAACTACTTAAGGGATTGTCAATGTTCTTTTAGCTCTTAAGCAATTTATATCCTGCTAAAATGTTTGTCTTTCCCCCCCTCCCCCTTCTGGCTGCTGTTCTAGGTCCCTTATTTCACGTGAATCTTTGGCATCCACGACTTTGAGTCTGACGGAAAGTCAATCAGCGTTGAGTGTGAAACAAGAGTGGACTCAAGGCTACAGGGCTCCCCCTTCGCTCTCTGCCAACCACAGCTCTCAGAATGGCACTGACCTAGGGGATCTCTTTAGCCTTCCTCCGGGGACAGCCATGTCCAGCAACAGTGTCTCTAACTCTTTGCCAGCCTACCTTTTTGGCATGGAAAATAGCCACTCTCCTTACTCTAGTCCCCGCCACTCTTCAGCCAGGTCACATTCGGCCCGCTCCAAGAAGAGAGCCCTGTCCCTGTCCCCGCTGTCCGATGGCATTGGCATAGACTTCAATACCATCATTCGCACCTCTCCCACATCCTTGGTCGCCTACATCAATGGGTCCAGGGCTTCCCCGGCCAACATGTCCCCGCAGCCCGAGGTCTATGGGCATTTCCTGGGGGTGCGCGGGAGCTGCATCCCCCAGCCATGTGCAGTGCCCAACAGCCAGAAGGGTGTGCGGGTGGCCGGCAGCGGCCTGGTGCTACCGGCTTACGAGGATGACTGCGCGCTGGAGTATGAGCGCATGCAGCAGCTGGAGCATGGAGGCCTCCAGCCCCTGGTCAACAACATGGTGGTGCAGCATGGCCTGCCTGGGCCCGAGGGCCAGCCAGCCGGCCTGCTGAAGACAGAACGACTGGATGACTTCCAGGGAGGGGCTCTAGACCTGCCCTCCGCGTCTCCTCTGCCTCCTCTGCCACCCCAGCCCCAAGGTCCCCCTCCCCCCTACCACGCCCACCCGCACCTGCACCACCAGGAGCTGGTGCCCCATGCCCAGACACTGGCCCTGGAGGAGGATGGGGACATGGACGACATGGGGGGCAAGCACTGCTGTCGCTGGATCGACTGCAGCGCCTTGTATGACCAGCAGGAGGAACTTGTGCGGCACATTGAGAAGGTGCACATAGACCAGCGCAAAGGGGAAGACTTCACCTGCTTCTGGGCAGGGTGTCCTCGGAGGTACAAGCCATTCAACGCCCGCTACAAACTGCTGATCCACATGAGAGTCCACTCTGGAGAGAAGCCCAACAAGTGCACGGTGAGTTTTCCAAAGCCCCTGTGCGCCCCTGGAAAGTGCATGTGTTTTTCCACAGTCGGCCCACAAGTCAGGGGACATTTTCTGTTTTTATGGGATTTGGATGGTGCATGGGGGTCTAGGTATCCACGAGATTTGACTCCTCTTCAGTGTGAGGAAGGGGAACGTTTCTTTAATTATTAGCTGCTGGGTATCCCTTCGCTTCTTGATTCTTTTCTGCAAATGTAAATGATCTACCATGTCAGGGGACATTGATCTGCCACAACAGCCAAAATGTTGGAAAGTAGATGCCTGCCAGGCACCAACGTGAAGTTGCTGAAATGTGCAGGGCTGAGGAACACACACTGCACCCCCAGTAAGCTTTATATCTTTTTCAAAGCAAATATTTTGTGATTTTTTCTTTCTCTCTAATGACCGGGCTAGTAATGGGGTCGTGGGCGGGCTGGTTCTGATATTTGAAAGGAACTCACATTTAGCCACTTGGCTAGTAAACACCTCTTTGCCTGTGTGAACCCTCTTGCCTGCCTCCACACTGCACACTCCAGGGTTGTGAGGCTAGTTAATGATTTATAGCTGGCATAAAACACCCAGGGGATGCCACAGGGGCAGAATCTCATAGAATCTCACTGAACTTTGAGGAGAGAGCATTTTGTAAAGTAGTGTAGGAGAAAGAACCAAGAGGGAAATGTCCCTTTGGCGTTGAAGGAAGTGAGCATGTTGTCTATTTTTTCCTCTGCCTCCCCCTTTCATAACATCAATCCTGGAACTATCTCTGTTTCTTGGCAAAATTGACTCTTTTTTAATAATATGGCTCTGAAATGATTTCACAATCATCTCACACCTCACAGAAACCCTCCGTGTTTATAAGCAGGACATCACCCTTGGGATCACAGACAGTTTTGCACAATCTCAGACAGCTCACTTAACTCTTGGAAAAAAGAGCATGCGTTTTATATTAGTTTAGATGGACAGGATTATTTTGTTCAGAGCTAAGATCTGAGAATCGTAGGTACTCCCTGGATATTGGATATGCTACAGGTCACTAAATGTGTGAAATATATAAATCATTTCGAAAAGGAACTTAGTTAGACCAGGATCCCCTAGACAGAATTCCTTCTTTCTGTAGTATATCTTGATGATAAATCATCTGGACCATGTGTATGTTGATTATAGATTGGTCAAGTTGTCCCATTCATGTAAAAGCAAACCAAACAGATGATAGCTATCATGCAAGTATTAGATGCACTTTTTCGCCATTCAGTATTTTTGAAAGAGTTTTAAGAATTTCTGGCAGAATGAAATTGCATTTCTTGTTGTTACATTATGCCCCATGTTGTGATTTTTCTTAAGGAAAACCTGACGCTGATACATGGTGAGACTGCCAGGTTATAGGAGTGAAAAGAATAATTACATTCCAGGTGGCAAAATGTTCCTCTTTCAGTAGGGTTCTGCATTAAAAATGCCAGAAAGAGACAAGCAATTGAAGGCAATTCCGTTTACTCTGCTTGGAACATAGAGGCCTATTGCAAGCAGGAAAGACATTTAGTCTCTGAACGAAAGCAGTCCAAACTTTTAGTTATGACTAATTCTGGCTGAAAATAGTGTGCTGAATTTGGTTTTACTGAAAACAACACAACAACAACAACAACAACAACACACCCAAAACACATAAAGGCTTAAATTATCCAAAAAATGTTTTTTGCATTGCAAAATTAATTTTTGTGCAGTAGGACTCCCCATTTTCCCACTGTTCTTAACTTTGCAAAGGCATATCACAAGTTGACTTTTGCTAAAGTGCATGATGACTATTAAAAATAGAAATACTTAAGTGGAAGAATAAGAGGTGGATGTTTGCATGCCTCTGCAAAGCTTTCCATTGTATTGTCCAGGTTGGGTATGAGAAGTGAATTCTCTCTCCCCCAAGCTGCCCACTTCCCACTTCTAAATGGAATCTTTGCAAAATTCAGATTGTGGGATTTATTCCATATCAAATTTAGAACCACAAAGCATTTACTTACACATGTTATAGTGAAAATGTATTTATACAAAACAGGATTTCTTAGGAGCTGACTTACACTGCAGTTCTAGTCTTGGGACTATGTATTTTTATCAGGAAGACATCCATTTTCATATAACACATATATATATCATGAACATTATGTCTTCTGAAAACTGTTATGTTGCTACATGTCATTTGCCTGATTTGTAAAGCCAAAGCTAACTGGCAACAAATAATTTTCTGTGAAAATTTAGCAGTCTTCTGAAGTTGTAGTCTATTAATAGAAGACATTGTGCTTAATGTGAATGCACATCTGAAACAGATGCATTTGTCTGCTTTTGGTAAAACCAGTTGTTACACTCTTAGAATCCAGACACAAAGAACTGTTAAAACCAAAATGTTTCATCTCCTACTGCTTTGAAATCTGATGGTAGTTGATTCAAAGCTCAAGATCCTTGCCAAGGAAAATGACCACATTCCCCTTTTGGAGACATGCAGTGATCTTTGGGTTTTTGTGGCCATGTCACATGCTGCAAAAGCTAGGAGCACTTTAAATTGGTTCATGTATGTTTAACTGTGATTAATTTTCTGTGGGTCATAGTTAAAGTTAGTCATCATTTTCACTTACTTATTGACCCTAGAAAGATGTAGTGACCCAATTGTGTAGGTGACCATGGCTATAAGCAGCACGGTGAGTATCTGGGGTCATGAAGAGAGTGTGTGAAAGGGCTACTCAACAACAGCTTGCTTACAGTCAGAGGCTGCCACTGTATCCTCCTTTGACGCCAAATTCCATGTCATGCATGGGAGATGCATTCTCAGAACCCCTGATTGTAGCTCAGAACTCTGGGATTCCAGCTACTTAAGGTTCTAGGTGGCAGAACGGGGGTAGGATCGTTAATGCATTATTCGGTTAACTTACTGGAAGAAGAAATTGTTTCTTTTCTCTTTCCCATCCAAGAAACTCCACCCTTCTATATATCTCATCCTATTGCTTCTATGGAAAGTCAAACCAGGTGCTTTTTTCACTGGCCTGGCCTGGATTACAGAGATAAACCCAGCCAATGTCCAAGGCCTTGAGAAGTAAAGGCCTTCTTAGGCAAACAGGCAGAACTCAGTTAAATCAGAAACTGAGATAGGGCAATATTATCTTAAAAATATCTGAGTCCATTCACTGCTGTTTACTAACGCAAGTAATTCCTAGGTGCAAAATCATTCTATTTAAACCGTCCTGAATTTAGACAAACCTCAACACTGATGAATCTTAGAATTAACAGAACTTTTGAGCATTTCTGGGTATAATTGTGCTAAATTTTGTTGTTTTTCTGAGATGATAGGGTTTCTAATTCTCAAGTAAGAACAAGTCTCTTGAGGTTCCTCAACCCCTAAATTTCAGATTCCTAAAAGTGTAACCCAAAACTATAGATGTACACTAACCATCTCTAACAGTATCCATAGTAATGGTTCCAACAGAGTGTATGCTGAGCATGTTTTTACTGTAGGTCTTTTTGCTATTAAGTTGAGTGTGCAGTGCCTGGGTAGCATTCCCAGGAAGGTATGTCTTGAATGAGCTGAAGCTTGCTCAGTCGGCTAGTATGCCTCATGAGAAAGCCTATCTGATGGGAGCAGAGTAAGTAGAGGGACAGGATCCTGTTGCCAGGGTTTGGAACACTGATGGCTTCCTTCGTGCACAATAGAAAGCAGTTGTGCTGGGAGGTTAGGGAGTGTTAATAAGGGAATTAAGGGGAAATGTGGGTCACCACTTAAATTTTGCTTATTTTTCCTGGATGAATTTTATCCAATAGCAAAAAGGAATTTTGCAAAACTTTTACCCACCCACAGATTTTCACGAAAATGTCACTGACCAAAGACAGCTTTGAATTTTGTATGAATTGACTCATTTCTCCACAGGCATTTTGCCTGGCCAAATCCAGAGTATTTGCTTTGGCTTGTATACTGGGCAAGTTTGCTTTTTAAGTAACATTGGATTATGAGTACAAGAAAATAAATACAGAGCTAGGCCATGTCCCCATTCCTCTTTAATGGACTGATTTATGGGTTCATGGGCCAGCATTAGCCATGAAAGACATTTCTTGGGGAAAAGTAAATTCGGTATAAACCATGGAAGGTTTTTTCCACATCCTTTATTTTGTTACTTTGATAAGACTTGGTGTTGATGTGGTGACCACAATAATACGACCAAAAGAGACCTTAGGAAAATGCCATCTAAGCATAATTATTAGTTACCACTCCACAAGCTTCATTTTGGTGCAATTAATAAGTTCTCATATTGTCAAGTATTGATGAAAGTACAGAGAATGGGGAATGCTTTAATATTGCTGGCGAGAATAAATTGGTGTAACTACTTTGGAAAAAATTGGGAATATCTAGGACAGAAGAAGGTAAGGATATCCAAAAAAACCATGTCTGAGTGTCTCCCCTACCTAGAGAAACTCTTACATATGGTGGCAGGAAGACACACAAACAGGTATTTATTGTGCCTCTGCTTTTAAAACGGTAAATAAACTAAGTATCCATAGACAAGGTAAATCAATAAACTGTGGTTTATTCCTAATGAAATAGTATAAGGGAGTTTAAAATTAATGAACTAGATATAAACCTCTATATAGATTGGAGAGATGCTAATATGGATATATCTCAAAAAACCATGTTGAATGAAAACTTAAATGCCAAAGGATATACACAGTGTAATACAACTTATGTACCTTTAAACAAACACTAAGCAGTATTATATAGTCATTGTAGGTACATAATTGCTTATGTACAATAAACTGGTGTGGTCAGGATAAACCGTAACCTTAAGATAATGGATACTTCTAGAGAGCAAAGAAATAGGAAGAAATAGGATATGGGAATTTTGTTTTATCTTTTTCCCCCCCCAACAAGTGAGAGAACTGAAACAAATACAGCAATATATTAATTTCTTTTTAGCTTGGTGGTGGTAGCATAGGCATCACAAGTATCTTAAAATAGTTTCTATGCTTTGATGCCTGTGTTGAAATATTCCATAACTATAAGTATATATTTTTATTTAAAAGTATAAGAAAATCAATAAGTATAACACTAATTCCCGTCCACACATACCATTTTTTTTCAGATGAGGGGAACAAAGCCTAGAGATTTAAGTGATTTTTCTAAGACTAGTAAATTGTTTGACTGTTGCCTACTTAGTGTCTCTAGAGCAGTGGTCCTTGAATGACTTTGGAATCCCTAAAAGAGCTTTATAAAATATGCATACCTGGGTCCCACCCCCAGGGTCTGTGATGTAATTACTCTGGGTTGCAGCTTCCCTGGTGATTCTAATGGGCAGCCAAGGGTGAGAACCAGTGCTCTCAAAGCTTTCATGTCCTGACACTGAACTCTAGATAAATGGAAGCCTACCTTGTCATTTTAATCAAGGTGTAGGGAGGCAGTGTTTAGGAGTACATCTTCATTATCATCCATGCCCTGATAGTGATTAGGGTAATTTCATGTTCCCTTGGAACAAAATTCAGGGACAAGAGATAAGATAATAGAGTGACTCAGATAGTGGCAGAAGGCTTTCAACTGAGTGTCCATTTCCTATTCAGAGTACACTTTCTCTACAATTAATAGTCAGTTAAGGTTGGGATGAAACTGTGCTGAGCAATGTCTATCATCACCACCTCCTTGCCTCCCTGAGTTAAAAGTGGAACTGACAAATCTGTCACATCACTCGCATTTTTAAAGGTAAGAAGAGAGAGTGTTCTGTCTTCCAAATATAATGCAGCCTTTCTGCTTTTAATATAAAGTGATCTTCAAAACATTTTTGCTACTCTGGATATTTCTGGAGAATTAGTAAGTTACCAAAATATTTAGTTTTCCTTTTTATCAAATCTTCCTGAAGTGATTAAATAAATAAAATTATCATTAATATCCTCTTTGTCTCTTGAGGCTGAAACACCACAAGTGAAACATCTGGTAAAGATCAGAGAGAGTGTAGCTTCCAAATTGTATCAACAAGGCATCAGTCTGTCAAATATTTAATGCAAACTCAATAATTAAAAAAACTATAACTAAATTACAAGATTCCGCCCTTCCCCCCACAATTTTACATAAGAAAAAGATACTGGCATATTTATCTGTGTATATACATGTTCGCTATACTGTGTAGACAATACATGTCACCTTAAATTACAAACTTCTTATAGGTAAAAGCAAAACTGCAGAAATTCTCATCAGAAGGGGTATTAACCACAGTTTATTAGGCATCTGTCAAGCCGTATTTCACATCCCCAAACACAGTTTAGAAGCCTTCCATTAGTAGTGGCTTAATTTTATTTTCCTTTAGACGACATTTAATCCATGTTACCTGGGGAGCTGGCCTGTCATGAACTTTGGTCTGTGAAAATACATCTGTGGCAGATTTGGGCAAATCTTTTAAAGCAAATCATGGTTTATGTTTCTTTGCACTGCAATTCTAGGATTAATGGAAAAAACAACAGATAATGAGAGAAACCCTAAGAGGTTAAATATTTGAGGCTTTCTCCTCATTGAGCAAAATCATTAACTACATGACAGTTAATGTTCCTTTTAGCTCATATTTGTTTTGTGGTTTTTCTCTAATTTCCATGCCCTGAAATAATGTTTTTAAAATTAGAAAGAATTATCTAGATATTTTTCATAAATGATCTAATTAAGGGAATATATTTCAAACCTTTTGAGGTTTATTCCTTTAAAGATTTAAAAACTTGGGGAAGACTAGAGACCAAAGCTATTTGATCAGTGATGTCAAATGATTAAAATGTGGACAGAGGCTGCATACATTATCGTGTATGAGTAGCCTTCCATTAGTCAAATATTTCCTTTTATAATCTGTAAAGAGAGTAAAGTACTGTTAAACAAAGGTTTGGACTGGCACTCATTATGCTAAGCCTGTCAGACCCTTTTAAAGATCTCCTCCCCCACCCTCTACTGTTTAGATTTATTTTGGATTTTTTTTCTTCTCAGACTGAATTAATGCAGAATAGAGCTAAATGTTTGAGATGGACAGAGGAGTACAAATTAAGTCAGTTCTTATCAAAATGCACCCATTCCTGGTGATTCAATCTGTCTAGACTGGAGAAGGCACAATGAGAGGAGCTCCTTTGCTACTTGAACTTCCTGCTCCAGCAGCACTCTACTCACCTGGGGTTTGAGCCTCCCAAGGTCAGGCCATTTGCCTGTGTGACCTGAGAGCACAGCCTAGAGTCAACCTCAGTGGACTTAGGTGTTCAGAGTGATCTGCTTGGTCTTGCTCTTGAAACTTTCAATGCAGCATCTCAGCCTTGTCACTCCAGAATAATTTCTGTTTTAGAATGGTTATTTAAAAGTGCTTTAATTTTTAAGTTGGTGTAAGGATATTGGCCATGGTAAGCCCATCCTTCGGTGATAAATATTGTTGCTACTAAACTCTCTTCTGTCACTCTCTCCTCCCAGTCCCAGTCACAATTTCTAGTGTGAGAAGATCAAATAAAGGGTGCTTTGTTAGCCAGGAGAATGGATTTGGGGACTGGGGAGCAGTTGCAATGAAGGGAAAATTGGGAGCTCCACCTTAAACAACATTCTGAAGTAGAAATTTGTCTTCCATTGCATTTGCAGTAACTCCTACTGTCTTCTTCCCTCAGAATTTCTGTGGTGTCTCAGGGTTCCTCGCTTAATTTCTTATTTTTCTCTCCACCTATGCAAGGCTTGCTTTTGGAAAAGAACGTCAGCAGAGATAAAATTCATATATATGAATGGTGAGTGATTGAGGAAAGATTCAGTGCTCTTGCCCTCCCAGGAGTAGATACATTTTGACTAGGAAAGAAGTATTAAACCTCTCCCTTAGAATGAAAACTCCTTCAGGGAAATGGGAGGGGAAAGAAAATAATTTACAAATTCTGAGCTACTGGATTACTTTAATCCTTACTATAACCCTTCAGAGTGAAGTAATTGTGGAGTTTGAGATTCATACTCTGATCTTTCTACTACTGTATACTCAAATGTCATTATTCACCTTTGAGTCCTCCCACAGTACCTGGCCCAATTACTAGATTAATTTATACTAGACCCCCCAATATATATATATATATTATGTATAATATATATATATATATATATATATATATATATATATATATATCTCCCTACCTACCTATTATTTACTTACCCTATTACCTATCTAGCTATGTGCATATGACTATATATGTATCAATCAGTAACTCCAAATATACACACATACATGGATAATGATGGGAATACAATAAGGTTCATTATTCTATTGCTTCTATTTCTGTAATGATTTGAAATTTTCTATAATAAAAAGTTAAAAGTATATAAAATATTTTAAACTTATATGAAATAAACAAAAATTTTTTCCCTCCAACACCTCTGAAAATGATACCAGACTTTTTTTTTCAGGTAACCTGTGTTCTAATAATCTGAAAGCAAACTAATTTTTCCCATTATTCTTGAAGATCTCTAAAATCCCTTTGCTTAAGAATGAGATTAAAATATTCTTAGATAATAACATAATATTTGAAAAGACAAATGGTAACAAGGAAGCATTTTTGGAAATAAGATAATCCAACTTCTGTAACAGACAGCCCAAATCTCAGTGGCTTGGTATGATGAAGGTTTATTTCTTATTCATGTTCTAATACAGCTTTCTACCTGTGATCATATAGTAATCAGGATCCTTCTATCTAAATGCCTCTACTACCTGAGTCTAGGGTGAAAAACAGATTGTTGAGGATCATGCAGAAGTTTTTAGAAGCTGATCTAAATTAAGCTACACGCTTCACTTCCTGCATCTCATTGGCCAGAACTCAGTCACATGATCCCAGCTAATTGCAAGGGAGTCTGGGAAATGTGGTGTTTCTGTGTGTGCAGGAGGAAATTGAGTACAATATTGTTTCTGTCACGAAGAACTAGAAGTGCTCTTCCTACTTCACCCTTGACGTATTCTGATTCTCCCCTGACTTACCCTCATTCCCCAATGACTTACCTTCATTCTCTATATTCCCTTGAAAATAAGAAACATTTCAGCCTTGATCTTTGAGTTTTTCATGAGGGGTGTCCCTGTTCCATCAAAGTGGTTTTGTTACTCTTTTCTTATCAGTCTTGGCTCCTATAACTTATATTTTAATTTAGTAAATCTTTCCCAGCCCAACCATTTTTAAAATTTACTCTCCAAGGATTCCATTGCCATACAGTCACCACTGCTGGGAAAACTCTTGTTATCTCAAGTGAATTACTCAGCTTTTCCCACCTTGTCCAAATTACATGTTCTTGGTGCATAATTCCCCACTGCTCATCATCTTTCTAAGTCATGAGGATGTGTGATGTCTTTGTGTCCCACAGACACTCACCCTTGAGGGAAATCTGCTCATTATCAAGGGCAGGGTCACAATGAATCACTGAGAGATCCACCATTGTGAGCAGACATTTGGTGTGAAGGGCTACTTTACTCAGACCCTGAAAAACAATATTCCCCATTTGTTTATGAAGTAGCTTATTGGATACACACAGTGTGGTCATAAATGCTCTCCTATTCTCTGAATGCTTGCTTTTGGTCATGAACTGGCACACACTCAAGGAAAAAATGACAATGTGCCTCTCTGGACACTTTTGGTCCATTTTCGTGAATATATTCAAACAAAATGAAATTGCCTGGCTCTTTATAATATGTCCTTTAGTGTGCTTGAGCTTGTAAAATTACCCCCAAGGATGACAAATTGTAAACATCGTGCCGGTTCAAGGTCTGTTTCAGTGTTCTGCCGACACTCACCCTTCCTAGAAACATTTAAAGTGTTTTAGGAAAATGAAGCTGGGCAAACAGGCTTATCAGGAGCGATAATAAAAAAAAAATCATTGATTCTAATTAGGAGCGTCACATATATAGAAACAAAGCTGCTTTTGTATAGTGGAAAATCTACCTGTTCTCTGAAACACAGAGTGCTTTCCAGTGGCTTAAGATAATCATGCTGGCTGACAAACTTTCAGGGCCCTGACCTTTTGGCCCATCTCAAGTGATTCAGCTGTGCTTGTCCAAACTTGTCACAGGCGTTGGTGGGAGGTGTGCTGGGATACAAGTTGTTATAAAGGTGTGACAATGAAACAGGAGCCATTTTCTATTTCTGGAAGTCCCAAACTGCATCAGAAATCGAGGTAGCAAGTTCTTGAGACAAGGACTGAGTTGTAATTACCTCTAGCTATCTCTGTAGCAAGTGTTTTCTCTCAATAGCATCATCATTGGCAATGGCGCCAGCAGCTCAGGCTATCTGGATGAGCCTGATCCTGCTCCATTGTGTGCCCAGGAAGACTAGCTTTCTACGATAGCCCTGGTTTTGTGCTATGTGCATGGAATGGGACCTTTATGATGGAACCAGTTAAGGAAAGAATGTGTAGTATAATCTGAACAGATAATGGAGAAATAACTAATTGTTTACTGTATTGAGATAGTAAATAAAAATGAACAACTGTGTTACTGCCACTTTCTGGAACTCAGAACTTCAGAAAAAATGAATTTTACTAGACCACAGCGTCAGGAACATAGATCTTAGCAGATCAATGGACAGTTTAGTTCAAAATTAAGAGTACATGTTGACCATTTGGAGTGTCAATGATTTATTTTCAAGGAAGAGTTTCATAAAAGGCATTTTTAGTTGCTTGATTGTATATTTCCTTCAAAGATTGCTTGCTGATTACTATCAGTGAGTAATAGGGTTTGGCAAAAATAAATAAATATTTTAAAGCCCATTGTGTTCTGAACAACTAATGCTGCTAAGTATCTTGATGGGCTCCTGCTGCACTTGTCAAACAGCTGTGCCTCAGAGTGAAATACTGAAGTTGGGATCTCACTTAACCAAAATCAGAATAGGCTTAATTGAAGGTGTCTGCAATGGGGGACAATTTAAAATTCTTAAATACAGATTTATGCATTTTTTAAAAAATTATACCGACCGTCTCTAATTCACTTTATTTTGTTTCTTCATTCATTTTACTCAGATACTATATAAAAATCAAAATAATAATAAAAATTGTGTTAATATGGAGAAAATTATAAGGTTATTTGTATAATTGTTTCACATAAATATATTTTAGATGTTTAAATATTTGGTTTACATTTACATTTTAATGCATCATTAACCTAATTATATGTGTGCATGCTCTTTTTTTTTTTTTGGCATGTTCTTTTTGATCTCTAAATGTGACCCTGCAGTGCAAACAGAAAGGAAGTTCTCTGGTGACTATATCTACTTGACTCATACAGCTACTTATTGAACAACTCTTTCATGTTAACCTCTTTTCTAGGCCATGGGGATATAGCAGTGAATAGATCAGTCTCAATGCTCCCTGTCCTTTTGGAGCTTATATTCTCTAGGGGGAGATAGTAAATAATGTGGCTATTAGGGGGAAGAAAGTTTCAGGCAGAGAGGACAGCAAGTGCAGGATTGTTGGCCTGGCATGTTCTAGAAACATCGAAAAGGGGGTGGCTGGAGTAGAGTGAAGGAAGAAGAGAGAGAAGAGGAGTTAAAAAAAAAAATGAGGGTTTTATTGTTCAGGGCCTTGTCTAAAGAAGATGGTTTTGAGTAGAGGAGTGATAAGATCTTATTTATGTTTTAATACAATCACTGTGCCATTTGGAGAGTAAAGCAGGAAAACCAAACGTCCATGAGTGGGATTATTGCAGTTGTCTTCTCTTTGGTCTTCCTTCTTATGTTCAGTGTTGGAAGTTGGGATAAACAGTTGGATTCTGGCTATATAAACATAGACAGGCCTGACAAGATTTCCCAATGAATTGGATATGGGGTGACAGGGGTGACCCCAATGTTTGGCTTGCATATCTGGAAGGATGGGAGTTACCTTTAACTGAGATGGGGTGATTGTGGAAGGTTTAGGGAGGAAGCAGAGTTTGGTTTTAGACTTGTTAAGTTTGAGGCGCCTGTGATTGAGTCTCAAATGGTGATTCTGGAGATCAGAAAAGTCTAGACTGATATAATTTGGGGGATTACCTGTGAATGAATAGTATTTAAGGTTATGAGAATGGCTGGCCTGATTTAAAGTGAAATTAGAAGTAGAGTCATGAAAAAAGTTATGTTTGTCCTCTTTACCAAACACTGTGTATCTCCTTTGCCCCAATGCCACCTGCCTTTCATGTATCCAGGAGAATTTCAAGGGATCATTGAAGATAAAAAAGGAGAGGTTGAGGAGGTTGTTCCAGGTTGGCCTGCCATTGGAGTACCTGTATTTTTGTTTCCAGACTAGAAGATAAGCAATGGGAAACAAGGAGGACAGACTTCAAGATAATAAGTATGTTTCTAACATCATAGTCTCATGGTCTTATATTCTTGATATTAACAACAGGATCTATATATCTTAGTTCAGACAGAACTTAACAGTGTATAAAGACACGCTCTGAAAAGTAATATTGTCAGTTGTACCAGTGGGGTGACATTGAGATGACAAGGAGTCTAGGAACAGACTGGATGAATTCTTGGTCATCACTGTGTTGAGGGTATTTATAAAGTAATAGGTAGTTTTGCTTTTGTTTTCCCCCCTTAATTTTTAACAGTGAGATGCTGAAGTTCTGTCTTTTAATAAATTAATCTATCAGTGAATTTGAAGGCATCTTGTGTTCTGGAATGTATCTTTTCAATTGCTTGGCTGACTTCTATTTAGAGAGCTTGCTCCAAGAATGTCTCTGTGGTGTTGATAAGGAACAATGTGAAATGGCAACTCTTTGGAGGCTCTTAGGGGTTGTACTCAGATTCACATTCTCAATCAGTTGTGTGAAAGGCTCAGAGGCTCTGTTCATGGTCACTGAAGCCCAATGAGTGTGGGAATAACTTTAATTTTAAGATTACACGATTATATTTCTTTTTACTGTAGGAACAGCTTCATGAAAAACCTTTGTGTTCCATGTATTGGGTTTGTTTACTGTGGACCATGAGATCTAGGGAACAAAACCTTACATTTTGGCTTTTGGAAAATTTTATGGTGTTCATGTCTGTGGCAATAAAACTTCTTTGGCTCCAACAGGATGTCTCTTTGTTTGACTGAAGTGTTATGGCATATCTCCATCCAGAGAAGGGTTAGGCATTTTTTTCCTCTTTAGATTTACTTCTTCCTTCTGTTGTTTCCCAACTCTTCCTATCTTTCTAGCATCTACTCATTCCTTTTGCTTTTTCCTTGCTATGCAAAGCTATTGAGGGTAGCTACAAAGAAATAATGGAGGTTTTTTAAAAATATATTTTATTGATTTTTTACAGAGAGGAAGGGAGAGAGATAGAGAGTTAGAAACATCGATGAGAGAGAAACATCGATCAGCTGCCTCCTGCAACCTCCTACTGGGGATGTGCCCACAACCAAGGTACATGCCCTTGACCGGAATCGAACCTGGGACCCCTCAGTCGCAGGCCAACGCTCCATCCACTGAGCCAAACCGGCTACAGCAATAATGGAGGTTTTAACAGAGCTTAAAAGCTGTGTGTGTGTTTCTACCCAGTGACAGTGAAAGAAAGAATATTCAGTGCTTCAAAATAGTGAACATTTAATATTTAAGTCCATATCTTAGGGAGTTATGTCTGTTTTGGGGCTTGTTATTTTCTCTAGCAAGGTGAACTATTGTACCACTTAGGACCAGGTTTCACAACTTTACAGTATTGACATTTTGGACCAGATAATTCTTTGTTGATGAGGTATTCTCTTGGGCATTGTAGATGTTTAGCTGCATCCATGGCTTCTACCTAGTAGATGCTAGTAGCACACATTCTACTCCCAGTAGTGACCAAAATGTCTCCAGGTATTGCTATGTATATTGGTTGGGAACCACTGAGTTAAGGGACCCTGAATTTATCAGCTGTATCCATGTAGAGGCAGGGTAGTTATTTTGAGAGTATAGCCAGTGTCTGAAATACAAATACTTGGCTTAAAAATAAAACAAAGACAAAAATCTTCACTTGGCATTGCCAGGTGAGAACTTATGAGACCTCTACTTCTTCCCTGGCTTCACTGAGGACCCTGGCCATGACCTTTGCAACTTATGATGAGTAGTTGATGAAGAAGTAATCCTTTATGTGTCTAGGAATATAGTAGGAACTGAAGTAAATTATTCCAAGTATCTAGTTGTCACTGTGATTTCCTTTTCTTATGAAAATATTCATGTAAATGGGGGGTTTGTATCCTGTCCTAATACAATGGTTGTGTTTAGAATTTATCCTTTTCTGCTGGGGGAAGCATCTAGACTAGAAATTGTGATAGTCTAAGGCAGAACTCTAGCCTTAGATGAGAATAATCCTTATCAGTGTTCAAATTCTCATGAATTTATAGTGTTGAAAATACACAGAAATTTAGAAGTCCAAATTTGCAGTTTCACTATGTGTCCTTGAGGTGCTCTGCCTCTTTATTCTAAAGTGAATCCTATTTCACTCTTCCACTTAGAATAAGTCACCAAAAGGGTGCACTGTTGGTGCTCAAGATGGCACTAAATATAATGACTCATTAACAGGAAAGGGAGTTCTCTTTTCATCACAACCCAATTTGATAAGAAAAGCAAAAAGAACCTTGAGCTCTACAGCTGTGTCAAGACAGCGGTATTCAGTTTTACCACATATATATGTTTTTCAGGGCTTTTGAGATTTACCTGTTTTGTTTTGTTTTTAAAGAGCTAATTTGAAGCAGTTTAAAAAACAGATTTTTGGATCTTCATCAGGAAAGGTATCAGTAGTTACAGTATTCTACTAC
This sequence comes from Myotis daubentonii, assembly GCF_963259705.1. Classification (NCBI taxonomy): domain Eukaryota; kingdom Metazoa; phylum Chordata; class Mammalia; order Chiroptera; family Vespertilionidae; genus Myotis; species Myotis daubentonii. The sequence continues at coordinate 33,806,548 of NC_081850.1, forward strand.
CCCAGAAGAATAGTTTCCAAAATGTAAGACACTAATTTTTTAGTTGATATGTTCCACTCAGAAGACTTTTTGAGTGAAGATGGGGTTTGGAGATATTTTATGTCGAATGATTAGTGACAATGATAATAGACACTGACAAATGAAAGGAGCCTTATCTGGTTTATACAGAATCATAAGAAGCCCACTATGCTCATGATGGAAGAACATTAAGTAGGAAAAGCTGTATTTGGACATTTACTATTGGACCCTGAGAATAAAAGAGTTTTCGTGATTTGAGGTAGACTGTAAGGAAGTTGAACTCTACCCAAGATAATAACATCTTCCATAGGACAGGGCTTCAGATTTACAAAGCACTATCCCATGCATAACCTCATTGGTGTCTCACAATAATCTTTTGAGGTAGAAAAGGTGGTTACAGTTTTCATTTCCAGTTTAAAATGAGGGAACAGTTCACATGTCTTTATCTAAGGTTATATAACCAGTAAATACTGGATTGTACACCAGGACTGCTGGATAAGAACATTTTTTTCCACTCTACCACAGCCTTCCATGAAGTTACTGGGAGTTATGTTTACTCCATCCCACACTATGCTGTTTTCCAGGGCTCTCCATCCTAATTTTTCCCTTCATCTCACTAGGACAGTGAAATTGCATAACTCTGTTTATTTTACAGCTAGAGAGTCCCTGGAGGAGCACTATGTACATAGACCGTGTAGAATTTCATCCAATGGGCAGTTTCTCTGCCGTGTTAGTTAAAATTGTACAGTGATAGAGTCAATGAGTAAAATGGCTCTCAATGCCTGGGAACTTTATAAGAACCAGTTTTTCTTCTCCCTCCTCAGTATTATATCACTTAAACATCATATAACTCAATGATACTACTACAAAAATGGCTGCTCAAGTTCTGCTAAATTAAAAGAAAAGGCAACACTGGTTTTATTTCTTTGATTAAAGAATGACCCTGGTATCTGACACCAAATCATTTCAACTTGTTAAAAATGATGTAATTTTTCCCTTTTGAATTTGGTTATTCTGGAAAAAGCACATTTTTACTTAACACAAAACTACATATCTCCGAACCATGGTATCAAGGAGCAATGGAAGTGAGCTTGTTTTTTATCATTTGTTTTCCTAATTAGTCAGGCGTCTTTTATTCTATTTGGTTGTATATCCTTCCCCTTTTAAAAATAAAGTAATACACTTTCTCATGTTCTCCAGAAGTTATTTGTCCTCTTTTCTTGAGTGATTGATTTTGTGGGACCAGAATTGCACGTAAGGAGATAAGTTTAGTGATGAGGATAGTGTGTGGTTTAACAGGTCAGCCCTGTCATGGAGTGAGGCCAGTTAAGATAGAAGGAATATGACCCTTGTACCTTTATACTCCCTCACTTGTTCTGCTTTCTCTTGTTAAGAAATTTGATTCTTATTACCAACATATAGTAGAAAGGAAACAAAGGAAGAGTAAGAATACCACAATGTATTTTTTTAAATTAAATTTTACATCTTTTTAAAACATTCCTCTATAGCAAGCATGTCAAACTCACGGCCCGTGGGACACCTGTGGCCACAACAAATATTTTTTGTGACCCAGCCAATATAATGGTGTGTAAGAGATGTTTAATAAAAAGTTTGTAACTTAATTTTTACAATAACTAGAGGCCTGGTGCATGAAATTCATGCGGGAGGGGGGGTCCCCTCAGCCCAGCCTGCACCCTCTCCAATCCGGGACCCCTCAGGGGATGTCCAACTGCTGGTTTAGGCCTGATCCCCTAAAGCAGCAGTTGGACATCCCTCTCACAATCAGGGACCACTGGCTCCTAACTGCTCACCTGCCTGCCTGCCTGATTGCCCCGAACCGCGGTCCCCCCCCCCCCCCCGCTGGCCTGGTTGCCCCCAACTGCCCCCCCTGCCAGCCTGGTTGCCCCTAACTGCCCCTGCTGCTGGCCTGGTCGCCCCCAACAGCCCCCCTCTGCTGGCCTGGTTGCCCCCAACTGCCCTTCCCCTGGTCGCCCCTCACTGCCTGCCCCCTTGCCGGCCTGGTCGTTCCCAACTGCCCCCCCGCCAGCCTGGTCACCCCCAACTTCCCTCCTTGCCGGCCTGGTCACCCCATGCAGCCTGCTGTTTGGTCGTTACTATTACTGTGATAGCGTTCCAGACAATTTGCCTATTCCTCTATTATTAGTATAGATCAGTGGTCGGCAAACTGTGGCTCGCGAGCCACATGCGGCTCTTTGGCCCCTTGAGTGTGGCTCTTCCACAAAATACCGACTTCTGCGCATGGGCCACGAAGTTTCATTCGCACTGTACATGTGTGTCCACACGTGGTATTTTGTGGAAGAGCCACACTCAAGGGACCAAAGAGCCGCATGTGGCTCGCCAGCCGCAGTTTGCCGACCACTGGTATAGATTATTAATAACAAACTACAATGTTCACTAATGACTGATTACTATAATCATGTTGTATTCATTTCCCTTACGCACCTTACGTGCAGGCACACTATTTCTCTCTGCTAATCCTAGCAGTGAATGTTTTAGCAGCTGATTGCCACGTCATTAGTTTTGTAATGACTTGTTTGGTGTGTGCAACAGGAAATATTTTGCTTTTGGAGAACAAGAAAAATAGGTTTATTTGTGTTATGCGTATTAATTTGTGCAGTTTCATTCAGTGTCTGGTCAGTTAATGTTCAAGAAAAATTAATTTTTATTAAAATGTTCTATTATTTTATGTTAATGATTACTCATTTATTTCAGCCCTTTGTATTCAGCATATCTCTATCGAAATAAACCTACATTTCTATGAAAATTGAAGCTTTTGTTTTTTTGCAGCCCACATAAACTTAAACCTTATTTATTTGTCCTGTGTTAGCCTTTGAGTTTGACGTGCTTGCTCTATAGTGTGCATTATTTTGTTGTTGCAAAATCCAGTATGTAAGGCAGAATGAGTGGTCTTATTATTTTTATTTTATGGGCTAGGAAACTGAGGCTGAGATTTTTGTGAGAGAATTGCCCAAGTTAATCAATTATATGACAGATTGTTTTTATATTGTGATGTAAATGTTATTATTTTTACCAGCAGTAATATTAGGAATTTGAAGGTAAAAACACATTTTAAGCAAATTAAATTCTTTGTGGAAGGAGGTGATATATAAATAAAATGCAATCAACCTTTAAAAACATATAACTATAAACATAGTTCTGTTCATACTTAATATGCAACTTTTTGTGTTCTACAAAACAGAAATCAATTGAAATTAGGTTTGGAAGGGGCTTAGAGAGTCAAACCAAATCTTGGAACAGGACTTTTTTATGGGTTGAATTGTGTCTCCCCAAAAAGGATATGTTGAGTTCATCAACCCCAGTGCTCAGAATGTGACCTTACTTGGAATAGGGTCTTTATAGAGGTAATGATGTTAAAATGAGGTTATTAGTGTGGGCCCTAATACAATACGACTGGTATCCTCATAAAAAGGGAAAAGTTGGACCCAGAGACAGCCTTGAACAAAAGGAGATGTGAAGATGAAGTCAGAGGTTGGAGTGACGCCCCTGCATGCCAGAGATTGGCACTGAGGCTCACAGAACTGATCCTCCCCGCAGCCCTCAGAAGGAACTCATCCTGCTATCTCCAGAACTGTGAGACAGTTTGTTTTAAGCCACCCAATTTGTGGTAACTTGCTACGGCAGCCCTAGGAAACTGATACAGACTTCCCTCTGTGCTGGCCTTCAACAAGCTGCTGCAGGTGTGCCACTGCCGCTGCCTCTGTTCCTTCTGCTGTCATAACTATGATACGCCATGCGGCGGGATACTGGACTTGATTTTGAAGGCAATGGAGAGCCACTGGAATATATTAAGAGGAGGAGGAAAGGATCAAAACTGCATGTTTTTTAAATATATATTTTTATTGATTTCAGAGAGGAAAGGAGAGGAAGAGAGAGATTGAAACATCAATGATGAGAGGATCATTGATCGGCTGCCTCCTGCCTACTGGGGATCAAGGCCGCAACCCAGGCATGTGCCCTTGACCAGAATTGAACCTGGGACCCTTCAGTCCACAGGCCAATGCTCTATCCACTGAGCCAAACCAGTTAGGCCAAACCTGCGTTTTAAATGCTCACTTTGGCTGCACTGTGGAGAATGGATTTGGAAAGTATGGTGTGGGCAAGACCACATTTTATACTGGTCCATTCGTGAGATGATGAGTGCACAACCTAAGGCGAAGCACTGAATTTATCATTCTCCTTAGGTTTCCAAGATGTGAATAAGTACAGCCTCATGTACCCAAATTCTCTCTTAGCCTGCGTGCCAGGGCAGGGTGGACCAGATGTCTCTTGGTGACATGCATCAGAACTCCAAATATACTTGTAGTACATGTTTTCTGAAGCAGAACTCATAGTAATTTGGGGAATATCAAATTCTGCCCAGGACACAGGCATCCCACACTTGGAGTTCTGCATGCAGGTTTGTTTACTGTCTTGCAGCAGTATGTGAGAGCTAACCTGGAGAGACAAATGAGTGAGCTTCTAGGAAAAACTAAATTAGGAGTCTCTCTATATTTGATTCATGATCCCTGGTATTTTATGTCTCCTTTTGATCATGGTTTTTACTAGGTGAAGAAGTATGATCTTATAGCAAGTGATAAGACAGAAGATTTCAATAAGTTAGAAATTAGATTGAGTTAGAGCCATCTCGATAGTTTTAAGGCCCATTTGTACTATATAGAGTTGGAAGAAAGAAATGCTGCAGGGGCCTTAGTTCATATCCAATTAATCTCTCAGGGTAATTTGTTTACTGGATTATGCTGCCAGACCTATGAGTTGCTTTCTTCAGGGGTGAGGGTTAGTTGATGAAGCGATTTATTATGTTTCAGTTACACAGCATATCAATCTTGCTCATGGAAAATGTTAACCATGTCCCTTCTCTATCATTCATCTTCCACTTCCCCCATTCATGATTCCCAGCCCCCATCAGTAATTCTTGTATCACAGAAGGATATCTCATTAGGAATAGTCCAAGGTTAGTGAATGACATGGCTCTGTGTGTTGCTACAGGATTTTTAAAAGAATTTATTACTCAGAACTGCAAGAGGGAATTAGCATTTAGGTAAAATATTACAGAGTTGAAAGTGGATCCTTCCTTTGCTTCATTTGTTTTTATTTTCATATCTCTCAGTGCATCAGCTCTCCCTTCTTTAATCAGCTGGTATCCTGCTGTGTAGAACAATCTGTGGGCTCCTCGGTGTCATACTGATACCCTGTTTTTAAAGTTACGAGCTATTTCTAATGTGCAAAAAACTATAAGAATGATATAGAAAATATTCAAATAGACCAATGGAACAGAATAGAGCTCAGAAATGACTCATAAATAAATAGAAAAATCATATTTCAGAATTCTGTCTTTTTCCTTAGTTGGGTTGTGGGCCTTCCTAATACTTTGGAGGATGATGCAAACTTGGTACCATTGGGTTCTTCGGACATGATCCCAGTAAACTCCCCATATTGGTTATAGTGAGGACATAATGGGGAGATATTTTTGACATTGAGCAAAGTGCTTTACATCCTGCAATAACAGCACAGCACAATACCCATAGTTATATTTATTCAAAAATATTTTATCCTGGCAAAGTATTTTGGTCAGTGTAACTTTTGATGTCTTTAGTCAAAAATTCCAGAAGAAGGAAGAAAATAGCAGAGATGGTTATGGGGGACCCTGCCCCCATCTTTCTTCTCACTGAAGGGTGCACAGTTGATCTGTAAGAGAAAATGACAAAAGCATCAGGTGAGCTCACCTTCTGCTTGCAGGTGAGCCTGAAGCCCAGGATTTCATTTAGGCCAATGTTTGTCCCTGTTCATTTTTACAGGGTTAATAACCTGTTAATGTTATAGGTCTTCATTCAAGCAGACGCTCACACATACCTTTCTATTCAACCTGGAAGGATTTTATCCATTTGTCCCTTAATCTACAGTAGGGGCAAGCTTGATTCCAAGTGGCTTTGGATGACAAAGAATATTATTTTTTTAGAGAGAATATTTTATTGAACTTGTAACAGCATAAACTAGAAGCCAGTTACATGATCAAGTTTAGAAATAATGTATTTTGTGTAGTTTATAATCCTTTACAAATAGAAAATCCGTACATCGAATCTATGCTGATTCAATTTGAGGAATCTTCAGTATAAACAATTTTGACAAAGTCTTTGAGATACAATTGCTTTTTGGTTTACCGCAATACTTTTTGTTATATTGTATGTCTTGTAAATTCCAATAACGTACCTGTAGGTTCCTCTTGCAAACAGAACCCTCCACAGTGAGTGAGGAGTGACTTCATTTTAGCTTCTTCCACCTTTTGTTCCCTTTCCTCCATTAGTTTATAAGCTGTCTTCCCCCAACTCCATCTCTCCTTCTCCCTCCAGCCTTGTTTAGAAGGCTAGATCGTATCTCACATTAACTCCTAAACTCAGGGAGATGTAGTCTCCAGTATAAGAAAACTCAGATTAAAGATATCTTTTATTAAAGATAAAATAAGGAATTTTTATTTTATCCCTTTAGCCACTAGATAGATTTAAGTAAGTACTCAGCCCCCTAAACCCCTTTCCCAACCCACTTTGTAAAAATTATAAATGGTAAGTAACTGAATTGAAGAAAGGGCCATTGAGGACGTAGAGTTCTGGAGTTATTCATAGAGTGAATGCATTAGTTTTGTTTTTGGTGTGAGTTAACAATACAAATGACCTTTCAGTGGAAACTATTCCTGGACTAGGTGTAGTAATGATTCAGTCTGTGTCTTTATAACACAACTGGTAGGGAAAAAAAAGAATCTAACATCCATATTTACCTTAGTCTAAAAGCAGTTAGTTAACAAATCGTCTGGTTATTTTAGCACTATGTAGAAACAGATTTCAAGTCACTTTTGGTGATTCAAGAAAGTTTTTTTTAGAATTATCAATTTAATTTTTTTTTTTTTTTTGGTAAATAAACCTACCTTTTTATTTTTTCTTAATTTCCCTTCAAAATATATTTCTCTTCTGCTTTGCATTTGAATATATTCCTGTTATAATAAAATCCATAATAGAGATTTGTTTTTCTTTAAGTACAGGTTACTATGTATAAAGAAAACACAGCAAAAAGCAAAGAACTCAGATATAGGGATAAATTCAATTAGGTTTGATTCCTTGCGATGTCACTTGCTGATTCTGAAATCAAGAAAACTACTTAACTCCTCTGAGCCTTAGTTTCCTAGCTTGCAGAAGGAAGATAGTAAGACTTTATGAATTTTGGGGAGCGTGAAGAGAAGTAATGGAGAACAACAACTCCAAGCAATTAGTAGGGGCTCACTTCTTATGTGTTAGTTCCTTTTTCTTTTTGTATGAGCAGATTGAGGTTCAGCTCAGTTTAGCTGAAGTGTAGATGGATTCATTCAAAGTGAAATGAATTTATAGCAAATTTATGTTTGTCATTCATTCCCTCTGAGGAAAATCACAGAAGTGAAATGTTGTATTCAAGAGAACAGAATTGTTGGCAGAGGAGAGATTAGAACCCATATGTCCCCCTTTCTCATTCATTGATCCAATAAGCCTTACCCTTGAATTCTATAAAACATAGCATCCACCTAAACAAACCTCCCAATCTAGTCACCAAAGAGATATGAGCAAATATGATCTCTATCTACTTGGATATCAGATTAGTTTTAACAATTTGTTAATTAAGACAAAGTTATACTATGTATAATTTGTATGTCTGTGGTTATCATGAAACTCATTGGTATCTCTCCTGAAATTTAAGTGTTTAGAATTTGGGTGTTTTCTTGAGATGCATGAGATGGCACCCAGTTACAAAGTTTATTACCAGGGAACAGATTGTCCTAAGGGTGTGTGCACTTACAATTGTTCAGCTATTAGCAGATTTCACCCCCATAGGCAGTTGCACTGATTTGCATTAACCATGAGAGTGCTAATTTCTCCCACACCTCACCAACACAGTATATCAGCAAATGCTTTAATATTTGCAAATGATTGTCTTTTTAAGAATTCAGTGACCCATTTTGATTTTCTCCCTTTTTCTTAAGCTCCTCCATCCTTCCTGCCATGGTCCTTCCCCATCTCTTTCTGTCCATGATCTGGTGTTTTTGGTTGAGATTTTAGATTGCTTAAATTCCTTTACTGGGAAGCATCCAGTTAAAACAGCAGTTCTCAACCTGTGGGTTGCGACCCCTTTGGGGGTCAAACAACCCTTTCACAGGGGTCGCCTAAGACCATCGGAAAACACATATATAATTACATATTGTTTTTGTGATTAATCACTATGCTTTAATTATGTTCAATTTGTAACAATGAAAATACATCCTGCATATCAGATATTTACATTACGATTCATAACAGTAGCAAAATTACAGTTATGTAGTAGCAACAAAAATAATTTTATGGTTGGGGGTCACCACAACATGAGGAACTGTATTAAAGGGTCACAGCATTAGGAAGGGTGAGAACCACTGACTTAAAAGATGACCTAAAAGGACCCAAATATGAGACATTCAATGAGGATGGTAAAAGTGATGAATCACTCCCCCAAATTAGTTAATTATGAAATATGGATCCAACACATGGTTGACCTAAAATTCCTAGGGTTAACATAAATTAGCTATAAATTCCCATCTACACTAGATTGGGATTTTAAGAGGAGAGGCCTCAAGAATATTGAAGAATTGATAAGGCCTTCTGGTCAACTTATCCTATTGTGACCAATAAATATATCTTTGACCTCATATGACTTGAAATTCAAAGGTGTTTAGCAATACCAAGTCCAGCACATCCATTACAATCTAGGAGATTTGTAGGTGTCCCAAGTTAACTTCACTGCTGGGTTAGGAAATGAGCTAAGGATGCCTCCTGTAAGCTTCCTCAAGACTAATATCCATTCTCTTATTTTACCATTCCTCATGGTACCATAGAAGGCCACGCTCGTAATAAGCATTTGTTCCTTGTCAATTTAGAATGCGCTAAAAAACAAGTGACTTTGAATTCAGGGCCAAAACCCTGTGTTCCTTTGTGTGTCTCAGTCACTCCGGTGTTCCAACTTTGGAAAGCCCTTGCCAGGCCTGCGTAGGGAACACTGAATTAGTCCTTCTCTGCCCTCCACATGCCTTTGTCCTCCCTTCCTATGCACTTTTCAAGAGCTGTTAATGCTCATTGCAAACATTAGGGTCAAGGTAATTGACTTTTCAGTATTTTTCCAGTAGGAACATTGATTCATTGTTTTAACTTTTTTTTTTTAGGCAGCAAAGCATAGTGATTAAAAGCATGGACTTTGAGCCGGATGAGCTGGGTTTAAATTATCTCTCTGCCACTTAGCATGTTGCTTATACACTCTGTCCCTCAGTTTTCTGATCTGTAAATGAGGATAATTATATATACATACATATATATATATATATATATATATATATATATATATATACATACATACATACATACATACATATGTGGGTGGGTAACTTAATGAAGTGCCTAAGTTATATTAAGTGGTCTGTATGCTTATTATTAATAATAAGATTGTTTTTATTTCAGACATTAAGGATAAGTGGAAAAAATATTTACTGTGTACAACTCTTGCAAACATTTTACACATATTAACTTTACTTACAATAACTCTATGGATATTATCATCCTCTTTTTATATATGGAACCTAAGAGTGCTTTGCATGAAACTTCTCTTCACAGAACATGCAGTCTAGTGACTATACATGCTGGCAGTAGTAATAGTGTGAGCCCCTGCAATAGCAGTAGCAGGAATAATACCAGAGAGGCTGTAAGAGGGCACATTATATATCAGGTGCCATGCCCACCACTTCACGTGCCTTGTAAGGAAGGTGCCATTAGAATTCCTGCAAATGAAGAATCTGAGAAACACAGCTGCTACCAAAGGTGGGTCCCATGTGGCCAAGCCATATTTTGAGCCTTAACCTGTTTGATTCCAGTGTCCTTAGCCTTAATGCCACCCTGAGTGCCTCCAGTTGGGACTGCATGCCTAGACCAGGTGGCCTGGGTATATCAGGTAGGACAGCAGTGTGGGTTCATCACACTGGGAAACTTGCCTTTTTTTTTCTACCCTAAGCCCTCGCTTATTTGAGTCTGCCTGGGAAGCCTCGTTGTTTTTTTTGAAAATATACATATATTTTTCATATATATACATATATATGAATGTATTTTTATTGATTTCAGAGTAGAAGGGAGATGGAGAGAGAGATAGGAACATCAATGATATGAGAGAGAATCATTGATCTGCTGCCTCCTGCACACCACCTACTGGTGATTGAGCTTACAACCTGGCCATGTGCCCTTGACCAGAATCAAATCTAAGATCTTTCAGTCCATAGGCTGATGCTCTATCCACTGAGCCAAACCAGCTAGGGCTTTCTAAATAGATTTTTATTGATTTTAGAGAGGGAGGGAGAGGAAGAGAAAGATAAGAAATATCAATGATGAGAGGAAATTGTCAATTGGCTGTCTCTTGCATGCCCCTACCTCATGTTGTGGGCTCCATCCCACAAAATTTTGGCATGTGCCTTGACCAGGAATCGAACTGTGACCTCCTGATTCATAGGTCAACGCTCAACCACTGCACCACACCAGCCAGGCAAGCCTCTATTTTTTAAGACCCAAAGAAGGTTACAATACAAATTTTCCTGTGACATGCTACAGGAACTGTAATCAATTCTTTTTTGTTTTGTTTTCAAATGTAAGTCAGTTTCAGACCCTCAATATAAATGAATTCAGGGGGTTTATATTAAGCTCCTATCAAATACTGAGTAAGAAAAGACCGCTTTTTGAATCCTTTGGGAGTTACAGATAAGAAGCCAGCACAAAAATGTCTAGTGTTTTCTAGAAGATGATGAGGGTACTGATGTTTGCAGAAGGGAAGAGGTAGTGTAAGTCTTCTTTACCACAGCTATGCGTATTACATATTTCTGAGATAAGCACTTGGATGTAGATGGGATAAGAATGGGAAACACATACCCCTAAAGTCCCTAAGGGCCCAGACCAGATAGCTCTCACTGATACAGGGCAGGTGGGACTGAACAAGGAGCAACTTTCCTGGATCTAGCTCCCTTATGCCAAGAACGTGTATAGAGGGAGGCACACCACTTTGTTTGAATAAAAGGAAATGGTACTCCTCTTTTTGGTCACATGGAAGTGTGGATTTTTCCCTCTTCACTACACTATTGGTGAAGACACCTGAGAGTTTAATTTTTATGTTTTTAACATATTATATCATATTATGTTACATTATATTATATAACACTAGAGGCCCAGTGCATGAAATTCGTGCAGGCGGGGGGGGAGGGCGGGTTTCCCTCAGCCCCACTTGCACCCTCTCCAATCCGGGACCCCTTGGGGGATGTCCGACTGCCTCTCGCAATCTGGAACTGCTGGCTCCTAACTGCTTGCCTGCCTGCCTGCCTGCCTGCCTGCCTGCCTGATGGCCCCTAACCCCTCTGCCTGCCTGCCTCATCACCCCTAACTGCTCCCCTGCTGGCCTGATCACCCCTAACTGCCTCTGCCTTGCCCCACACTGGGGACCCAGGATTCCCTCCTCTGGCCAGTCGCAGGCACCCGGGACCCGGGCTTCCTTCCCTCTGGCTGGCTGCAGGCACCTAGGACCCGGGCTGGCTTTGCCCAGGCCAGCCACAGCTGCAGGGGACCATGGGTGGGCGGCTTTGCCCGGGCCGCAGCTGCAGGTGCCCGGGACCATGGGGCAGGTGGCTTGTCCCCTCTTGGGTCGCCAGCGCAGGCCCAGCCACTGGCGCCCAGGACCACTGGGCATGTGGCTTGCCCCTCTCCTGGGCCACAGGCGCAGGCCCAGCCACTGGCGCCCAGGACCACTGAGCATGTGGCTTGTCCCTCTCCTGGGCCACAGGCGCAGGCGCAGCTACTGGCTCCCAGGACCACGGGGCGAGCGGCTTGTCGCTCTCCCGGGCCGCAGCCTTGCTGGTCCCCATTCTCTCTCCCCAGTGTTGAGTGTCTGAGCCGTTATGGCTGACAGTGTGAGGGTGTGACAGCCATTTGCTTATTAGCTCTTTATTATATAGGATTATTATTAGTGTTCTTTAATAATTCCCAAATAATTTTGAAATAGTAATCTGTTTTTCTTTCTTTTTTGTTCATATGTTGCTTGAATTTTAAAGCCATATATGTAAATACAGTTTTGAATTATATTTAATATTACATATGTAAATATATATTCATACAACCACACACATATATTTGATTTTTTTCTTAAACCTTTTGTGAAGGGAAAAAGTAATTATCCACTATTCAAGATTAGACTTCTCAGGCATTTTCACTTTTGAAATAAATGATTAAACTGAGTTATTTCATAAGTGATACTTGTCCTCTTTATATAATAGAGTGATACATCCCCATAGAACCTGAGATTTAAGGGCCACACAGTTGTGGCAGACATGAATATTTGGGTTATTAGGAGACATGAAAAACTAGCTTGGAATATTTGGGACTAGTCCATAAAAAAAAAAGTAAAACAAACATTTACATCTTGTTTAAAGGAAGCTCTGGGGAGAGGCTTTCTACCATCTTTGTTTTAACATGAGCACAGGGATGAAGATGTTTCTGTCAAAATTAAGTCATTGGTAACTCTATCTGAAGAGCTGTCTATTCCATTTTCTTTCTGAGGAAGGAAGACAGGCCTTTGGGGTGAGGCCCTTTGGATTGGCTGTCTGCCATGTAGGATTTGGCTGTGAAGCCCTTGAGCTCTTTGAAAAGGAGTATTAGTATATCCACTTGGGCCATGGTCTTAAAACAATAGGGCTTTATAAATATTATGAAATTTTATCATTTTTCTTGATATCATTGTAAAAGGCATGTAGTTTATTAGGAACAGGAACAAGATTATAAGATTGTTGAGAGAATGGACAAGGTATTACTTGTCCATTACATCAGAAACACCCTCTGTATATAGTTGGTGCTCAATAAATATTTATTGAAGTGAATTCAGTATAAAATGGTGAGTAGCTAGTTTTAAGAAATAAGAAGATAACTGTGAACTTTTACTTACACTATCCTTTCAAATTTGGTTTCAGGGACAGATACCTTATCAAATCACTTTAGGACACACTTATAATGGGGAAGATAAGGGAGGATTGCCTTTTCTTCTTATTGACCCTTATTTGTCTCTCATTTCAGTGGGTACAAATTAAGTGGGTAAAATTTTTTTCTTACCTTCTTCTCCCCTTTAATGAATTCATTGATTCACTGAGCAATTATGTATTAAACACATGTTTTATAGCAAGGATTGGGTTAGGCCAATGGTCGGCAAACTGCGGCTCGCAAGCCACATGCGGCTCTTTGGCCCCTTGAGTGTGGCTCTTCCACAAAATGCCACATGTGGGCGCGCATGTACAGTGCGATTGAAACTTCGTAGCCCATGCGCAGAAGTTGGTATTTTGTGGAAGAGCCACACTCAAGGGGCCAAAGAGCCGCATGTGGCTCGCGAGCCGCAGTTTGCCGACCACTGGGTTAGACTATGGGAATGTAAAGATAAGCAAAATCTAATACTTGTGCCCAAAAGGAGACAGGTCAATAAATTAAATTAATTGTTGCAAATGACCTGATAAAGAGGATTTTATGTACATGGTACTAACCTCTCTTCTTCTACCCTCTTTATTCTCTCTCCCTTTGAGAAGTAGAAATCTTATAGGAGGAATGGAGGTAGAGGACAAATTCGGATCTATCATACTGTGATCAAAGACGGACTAGCTAGTCAGCTGTGTTCCATTGTGGCATGCATTGAGAGTTTATTCGTGAATGAAATGCAGAGTCTTTCTTAAAGGTCAGGGGGTTTCATTGGTACGATTACATGGTTGTAAGTAACCATAATACAGAATGGACAATAGTAAATGGGGTAAGCAGGAATGGTCAAATCTCTGACACAAGGCAAAAGGAACTGAGTGTGTTAAGGGTCCAGAGAGAATAATTCTGTGTGTGTGGAGGGGGCGGGAAGAAGGAAGGGAAGGAGGAAAAAATATTTTTATATATGCATATTTGCATAGTAGGTGTTGAGTGAAAATTTACCTCACATATATGAATCCTATGTTTTTGTACTTTTATTCCTTGAATATCCTATTATTTTCTTTTACTAGTAATGTGGTTGTTAGTACGACTATATTTTTAGCTCTGTGAGGAAAGAGCTAAAAATACAGTCGTACTAACAACCTCCGTACTTTTTCTTCTTCATAGCAGGGGGTTTTCAAACTGTTTGTCAGGCACTAAAGGATTTAGTTGGGGTATTTTTACCAGAGGAGTTAGGCATTAGGTCTGTGTAGAAATTGCTGATTGTTCTCCTATTTTGTTTATAGGGATATCATTTCAGAATCCATTTTCCTTTCCCTCTTTCATCTCAAAACTTTTTCATCTTTGCTCAGTACTGGTTCTGTACAGTTTTGGCTGTGCATATATTCAAGGCTCTCACTTAAAAATAAAATATGTGTTTTTTCCAACATAAATGGAAAAGAAATAATATATTTTATCCATGACCTAAATAAAAAATAAAAAAACATTCATACATTGTTACAGCTCTTTCACTTCTGCATTCAATCTGACCATAGTAAACCTAATAGTTATTGCTATTACCTATTAGTAGTATTTCAGGTTTTCTCTTCCTTGTCTCTACTTAACATGGGTTATTGGCTGCAAACAAATACAATTATTACTTTTTTTTCATTTGAAACGTTGCAATATTTTTAGGTTCAGGTCAATTCAATTAAACAGTTATAAGTTAAATGACAAGTGTACATAGACACTCTACTAGGAGCTTATGGAGGCCATAGGGGTGAGGAATGGAGAACACTGCCTCTAAGACAGTGGTTCTCAACCTTGGCTGCACATTAGAATCACCTGGGAATCTTTTTAAAATCCTGATTTCTGGGCCTCATCCTCTGGAAATTCTGTTTCTTTGTTATGGGATGGGGCCACAACATTAGTAACAAAGAAACAGAATTTCCGGAGGATGAGGCCCAGAAATCAGGATTTTAAAAAGATTCATTACTAATGTGGTCCCACCCCATAACAAAGAAACAGAATTTCCAGAGGATGAGGCCCAGAAATCAGGATTTTAAAAAGATTCCCAGGTGATTCTAATGTGCAGCCAAGGTTGAGAACCAGTGCTTTAAGGGCTCATGATCCAGAATGGAGGACACCTCTATAAATGACCAAGACTGTGAAGAATGCTACAACTGAAGGACAACACAGTTCTGTAGAAGTTAGGGGGTAAAAGAATAATCTGTAGAGGTATCCAAGTTCATAAATTTCTTTGTTTAGTGACATTGTTCCATGATGCCTAAAATCCCCACCATACACAGTGCTAGGCACATACTGTAGTACCTGCGCAGACTATTTAAAAAACAGTACACATATGTGGTAAGACTGAAATATACTACAAAAGTATATACAGTGGAAAGAAAGTCTATTTCTTAACACATTCTATTACCTTTCCTCTTTAGAGATACCCACTTTTCACAATTTCATGTGTCTGATTAATTGTTAAAGATTTGATCCTGAAAGATACTTTTAAAAATTTTATTAAATTCTACCCCATGTAATAAACATTCTGCAGATGTGCTAGGTGCTGTGTCAGGTACTAAGAATAACAAAACTAGGATTCTGATCTCTGAGAGTTGGCAGTATCATGTACATTATGATACGACTTGGACTGAAACATGTTCAGTGATATAATAGAGATATGGGATAAGTGTTCTCACAACTGGAGGAGGGAATGAATGACTCATTGCCCTAAGGTGGGGTTGGGGCAGTTTCATAGCGTTCATAATCCTTCAGCTGGGACTGTGGATGAGGATTCACTAGGCCGAAATAGAAGCAAGTAAATCCTAGGCCAAAAGAACCACATGTTCAAAGAAATAGAAGACTGAAAATACATGTTGCATATAACAGTAAGTTTAGACTGTAGGATATGTGCAGTAGGAGATATGTCTGGAGGTGAGGCCAGATGGTCAGGGACATTGAATTTCTTTTTTTTTTCTTTTATTTATTGCTTAAAGTATTACAAAGGGTATTACATATGTGTCCATTTTATCCCCCCGCCCCAGACAGTCCCCTAGCCTCCCCTATCCCCCAGTGTTTTATGTCCATTGGTTATGCTTATATGCATGCATACAAGTCCTTTAGTTGATCTCTTATCCCCCTACCTCCTGCCCCCCAACCCTCCCCGGCCTTCCCGCTGCAGTTTGACAATCTGTTTGAGGCAGCTCTGCCTCTGTATCTATTATTGTTCAAAAGTTTATAATGGTCTCTATTGTCCATGAATGAGTGAGATCATGTGGTATTTTTCCTTTATTGACTGGCTTATTTCACTTAGCATAATGCTCTCCAGTTCCATCCATGACGTTGCAAATGGTAAGAGTTCCTTCCTTTTTACAGCAGCATAGTATTCCATCGTGTAGATGTACCACAGTTTTCTAATCCATTCATCTACTGATGGGCACTTAGGCTGTTTCCAGATCTTAGCTATGGTGAATTGTGCTGCTATGAACATAGGGGTGCATATATCCTTTCTGATTGGTGTTTCTGGTTTCTTGGGATATATTCCTAGAAGTGGGATCACAGGGTCAAATGGGAGTTCCATTTTCAGTTTTTTAAGGAAACTCCATACTGTCTTCCATAGTGGCTGCACCAGTCTGCATTCCCACCAGCAGTGCACAAGTGTTCCTTTTTCTCCACATCCTCTCCAGCACTTGTCGTTTGTTGATTTGTTGATGATAGCCAGTCTGACAGGTGTGAGATGGTACCTCATTGTTGTTTTGATTTGCATCTCTCGGATGATTAGTGACTTTGAGCATGTTTTCATACGTCTCATGGCTTTCTGAATGTCCTCTTTTGAAAGGTGTCTATTTAGGTCCTTTGCCCATTTTTTGATTGGATTGTTTATCTTCCTTTTGTTAAGTTGTATGAGTTCCCTATAAATTTTGGAGATTAGGCCCTTATCAGATATGACATTGGCAAATATGTTTTCCCACAGAGTGGGTTTTCTCGTTTTGTTGATGGTTTCTTTTGCTGTGCAGAAGCTTTTTATTTTGATGTAGTCCCATTTGTTCATTTTTTCTTTCGTTTCAAGTGCCCGAGGAGCTGTATCAGTGAAGAAATTGCTTCGGCATATGTCTGAGATTTTGTTGCCTTTGGATTGTTCTAGAATTTTTATGGTTTCCTGTCGTACATTTAAGTCCTTTATCCATTTTGAGTTTATTTTTGTGTATGGTGTAAGTTGGTGGTCTAGTTTCATTTTCTTGCATATATCTGTCCAATTTTCCCAACACCATTTATTGAAGAGACTATCTTGGCTCCATTGTATGTTCTTGCCTCCTTTGTCAAATATTAATTGAGCATATTGGTTCGGGCTGATTTCTGGGCTCTCTATTCTATTCCATTGATCTATATGCCTATTCTTGTGCCAGTACCAGGCAGTTTTGAGAACAGTGGCTTTGTAATACAACTTGATATCTGGTATTGAGATCCCACCTACTTTGTTCTTTTTCAGGATTGCTGCAGCTATTTGGGGTCTTTTTTTTTATTCCAGATGAATTTTTGGAGAGTTCATTCTAGATCTCTGAAGTATGCCGTGGGTTTTTAATGGGAAGTGCGTTGGATTTATAGATTGCTTTGGGTAGTATGGACATTTTAATGATGTTGATTCTACCAATCCATGAACACGGTATGTTCTTCCATCTGTTTATGTCTTCCTCTACATCTTTTTTCAACGTCCTGTAGTTTTCTGAGTAGAGGTCTTTTACCTCTTTAGTTAAGTTTATTCCTAGGTAGTTTAATTTTTTTGGTGCGATGGTAAACGGGATTGTTTTTATAATCTCTCTTTCTGAAAGTTCTCTATTGGTGTATAGAAATGCCTCAGATTTCTTGGGGTTAATTTTGTATCCTGCTACATTGCCAAATTCATGTATTAAGTCTAGTAGCTTTTTGATGGAGTCTCTAGGGTTTTGTATGTATAATATCATGTCGTCTGCAAATAAGGACAGTTTTACTTCCTCTTTTCCAATTTGGATGCCTTTTATTTCTTCTTCTTGCCGAATTGCAATGGCTAACACTTCCAGTACTATGTTGAACAGGAGTGGAGAGAGTGGGCATCCCTGTCTTGTTCCTGTTCTTAGGGGAAATGGTGTTAGTTTTTGTCCATTGAGTATGATGTTGGCTGTGGGCCTGTCATATATGGCTTTTATTATGTTGAGGTATGATCCTTCTACTCCCACATTGCTGAGAGTTTTTATCAAAAATGGGTGTTGAATTTTGTCAAATGCTTTTTCTGCATCAATTGATATGACCATGTGGTTTTTTTCTTTCAATTTGTTTATGTGATGTATCACGTTTATTGATTTGCGGATATTGTACCATCCTTGCATCCCTGGGATAAATCCTACTTGGTCATGATGTATGATCTTTCTGATGTACTGCTGGATCCGATTTGCTAAGATTTTGTTGAGGATTTTGGCATCTATGTTCATGAGGGATATTGGCCTGTAATTCTCCTTCATTGTGTTGTCTTTACCTGGTTTTGGTATTAGGGTGATGCTGGCTTCATAGAATGAGCTTGGAAGTGTTCCTTCCTCTTGAATTTTTTGTAGTAGTCTGAGGAGGATAGGTTTTAGTTCTTCCTTGAATGTTTGGTAAAACTCCCCTGTGAAGCCGTCTGGTCCTGGGCTTTTGTTTGATGGAAGCTTTTTGATGACTGCTTCAATTTCTTCCATAGTTATTGGCCTGTTGAGATTTTTAGATTCTTCCTGATTGAGTTTTGGAATGTTGTATTTTTCTAGGAATTTGTCCATTTCCTCCATGTTGTCTAGTTTGTTGGAGTAGAGCTGTCCACAGTATTTTTTAACAATCATTTGTATTTCTGTGGGGTCTGTTGTTATTTCGCCTCTATCGTTTCTGATTTTGTTTATTTGGGTGAATTTCTAAACTTGTGCAGTTTGGATATCATCCCCTATAAGGGTTAAGGGAAGTGGTTGAAGGAATGTAAGTATGGTAGTGTTATGAGGCATATATGTCTGTAGGAGGATATTTTTGTGGTCCTTTGAAAGATGGAATGGACAGAATTTAAAGTATAAGTGTGGGGATCAGTTAGGATTATAACTCTGGCTGTCACCTGCCCAGGATGAAAAGAGATCTGAAGACATTACAGAAAGAGAAATCATAGGCTCTGGTGATAGGAATGTGTTGGGCATGTCGCTGCTAAGGGACATTCATGGACAAGTTAGGCATAAATTTTATCTACTACTCTAGTGAGAAACAGAGCATTCACAGGATGCAGACTAAGAAATGGGAACCCTGAGCAGCATGAACATGTAAACAGTGGTTGAATAAAAGGATATTGGTGATGGAAGCAAAGTGATCGATTATAAAGGAAGAAAAAGAAACAGTCCAGAAGAGTTCAGTGGTGGGAGATTGAGGAAGGAGAAAGGTTTTCCTTGGTCTCTGACCACTGCTACTGAGAAGCCAAGTAGAGAGGTTGAGAGCAGTTGGAAAGTCAGTGTTGACTTTGGAAGGAGAGTATGACTTGTCTGGCAAGTGAAGAGAAGTCATAGTAGAGGGCCTTGGAGGAAGAGGAGGTGAACTGACTGTGACTCCATTGGCTATGAAGTGGGCATCATGAAAAGAAGTAGAGGTGGGTGTACCATCTCTCTTTTCACGTCATCTACTCAGTGAATTTTGCCCAGGGTAGTTGGTGAATGGGAGGCCCAATGTGGGAGCTGGAGGAGGGAAAGCATGAGAGATGTTAATTAAGGTAGGGTGAGTGTGAAAGTTCAGCAGAGCCAGCATGGAGTAGTGAGACACGGGTCTGTCCACTGCCTTCACTGGTAAGCTGCTGCCTTATTTCTGTTGAGAATCTCATTTTATGTGTAAACCCAAATGAGATAATTTTCTCTGGGCTTTAAAAAATATTTCCCCAAAAGTTTCTCATTATTTTGCTTATAAAATTTGATAGTCACTTTTCGTCACAGATGGGACCAATGCTGTCTGCATCTCTCTGACCTGCATCAGTGAACGCAAAAAGCTCCTTTGAAAAGAGCACGGTGCCAAATGTGATAGAAGGTTCTGTGCCTGGATTGAGATGTACAGATTACTGGCCACAGCCCTGACGTGGTGTTCTGGAAACCACGTCAGTCCCCACAAGGGCGAAGCCAGTGAGTTTGTTAGGTCAGCAGAACCCGGAGCTGGAAGCGCAGCTTTAGTGTTCGGCATGCTTCTGTTGTTTATAACTTTCTGTAATGTGTGATAACAAAGAGCAGTGTGTGGTAACAAAGAACACTCTGTTACCACGAGTTATTTTAACCACCAGCCTTCAGTTGCTCAGCCTTTTTTCCCCTTCCTCTTCACAGCTCTGTTCCTGGCTCCGTCTTTGTCACCCACTTCCACCTCCTCCCCAGCTGCTCCTCCTCATCTCCTTGTGCTAAGTCCTTCCCCGTGCCTGTTTCTCCCCCATTACGGAGAACCTGCTGGATGCTTTTGGCTTTACAGCGTTATCAGTGTGCCATTATTTTCCTCTCTCCTTGAATATACAGTTCCAGCAAGGGTTCTTCAAATTTAGAGCATCCCCAAATAAAGGGTATTCCAGGGCCCCTCTTGGTTTAAGGGAAGTCTGGGAAGTGTGTGTGTGTGTGTGTGTGTGTGTGTGTGTGTGTGTGTGTGTGTAAGAGAGGTGAGTGTGGGAGGAAGAAATTGTGCATTTCTGGTATCGAATCACTTCACTGTCTAAGTTGGAATGAGGATAAATAAGTGTTGAGGGTTTTATAGTTGTTTTCTCTCTTCCCAGAGGACTCTTTGTTGTCTTTTTCATGCTACTAAGCCAAAAAACACAAAATAAGCTTTATTAAGCTGGACCTGGCAAAGTTACTGTATTTTATTCTTAAAAACCTGGTAACCAAGCCTTCAGTGACTCAATCTGATCTATGGAAAGAAGTGGGAAATTGGATGTGACATTGGTATAAATGACAGTGAACCCAGAATGGTCAAACAGGCAGTTTCTTTCTCTAGAGACAGTTTTTACACGTATTGCCTTTTAACCTGGCATGGAGTAGCAAGTGCTATTAGAAATTGTTGATGTAAGCAAATTCTACATAAACCAAATGTCTATGGTAAGCTTCATAGTTTGACTTGCATGAATATCAAAGTAGAGAGTGATTTTTATAGTTTTCCCGGCACTCTGTTTGGCTTGGTATATAGAACACATCTGAAATATCTTTCTCAAACTCCTTCATTCTTAAACCGTATTGTGCACATCTTTAGTGGTATAACTAATACCAAGAAATAATATAGATAGATGATCCAAAATTTTAATTTAAAAATCCCCGAGGATTGGCTGGGTGACCTTAGAAAAGTCAATTAAGGTCTCCATTTCTCAGTTTCTTTACCTGTAGAGTGGTGGAGTTGATATTAACTCTAATGCTCATTTCAAACATCCATTAATAATAGGAAAAATTCATGGCTGGAAACTGGATTTCAATTCCATGTGTTTAGGGAGCTGTGGTAAGGCTTATTTACCACTGCCAGGCTCAATTGGAAAGAGTGGGGTATTGATTAGTTATATCTGCCTTTTGACTGCAGTAATGGGGGGGGGGTGTTTTTGCTATTCCTGCTCTAGCCCTACTAAGAGCGGCCACAGGGCAATTGTGTTTTCATTCTGCTACCCCCTCTCCCCTTTCACATACACACATACATACACCCCACTTAAACCAGATTATTGATGAAACCACAGGTATAGGTTCTGTCCCTTTTTTGAATGATGTCTCTTAAATTCTGTTCCCTGATTCATATATCTTAAAGCCAAGGAGAATGGAGAAAAGGGTGTGTGAATGACTCATATTAAACACATCACCATCTCACACTCAGCTCTTTTAAAAACTTGGCCACTTGCAGAGGATAAGGTACTAAATTATAGTCAGTTACCCACCTATTATAGTATATCATTGAGCCTTAAAACTTGACTTTTTTATGACCCTAAACCTAGGAACAAAAAGGTGTAGAGAAATATGTCTGGGAAAATATATAAACTCCATCTTACGTCTGTTTCAAAAAAATGAATGCTGATATTTTTTATAATTACTCTAAGATGTGTGACAAAATTATGTTTTTAAAATATCCAAGTGAAGAGTTGAGGGCTACAAAACATTGTTTTTAGAATGCTAGATGGTAATAGGTGATGTTAATCAGATTTCAAGGTTCATGTTGACCTACTGCCTCTCGGAACACTGATCAAAGTTTCGTGAATCCTTCTGATGCGGAGTTATTCATCAGAGTTCTCAGCACATAATTATGGACTGTCAGAGGATTTCAGTTTTGTGTAATAAAAGAGTAGCATGCCCACAGCTTGCTGAGGTGTTAGCTTAATAACCTCCTAAGACAGGGTTTTTTTTTTTTTAATTCTCCCTCAAGACCCAAGAAAATCAGCTTATATCTTGCCCACCCCATCTCAAATGAAGTTGAAAAGTTTAGAACTTATATTTATTTAAATATTTATTTCCAAGAAGAAGAGACACAGCTTCTGATTTTATTCTCCTTCCCTTTGTTCTATCTTTTATTGAATTGGAAGCATGATGGATTTCCTTTCTATGCCTGAATCTTGGTAAGGATGTATAAATTTTTCTCTTACCATGCTTGGTTATATACAGTAAGATGTTAGTAAACTGGGGCTTATAAGCATTGCCACATTTAAATTGTTGCCTGCATGATGCTCTTACTTGCGGATGCAATTATTTCCCTTGTTGTTGACAAGATGTCAACTGCGATACCCACAGAGCACAAAAATATCCTAAGACACAATATTATAAATCTTTTGGGAGGAAAACTCAAGGATGTGTCTGGGGCTCTCAATCTAACTTCATCTTTCGTTATTGGATGTTTGTTTATATTTATATTATTAGCTGATTATGCACAGAAAGTGACATTTAAGAAGCATGAGTCATTCTATTCAGTGATCATAATTAACAGATTTCTGGGAATAGTTTTGCCTTCGTTTTTAAGTTTGAGAATATATAAGAATAGAGAGCAATTTATCATTCGTCATTTATAGGTAATGGTGGTGGGGATGCTTGTTAATAATAGCTTTATGAGGGAAAAAGAGGTGGCCAATTTTCTATAGAGTTGTATTGCACACCTACTGTGTCGAGATACATCAGATACAGAGCCCGCCAGTAAGGAGATTATAGGTGGGGAAGTAATACTAGTCAGGTGAGGCTAGTTGCTATACAGACCCCCAAATTTCAAGAGCTTATTTATTTTCAATCAAAGTTTATTTCCATCTAGTTGGGGGCTTTCCAGGTGTCCATCCAGGGACCCATGCTCTGTCCGCTTTGGCTCTATTATCCTGGAGGTCTACAGTGTTCTCTCCATTTAGCCAGATGAGGAGGAAAGGAAAAGAGGATTATACATGGGAGGTCTGAAAATGGGTTAGCATCTTCCGTTCACATCCCATTGACTGGAACTCAAGTACATGGTCAAATGTATGTTCAAGGGAAGCAGGGAAATGTAATCTGATTTGCTAAACAGCAAACAGCCTCTGTTACCAGAGAGAAGTGTGTGTAATAGAGGAGAAGAAAGGGTTGAGTGTGGTGAGGACAGGATGGGGAAGCATGGAAGAGAGGAACTTGATGCTTACAAAAATTTTGAAAAGAAATCAAGTTGGTCCTTTTTGTACTGTTTGTGTCTGGCAGTCATGTTCCAACACAGCATGGTAATCCTCAGTGACATCTTGGAATTTGATTGCTTGGTCTGCATTACAGACCATTGTGTAACCCAAGAACAGCTAAGGGATCCATAATGTCCAGTCATTATTGGAGCAGACCCTACCATCATGACTAAGAGCCAGCCAGGCAAGTCTCAAAAAAATGCCCCATAGAGGGGAAACCCTGCCTATGAAAATCTGGTTTCCCAGTACAGCTGTGAGTGTAAAAGGATTGTGGGTGGCAAACACAGCTACCTTAAATGCTGTTTTCTTAAGAAGTGATAGGGCTATGAAGGTTGTATGATATAGCATAAAGATGATCCAACAGAAGGCATGTTTTTAGATATTGCTACTGACCACCCTTGCACTATTTGCCCCCTCACTTTATCTTTATGAGCCTCTGTATCTATAATGTCCTTACATTTCTCCCATTGGGAACATATAGGATTTTAGCTTTTACCCAGCTATTCAGGACCAGATTTAGAGTAGGAAATCTCAAGAGGGTGCCAAAAGCTCATTTGTCATGATAAATAGAATTTTACTATAAGATGTTAAGTAATATTAGTACAACAAAATCCATGGTGTTCAAAATTTAAAATAAAACAGAATCAGTATTACTAAGTTTTCCTTTTCTCTCTCAGCTCCAGTATGGCTCAGCATAGCATTGCTCATTATCTTGGATTTATTTAAAATTCTGATATTTTGTCCATAGTGTATTTCTTTATTGTTCAATACTGACAATTTGTCATCAAAATGCTATTTATCTTGATTTCTTAAACAGTGTATGTGAAGTGAATGCCCTGATTTACTTGCTTTGGCATCCCTGACACCTAGAACAACATCTGAGATATGGTAGATGCTGAAGAAATGCTTATGAATGCAGGAATGGTAGAAAAGTAAAGGGGGGGGGGTAAAGTAACAGGTGAGGCATCTCAGAATTGGAAGGGAGATGGTTTTGGAGTCATGGTGCACAGCTTCATTACCAGGTTAGGTGTCATAGTGGCCCAGGACACTCCGAGTCCTTATGTCTGACAAGCAGGCAGATTTCTGCATGGACACTTCTACAAAACATTTTCCAAATGGATTGGAGAGTATTCATGTGTCCTCTCTTTTATCAACAAATATCTGTCAAATACCTAACTATTCTTTCTTCTCTTTATGTTTTTTTTTAGAATGATGTTTGTTTATCATTGAATTTCTCTTGTGTGTTGGGTATTTTAATGATTACAGTAACCCTTTGAGGTAGTGGGTGTTTGTTTTTTATTCATTTGTCTTTCAAAGATGGAAGTGGAGGCTGATCTTGGTTTAAAATGGTAAAGCTAGGATTTCAGTCCAGGTTTTTCTAGCTCCATAGCCTATGCTCTTCCCAGTACTGAGGACATTCTTGGGGATGAAAGCATTTCCCTGGTTGTGACTTGAACTGTGTCCCAAAGGCAGAGAAACAGGGTGAGGACTTGGAAACTGTCCTGACCTCTGCTGATTGGAGAAACTTCTCTGGAGAGTGAATGAGAAAATCCCATCAGTGGAACAGGCTGTTCAGATTTGCAGAAATTTCTGGACTGTGGCTTCCCTTTTTAACTGTCTTCACTGTGGTTTGCAGATATTGCAGGAGTGTAGGAAGGCAGCGTACCTTTCAGAGCAAGTACAGGGCAGGCATCCAGACAGTCTTTTCCTAGTATGGCATTTTCTAGGCTTTTAAGCTAGTCAAACTCTCTGGGCTTCAGTCTTTTCTTCTGTGAAGAGAGAATAATTCCAGTATCTATCACTTACAGCATTGTTGACAGTTGTTGAAAAGATATAAAGAAAATGGTGTTTGCAAATGATAAATATCATCTATGCAAAATTTAAGTGTTTGGAATTTGTGGTAAAAGCAATATGACCCTATTTTGAGGGATAAAAGATGGTATAGACATTAACTGAAACCAAACTATGATGGAACATGGTGCAGGGAAACCACTTTTAATGTAAACTATCTTATTTGCGGTAAACTGTTTTACATTTGAAGAGTGTGCATATTACAAAGTATTGGTTAAATTTAATAATATCCTAAAGAAGGGAGGCTAGATTATCAGCAAATGGCCTGGAATAATTTTTTTTTAATAAAGGTAGCTTAATCATTTGGGGTTGGGGAGTGGGAATGGGGGCATTTCAAAGCACAGATTTCTCTTATTCAGGACTTTTAATGCCCTCTCTGACTAAACACATTCTGAGTACCTTCTGTGAAAGTGCAGCCTGGAGTCAAGAACTTTCATGCAAACTTTAAGCTAGAGCAGATTTTTTAAAGTCATGTTAGAAGAAATTCCCAAAGAATGGGGATTAATGAAAAACACTGACCTGTTCTTAGCAGTAGGAATGGCAGCACCATAATAATGGTTTCTACACTGCAGTAATCCAGCCTGGCTGAAAGGATCTTTTGGTTTTCTTTTGTGATCCTAAGAGGGGGTTGTTGATGGGACTGCAAAGTGTATGTCAAGCACCTTGTGGCAGGGACCTTGGATTCTGCTTGAGCTTTTATTGGGGACATATAGATCTCCAGAGAGCCTTGGAGTTATGCAAGAAGAATTACAGTTATAGAACCTTAAGATTTGGAATGGAATGCAAATTGTGTACATCAGTGGTTGTCAGATTGGCTCTACTGAACCAGTAGTTCCACAGAAGGACAGGGCAGGGCAGGTGGGAGCAGGACTCTGTAGAAGCTGCTGGTGGAGAGGGGTGACACAGAGCCAGCATGCCCCATTCCCCCATTTCAGCCAGAGCACCTCTGCTTTTATATGCTTTACATATTAGGTTTTGCATGAGATTATATTTGCAAAAAAGGATTGCATTGATAGGAATAATTTTAAGACCACTTATCAGGTATAGTTCTCTCTTAGTCCAGGATTTTCCTTTACAGTATCCTAGACCCGAGGTAATTCCTCCTCAATATACCCAGTGCTAGTGATGGAGAACTGTATTTCCAGGGCCCACTGAAGAGATCAGAATCACCCTAGTCACTTTAACCGAGAGAATGCAATATAAAGGATCACTCAATAATTCCAAACTACATACTGGGAAAATTAAAAAGGTAAAGGGGGGGATGACGTACCTTCAGGAAATATTTGTCACCCCTTGAGAAAAAAGGGAAGAGGTTGGAGTTATTAAAACTTACAAGCTCAGAGAAAGGTCCTGAGGAGCTCGGGAACCGAATCTCCAAGGAGGAAACTGTGCCGATGAGGAGGGAACTGGGTGTGTTTAGAAAACCCACACTGGAATCAGTTGCTGCTGCCAAGATGAAGGACTTTAGTTTTCTGACAAGAAGAGAAAAACATGGAAGGAGCCTGCCCTTTTTCCCTCTTCCAGTGTTCCTGGAGCACTCCTTTTGGTAGAAGCTAACAGGGAACCCTCTGGAACTGCCTGGCTAAGGAGAAATGTGGTTGTAGATTCCCAGTCCTGCCATCACAAAGCATGGCACAAAAAGGCTGTTTAGAAGCTGAGATAATAACCAACATCGCAACTTACACTCTCCTAACGTATCCTGGTATATTGTTGAGCCAGCTTTAAATGAGAAACGAACAAGACAGCAGACAAGAAAATAACAATTCTTTCGCTTTGGAGGAACTTACCTTTCCTTCCTAAGTTTTCGTTTCTCTAGGCCAAATATATCCAGTCCATTCCCCCTGCCTCAAGGACATGTTGTATAGACATTTTGCTTGTCATTCCCCAGACACCTCCCAGTTTGTCAGTGTCCCTTAAATATGGTTCTAAGTTTGTCATTACCTATTGAAAACCTAGAGAATGTGCATAATATTGTCTTTGTAATTCTACTTATTATGAATTTTTCATGGTCTGCATAGAAATTTAGCTATAAGGATATTAGTTTTAAAGTTGCTGATAATTAAGAAAAGCTTAGAAAAATCATAAATGTTCAAGAATTGGGGATCAGTTATACCAGTGGTTGGCAAACTGTGGCTCGCGAGCCACATGCAGCTCTTTGGCCCCTTGAGTGTGGCTCTTCCACAAAATACCACGTGCGGGCGCGCACGTACAGTGCGATTGAAACTTCGTGGCCCATGCGCAGAAGTCAGTTTTTGACCTGGGCGAGTCTATTTTGAAGAAGTGGTGTTAGTGTCATGATTTAATTTTATGGATATTGTAAGGTAAATTGTAAGGAATTTTATCAATAATATCGTTATTAAGTATGATATCAAGTTTTATTCAACGTACCTATAGTTTAACTAAGACTTAAAACTTTAAGTAAAGTTTATTAAGTTAATTTTAGGGAACGTTGTGGAGTGAAATAAGATGTAGTGTCGAGGATTGAGAAAGGTATGTTGAGATGGGTTGGACATATAGAGAGGATGAACGAAAGGAGATAGACGAAATAAGTATACAAGATGAGTGTGGATGGGAGAGTTGGAAGGGGTCAACCTCAGCAAATGTACCTCAATCATATTGAGGACGTTTTTAGCAAAGGCCAGCATAGGAGTACCCTAATTAAGTTAATAACAATGTACCTACCTATATAGTTTAAGTTTTAAAACTTTGGCTCTCAAAAGAAATTTCAGTCATTGTACTGTCGATATTTGGCTCTGTTGACTAATGAGTTTGCCGACTATTGGGTTATACTGTGGAATACTCAGCAGGTATTATACATGACTAGGGGCCCGGTGCACGAAATTCCAGCCTGCCCCCTCTCACAGTCCAGGAGCCCTCGGGGGATGTCCTACTGATGGCTTAGGTCCGCTCCCCCCAGGGAGCCGCAGTTGTTGTCTCTCTCTGTGGGAGGTGACTGGGCTGATCAGGAGAAGTTGCCACCCCCATCACCCCACTGCTGCTGCCACTGCCAGCCAGCACAGCCGCTAAGGTGTTTTCATGAACATGGACTAGAGTCCCTTCACCACGAAAAAAAATGTCCGTGTCCGCTCTGGGCCTGCTCAAGCCGCGCCGCGGTGGCTCAGATATGCCCCCCACCCCGTCTGTGTCTCCACCCACCAGTTCCTGCCTGCTCATGCCTCCGTCGGGAGTGGCCTCCACCTCTAAGGCAGTGTGACCTTAACACTGAGCAGGCCTGCATGTGCCTCTGCTGGGGGCAAAAGTCCCCGTCCCCACCCACCAGCTCCTGTGCGCTCACAGCCCGTTGACTGGTCATGACTGGGACACTGTTAGGATCAATTGGCATATTACCTCTTTATATATATAGATGATGAAGAAGAAAAGTTGACAATATGGAAAAGAAAATCATATTTTTAGCAGAAAAAGGCAGGCTATGAAATAGTATACACAGTATCATTACATTTTTTGTATTCCAACCATACATCCACATAAAAAAAAAAAGATTAGGAAGATATGTACTACTTGTCCAACATGATTGGTGATTTTGAGGTAGAGATATAATGGACAGTATTAATTTTCTTTTTAACATTTATTTGTACTTTAAACATATTTTATATTTAAAATATATTTCTTTTGTAATAAGGCAAAAATTAATTTAGTGCTCAGAATGGAGTATAACACTATAGATATGTTTTGACTAATGCATAGTATAATGGAATTACAGTTGCCCTTCAACTGAAAAATATAGTTCTATTAAGACAGCCTAAGATTGCATTCTTTTTTTTCTTGTTTGCAGTTACATCTTTTTTTTTTTCCCACATGGGAGTATAGTTCAAGCTTTCCCCACTCTGTACAGATTTAAAATGTAATTTTAATAAAATTTATAGGTTTTAATTTATATTCAGTAGAATATACACATTTTAAGTATGAAATTTGACTAATATATACACCTGTGAAACCACCTCTCAGTCAATATGTAGGGTATTTCCATCACCCCACTCAGTTTCCTTGTTCATTTTGCTGCCAATCCCTCTGCCAGCTCTGGGCTAAGGCAACCACTTCTTTGCTTTCTGTTGCTATAGATTATTTTGCCTTTTTTAGAATTTTACATAAGTGGAATCATCTACTTTGTACAGTTTGTTCCTAGCTATTTTGTGCAGTATAATCTTGAGATTCATTTGTTGTCACATTTTTAAGTAGTTTATTCCTTGCTATTGCTGAGTAGCATTCCATGTGTATGACTATATCAGAGTTTGTCTATGCATACACTTGTTTATGGGCATTTCAGTTGTTTCCAGTTTGGGACTATTATGAATAAGCTTCTGTGAACATCCTAAGATCTATTTTTAAAACCTATATCTAGGACTATATATTAATTCATTAAATATATTTTTTAAAAAATCGTTATTGTTGAAAGTATTACATAAGTTACTCCCCGCCCCCCTTGTTATCCCCCTTGACTTCTTCAAGCCCACTCCCACCCCCCGCCCCCAGGCCTTCACCACCCCATTGTCTGTGTCCACGGGTTATGCATATATGCATACAAGTTCATTGGCTGATCTCTTCCCACACACCCTTCACTGCCTTCCCTCTGAGGTTAACAGTCTATTGTTTCCATCATGTTAGCTCATCTCAGCCTTTTAAAAGCTCAATTCTATCATCCAGTGTTTTGTCAACTTCTTCCTTGTGTGCCAACTACTTATATGATGGATATGCCTAATATGTCTTCATAATAAATCACATTGGTGGAAAGAATGTTGGAACAGTCAGGAAGCTGTATGCTGCCCTGACTATATGACAAGAGAATCAAGAAGATTCTGTTTTTGTATCTGGAGAATTGAGAAGATGGTAGTAGATGCTCAGATTGGCTTCAGCTCTAGAATTCTGTGGTTCATTGAAAATGCCTGTGACAAAATGGCTGCAAAATCTTATTTACCAAGATCACGGTTGCTTTGTAGGTGACACAAATGGCTGAGACCAGGTGACTGAAATGTAACTAGGTCCTAGTTTGATGATGTGAACTAATGCCATCTAAGAAGAGGTCTTGGTACAGAGGTAGGGGCTGAATCATGGCTCTTCTTGGTGATGGTGTTTCTAAATCATTGGACTAGAAAAAACATCCCCTATGATGTAATTAGGGATCAAGTTATAACACACAGAGCCATAAGATAATAAATCCAAATGTGTAGAACCTCCCTATGTGACAAAGGAGGAAACAAGTATAGCGATTGACAGCTGAAGAGAGATGGAGAACAGCATTGGAATTGTGACTGAATCTCTCTAGGTTGTTGGATTTGGCAACATCAACCTCTAGAAAGCATTAGGAGAATGGATGAGTGGTTTAAACTTTAGAGGTATATGATCACAAAAGGCTTAAAAAATAGTGTTCAGAAAAGAGACCTATATTCCTGGAATTTCTGTGACATAGTCCAGGTGATGAGGCTGCCAGTCATGGCTTAGGTGGGGGGAGGGAGGAGCACTGTTTCAACCTGAAACCAAAGCACGGTTTGGGGGTCCCACATTGAAATGACCATGCTCTGTTGGAGACTCATGGTTCAGGACATTGATCATCCCCAGCCTGGGACAGCTTGACAGTAAATTAGCAAGAAGACTCTTTAGCCTCTTGGGTTGGAGAGGAAGGAGGAACCAGCCATCAGGAAGGGGAATGGAGAAATAGAAATGCCAGAGTTAGGAGATACAATGGGCACATGCTTCTTGTGCCAACTTAAGTGAATAAAACTGGAAACCTTCACCTTGGCTCCCAGTTTGTTTGATGGGATGCTACAAGTTGCTTCAGCAGTGACCATTGTGTGTTCTGTGTTTTAAGCAGGGGTTTGTGTACATATACACACCAGATATGCACAGACCAATCATTGAGTACTTCCTCTATGTTAGGTGCTGTTCTGTGTACTTTACATGCTTAAACTTCCCAATAATTCTGTAATATAGATGTTCATTTTATTATTCCCACATTAGAGATTAAGAAATTGAGGTAGAGAGAAGTGAAATCATTGGTATAGTGAGGGTTTGAATTCAGTTTGTCTCCAGGACTTACATTCTCAGCGACTGTGTTTTGCTGACAGGGTTGGGAAAGAGTGCTCTCTTACCCAATAGGAGCTGTTCTGTGTTC
Organism: Myotis daubentonii; assembly: GCF_963259705.1. Lineage (NCBI taxonomy): Eukaryota > Metazoa > Chordata > Mammalia > Chiroptera > Vespertilionidae > Myotis > Myotis daubentonii. The sequence goes on from NC_081850.1 coordinate 33,838,235, forward strand.
CTGCTTTGTGGCTGTGCATTGTGAGTATTTCCCAGTCAACTTTGCTCATGGTGTCACCTCTGAGAGTATATCTATCAGCTCTTTAAGCCTGAGAGTGGAGACATACATTCCTTTTATAAATGAATCCCAATCTGTGGTAGCCATGTATGTTTTAGAATTTGCTGGGCCCAGGGTGTGAGCATCAGCCCATGAACCAAGAGGTCTCAGTCAGAGAACATGCCCCGGGTTGCAGGCTCCATCCCCCGTAGGAGGTGTGCAGGAGGCAGCCGATAGATGATTCTCCCTCATCATTGATGTTTTGCCCTCATCATTGATGCTTCTTTCCCTCTCCCTTCCTCTCTCTGAAACAAATTTGAAAAAAGATAGAATGAGCTGGGTGCTTATTTAAAAACTAGTGACCTGGTGCATGGATTTCTGCACATTGAAAGAAAATTAATTAGAAGGTGGCTGGCGGGGCAGGACTGGGTGAAAAGGGCCAGACACACCCTGGAGCCAACCTCCTGTGCTCTCTCCCCAGCTTCTGTGTCTGCGGAGTGAGCGGGGTCCCCCTAGCAGGTGGGGTCCCTTGGCCTGGCCTGTGGGAATCAGGCCGAAACCGGCTCTCTGACATCCCCCAAGGGGTCACAGAGTGTGAGAGGGCACTCTGCAAAGTTGCTGTTGTATAGGGTGTGGAACGCAAACGCAAGTATTCAGTAAACCAGATTTGGGCCAACAGTGCCCCAGCAACAATATAACCCACGGCCAAAGGTGGAATTGCATGACCCCATGAGGAATTGGTCTTCCTCCTCTCTGGTTTCGGGGTGCATCACCTGAGACCGCCGCTGCCAAGCCATTGCAGCTCAGCAGCTCCTGCATTGAGTGTCTGCCCCCTGGTGATAAGTGTGCATCATAGCGACAAGTTGGATGGGCAGAGGGACACTTAGCATATTAGCCTTTTATATATATGGATACTGGGCCCTACCCAAGACCTTCTGAATCTAAAACTTGGGAGGTAAGGCCTAAAAATTGGAAGATGTAACAAATCCCCAGGTGTTTGGGTCTAGGCTGAGGTTTGAGAACCATTGCTTTAAGCATCCTGCACTTGGATGAATGTTACCCAACAATGCTCTGAGACAACTGTAGTGATCATCCTTGTAAATCATTACAAGCAAATGTATCTGTCTCCACTGTACTATCACAGTCAGGTGGTAGGCATTAGAGGAACAGGTGCGCAACGCAAATGTAGTGGCTGCAAGGTTAAAAAAGCTGGTTTCCAATTTAAGATTGGCAGCCATTTAAAAAGAGAGAGAAATGCTTAAGGGGTCAATATTTTATAAACAAAGCAATAAACCCAAGTGAAAAAGGATTATAAATACATGCATCATGCTTTATGGCTAAAGCATATGCTTTTATTTAAGAGTTCTTTTATTACTAATTTGGGCTTTCAGTTCTACTTGGGGCTATATGTGAACTATAAAGTGATGAGTGGAGCTTTGTTAGGCTGCTCATGAATATCACAAGGTTTTCTTTTGAATTTACTCTTATAGAAGAAAGAAACTAAACAATAACAACAGCAGCACAATAATATAACAAAAACGCACAGTGCTGTTTAGAAAGCCAATTTACTGTCATGTGCAGAAATCTCTGTAATAAGCAGGATGTCATAAAAAAGTTCATGCTTGGCTAGACTTCTCAATAAATTGTAAAGAGGAAAAATGTCATGTTTATTTACAGTGAATGCATTTCATACATAAGAACTAAATCTTGATAGCTCAATAATAGCTATTTAAAATGTCCCTGGAAGTTTTATAGAAAACTGCCTCTAACACCAAATTAACCCATTACTGCCCACATGTAATTAATAGATTGAAGATACTCTATTTTTATGGAAGAGTGGACCTGTAGTGCAAGTGTACTCACTCACCATGTGGGAACAGTGTATGCTGTCCTTGTGCACGTGTCAACTAAGGGCTTCATAGCTCAGCCCTTCACACAGTAGTCCAAACCTTCCAATGGTTTTGGATAGCACAGAGGGCCCATCTTTGAGGGATTTTAGTTGTAAGTGAGCCCATGTTAAGCAAAAGGTCAAGCCTAAATATTATTATCAAGATGAACTCAAATAAAGGTGACGGGTAGCTTGAAAACAGTCCAGAGAGGAAAGAACCACAGAGAAAAGCTCAGAACTGGAAATAAAGGATGAGAGGGCTATTTCCATGGTTAGAGAAGGCATCCTTGAACAGCTTTTTCTGGCCTTTTCTGGTATCCGAGACAATAGGATGACATAGCAGGCAGGCTTATTTTGAGCTCTATCCTTTATGTTGCACAGAGCTGTTGGCTTCATTGTCTGGCCAAAGGGATGCTACCAAGGCAAGTATCTGCTACCTATTTTCCTCTTTGGGTATATTTCTTGATATTGTGTTGGTTACTTCTTTCTTTGTGATGGACTGCCGGGAGCTGGTCCATCCTTGCTGTTTCAAGGGACCTGGCATATATGGCATACTGTTCTTAATATGTTTGCTCACCTTCTTGGCACTATGTGTTTTAACCAAGGTCACCTCTCTGAGAAAGGTTGTTTCCCCAGGTAGGGATTTTCCCCTGAAGTTAGGGAGGGAATAAAACCCCTTAACTAAGTGCCAGGCGGGTAATTAATCACTTTAACTACAAACAATCATGCTTAAGCTACATAATCTTTACTCCCTGGAATGGAGATAAGAAACGCCCTAACCTTTGGAATAGAGATTGATAGGATTGGAATCAACTGGTATAAATACAGATGTAACAAGACAACACACACAGAACCTAGACACAGAACCTACACAGAACCTAGAGACAGAAGAACTTCGCTGGAGAGAACATGGCAAAAGATCCTGGACAGAAACTGGAGACAGAACCTCGAGACAGAACCTAGCGAGAGAACATGGCAAAAGATCCTGGACAGAAACTGGCCACAGAACCTAGAGACAGAAACTGGCTACAGAACCTGGACAGAAATTGGCAAGAGAACCTGACTAGAACCTGATGACTGAACCTGGCTGGAGAACCTGGCCAGAACCTGGCTGGAGAACCTAGCGAGGGAACATTGCTACAGAACCTGGCTGGAGAACCTGGAGAACCTGGCTGGAGAACCTAGCAAGAGAACATGGACACAGAACCTGGCTGAAGATCCTGACCAGAACTTTGCTGGAGATCCTGACCAGAACTTCGCTGGAGATCCTGAACAGAACTTCGCTGGAAATCCTGACCAGAACCTGGCTAGAGATCCTGGCTAGGCTGCTGATCAACTGAACGCTGTCTCTGTGTCATTCCTTCTTCGCCGACTCCGTCCACACCTTTGGGGACCCCTGGACCTGCTGGGGCAGGACCCCAGCAATGGACGAGTTCTTATGACTTTTATGAAACTCTTAGAGTGACTTTTAAAAAATATGTTAAGAAAGTTCTTTAAAATTCTGTCATCTCCTTAGTAATTTTTCTCCCAAAGGATAAAGATACCAAATTAGAAATTATAGGGTCCAAGGAGTATGGCAAAGGGAAAATTGAATTTTATCATTTTCCCTCTGGTTCCAGCAGTTTTAGGAGCAAATATGTAGTATTACCATCTCCTAAAAGGTAACAATATTGGCAGCTATCACTTAGGCTTTTGCGTAGTAACCTGTTCTTTAACACTTTGCAGATAGCTATGTACTCCTTTTAAAATTCAAAATGTGAGATCCAGGATATAAAAGCAAACATTGGTGGAGACTTCAGGTTATGGATGAATTAGAAATAGTTTATTTCGAACCCTGATTCTAATTCAACGCCAGCATATACTCCATTGGCAAAGTTAATATTAAGTTTGGCTTAGAGACAGTTAACTAATACTACTTTCAGTTTCCAGATTCTTTAAGGGGTTCCTCTGTACCTTGAAAAAAAAAAGAGCAAAACTGATGCAAGAAATTTTGTTAATCCTCACTGGTGGATATTTTTCTATTGATTTTTAGAGAGAGTGGGAGGGAGATGGTGAGGGAGGGGGAGAAAGAGAGAGAAACACCGATGTGAGAGAAACATATGGATTGGTTGCCTCCTGCTCCCACCTGACTGGGGTGGGATTGAACCTGCAACCCAGGTACTTGTCTTTGACTGGGAATTAAACCCATGACCCTTGGGTACATGGGCTGATGCTCTAACCACCTAGCAACACCGTTCAGGGTCTGCTGCAAGATTTTGCTTTAGGACATCTACTTGTGACTTTATTTTCTTATTCACATTGGTCCAGTGGTCACATAACAGACATCTGCTGTGAATATTTCCTATCACATTGTACCTTTGAAATGTGTTCATAGGCATTTGAAGCACATGCCTCCCAATGATGCATTGTCTCCTTATTTAAATTCAAGGAATGCATTGTGACAATTCCTAATTCCTGTGTGGGAGCTTTTGGTGTATTAGCATGCTTTGAAATTGAAAGGCCTCACAGATCTCTTTGCATAATATTGGTCAAAGCATCATAAGCCAGTTTTAAAGGAAGAAAAGGGATCCCAGTGGTGAAGGGAAAAAATAATGACAAAGATAGCTGTTTCCTGTGGGTGTACATGTGCATATCTCTGAGTGATAAAGTACAGATGTGTGAAGCAGGGTTTAACCTTGCTACCATGTTGTGAAGCTCTTTTCTCTCTTAGCGGGACTTCTCTGGCTGGCCCATAAAAGAACTGTAAAAAAACATCCTAGTGAATAATTGGAGACTCACTGGCACCAGATTAATTAATGACTATTTAATTATTTAAATATTTGACTGCTGATTACTTGCTTCGGGGTATAAGAATTTGAATATTTGGGGCATACTCTTTAACCTGCATATGTGTGAGAGAATTATATATAGTTTACACATAAACACAAACACACAGAGTTACCACCAACTACCACTTCCTTTGGGGTCTTTTTTGATCCAAGAGGGTTTGAGAGACAGTGGTTGTATCTGGGAGCATAGTCTTAAATATCTGAGAGATCTGATTTAACAAAGTTTACCAGGAAATAGTTTTCGTCAATTTGTTCATTATTCTTCCCTGGTGCAAGTCTGAATTTAATCTTAAATCATTATCCATTAAATGGATATGCTCAAGAGGGATGAATTCAGAACAGATTGGATTATATGGAAACTTCTTACGAGGTTTGCTATCTGAAGAATCTGAAGCACTTTTCTATAAAGCTTCTCAACTATGAAATCTCAGCTTAGTTATGAAATCCCAACTTTAGCAGAGATAGTGAGGACAGAATTAAAATCAAGTATGTAAATTATATATACCGTAGTCCCCTTTATCCATGGGATATACATTCCAAGGCACCCAGTGGATGCTTGAACCTACAGGTAATACCAACCCTATTTTTTCCTATACGTACATATTTATGATAAGGCTTACTTTATAAATTAGACACAGTAAGAGATTAACAATAGTAATAATAAAAGAGAACAATTATAACAATATAGGGTGGGGCAAAATAGATTTACAGTTGTTCATATGGAAAATACAATCCTATCTAATAAAAAGGCAATATGCAAATTAACCATCACTCCGTCACAAAGATGGCAGCACCCATAGCCACAAGATGGCGGTACCCAGTCTCCTCAGCCCTACTGAGTCCCCCAGTCCTGAGGTGGGGGGGGGGTGTAGCCGCTGAGAGTGGGCAGCGTGAGCAGCCTGGCAGAATGCTTGCTTCGTCGCTGTGGCGACGAGGCAAGCTTCCCATCCCGGCTACGGAGGTCCTCTGGGCAGTTTGTGTTATTGCCGCGGTGACGAGGCAAGCGTCCTGCCCCAGCTGCAGAGGGCCTCCAGGGCAGCACGTGTGTGGAGCGGCTGGGGCGGGATGCTTGCAGCAGCGATGAGGCAAGCATTCCTTCCCAGCCACGGAGAGCCTCTGGGCAGTGGGCGCAGAGCGGCCAGGCCCCACAGAGAGCAAAGAACCATGGGGAGTGGGCCTAAGCCACAGGGCTCCCGGATTGGAGAGGGCTCCCTTGAGGGCTCCTAGATTGGAGAAGGGTGCAGATCAGGCTGAAGGACCTACCCCCATGCATGAATTTTGTGCACCGGGCCTCTAGTATTTAATAAATAATGATACAAGAATAAACTGTTTCATGTTCTCACAGCTGTAAACCTACTTTTGCCCCACCTTGTATACTGCAATAAAAGCTATGTGAATGTGGTCTCTCTCAAAATATCATATTCTACTATAAGTGGAGCAGCATATGCTGGGCAAAAGGATAATTTGTGTTCCAGGTGGGATGGAGCTAGATGGTGCACAATTTTATCACACTACTTAGAAAGGCATGCAATTTAAAATTTATGAATTGTTTATTTCTGGACTTTTCTATTTACTATTTTCAGACCACAGTTGACTGAGGGTAACTGAAAATGCAGAAAGTGAAACTATATATAAGGAAGGGACTATTGTATGTACACAATACAACACATGTATTTTATGTGAGTGCACGTGTGTGTATGCATGCACATGTATAACATTTTGAGTCAGACAGAATCATTCGAGTATTTGATTACAGATGAATGCAGACTGAACCAAGTGGATTGTAGGTAAAATGGCTGTGTGAATTGGTACCACATTCCCAGGTCTCTGCCTGGATCCGACACTGATGTCTCAAATGGCTAGATCATGCCCGGAGTTTCTCTTCCTGTCACCCATAGACTTCCTTTCCCAAGTGGAAATTTTCAGAGTTTCACTTCAAGCTGGAGAAGGCAGAGAGTCATTGAGGTTGGTTTTCTTTAAAAATTCACTATGGTGTTTGCGAATAATTCCCAAATCTTTCATAAAAGTGCTTTGGCAAAATAGCAAAGCAGCTGTAAAAGCCTCTTGACTAAATTTAATGGTTTAATTCCCCTGTAAGTATGTGCTGTAGACCAAAAAGCACCCCGCCACACACACTTTCATTTCAAGGTACTTTCTGCCTCAATCTGGAGGTAGGCATGCTGTTGAAAAATAAATGTGATGTTTTGGGCGGGGAGGGTGGGGGCGGATAGCTTAGTGTTTAACAGATAGATTTAAAGGAAACTGGGCTGTTCAGATTGTAAATATCTGTGAAAGCTGCTGTGAGCTGTTACAAACTAAGCGAAGGGGCCTTTGGTATGCTTGTAGGACCATATACATTTCAATTTATCAGCGAATTTTGTATGTAAATATTTTATCTCTAATCCTGCTCTCTCCTGGGCATCACAGTTGGAAAGTTTATGAGCCTGGGGTTTGGAATAGCTAAGGAGCAGATCCAAAAGCTTAGCTACCAGCTGGGCAGCCTATTCAATGGTTTTGGCCCAGAGGTTTAAGGAAACCCAAAGGAGCAACCTGCAAGTCTCAAAATCTGGAAGACAAGGTAGCCAATTAATTCTTCAATCATAAAGTTTTAGAGCTGGCTGGTATCTTAGAAATCTCTGCTCAGCAAGTTCCCACATATTCAACAGGGCAGTTTTATGGAGCCTTATCCAGGCCCTCAAGGCTTCATAAAACTACAAGTTTTATAGTATTTTTGCTAATCCCAACATTTATTGGAACTAGCTCTATTGTCTGGACATGAATAAGCCACTTACTTTTCTGGGTCTTACTTCTCCATGAATGAGACAAGCGAGTTGGATTATAGATGATTTCTAAATCCCTTATGTTTCTGATATTCTTTAATCAGTTGGATTTGTTGGTCAAGTCTGCATTGGGAAGTGGGATAAACACACAGACATACACCCACACACAGAGCAAAAAAACCAAAACAAAACAATACCTCTAGTCAAGAAGGGAAAAACTCTCCTTCGATGCCCCCACTGTATGACTGGTCTGTCTCCTTCTGCGTTCTAATGAAGGTCATGGAGGAACCTGGAGACTGATACAGATGGAATGTCTCCTCTGGAATTCTTGCTCTTCGAGCACCAATATTTTCTCTAATGTTTATTATTTTGTTTCTGATTATACAGACTACACTTCATCATTGTAAACAAATTGGAAAGAATAGAAAAATAAGAAATTAATCACTCAAATGCTTAACATTTTTTGGATTCCATGTTAGTCTTTTTTCTTTATATTTCTTTTCCCTTTTTCTCCTTTGTGATTTGGAAGTTATAAATCCTGTTTTTAGGTTAAGATTAATTTTGTAACCAAACAGCGTACAACTTTTTACCCAGTTATCAAAATGATGAAATATTCTATTGATTCTCCACTTGTGTAAGATAAGAAATAGAGCATCTTTCAACAACTTTCCTGCACTGGAACTTTAGAATTAGATTATTATGATGATGATTTAAAAATCATCATTATTACATTTTGCATTTTAACTTAAAAACAAGTTTAATAATTTGCCTTAATTTTTTATATCTTAAAAATGACACTTAATTTTAATTAGAACATTTAGTTTCTAAACTCATACTTAGATTCCAACCCTTTAATACTAATACTTCTCCATTTTTGAGCTGTTAATCTTGAGTACTTTCTCTACCAGTTGGAGGTATTTTAATAATTTTTTTTCAGGAAGGATGTGTGTGTGTGTGTGTGTGTGTGTGTGTGTAGTTGTATAGTTATACACACACACACACACACATGCACACACACAGTGTAATGCTTTCTGACTTCATACACTCTGGGGATTTTGTGTTATCTTTACCCAAGAATGATGTCTCTACTGGATATTGAGCAATTGTATTCTAATATTTTTCTTTCAAAACTCAGTGGTTGTTTTATTTTTATTTTTTATTATTGTAGAAGAGAAGTTTGTGATCAACCTCTTATATTGGTAACATTTTGCTTTTTGCTTTGATGCGCTTAGGGTTTTTCTTTCTTGAAATGAGACATTATTAATTTGTTTTCTCTCCTAGAATCTAATCTTCTATCACCTGTCCTGACTGTGGTTTTAAATTTGGCAAGTCAGTTTCTCATCCTATACTGTCCTCAAAGTTTCCTTTCCATGAGGGTTTGCTCTAGTTTTGTACATAAGGAGTCTCCTTGAATCTTGTGGAAAAGACAAACTGGAAATTCTCAAAAATATTCTCTTGGTTTTTTAAGTAAAACCATTTCATAGGAATGTTTTTACTCTGATCTGTGTGGCTATTTCCTTTTTTTGACAATATCTTTTTACCACACCCTTTCCTGTGTCCTATGCGTTTTCTCTCTTGTTCAGGTCTATAAAGGAACTTCTCTTTATGCAAAAGAATGTGCTGAGACAGTACATCAGGCGGGTCCAGTCAGGAAACAAACCTCAACAGTAATTTGAAGAGAGACAATTTAATGTAAAGTATTATTAACCAGTCAAAGGTGTTAAGTACAACAATGGATAACAGAAGAACCTAAGGAATGGCAAATGCAGGGGGCAATTGCTTCCTCTATGGCCGAGGAAAACCATGCAAGGAAGGAGCTAAAAATTTTGAAGAGGGATCTTTTTCTTGCCCAACCAAGGTTGAGAATTAGACCTTATTAGAAAGGGTGTGTTTGCAGCTAACTGTGGTGGACAATTCAGGGGGTGCTGGCCAGTGAAAACTGTTTCATGCGAAGTCCCTGCTGGCACACCAGCTAACAATAGCTTTTGGACAATATGCAGCCAATGACATATTGGAGAAACTCGCTGGAAAGTAAGTCTTTTTGGTTTGGTCTGTCGTCACACACACTGCTGCAGCAATGCAATAGAAGCAAGAAGTATGCCAGAGCTAGGAAGAAAAGCTCTGTCTTCCACTCCGCCTTGTACTGGCCCTCCGGCTTCTTCTACTGATGTCTAATATTACACCAGCTGGCGCGGAGGAAATGTTTACAGGGTCCAACTCGAGCATCACAAAGCAAAGCAGGGTGGATTTTGGAGCTTACAGTCAATACATTGATAATTGGCACAGATGGGCTTTCTGAGGCTCAGATGGAAGAAGGCAGGAATAGTCTTAGTATTGTGTTTATATTGCCTGGTCAGAAGTCCAGCAGCCTGGAAAAGCAGGGAGAGGCCTAGAGCCATAGCACTGGTGGCAAGGAGCTTTAGCTTGTGCTGATTCCTTTCCTTTTCATTCTTGATTGACAACCAAGAGGTGTCTGGGACAGTGCACTTGCTCTGTAAATGGTGCAGACATCAGCATCAATGACAAGCTGGGAGCATGCACTCAGAGGTTTTCCACCCAGGGAGCCTCCCTGGAGCCTGGATGCTTCTAAAATCCATTTGGGGTTTAGATCAGTTCCCAATTGACCTACAGTAATGGGTGTTAATGAGCTTCTGCTGAAGCCCCTTCCTTCCATGCTCCATGCTGTGTCAGAGCTTTGCATGTAGGGTCAGCTTTCCCCAGAGACAAGTGCCATTTGCTCTTTTATTAAATAGAAGTACAGTAGGTCCTCAGGTTACATTGGAGCTCTATTCCTACGGCGCGACATAATGCGATTTTAATTGTAAGTCGGAACCCACCTACATAAGCACCTACGTCACTCACATGCAGCACATACACAGCAATAATGAAGTGAAACAGTAAAAAAAAAATGTGAAAGAAAGATAACAATTCCTGACCTTTACTTGTGGCAAATAAATAATAAAAAACATAAAACACATATGTGCATATGTCGAAATGATGGAATTTTTTTTTTATAAATACTGTAAATGGGAGATAGTGACATATGTCAAGTCTGATGTAACCCGAGGACTACCTGTACCTTGAAATTTATGGTGTATGAATGTTACCCTTCCTAAATTTTTAAAATTGAGTTTATTGGTGTGACATTAGTTAATATATTTTTATAGGTTTCAAGTATACATTTCTCTGATTCATGATCTGTATACTTCATTGTGTGTCCACCACCCAAAGTCAATCTTCCATTACCATGTACTTGCCCCCCTTTGCCCTTTATTATCCCCCTAACCTCCTTCCCTACTGTTGTCTGTATCTATGAGTTTTAGTTTTATATCCTACATGTGAGTGAATTCATATGATTCTTAGCTTTTTCTGACTCACTTATTTCACTAACATAATATTCTCAAGGTCCATCTATAACCAGACAATCAATGGGTCCGTGCTGCCTGTCACTACTTGAGCCAATTAAGCAGAGGTAGGGTTGAATCATATATGAGCGTTTATTCCAATACCGCTGGCAGTATGGGAGAGCAGCAGGTCTTCCACAAAAATCTGCTTTGCAGCCCCACATAAACCAGCTGCTTATATAGGGTAGGACAAAGATCACATGGGGAAGTAGGCTATGCAGGCTGGGGTGGGACTCCCTTGTTTGGGCAATAAGGTTGTTAATCTTTCCATGATAATAGGTAGGTCTTGAATGAGAATGGACCACATTCCAAGGTTGACTCCCAGGTCCAAGGTTGACTCCCAGGTCCAGATGATATACAACTTCCAGCCAAGTTAGAATGTCTTTTCTTTAACCAGAACAAGGCAATCATGGTTAATAGAGCATGATTAATATTTCCCATAACCATAAATAGTCCCCGATATTCTTTTTGCCCCTAACACATTCATGTTGTTGCAAATGTCAGTATTTTATCTTTTCTTATGGATGAGTTGTATTCCATTATATATATGTGCATCTTTCTTATGCAATCCTCTATCAAAAGACACTGGTTGTCTCCATGTCTTGGCCACTGTAGATAATGCTGCAATGAACATAGGGGTGCATATATCTTTGTAAGTAAACGTTTTTACATTTTTGGGGTAGATACCCAGAAGGCACTAAATTTCTTGAAAGTTGTATTTCCCTGTTTTGTTTTTAAATATTCTTTGGGTAATTTTCATGAGATTATGAAAGGAGGCAGTGTTACATACTAGTATACACTGGGAAGTCTCATATTTTTTTTTAAAATATATTTTTATTGATTTTTTACAGAGAGGAAGGGAGAGAGATAGAGAGCTAGAAACATCGATGAGAGAGAAACATCGATCAGCTGCCTCCTGCACATCTCCCACTGGGGATGTGCCCGCAACCCAGGTACATGCCCTTGACCGGAATCGAACCTGGGACCTTTCAGTCCGCAGGCCGACGCTCTATCCACTGAGCCAAACCGGTTTCGGCATCATATCTTTAAATGTGCCACAAATCTGCTTATCTACCAGTATACTTGTTTTAACCTTATATTAAAAAGTTTATTATTCTTAGTCTGTATTTCCTGTGTGCTAGCTAATTGAATTTAGAACTCTGTAATGCCATCTCAGGGCTAAAAATATACTGTATGCTTTAACTATTTAATTTTTATGAGTATCATCTATACATGCAGTGTAGTCAAACGCTAGCATTTTAAACAGACCTCTTCACCTGAAATATCCTATGCTTATAGTTTAGTTAATTAACATCACACTGATTTGTGGATTTAGAAACATTTGGGTTTTGCTACTTAATTTTTTTCTGGCCAGTAGGAACTTCATAAGGTTAATGCAGAGAGTTCTATTTTAGTAAGCCTGTTTACTAATTGGTAGAACATGGACATTTGTGGTACTTAATGCATTAAGTCAGAAGAGTTGGGAATTTGTATAAAAGAAATACATTTTACATTAAATTTTGAAAATGACAGAAAATTTCTCACTTTGTTGCATAGCATTGCTTAGAAAAGATTCAAAAGAAAATATCAAGGGCTTTATATAGCATGTGAAAATAAAACAAATATTATAGTACTGAAAAAATAAGTCATTCCACTTGACCTTGACTCATCCTTCGGTCATTGTCTCTCTGTGCTCCTTTTTCTGTCTGGGCTATATGTTCCTGGTACAGTGGGGCCCTGTGGAGGAGTGGTTCTGAGTTAGGGAAAACCTGGGAAGGGATTCACAGTTGCCTTTGTACCTGGGAAGGGCTGTTTTGCAAACCACAGGCTGGTGGGTTCTGTGGGGAAAAACCCAGAAATACAGACCTACAGAAGAAAAAATAGCCAATTCTATACTCTTAACGGAGAATGGGATTATATAACATCCTTTTGTAATTTCCAGAATATGAGTTTTTTCCATTTCTAAAAAATTAGGATCAGTGTTAATTTTAGTCTTTAGGCATCTCTGTTCTGCTCCCAGACAATGGATAATGGTGTACCAGTCACATCTACAAATAGTCACAGCTCCCTGGGCATCAGGACCCATTTGTACCAAGACATTGACACCCAGTTAACATGTTTATATGCTCTCTTGCTTATTTTTTTCCTTCTACATTAGTCTTCAGTTTCACAGTTTGAAGTCCATATCCCTACAGGAGAAAATGGAAGTTACACAGTTTTCTCTCTGACATTGGTTAATTTTATACTTCTTCACTGAGTCAAGGGTTCTGAATTGAGTACTTGTAGGAAGTGGATGAGGTAAATGGGGATGTGGCTCTTGCATAATTCATATTATAAATCCAATAGATGTATTTTCTGAACTAAAAATTAGTAGGGCAGAAAATATGACAGTCAATGAAAATCTTTAACTAATGTGTAAATTTTGTGTAAGTAATATCTCTCTATGCCTTGCTACATAAAAGCTTTAAATTTTTGATAGTAACATCCTTCAATCACTGCTATTAATTGTAGATTTTTATCCTATTTAAGAAGATCTTCTTCATCCTAATTTTTAAAGAATCTCAGGTGTTTTATTCTGATACTTTTGTAAATCTCCCCCACCCCAATTTTTGTCTCTACTCTTTGTAGAATTTATTTATATATACTAGTATACTACAAGGTACTAGAGTTTTTTTTTTACTTCAATAAATGTCAGTTTTTTGCTCATCATTAAAGCCTACACTTTTCCTACTGAGATAATATGTTACCTTTAGCATAAACTGTATTCTAATTTTTGCCTTATTCTATTATTGGTTCTCTCTTCTAGTTCAGTGGTCTATTTGACAATTATTGTAGAGACAATTATATAGTCTCTACATTTCAGAGTTTACAAAAAATGTCTTATAGCTTGAAAATATGTTTTGACATCTGGACACGATGTTGATCCTCTCATTATTAGTCTTCTTCAAATTTTGTTGATCTTACAGATTTTATTTTTAATTTTAATGAGCCTCAGAATCAGCCTGATAAGTTTCATAAAATATCTTGTGATTTTGATTAGAATTGCATTCAATTCACAGGTAATTATTGAATCTCACCATTCAGTTTCTGATATTTTCCCTGTTTGTTTATGTTTTCCTTTATACCCTGCAGTAGAGTTTTATGATTTTCTTCACTCATGTATTTCACTTTGATTGTCAAGAAGACAACTTCACTTTTTTAATGACTGGTTGTTTGTAGAAAAGTTATTTTTTCTATGATGAACATGTCTGACCAACCTATTAAACTCTTATTTGCACTAATATTTCTTTTCAATTAATTTTCCTAGATTTTTCTAGGCATTCTTTTCTAATATTTACACCTCATTTGTTTTCTTACTTAGTTGCCTTATTTAGGACCATTGATACATGGTTGAATTCTTGGTGGTGAGGTGATAGCAGACATGTTTATCTTGCTTTTCATTTTACTTACTATGCTTCTAATACAACATTAATTTTAGAAAATTTTTAAAAATCATGAATTTGGGTTGAATTTTACCAAGAGTTCTTTTGAGACAATCATCTGGTTAGGATTTCTGATTCTGTTAATGTACTGAATTCCATGAATAGATTTCCAGATGTTTAACCATCATTCATTCCTGGAGTAAATCATTCATGGTGGTAGGATTTGGTTTTTAATAATACTATGCTTTCTTGTACCAATAGGCCAAATATACCATCCTTCTTTCAATATAGTTTGTTATATATCTCTAAAAATTTCTTTCACACTGTCTGAGTTGTCCATTATATTACACTAGAGGCTCAGTGCATGAAATTCGTGCACTTGGGTTGGAGGTGAGGGGTCCCTCAGCCTAGTGCTGCTGCAGGGACTCTTGCCACCACCACTGTTGCACTTGCCAGCCTTAAGCCTGGCTTCTGGTTGAGTGGCGCTCACCCTGTGGGAGTGCACTGACCACCAGGGGGCAGCTCCTACATTGAGCATCAGCCCCCTGGTGGTGAGTTCATAGTGACCATTCCACTGTTTGGTCAATTTGCATATTAGGGCTTTATTATATAGGATGTTTTATAAGAGTTAAAACTTCCATAATAGGGAATAAAAAAGAAGTTTAAGTAAGCAGTAGGAAAGTACAAGTCTCATATATTTTGCTTCTGAGAATATTGTAAAATATGCAGATTGCATCCCTAGATGGACCCAAGATAGTCTTGGCTCAGAAATAGTTTTTTTCTTTGTGTGTTGTTCTTGGCAGAAATGAAACTCAGTTTATTAATCATCAGTATGTTAATCTGGTGAGATAAGGAACTAAGTGATGTAAATGAGTTTATTTCATGTGCTTAGTCAACAAAACAGCAGTAAGCATTTGCGTCACTTGTACACTCTATTTTCTGTATGCGTCACATTCTTACATATGCTAAGTTAATCTTCACAGTCATGATGAGGGAAGGCAGAAGAGTTATCATCACCCCATTTATATGAAATTGAGGTTCAGAGGTCACATTTGTCATGTGACCTAGGCTTAACCTAGGCTTAATCTAGGCTTAACCTAGGTCACATGTCAAATAAGTGATATAGTTTATACTAGATCCCCAAGACTTAATTCTAAGCCAATATTAATTTCAATTTGGCTTTGGGTGTTTTGTATGATGAAAACTAGGTTCTCAATGTGACAGAAACTAGCACAGAAGCAAAGAAAGTTACGAACCCATTCTTTCCCTTTCACCTCGCTCCCACTCTAACAGTGATTTCACTATGAGGAAAGTAGCAAGGAATTCTCAAAGAACACCCTCTGCAACATCGTAAAGATTTTCATTTTGAGCTGCCTTTTCTGTCTCCTAAATTAGTCACTGAGTAACTGGGCAATGTATCATTTTAATATGACTCTGCATTTATTGACTTCCTCTGGTTCAAAGACTGCACATCCCTTTATAGACATTAACTTTCAAAACCTGGCTACTGAATGTGGGTAGGCACAGAAGTAATTTAATCTACATGTTCCAGTAATGAAATCATGACACAAGAGGAACTATGACAGCGAGAAATCGTGGAGCAAATGAAGTGAAGACGGGGAGGGCCAAGGCAGTCCTCTCTACCTCCTGTGCCCTTTTAACCACCTGATTTTAAAGCTGTCTAAGGATATCCAATCATTGATGAACCTGAGGAGCAGAACAAAATTTTTAGTATGAGAAATAATTTCACTTATGGCAATTAAGCCTGATTCTCCATGGAATATACCCAGTACAAGATTATAGAAAGACTAGCATGTTGCTTTTTTTTTTCTAGAAATATTTCAGGATATCATGATACTATTCTTCATGATGCTTTGATAATTACAGTATTTTACTGGACTGTCATGCAAACATGAGACCTTTAGAAGACTTGTTGGCATCTCATTTTTTACACTAAACTATTCAAATACATACTTTGTGTAGTTCAGTCTTTACAAGTGTCCAATTAAACCATTCTGTAGCTATTTACATGAGGCTCTAAGTCTAGAATGAAAGTCCTCCTTTTTTTCCATATATATTGCAATGTAACATTAACAATTGAGCAGTAGCCATCATAAATGAGCCAACAAATAGAGAGTGGTGTGCAAGTCTAACAGAATCAGGAGACTAGGGTATAAACTGAATCTGAAGCATGCAAGGACTAGTCCCTAGTGCTCCATAGTTACATCAAAGGTTGAAGGCATCCAGAGGCAGGGCAGAGAGAGATCTCCACAGGTACAGACAGCCAGGAGCTCTTCATGGAAAATAAAGAGAATTTCTTAAGGGTCCCAAAAGATTCCTGCTGGGCTTTAAAGGTGAGTGAGATATCCACCAGTTTGGAAAACTGCTGGTTTGGCTGTAAACCATAGAGAGATCACTGGAATCTTGTGAGTGCTCAGATGTCAAATCCTGCTAAAAAAGAGTCCTGATCCTTTCCTCAAGATATTGAAGCCAGTGATGAATTGAATCTAACTGAGGCTGTAGTAAATCCTAGACCCAGATCAACTATAGGTTAGATGACTCAGTGACCTTTTCCCCAACAGTGACCTTAGAAAGAAAGGGTGAGGCCTTTTCTGTGGGTAAATGTTGTTAACTCAGTTCCTATTGTTCTTTTACACAAAATATTCAGCACAAAATAAATGATGAAACATATGAAAAGACAAGTGACTATGACTCTTGTCTAAAAGAGGAAATAGACAATAGAAGTAGACCCAGAGATGCCCTGTTTTGGAGTTACCAGGCAGGATTTTTAATGATTATGCTAAGTATATATCTAGTGGGAAAAAATGGATGGCATGCAGAAACAGATGTGGAATTTCAGCAATAGATGGGAACTTTTATTAAAAAAAAATAGGGGCAGGGGAGTCTGGAAAGTCAAATGGATCAGTAAGCCAAGAAGATTATTGAATAGGGGTGTGATTTGTGTCTATTCTGCAATTCCCTTGTGCCCCCTGTTGTGTATGTGTGGCTCATAATTGTTAGTTATGGGAAAACAAAATCAAACAAAAAGTAGAAACAAAGAAAAAAAGCAAAGCCCTAGAGATAATGCCTGGGCTAGAGAAATGAGTGTTTCAAGAAGCTAGACTCATAGCTTAAAAAAACTGGATTCACTTCCTTTTCCTTTTCTCAGGGAATAGGCTTGAGCTCCAGATACATTTGTGATTTTGTACAGTCCTCACATTAGGTGATATTCTTTGTCTTTTTTTTCTTAGCTTTACTTGGAGAAGCACCAGAAAAAAAACCAAGTTTCAAAGTTCAGAACAGAGATAAACAGCTATAGATATTTTTAGAATATTATATTTTCTTTACAGTTAAATTTTATTTTATTTTCTACATGGAAAGGAGACCAAGTTTCATAGCAAGGGGTGTGTGCTTTTTTGCATAAGCCCATCATCAAAGCCTCTTCTCTGAACTTTTCTCAGTGAAGACCATTTATTCTTATAGAATTAACAGTTTTGTCATATTCTAAAAGTGTCAAAGGGTCCTTGTGGTATCATTGAAAAAGCTGAGTAAACTATATATTTTTTTCAAACTGCATTCTTCTGTTACCTAGGAAGTCAGTTTGACCTTTTTTTTCTTCTTTTATTTCATTTTCAATTTTCTTTCATGTGAAGAGGAGTGAACTGTTTTACACAAAATGTGACTTTACATTGTGCCTTTCAGTCAAGGAAAATAATGAATTTGAAACAAACCCCAAATACCTGCTGAACTTAAGCCTCTTCTTGGATTTGAAAAAAGTGCTTCTTTTTATTTATCTGTGATTATCCATTGTACAATTGTTCTTTGTCACCTATTTCTGTGCTTTCCTGTTCAGCTCTTTAGGAAAAAAGTATTTTATCTTTATTAGATATTTTTCTTGAGGATGGACCCAACTAGTGAAAATTCAATTTGAAATTAGGCAGGGCCAGCCCCAACATTTCCAGAGCCCAGTGAAAAATGAAAATATGGAGCTCCTTGTTTAAAAATTAAGAATTTTTAGATGGTGATAGAAGAGCATTAAAACAAGTGTGGAGCCCTTGGGTTGAAGCTCTGTTGTGACTGCACAGCTTGCATGTCCAGGAAGTCAGTCCTGGAATTAGGATGACCTCAGCCCCTGGTTCCTTAGGACACTGTTGATTTTTCACGAATCTGTTCTTTCAGATGTTTTAGAATCATGGTCTTGAATGAGATGAAATTTAGGAGCCTAGCTGTCATGAGGGATGCATGGCCAGGATGTAAAGCTGTCAGCTATGCACTGCACAGTTCTAGGGAGCACCACTCACATTCGTAATCACAGAGATTGAGATGATTGTGGCCTTTTTTCCTGGCATGCATTAAAAAAAGTGTCTTGAGGAAGAAGAGTGGCTTTTCCTAACACACAAAGATGCTATTTGGACAAGAGTAGCTGCTTTGACAACCCTTTTCCCCTAACCTTTCATCTTTACTCTTTCCTTTATAGATCTAATTTCTCCTTGTGACTCTAAGTGCCCACCTGACCTCCCAGTATGTGTGTCTATGACTGTCTGTCATTCTTTCTTTCTTCTCTCTCTTCTCTTTTTTTTTTTCCATTTGTATTTTTCTGTCTTCTCTTTCCAGCCTTCACTTTGGTCCCAAAGGCTGGCTCCATAGATATTCCCCTGAGAAACTGTCATTTGAATCTTAGGTTGAATTTCATTCAGTTTGTCCCCTCTTCCAGGGAGTATTCCATTTTAAACCTTCAGTTTTAAATAGTAAAAGGAAGATTTTAGCAACTTAAAGGAAACCCTGTGAGCAGATGGTACCTATCTCAGCCATCCTTAAAACTAGTAGCTTAAAAAGGAGCACTGTATTTGAAGCTGCATCCATAGGGAGTTTACACTGTGACAGTGAAATAGGTAGGAGTAAAATCCCAGAGAACATAGTCTGATTTCCCGGCCTTCAAGGTTAGTCTGCATATACAGGTTCTCTGAGCTGGAGGGGATCTTAGAGATAAATTAGAGGTTTTACTTTGCAGGGCCCCGTGCTATTAGAATTACTACTGTGAACTGCATCGGTAGCCATTCCAACGCTCTAGTGCCCCACTGGGTCAATTTAGTAGGGCAACCCGCCCCCGCCACCACACGCACACACACACAAAGAATCAGGGCCAAACATGGGGCTGGATGGTAATGGTGATAGGGGAGGATGTAGCTGACATATGAAACTAAACTGGACCTAGTGTCCATTGCACACAATTATCTGATTAACCCTTCACCACCCTCCTCATCTTCTTGACAAAGGGGGAGAGAGGGTTGTGTTTGCCTGCTTGCCCTTTGCAGGATATAAACTCCTTTCCTTCATTTTAACCTGATTTTACCTGTAAATGAAATGTCAGGAAGAGGAGTCCTATTATGAAAGCTAGACTATTTGTAGGGCTCCTTTATAACCCTCACCCCCAACAAAGTTGCAAACTGGCTATTGTTTAAAAAACCTCTCAGTGCTTTGAAAAGGAGTGGGCTTACTTTGATCCACGGACAATGAAAGCTTGTCTTGCCTCAAGCCTCATCATCGAGATCTGTCAATAAAAATGATAGCACCACCATTCCTTGTTTCTTTAGCAGGCCTCCAAACATGCCACATAGCAACTCATTTGCTTAGAATTCTGAGTTGAATCTTTGTGGGAAGATCCTTCACGCTTTTTAAATAAGGTATAACATCACAAATTCTCCATCTTGTAATTACACGTTTTAAACTTACTTGTATTTCAAGATTATATGCCCCTGAGAGGCAGCTACTCTGTCTTAATCATTTTGGAAACCCCATTGCCTGGCCCTGATTTTGGCATTTGAAGGAGCTCCATATGGGAGCTTGTTGGTGATGCTGAGAAACATAGGATCAGGAGCGGGGAGGCAGAGGCACCACTGATATAGCTCTACCTGGAATTTAGAGTAATCTGAGGCCAAATTCTGCTTAGTCAAACTTGACATCTGTAGCTGCTTTTCTCAGAATAGCCCAGGAGCGAGAAAACAGAGGCTCTTGCCAATTCTATTGATGTCAAGGACGCAACTCCATATGCTGAGAAGCAGAAAGCCTCATTTGCACTGTTCATTCTTGGCCAGGACGTGGAAGTAAAGGGTGGGAGAGAGATGAAGCATATTTATCATCGCTGTTTTTTCTCCTTTCCCCACCAGACCAGTAAGAGAAGAAAATAGAATTTATAAAATCGAGGTAGCATCACAGTGATTTTTAAAAGCCCTAGATATCAATGCTAGGCTGATCTTTAATAAATCCCAGTAAGGTCAGTTAGTAGCTCCTGTGAGAAAAGTCTTGTGAGTCCATTATTTGGACTAATATCTTAATTTTTAAAAATGGAATTTTCTAACTACAAGTGTATCAAGGAGCAAGATGTTGAAAACTGCTGGCTTTTCAGATGATTTGTTGAAGAAAACACACACACATTTTTTTAAAACCCACTCTCATTTCAAAATGTCCTAGGTTAGCTAGACATAAGTAACCTTTTTAAGCCGAGAAATTATACTAGTGTGTAAAAGGAGTGACTTAAAAGCCAAGGCCAGGAACAATGATTATTAAGTCTTTTCTACCGGAATTGCCGTGGAGGCAACTTTGTCACTGATGTGACCTGTGACCTGATTCCACTCAAGCCCCTGATCAGGCCTGCATTTGCCTCCTCCGTCCACAGTCAGCCATTTCTGTACCTGCAAACCCATGGGGCCTGCCTGTTGAATTCACTCTAGAGCACATCCTCATGCGACTGTAGCCAAGGTGTTTATTGCCAACCCTTAAATTCAGGTGGTTCCTCTGAGCCCGGGAAGATATATTTATTTCTGTGCCTTTGAAAGCTTGTTAATGTGCAGCTCCTGGGAGCTGTGGGAACATCTGTTGAGTGCACTGCAGGCCCTGGTCTGTTCTGAAATCAGCAGTGACCACGAAAGGAGAGGGCTTTGCCCTTGTGAGGTGATGTTCTGCTGGCCAGTATAGATGGAATTCCTGACCCCAGAGAGCTCTTTGAGTGAGCAATTTACCCTCTCTGAGCTACAGTGTCTTCATTTCCTAAAAGAAAGTCAGACCTTTGGAAGGCTTTGAGCTCAACCCAAATATTTTCTCTTTGTTCATCTTTCTCTCTAATTTAAATAGCAAGAATCTGATCATTGTGAAAAAGACCCAAGTGTGGGTAAGAACCGCACACTTTGAAGGATCCTGTAGAGTAACTTGACTTTTTGCTTTGACCTTTAAGTACTTGGAGACTTCTAGTTGATAGTCCGATCAGCACAAAACAAAATCAAAGCCTGAAGCAAACTTACCTGAAGGACCTTTTGGAAACTCCTTTGTCTTTACCTTAGGAACAAACATTTGCAATATTGCCAGTCTGTCTGTGTCATAAAGAAAGGCAGAGCCTTAAATGCACAATTGAAATCTAAGCAGTTTGTAGTTGGTCTATGATGTCATTAATCAGGTGGCCTTTGGGGCCATACTCCTTTATTTTGAGGGGGCTTTAGAATAATTGTTTTTTCTTTATAAAGAAAGAAAATGAATAGGTACTGAGTCTGGCTCTTCCTTTGTCTTGTAAGAA
This sequence comes from Myotis daubentonii, assembly GCF_963259705.1. Taxonomy (NCBI): domain Eukaryota; kingdom Metazoa; phylum Chordata; class Mammalia; order Chiroptera; family Vespertilionidae; genus Myotis; species Myotis daubentonii. The sequence continues at coordinate 33,860,160 of NC_081850.1, forward strand.
TTCTTTTTAGCCTTGTGCACTATTCAGATAATTGTGCAATACTCAGAAACACCTACTGTGGGCCTGAGGCACTGGGGATATAGTGCTCAACAAGACAGGAAGAATCCTGCTCTCATGAAGCTTATATTCTAGAAAGGAAAAGTAGGCAATTAAATGAATACATAAATAATTTCATAGAATCTGAAAGTGCTGTTAAGAGAGTAAAACAGATGGGTACCTAAAAGTGCCTGGGCACGGAGAGAGGAGCTGTTTCAGTTTGGGTTACCTAAAGGTCTTGTCTGAGGAGGTGTCCAGGGGGCTGAACCTGGACAATATGGAGATACCAGCCATAATTGCTTGTTCCTTCATTGGCCACTCACATTATTTAATAACTCGAGGTCTGGTGCATGAAATTCATGCACGGGGGGCGTGTGCCACTCAACCCAGCTTATACCCTCTCCAATCTGGGACCCCTCGAGGGATGTCTGACTGCCCGTCTAGGCTCGAACCTGATGGGATCAAGGCCTAAATGGGCAGTTGGACATTCCTTCCACAATCTGGGACTGCTGGCTCCCAACTGCTCACCTGCCTGCCTGCCTGATTGCCCCCTAACCACTCCCCTGCCAGCCTGATAGATGCCTAACTGCTCCCCTGCTTGCCAGATTGCCCCTAACTGCCCTCTCCTGTTGACCTGGTCACCCCTAACTGCCCTCTCCTGCAGGCCTGATACCCCCCAACTGCCCTTCCCTGCAGGGCTGGTCCGCCCAAGCTGCCCTCCCCTGCAGGCCTGGGTCCTTCCCTACAGGCCTGATTGCCTACAGCTGCCCTCCTCCGCTGGCCATCTTGTGGTGGCCATCTTATGTCCACATGGGGGCGGCCATCTTGTGTGTTGGAGTGATGGTCAATTTGCATATTACCTCTTTATTAGATAGGATAGTTATAAAATTAAACATAAATGTAAAATGGGATAACCCTTGATAAACAGTTTGGTGGTTCCTGAATAAATTAAACATAGAATTACCATATGACCCAACAATTCCACTCCTGCTGGGGTCCAGCCCCAGCAGGTCCAGGGGTTCCCAAAAGTGCAGATGGAGTCGGTGAAGAAGGAATGACATGGAGGCAGCGTTCAGGTGATCATCATAGCCAGGTTCTGTAGCTAGGTTCTCCAGCCAGGTTCTGTTGCCAGCATCTCCAGCCAAGTTCTGTGTAGCCAGGTTCTGTCTGGGTTCTCTTGCCATGTTCTCTCGCTAGGTTCTCCAGCCAGGTTCTCCAGGTTCTCCAGCCAGGTTCGGTCACCAGGTTCTGTGTCTAGGTTCTCTTGCCATGTTCTCTCACTAGGTTCTGTCTCTAGGTTCTGTTTTTTATTGTCTTGTTACATCTGTATTTATACCAGTTGATTTTAATCCTATCAATTTCTATTCCAAAGGTTAAGGCATTTCTTATCTCCATTCCAGGGACTAAAGATTATGTAGCTTAAGTGTGATTGTTTGTAGTTAAAGTGATTAACTACCCACCTGGCACTTAGTTAAGGGGTTTTATCCCCTCCCTAACTTCAGGGAAAAATCCCTACCTGGGGAAACAACCTTTCTCGGAGAGGTGACCTTGGTTAAAACACATAGCGCTAAGGGGAGCAAACATATTAAGAACAGTATGCCATATACGCCAGGTCCCTTGAAACATATGCTGTGCAGATGTTTCTTTCCTGCAGCGACTGTGTCAAGCAGCAAGGATGGACCAGCTTCCGGTACACTCCTAGGTATATAGTAAAAATTATTGAACACAGATGTTTAAACAAAAACTTATACATGAATGTTCAAAGTAGCACCATTCACAATAGCCAAAAGGTAGAAAAACTCCAGTTGTCTATCAGTGGATGAATGGATAAACAAAATGCATCATATCCATACAATGGAATATTACTCAGCCAATAAAAAAGAATGAAACACTGATAGCTGCTATAACATGGATGAATCTTGAAAACATTATGCTAAGTGAAAGAAGCCAGACACAAAGGCCACATATTACATGACTCAACTTATATGACATGGCCAGAATAGGTAAACCTACAGAGACAGAGAGTACAATAGTGGATGACTAGGGGCTTGGGGAAGTAGGGAATGGGGAATGACTGCTAATGGCAATGGGGTTTCCTTTCAGGGTAATGAAAATATTCTGGAACTAGATAGTGGTAATGAGTGTACAACACTGTGAATTTGCTTAATATTAAGGAATTCTACACTTTAAAATGGTTAAAATGGTAGGTATATTTTACCACAATTTAAAAAATTAAACCCAAGTGTAATACTTGACACCAGTCCATACCAAGAGACATTTATATACCCTTGGAAAATATCCTGAACAATAATCATAGACTTTCTGGCTTAGCCCTTTATTTCAGGGAGGAAAAGTTGTAATTGGTATTTATTTAGGTCCACACCCTCTGAAAGGAGGCTTTCAGGGACTTATCAAAAGAGAATTGAACACCAATATAGGCGTGAAAATATACAGGTGTGCACATCTCTCTGATGTTTAAAGCCCTAAACTACTTAGAAGTGAACAGGATGTGTTTTATACATGGGGCCTCCACTGATGCACTCTAATCTCAAATTGTTTTTATTATGTAAGGAACACTCTCACCTAAGAGCTTGCTGACTATCTCTGGGGTCTTAGTAAAATGAAAAAGCTCTGGGAATGAGAAGTAGGAGGGGGTGATAGTTCTTATCAACATCGACAGCCTTGGAATTAAAACAGGTGGGAAAGGTTTAGATAGATTTTCCAAGACTAAGCTGAAGATGTGCCTGTAGACAGAGGGAAGGGCAAGAACACTGACCTGGCATTCAGAAGACCTGGTTTTAGTCTTGGCTCTGCCTGCCACTAAGCTGCCTTGTGCCATCATTTTAATTCACGTATATATGTATTACCTATAAAAATTAGTAACTTCCCCAAGCCTAGCATCTGAAAGAAATACAAACAGGGGAAAAGAAGCAGCTTTGATTAAGCTTTAACATTTTAGCCATAGCAGTAATCCCTTATACTGGTATCTTTGAGTTTGATATGTCATCCATCTGACATTTCTTAGAGTGGGAAAAATTGGTGAAAATTGGCAAACCAAAAACAAATATTGATAACATCTAAAGAGTTTTCAAACCTCTGGCATACATGATTGCTATGTTCTTATTTTTAAAAATTATGTCTCAAGTAGTATTCATTTAGTGTCTCGAGTTGTTACAGCTCTATTCTCCTTTGAGTGGCAGGAATAAAATGTTAGCTAGGCCTCTTTCCCCCCTACCAATTCCTTTGATCTACACAGTTATTAGGAGGTGCAGGTATATTTAGATATATTTTTGAAGAGGTGGATTTTGATATATTTAGGCTTAGGTATAAAGGCCTAAAGCTCTCTACTAGTCTGGTTTAGAAAATGTTGGACTCTCACAATTACCAACAATCCAGAATGATCTGTACTGGTTCTGTCTACTAAACCACTTGTCAGTGGTAGCTTCCCATCCCACCCCCACCCCATACATACACCTTTTCTTTTTTTCCATCTGCTTTTCCTATCACACTCAATATTAGAAATAAGCAGTGCTATCTCTTGTTTAAGCAATGCTTGAATTCCCTCATAAACACACAAAGAAGTGAAGTCTGCTCTGTATATTTGAGGCCAGTTGTCTGCTTTCATTTTGACCCAGTTTCTTTTGGGTCTGGGAGTAGAGGGAAAATTTAGGCATCACAGGAGATTATCCATTGATGCTTTCAGGCAGTTCTCTGCGACATTTGCCTGAATAGTAATTACTTGCCTAGGATCCTATATTCACCAGGCAGTTATTTGTTCTCAAACAGGAGGAAAAATAAATCTTTGTAGTTGATTGTGAAACCTTCAGCCTTCCCCAACTACAAGGACCCCAGCAGCAGGTTTAGAGTCTCACCTGCAAGTGTTAAGGCTTACTTTCTTTATCCCCTCTTACCTGGAGGCCTATCTCTAATAAGAAGTGGGGAGATAGAGCCTAGCCAGGCTAATTAAAGTGATGCCAGTGACTTTCTATGGACCCTAGAAGATTGAAAAAAAACTGACCGCTATAAGATTTGAATTATACAAGGACTGAAAACAATAAATACTTCTGACTCCTATATAGAGACTCTAGTGGCCCAGTGCACGGATTCATGCACATTGAAAGGAAATTAATTAGAAGAAATATTTTAATATCGCTATTCACCCTTTCTCTGTAATAGAAGTGTCAGAGATGAAAGAAAATTAGTAAAATGTATATGAAAACAATATACAAATTGATTAATAAATAAACAATAACAACATGATATAACAACAGACATGATATAAAAACAAAAACATGATATAAAAACAACGATAAAAACAATGACTGATAAATTCATTAAACTTATTCTAATATCTCCCTGTATACCACATTAAGAATAAAAACATCTAATTTCCCTTGTGATGAAGTATTTACAACTTTAACATCACACACTCTTTCAAACTCGAGAGAAAGCAACATATAACTGACTATGACCGAAAATGGGTTCAGGTAGGAATATCCTACTCTGTCTAGAGTTTGTCCTTGCGATTTATTAATCGTCACCACAAATGCTGGCATCACGGGAAACTGTCTTCGAATTAATTTAAATGGGAGGCCAGCGTCAAAACACATGTGTGCGATTGGCACCAGCGGGAGCTTTATATGTATCACGCATGCGCGAGTCAGCACTTATTTTTAAATTGCCAGTGTGCATCATATGTACCAGCTGGTTGGTTGGTCGGTTGGATGGCTGGACCAACTTAGCCTTTTATATATATAGATAGATAGGGGTCTCGGAGTGCGAGAGGACACTCTGCAAAGTTGCTGTCGTACAGGGTGTGGAACACAAACTCAAGTGTGCAGTAAACTGATTGGGCCGACAGTGCCCCAGCAACAACATAACCCATGGCTAAAGGTGAAATTGCACAGCCCCGCAAGGAATTGGGCTCCCTTCTCTCTGGTTCCGGGTTGCATCACCCGAGAACCACCACTGCCAAGTCACTGCAGCTTGGCAGCTTCTGAGTTGAGTGCCTGCCCCCTGGTGGTCAGTGCGTGTCATATGTACAGGCCGGTTGGACAGTCACTTAGCCTTTTATATATATAGATATACTTCATGCTCTTAAGACATTCCTCAGAGGCTTCTTATGCAGAGAATTTATTCCTATGTGTGCATACATGTGTAAGTAGGGAGGTTTGTGTGAAAGAGAATGAGGGAGAGAATCAGAATATCCAGGACTCGGCACACGCCACTCCTGCTAGCATCCCTGGGGTGTGGGCATTGGTGATAGTCACAGTCTTTAATAGCTGGCCTGACTTGGGAACTGACCAATCAGAATGGATGCCAACCACATTGTTCAAGCGGAGTCTTGCACAGCCCGTTTTGTGTCCAGCTTTCATTTATTTTTTAAATATGTTTTTATTGATTTTAGAGAGAGGAAGGGAGAGGGATAGAGAGAAACATCGATGAGAGAGGAAACATCATTGATCAACTGCCTCCTGTATGCCCCCCCCCCCCCCACTGGGGATTGAGCCCGCAACCCGGACATGTGCTCTGACCAGGAATCGAACCATCACCTCCTGGTTCCTGGGTCAATGCTCAACCACAGAGCCACACTGGTCAGACAAGGTTTTTATTCTTTAGCAGTCATATTGTGGGGGAAGGTGGTGGGAGGGATCCTACAGGAGGAGTTTTGTCTGCTTTTCCTACCACACTCAATGTTAGAAATAAGCAGTGCTATCTCTGGTAGTAGGGGGAGTTTAGGTATCAGGGCTGTGGTTATTTACCAATCGGTATGGATGCATTTGAATGTTTCAACCGCCAGTATAGGAACTGCAGCTCTGAGAATCTCTCTGTATCCCAGACTTGTAAACCATTTTCTATCAAGAGGTAGATATTTATTTATTGACTAGTATGCTTGTGTGATTATTTGCTCCTATGTTTTCAGTGTTCATCTCGATTGCTACCTGGTTAGTATCCAATCATTTGTCCTCAATAATCTCTATACCTACGATATACCTGCTGACTATATCAGGACCCCGGAACTATTTTCGTCCTCATCTGCTCTGAGCTCATTTTACCTCTTCTTGGTGACTGTTCCAAATTGAAGGAATGCAGTAAAGTCACTGGCCTCCAGAGATTTTATTTTTTAGGAGGACTATATTACCTATTTTCAGAAAAAGACTGAAATGTTGGAAGTAACAAAGAAGTTGTTGGCTAGATGTTTGTGTAGGACTCCTGAGAGGTGTATAAGCCAGGCCTAAGTGCCTGATGGCTGGCTGGAAGGACAGCATTTGAGAGAGGTGAAAATTGCTGAGAAAGTTTGCAGCTGGGACATCTGATGGCCACCAAGGGGACTTCATTGCTGGCAGTGACGCTGCCACCTTTCCATCCTGGCCTTAAACGGGGCTTTCATGTGCTCCAGAAGAGATGCTTCTCTCTTCATTAGGTCGTTGCCTTGAGAGCAATTTAATGCAATTTAAAAATAAGCACACAGTTGAATACCTTAATGTAGTTAAGCAAGCTGTTCCTGACTGCAAGCTAAATTATGTTTCTATTTATGAGAGTGGCTTACATTGTATTATGCATATACTGAGCCATGGCATGACTGTATGATAGCTCCATATAATATGAGCACTTAGGGTGGACTATTTAAATAGATTCACAAGGAAATAAGTTTTCAGCAGGATCCCTTACAGTGCATGAACCATCTCACAGCTTGATATATACCTTCACATCTTGTGCTAAATATGTTTTCTTCTCTTGATCCTCACACACCCTATTCTAAATTTAAGAATCCTGTTTTCTTTCCATGGTTTGGTTTAAATGTTGCATTATGTTTAACATGCCCTTATGACAGAGTTTGCTAGAGTGTCAGAGTACGATTTGATGCTCAAGTGTTACTACTCACAGAACCTCTGTTCAGGGTTTGGCTGAATTCAGTATGAACACACAGAACCACAGAAAATGGGAGAAAGTGTCAGTTTTATGTAGAGTTCTCTGATCATGGGTTATAATGGAGAAGACTTGGGCCTTTTCCCTCACTGCCCAAATCTTGAGTCTTACCCAGATTTCCCACCTAGAGACTGCTGCAGAAGTTGGAGAGCAAAGATCTTCCTGGGTCTGTCAGCTAGCAGCTGACTATGGAGGGTATACCCAACTGCTTGGTTAACTGGGTCAGTGGATGTCAGTCTACTTAGGATTAGTTTCTCTCCTTCCCCAGGGAGAGGCTAGCCAAAGCCTTGCATGGAAAAGCTCTCTCCTAAGAAGGGCCTTGGAAATCCCTTCCTGGGTGAGATTTAGTTTTAGTGAAATGACATGATTACAACCAGCGTATATGTTTTAAAAAGTAATATTTAAATATTAAAAATATTTTTTGAAAAAAGCATAGACTTAAGGTTTAAAAAGAATTTAAAAATTGCCCTGTCCACCTACCCATTTTAAAGCTAACACTCCTCTATAACTTTCTTTAGTGGTCATTGGGCCTTTGAACACTTGCGAAGTCAGCCTATTTTTTTTTTTTTTTGACAATGAGCTAAAATAATCTCTATAGCTTTATCCCTAAATTTGTCCCTTGGAGATACCTAGATAAAGCGTTGTCTCTCTTCCACATGATAAACTTCCATTTATTTAAAAAAAAATTTCCATGTCCTCCCACCCATACTTGCCAAGTTAACATACCCAGTTCATTCAACTATTCCTCATACAATACAATTTGGAGTTCTAGCATTATCCTGGGAGCTATCCTCTAAATATGTTGCTGTAAATGTATATTCCTAAAAAAAAAATGCATCACTATAACTGAAGGGGATGTTCCAGATATGGTCCAGAGTAGAAAAGGTTTACCTTTCTAATCATGGAAACCATATTCACATTAAATGCAACTTACCTTATTAGCTTTATTGTGGATTTTGTCCCATCTCTGAGTCATGCTTAACTTTCTGTTGATGAAAACAGCATTCTCCTATGCTGTTGTTTAAGCCAGATATCCCTTAACCTTTACTTAGGTAGTTGTGTATTTGGACCCAGGTAGAGACTGTTACATCCTATAGAACTAATCCATCGCTCACACCTGCCAAACCTCTCTGGCTCCATACTGTGTCATTTGATGCATTTGCTACCTTTCTCAGCAATGTGACCTCTATATATTTTATGGGGATACCCTTACTGTTACTGTCTTCATCCAAGTTCATATGGAAATGTTGAGCTGGGCAGGCCAAGGGTAGAATTCTGTGACAAGCTGCTAGCAACCTCTGTTGAGATAGATGTCAGTTTTGAAAATGGTTTATATTTTAAGTGTTACATCTCCTGCTCCCATGATTTTTAAGAATTTTATAAGAATCCTTATAAAATGCATTGTTGAAGTCTGTATGTTGGTATAATCAAAAGGAAAAATGAGGTTAGGCAGATACGGCCAATTCTTAGTAAAATTTTGCTGCCTTCTGGCGATGGCAGTATATTTTTCCTGGCTTCTCATGAACAATTCCTTTAATAAACCAGTTTTGATTTTTCCCAGGATCTCCCAAGGTGACCTCTGTACAACTTTTTAAATGGACCTTCTTTTTCAGTTTCAAACATGAATGACATTTGCCAGTACCCCAGCTTTTGGCACATCTTCCATTTTCCACTGTTACACTCAGAGATTTCTGACGGAGCTGTAGCATTAGTGATCTCTATTGCAAGGACTCATAATATTGAGACTGTGATCTGGAGGCTATATTTATTTTTACCTTAAGCCTCTTGTCTGATTTTTTCTAGACCATGGCTGTTGGGACAAGAACTTATATTTTTCCAACTTGTTACACTGCATATACAAAAGAAAAAAATATATAGGAAAAAAAATACAGAGCACTTCATCGTCATACAGCTTTCTAGTTACGTTAAATGCACAAGGCCCAGTGTGTGTGTTGGGTTCTTTCATTTGCAACTGGGCCTCTTCAAGTAATAAAAGCTTATTCCAAGGATACAGTTGGCAAGAATAGCAAAAATGGCCCTTTGAAAATGGAAAAATGAATCAAGAAATGTCCAAGATGTGGTATTGGCCAATCTATGACAATGATTGGGATCATCTGTGGCCATTGCTATAGCAGCAGTAATTCCATGTAGCCCTAAGCCAAGAATGGGCTCAACTCCTTTCCTTTTCTTTAATGTTTTCCTGCCCCTAGAATTGACCTAGGCTTAGTTTATTTATTTTTCTTCCCTCAACTTCTATATATGCCTTGTCTTTTATTCCTGCTCTACTAAACCATTTAATAATATATTTCTCTACCTCAGAATTTACATTTACCCATATTTTTGACTCAGTCAAAACTTTGCCTCACCCATGGCATTTTGTGGTCTATTTCTTACCCATTCTTTTGTCCAGGAGGACCTTTATGATGGTGTTTGGAATAATTAAAGAATGGATCTGCCCAAATACTTCAAGAAATTAAATAATCTGTGTTATTTGTCTTAGTAGAACTGAATTTTGCTCAGGTTTTGGCTTTTCTTTTCAAACAGATATAAGGAACTTGCTAATATCTTTATCTATCTGTCTGATGGTATTGTGAGCAAACACTGTGTCACTCAGTCTCTTGTTGAGGAAAACTGCTGACCTCTGGACCACATGGTCTGTTCTACCTGACTGACTCATACACAGCCGACAGGGTTACTGACGTGCACCTGACCCAAAGACAGCAATTCTGTGGACTGGCCAGCAAGAAGCTCTTCTCACACAAGGTGAAATGGGCCCAATTGGATTCTTTCTCTTGGAAGGATCTTAACTGGAAAATGGGAATAGGAACAGGCAAACAGGAGCAGAAGATGAAACCCTAGAGAGAGACCATGAGAGGCCAGAGAGAGACTAGGGCTATTTTCCTAAGGCAAAGGTGCAAAGATTATCTAATGTCTCCCACAGTCTTTGGGCAGCTCTATATAATCATATATAGAAACTAGGGGTCCAGTGCACAAATTCGTGCACCTTGAAAGGAACTGTGGGCCGTGAGGCTGCAGTGGGTCTCGGCCAATCCTCCGCACCCCTGCCTGGCCCCTCCTACCGTGGTCCCCCAGTCCCCTGTCTGCCGGCAGACCTGATTGGGGCTGGCACCAGAAGTGAATGCAAGCGGGGCTGGCGCTGTCAGTGGGTGCAAGTGGCAGCTGCTGCCCCAATCACCCCTCAGGAGCAGTGGGAGGTGGAAAAGCCCTCAGGGGTGATCAGGGTCGGCAGCTGCCGTTTGCATCCGCTGATGGCGCCAAGCGATCAGGACTGGTGCCAGGTGCCGGCAGCAGGTGCAAGCGGCAGTTCCAGCGCTGGCTGTGGGTGCAAGCAGGGCCGGCACGGGCTGTGAGTGTGTGCGGCAGCTCAGGAATCAGCATCAGGTGTGAGCAGGGCTGTGCTGGCAGCAGGTGCAAGCGCCCAATGGAACTGCTGCATGCAGGAGCAAAGAATTTTCAGTAAGCACAAGAGGCTTGCCCCGATGACCACGACTGGTGCCCTGCCTTGGTCTCGTGCCTCCGCTCACCTGCTCCACCATTCTGCCACAGCCAGTGCCCGCCATGTTCTGCGCTCTGCCACCTGCTGCCAATGACTGCCATGTTCCGTGTGCGCCCCCTGGTGGTCAGTGCATGTCATAGCGACTGGTTGTTCAGTTGTTCTGCCATTCGGTCTGTTTGCACATTAGGGTTTTATATATATTTCATGCCTATTTTCTAAAATTCAAGGTTCTGGGGAATGGAGAGTGGGAGGTTTTTCATGAAGAGTTAGAGCCATACACTGTTTCAAAAATGGTATTCTTTATTCTGTAGAAGCAGCTCCATTCTCCTCTTGAGCATGTCCTTCCTTCATCTCTCTTCTGTTGGGCATATCTAGGGGGTCTTTCCGGGATACTGCAGGGTGCCTACCAGTTTCCTATTCAGTCTGGCCCCTCTTGGTGTTGTTTTCTGACTTTGCCTCTTGGTCCTTCCCTGTGGTTTTTACAGTGTCCAGTGTGCTGCCTCCAGTGTTGGGACACCAGCAGGCTGTGGGTGCTAGCCCGTGCACTAGGTGCTGGGTTGTACTGCTCCTGCAGCAGCCATAACTGGGAGTCCTGAGTACCAGAGCCAGACGCTGGATAAAGTGGTGAAGATAGGCTTTATTTAATAGCTGTTGCAGTAGAGGAAGAGACTCCAGTATAGAGCTGGACTCAATTCCTAATACAAGAACACATGGTAATTCATTGTCAAAGAGTAGGGCAAGGGGTCAATGGATGGGGGGATTCTTGCTAAAATAATTTAGCAGGATTCTTGCTACAAAGGCAGGACCCAAAGATGTTGAAAAGAGTGCTCAGAGAAACCTGTGTCAAAGAGTCTTTGCCAGCCCCCAAATCCACCAAATTTGTATCGTGTTTCTGGAATCACAAATGATTTGCGGCTGCATCTTGTTCTTGCTGTGAAATCTTCTTCTCCCTTTTGTGACTCAGTTATATTTGCTAAAGCTGTACTGTGTCAGTTCCCAATAGCTCAAACATGGTAAGAAGACAGGCTTCTCTATTTATTTCTTCAGGCTTCGTTCACAAGTCCGGGACCGCCAGGACTTGTGGGGTGAAAAGGTTTGTCTGGTAGCAACCTGAGTAATAGACAAAGTACTGCACTCAAAACCTTGTCTTCCTAGTCCTCCAACAACTAGGCATTTGTGGGACAAGGCTTGTGGGTTTGACCATCTGCTTCCTTAGGATCTTATGTGATAGCCTCTCCCCAGCCCTGCTTGCACATGGACTGTGGCAGAGCCGTCAGCCTGTCAGTAGCCTCAGACCATTCACACCAGAACACTGCCTGGGAGTCCAGTCAAGGCTCAAGCCAGAGCTGCTCCCCGCCCTCTCTCCACCCTCCTTAACACTTAGAATAGACAAAAATACATTAAAAAAACGCAATGTACCCAACCCTGACCCCTGCCTTAAAACTAAAAAAAGTGCATTTTGTTCTCAACACTCTGTAGTTCATACTTTTAAAAAATTAATTTTGACTGAACCACCTCAGGCTCCTTTACAAAGAAGTGAAATTTTACTGAAAGTGATTGGAAAGAAAGGCACAAATGGATGTTTAAAGGAATTAAAATGCAGGAGTTAAACTGGGACCTTGAGTGGGGCTGTGGGGAGAGGGAAGGGGCTGGAGGATTTAAGTGCAGAGGGAGCCACAGTTGAGAGTATTGTGGCTCTGAAACTGGGTGAGAAAAACCATTTCTGGTTCTCAATAGAAGAATAGCCATTTCTTTTGCTATTTCCAAAATTGCTGCTCTCGGGGTTTGCATTGCTTTTTCAAGGCACCTTTTCCCTTTTGAGAACGTGCTAATGATTTGGCATCCTGGCTCATAGCTGCATTCTCCTTGTAAATGTGTGTGTTTTCAAGTCTTTACTCAAACTCAACATAATTTCTTTTAGAAAAGCATTTTTTTAGGAACATGGGATTAATCCCAGAAAGCTCTTGCTGTTTTTATTGTCGCTAAATCATAGATTGTTTTTCACAGAGTACTGCCATTTGTTTGTATTTCCCTACAGTTTTTGTTTTTTTGGAGTTTTGTTCTATTCTAGTGGCAGCTGAAGTGATTTTGAATGTTTTCAGCGTGCTGTTAATTAAGCAAATGTTTCAACCTGGAACTTTAAAACACCTGGGCTGGCACACTGCTCTCAATCAGAGTGCAAATCTTTGTAACTGTGGATGTCAATTTGGGGTAAAACAGACAGTAGATGGTGAGAAGCTTCATGCTCTACTCATTTTTTTTTCTGGCAAAAATAAAAACAGATGAGTATGTGTCAGACTCTTCATCAGAATTTATTCTCACCAGCAGACACGCTTCATGGACTCATTGGCTAACCAGCAGTAGCTCCCAGCATCTGTTTGAGTGCAGATAACTTAGGTCTAGTCTACATTTGACCCTGTTCCCTTTTTGCTTCTCTATTCTGCCTACTTTTGGACTTGATCATTTTAAAAGCTTGGATAGTTTCAAATGAAGAGTCAAGATTGGTCATGGGAATTGCTAGGGTGTCCAGTGAGAGTTGGAACCCAAACCCTTCCACTCATCCTTTCTTCCATCTGGGGTATTCTGATCAAAAAAGCATGTGCAAAAAGAACTATAGTCAAGTAGAAAATGAAGCACCAATTTATTAACAATTGAGCAGTCACCTGATGACCTCACACAGACACCTGTGCAAGAAGGGTGTGGTGATAGGCTGAAATGAGTCACAGCGGCTGTGCCTGTGGAGTGGACCATCTTTAATTCCACCCTGGCTAAGGTGCAAGAGCTAAAATGGATTGAGCTAGTTGGTTTTCCCATAGCAGTGTTTCTAAAAAGCAGCACTAGTGACATTTTGGGTTAGGTAATTCATTGTCGTGGGGGCTGTCTTGTGCATTGTAGGATGATTGGCAATCTTCCTGGCCTCTCCTCACTAGATTTCCCTAGGAAATATCCTCTGCCTTTGTTCTAACAACCAAAAATATCTTCAGGCACTGCCAAACATCCCATGGAGTGGGTGGCAAAATTGTCTCCAGTTGAGAACTACTGGCCTATGGGAAACAGACCCCAACTGGTCTGGGATCCTACTGATACTTATGTTATGAAACAAAAGCTTAGTCATAGACTCATGGGAGAGGGTCTCTAGAATAAGATTTTAAAAATAGAGTGCAGATTGTGATTGAAGCTCTTTCAAACATTGCTTTCCAAATGTTACATATTAGATATATCAGGGGAGCTTTTAAAAATCCTGATGCCCTAGGCACACCCCATTGCTAATTATATCAGAATCTCTGGGGGCATGTGGAACTGGACCATAAATTTTTTTTTTTTAATATTGATTTGAGAGAGAGAGAGAGAGAGAGAGAGAGAGAGAGAGAAACAGAGATGTGAGAGAAAAACATTAAACCTGAAACCTGGGTATGTTCCCTGACTGGGAATTAACCAGGGACCTTTTGGTGCACAGGACAATGCCCAGCCAACTGAGCCACACAAGTCAGGGCTCAAGGTTTTTTTAAAAAGAGCTTCCCAGGGATTCCAATGTGCAGCTGAATTTGATAACCAGTGCTTTAAGTACAGTCCTAGTAATACATGGCCTGACTTGCAGATATCCTATGTAATGAACAGCTTGCTGCTGTCTATTCTGTGCAATTGACTGCCAGTAGTCCTCAGACTTCAGCATGCATCAGAATCACGTATGTAGAGAGCTATACATTGAGGAAGAAATCTTTCTGATATGTTAGATTGGGATGGGGCCGGTGTTTTGCATTTCTAGAGTTCCCAAGTGGTGTTGATGCTGCTGGACCAGGGACCACCTTTGAAAACTACTGTTGATGACCATCATTTCAGCCCTGTTACCTAAGGAGTAGTGGGCCAACCATCCCAAGTGGACAGCAACACACAATGACAGATATAAAACTATCTACCAAACATGCCTATTTTCTCACCTTTTCATCTTCTCATACTATTTCCTTTCTCCATCTTTCCTAAATTCACAGCGTACTTGGTCCTATTGAAAGCTCTCTGTCATTGTTACCAGCCTTAATAGTCTTTGGAAGTGCTCAGAACTTCTACTCACAGATTTTAAGTGCCTTCCATATCTTTATTTATTAAATCTGTTTTTCTTCATTTACTAGCATTAAAGATTTTAGGAAAAGACCTCTTACTATTTTAATTGTTTTTAGATTGCCCTTATTTGGTGATATACTATCAGTGGGGATTTCTTCCATTCTCACTGTAAATGTAGTATGTTGCAATACTTTGTTATTTAAATAAACTTTGGGGGTTAACTTAGAACTCTAACAACCATTTTCAAACAATGAATTAATTTTTGACAGAAAATCTTTGGAATCAGGAGACTATATGTATATTTAATGTAGCAGGGTTTTTTCTTGTTGTTTTTTAACCTGTGAGATACAAGTCTCCGTATTTAAAACATGATTGCTTTGGAAGTTCCAAACTTTGAAGACCAAGGCTATGACTAACATGTTCCTGTTTATATCTCCCATTAAAATGAATATCCAGCCCTCACTGGTGTGGCTCAGTTGGTTAGGTGTCATCCCCTGCACTGAAGGGCTGTTGGTTTGATTCCCAGTCAGGCACGTGTCCGGGTTATGGGCTTGATCCCTGGTGGGGAGCATGCAGGAAGCAGTTGATAGATGTTTCCCTCTCACATCAGTGTTTCTCTCTCTCTCTCTCTCGCTCAAAAAAATCAATAAAAGTATATCTTTTAAAATGACTATCCATCCAGAAATATAGAAGGTATTAATGGGTAAATATTTGGCCAGTTAAGTACCAGGACTATGCAAGGGGCTTTTCTGCGGGAGACCAGAGGATGTCAGTGAATTGAGCAGGATGTCTTAGTTGCCCGCTGCTACTGCTTGGGATCCTTTGAAGCAGGACTGCCTGCTCTTGTCTTAGGTATTAACACTTGGATTTTCCCACTTTGAGATGGACTGGCCCAGTGTTTGGTATTTGCCCATTGGATTTGCAGAGCCAACTTCTCATAGACATTTCTGCAACCCCCGTAGCAGCTATTTGGACCGATTTTGGAAGAAAACAAATATGACTTAGTGCAGGGGTTCTCAACCTTGGCTGCACATTAGAATCACCTGGGAATCTTTTTAAAATCCTGATTTCTGGGCCTCATCCTCCAGAAATTCTGTTTCTTTGTTATGGGGTGGGGCCACAACGTTAGTAACAAAGAAACAGAATTTCCGGAGGATGAGGCCCAGAAATCAGGATTTTAAAAAGATTCCCAGGTGATTCTAATGTGCAGCCAAGGTTGAGAACCACTGACTTAGTGTAAATACGGTGGGAATGAGTACTGGACTGGGAAGCCAGAACTGGGCCCCAGTTCAGGCTCTGGCACTAATGAGTGGTGTGACCTTGGACAAGTCACTTCACTTATCCTGCCTTCATCTTTCTGGTCTGGAAAATTGAGGAAGTTAAACAAGCAGTCTGTCTGTAGGCCCTCTCCAGTGCAAAGCTTTGTATTCTCAGGCTAAGGACCCATGGGAGCAGAACTGCTTCAGTGAAGAATGGGCTACACTCTAGTCAGTAACTCAGGGTGCTGAGTTTGGAGAAGGGAAAGATAAGTGTTTGGACACCAATGGAGAATGTCTGCCAGCTTTTCTGTTTTGCCCCTCAGTAGCTAAATAATACTGTATTGGGAAACTAGGAAAAAAAATTGTTTTTCAATTGAGCCCTTGAATTTTAGTCCTCACAACCAATTTTAAAATAAGCAAAAATATCTTAGTGAATGAGTATGTTGGACCTTCTCCAAAGGTAAGTAGGTGGCCTATTAAATTCTGTATTAAGCAGGTAGAGCACCCCAGGTGTGAAAAAGTTCCTTTAAGATGTTCCTTCTTAAAATGTCCCCGAAAGTCAGGATGAGAGTAAAGTCTGGTTCTCAAACTTGTTTCGTCAGTTGTCTTCCCTCTCCCGCTCCCGCCCCCCGGGCTTGTATGAGATTGATGGTTCCTAATGTTGTGGCTGGAGCTGCAGCTTTACTGAAGGCTGACAGTGAAAGAAGACATGGGGTTATGAGGCAGTTCCTAACTTGTGTTAAGTATGCTGCCTTGTAGATCTGTGGTGAAAAAAAGCAGGTGGTGAGAGCTGTGAGGGAGTCTAGTGTGCCATCTTCATGTTTCTACAGAAAGGAATAGTTGTATGCATAGAGTTTAGTGTATAGGAAGGTTGGGTCCATCTCTGTAAGAAATCAGGAGTAAGGAAGCTATACAAATGTTAACTTTGAAGAAAAAGAAAGGACCAAAGAAAATTAGAGAGTTGAATACATATGGCCAAACTATGTTACAAGGCAATGGGCTGGTTGTCTCTACAACATGCTAGCACGGCGGTTTACAGAGGGGATTCTCATGCTCACCCCTAGGATAAAAGCAATAAAGGGACAAGCCCAGGAAATTCCTTTTCCTTTTAATCAGGATAAATCATTGTATTGAGACCTGGGTAAGCATATTGGATTTCACCTTTAATCTCTCAGACGTCAGTCTCTTTACAAGTGGTCATTCTCTGAAAGGTACCAGTCAGGAGTGCTTGGCATTGAGTTCCAGAATGGCCTTTATCATCTAGATGACAATTTTTCCAATTTAGCTAACAGTTTAGTCAGTTGTAAAACTACAGTGATTCATGTAATTAGAGGTTTCTCTCTATGTCAACAGAGAGGATATTTGGAGCTTGGTAAAGAGTTGGGCAACTTTTCTGACAAACTTCAAAAGAAGTAGTCAAATCATGGGATATATTTTAGAATGTCAGAACTGGAATATGACCAGCTGCTAATCATCCTCAAATAAAATTCTTGATTAATTACAAAATAAATTACCCAAGGGTGACAAAGTTTACCTGGATCTCATTGAAGTTTTATTAGGTTACTCCTCATGCCAGGTGAACAGGAAGAGGGAAATGATGTTCCCCTTCATTAATGCTCCACTTGAAACAAACACACAAACAGAAACAAAAAGCTACAGTGCCCATAAGGACGGATGGGGGATCTTGTAAAAATTTCATCCAATGAAGTGATTTTTTTTTTTTGCCCTTCCTGCATTTTGTGTCTTCCCTGAATGTGGGCAGCTGAAAGGTGTGTATAAAATATTCCTGAATATCAAAGTGAAAAATTTTCCACAGCTGTCATAATAATAGTTCATAAATAAATGCTATTAAAAAAACCTGCTTGAGCATTTCATAAGAATAAATGAATCACAGCAGCTCTTGGAAAGATACTGCAAATTAATTAAGCAACCACAAGGGCAGGATGAAATTCTGAAATCTGAAATTTAGGAGAATTCCAGCTATGAGTCCATTGTCAAGGTTGGTTGTCACCTATTTTTCTGCTCCTGAAAAGTTTATTGTTTATCTATTATTGCTTGGGTCAGAGGTTAAGATAATGCCTACCCCTGTGAAAGTTCTGCCAGGATTTATTTATTTATTTTCTTTCTTTCTTTCTTTCTTTCTTTCTTTCTTTCTTTCTTTCTTTCTTTCTTTCTTTCTCTCTCTCTCTCTCTCTCTCTCTCTCTCTCTCTCTCTCTCTCTCTCTCTCCCTCCCTCCCTCCCTCCCTCCCTCCCTCCCTCCCTCCCTTCCTTCCTTCCTTCCTTCCTTTCTTTCTTTCCATCTATCTATGTCTGTCTGACTGTCTGTCTCTGCAGCACTCAGCATCTGGCTTATAGGATATTCAGAATTGACATATTTATTATACACATTTATTATATGTGTATAACATTTATTATATGCCAGGTACTTCTTTAGGATTAAAAAAAAATCAACTCATTTAATCCTATGTAACCCTCTCAAACAGTCTCTCTTATCTCATTTTACAAATGAGAAAATTCCTGACCTTTAGAGAGGTTAATAACTGTTTAAGGTCACAAAACCAGGAAATGACAGAACTGGAATTTAAATCCTAGGCCATATGGGTTTGGAGTCCATGATCTACACCCTGTGTTGTGTTGTTTTTCTCTATTAGTATTTGTTGAAATGAAAATAACAGACTTGTCTATGAAAAGCTTATAAAACAAATTCACATGTCATTTAATTTGATCCTTAAAGTACCCAGTAAGGAAGCTATAACTATTCCTGTTTTAGGATGGAGAAAACTGAGTCTCCTGAGTCTCAAACAGGTGAAAGATTTTCCCAAAGTCACCTATCTAGTATGGGGACAAGTGGTTGGCACCTGGAGCCCCCTGACTTCAGCTCTGGCCTTTTTTCTGCCTTAGCTGCATTGGGGTAGTAACTCTGCTATGGACAAGAACTCACTGCAGTCTGCCCCTTCTATTTCCAGCTCCCTCCACTTCCATTTCTCCTGAAGTCAGTAGGCATGTTCCCATGTAAGGAGTGAAGAGGGATCTTTGCCTCAAGGAGGGTTCCTCTAAATACCAGCTTTTTTTGCAGTTCCTCCTGGTGTATCACCCATAGTTTTTCTCTAACTCCTGTTCAGCTAGTAATCACTTATGGGAATGGATTGGGGAAGTCAACATTAAGTAAAGTTATCAGGTAATGCTCTTTTAACTGGGCACCTGTTTAGTATCTGCGCCTCAGTGCTCATGGCTGTTGGTCTTCAGAGTAGTCTATTCCGGTTTTCCATCATAACACCTCTGAGCCTCAGGGAGCAAACCACTTTCCTGTTTCAGTCCTATATACTCTGCTTTTATCCCCTTTGACTTTTGACAGAAACTGTAATGAATTTGGGCTGAGTTCCCTACTTCTTTCCCAATATAAATTTTACTTTTGATCTACGTAGTCAATTATTTTTAAAAAACCTAGTCCTTTATTTATACATCTATTTACTTATATCCCATCTTGTTTCACAGAAGTTGAGGTAAATTAAAGGAAACATAAAATAGTAAAATACAAGTAGAAAGTAGAAAATAAAGATCGGAGAAGATAGAAATTAGAATTTGGCAAAGCCTGAGGATAGAGATTTGACTTCTTGGTCTTAGCCCAGAAAAAAAAAATAACAAAATGTGGCCGAAACCGGTTTGGCTCAGTGGATAGAGCAACGGCCTGTGGACTGAGAGGTCCCAGGTTCGATTCTGGTCAAGGGCATGTACCTGGGTTGCGGGCACATCCCCAGTGGGAGATGTGAGGGAGGCAGCTGATCGATGTTTCTCTTTCATCGATATTTCTAACTCTCTATCTCTCTCCCTTCCTCTCTGTGAAAAATCAATAAAATATATTTTAAAAAAATAACAAAATGTGAAATACAGTATTTCATATTTCTTGTTGATGATGAAGAGGAAAAAAGCCTGTAACTCTAAAGGAATCTCCCTTGAAATTTCTTTCTGAGGGTAATTCCCTGAGAAAAGCATTGTAGGCACTGTGGTTATAAATGTGACCTTGAATCTTTCAGGCTAGCAGGCAAGTCAGGTAAATTAAAATCTATGGAGTAAAATAAATACAGTTCAAGGACAAGTCAGTATGGGAGTGCCTAGGAAAGAAAGACTTACTCTGACAGAGGGATCTGGGAAGGTGGCAAGAGATTCCACCTGATTGAGCCTTGAAGGAAGGATTTAATTTTGAGTGGAGACAACAAAGAGATGGGCATGCCAGCCCTAGAGAATGGAATGAGCCATGGTCAAAGTTATGAGCTTGTGCTTGGGGGTGGAACAGGGAGATAGTCATTTGGGTCAAGTATGTGAAAACTGAAATGGAAGGCAAGATAAAAAGGGAGGCTAGTATGAGACTAAGCCTTGTAGGAAGTTGGATGATTTCTGAGGAAGGACCATGCCCTGACCTTGCTTGAGGAAGCTCATTCTGGCACTTGGGTGAAGCATGTGTGTGTCACAGAAGCAAAGGTCTAAATGGGGCGTCAGTGAAGGCACCATTGCAATAACAAGAGAAGTGACCAAGCCTCAGCTAGGCTGGTGGCAGTGGAAATAAGAAGTAGGAGACGGAGAATCTATGGAAGCTAAAGTTAAAAAGATTTGGCCAGATGTAGAGGTTTAACTAGGAGACAGATAGGAAGAGGAACAGGAGAAAGTTAGGAGGTAGGTTTGGCATATGCTGTGGTTATCCTTATGCTGATTGGATCTTCTGGAGTCTCTTCTGGATTTGCTGCAGTATAATACACTGGTCAAGAACTTTGACTTTAGTTGACTTAGACCTGATTTTGCATTATGGCTCACTAGCTATGTGACCTTGAATAAGCAATACAAGCCTTCATTTTTCCATCTGTAAAATGGGGATAACATCTACCATTACCAGTTGTTATAAAGATTGGAGGAAAGCATGCTCATTTGGAAAGTGCTTAACATACTGTGCAGCTGAACTACACAGTCTGGTTGGGATTCTTTCTACTCTTAGTACTTTTAGACTGGTCTTGCTCTTTTTTCTATTTGTATTTCTGTTTTTTTGTGTCATCTGCAATTCTGTTGGAAACATGGATTTCTCAAAGCATATTCAGAGAACCTCAGTGTCCTGGCTTACCTAGCAATAATAGTACACACAGCAGAATAGTGAAGTCAAGCACCGTCTTGCTACTGCAAGAAAATCTGAAGTACTGAAGATGATTCTCCCTCCCCCAACATGTGTGTTTTGGCCCTAGTCACCACCAGGAGAAGAGGAGGGGCACTGTTAGGATACCAGGTGACATTCAAGTTTTGAAGACAAGATTCTGCACTCTGGGGTGTGAGGAGCTAAACGCTTCAAGGGTGAAATTCTCCTGTTGAAGTTAAAGTGCCCCTAAGGATAGAAAGTCAGAGACTTTTGCAAAAGGGAGTGCCAGCAGTTCCAGCGCCCCTTGGCTTCCCAAACTACTTCTTGAAGATTTGTAAATGTGACAGTCTTCAAAAGCAGCAGCAAAAATGACAAGTGGGAGAAGTTGTGATGTGGCCTTCTGTGGATCCCTAAGGGAAGCTGACGCTAGGAAAGGATCTCTGTCTACAGGGTCAGAGAATGGTTATAGCATTCCTAATTATCAGGTGTTTTGGGCTGAGCTTCTTGTTGGGGAATTCTCTCTCTAATTAACATGTTTCCACTCTGAACATGCTCTCAGGTTTCTTCTAAATCCATAAAGAGTGGAAAAGAACATACCAGGAGCTCAGCTTTAATTGAAAATATAATAATTAGTTTGTGGAATCCTGCTGTTAATTATAGAGCCAGATTTTTCCCGGTATCTAATTCATTTTCTGATGATATTATGCCCTGACAGAATTAATAAAGTTTCTGGGAATCTGTTACAAATTTTAAAAAAACTCTGTGACTCAGTCTGAACCCAGAAATCTAGACATGACCCATGTCATTCCAGTTTTCTTGGATCCTTTGAGTTGTTGGGGGAATTAAGTTCTTATGTTGTCACACAGATTAATGGAATGCTATTTTATATGAAATAGCTGGCATTCATTTTTGAAGTTGCTTAAGTAGTATATTCAAGGATTTGACAGTCGCCAGACACAGCATCCCCCTTCCATTTAGACAAAAGGGGCCACCTGTGCTAGTCACCATACTTGAATGTGCATAGGAATTGCCTAGAGATTTTGATTGAGAAGGTTCAAGGTGGGGCCTGGGACTCCCCATTTCTAACAGGCTCCCAGGCAGTGTCCACACTCCATTCATGGAGCACATTTTGAGCTGTGCTCCACTCTGGCCCTTCTCCATCTTCTCCCTTTCCCGTGGGACAAGAAAAAAAAAAACATCCATGGGGAAGTGCCCCCTCTTTTTAGACCTTGCAGTAGATACTTGGGGGTCCTAGAATTCCCTTTCTAAATGGGCTAATGCCTTCTCCTAGGGTCTTCTCTGGCATTCTCTTCAGGTTCATTCACCCCAAATGGGTCCAGGGTTGGTTAAGGAATAGCTGTCACTAATGGTTATCTGTTGAAGGCCCCTGGTGGTGTAAGATACAACTGTGGTGTAAAGAAGCGGGCAAGTCAGGGTGTGGCAGCTCTCCTGGCACTCTTCCATTCTAGCACAGAACCCTGAGGAGTTCAAGAATTCAACCCAGTTTCCTCAGGTTCTTTGAGAAACATAAAAGGAGATTGCCATTGTCAGTAGGACTGGGGTATCTTGTAGGCAGAAGTTGCCTATCTTGAATTGGGGTGGTAGTGAGCATATGTCATATGGCTTCCCTTTGTACTCTTGCCCTGGTCTTCAAATGTTAGGGTAGGTCTAACTGGAAGATGCCTTATGACCTCAGCAGATTGAGACCTTTTATCCCATCATCATTTGATATGTTACACATTAGAAATATTCAAATTTATTAAATTGCTGCATGGTATATAGTTCTACATCTTTAGTTTGTCATCTGGGCCATTCTGCCATTGTTAAGTAGTGTTTATCAGCTCAACATTTCTTTTAAAAATAAGACAAAAATATATAAAAGAATATAAAATTAAAAAAATTATCCTGTGAGGAAGAAAATAAGATGAAATGCTTTTACATTTTATCATTTTCATGGATTTCAGTAGAATTTGGTTCTCGGTGGTTAGTTTTGTGAGGAACAAAGTTCCCAGTTGGATGCAGATTTTAGGGCTGATGCTGAGTGAAAGGAGTGAAGGGTCTTCTGCTGAACTCAGCACCTCTTGCTGTGCTTTAAGTGTTCACCTGCACTTGGGAAACCTCCTTCTGTATGCAGTGAATGCCTGCGTTTTAGGACCCTCATTCCTGCCCAGAATAGCAGGCAGTCTTGGCAGGACTCAAGGCACTTAAAATCTGACACTTAGGATGGAGATTTCCCTAGGTATTCTCAGCTCCTCGTGCTCCTGTGGTGCCTCTGTCTGACCTCCCAGACACCCCATGCTTCCTGCCAAGGTAGAGAGGACATGGTGGGTTCTTTGGATTTGCTGAACTTCCTGTCAGTCTAGATTCTCTGTCTACCAGGCCTTTCCTGACTAGCCAAGGTCTAGGCTTCTTGCCACCTATATATTGGCATGAAAAATGAAGGCTGAAAAGAATAGTGGCAAACCTTCATTGTATCGCCAAAAAGAAAGGGACTGGAGCAATTTCTAACTGACTTCTTAGTTAAATTGCTTGGTTGTTGTTTTTTATCACCTTTATACCTCTGGGGCATTTATTGTGTTTGCACCTGTGAGCAGTTTCATGTGCTTTTTCTCTCTTTTCCATTTGTTTTTCTTTTCTTTCTTTTAGTCTCTCTCTTTTTTACTTAAAAAATTGAAGTGAAATTACATATCATAAAGTTAACCATTCAGTGGCATGTAGTACATTTGCCTATCCTGAACATTTCATATAAATGAAAGCATATCATTTGTGATCTTTTGTGTGTGACTTCTTTGACTTAACATGTTTTTGTTGTTCATCTAAACTTAGCATGTATCAGTACTTCATTGCTTTTTATGGCTGAATTATACTCCATTGTGTGTATATATCA
This sequence comes from Myotis daubentonii, assembly GCF_963259705.1. Taxonomy (NCBI): domain Eukaryota; kingdom Metazoa; phylum Chordata; class Mammalia; order Chiroptera; family Vespertilionidae; genus Myotis; species Myotis daubentonii. Next base: position 33,883,968 of record NC_081850.1, read on the forward strand.
CATTTTATTTATCCATTCATCTGTTGATGGATATTTGGGTTGTTTCCACCTTTTGGTTTTGTGAGTAGTGCTGCTGTGAATGTATGTGTACAAGTATTTGTTTGCGTACATGTTTTCAGTTCTTTAGTGTGTATACCCAGGAGTGGGATTGCTGCGTTATATAGTAATTCTATTTTTAACTTTTTGAGAAGCCATTTTCCACAGTAGCTTCACTATTTTACATTCCCACCAGCAATACATGAGTGTTCCAGTTCCTCCATATTCTCGCCAACACTTATTATTTTCCATTTTTATTACAGCCATACTGGTTGACGTGGTATCTTATGGTTTTGATTTTCATTTCCCTAATGACAAATGACATTGAACATCTTTATGAGCAGTTTCTTAATAAGTCAGTACATGATGGGTGCTATGATGTCAGTGACTAAGATACATTTTGTAATGGAATTTTTGAATGAAACAGACAACATGGCATTTCTTGCCTTATCTAGTTTTTTTTTATGTGCTGTTAACCTCTTGCTGAGTCTGAGTTACATGAACTCTCACTGTTATGCCATCAAGAATGGTAGGGAACACCGCTTTAGTCTAGGGCAACCAGGGTGAACCTATGACACGCGTGTCAGAGGTGACACGTGAACTAATTTTTTGGTTGATTTTTCTTTGTTAAATGGCATTTAACTATATAAAATAAATATAAAAAATATCTTTGTTTTACTATGGTTGCAAATATAAAAAAAATTTCTATATGTGACATGGCTCCAGAGTTAAGTTAGGGTTTTTCAAAATGCTGACACGCCGAGCTCAAAAGGTTCGCCATCACTGGTCTAGGGGGAAGAAAAAAAATCAGTTGTTCATTTCTAATTTCTAATTATGAGGGACAAATGGTGTTATAGTTGACTAGATGAGAATTTTAAAATTTTATTTGCCAAGGATCCAATGGTTTTAAAGATAGTTTTTTAAGTTCTGAGGAGGATACCATAGGTTCCCCTGAGAAAAGCATTATAGGTTTATTTTTGGAAAATTACTGATTTTTTAAAGTTTTTTTTAAAAAAATATATTTTATTGATTTTTTAAAGAGGAAGGGAGAGAGATAGAGAGTTAGAAACATCGATGAGAGAGAAACATCGATCAGCTGCCTCCTGCACATCTCCTACTGGGGATGTGCCTGCAACCCAGGTACATGCCCTTGACCGGAATCGAACCTGGGACCTTTCAGTCCACAGGCCGATGCTCTATCCACTGAGCCAAACCGGTCTTGGCAGATTTTCTAAAGTTTTTAAAGTGGCAATTACTTTAAGAATTAAGTAATATTTCTTATTTCTATAAAATACACTTTCTTCTCCATTGTTTTATAGTGACCTGTCTTCTCAACCTAGTACTACACTAGAAAGCAGATAAAATATATTAACACCTGTATGTGTGAAATTTTTCTCATTTTTGTTCTACGATGTTTATATAAAAAATTAAGAGAATAGAGAGCCCAATCTTAGCAACAAATTATCTTTATCTTCATGCTGCCAATGTATATTTTTATTTTTATCACTTTCTCTTCATTTGACTTCTCTCATTAGCTGCAAAGCCATATAAAATATCCTGCATTTCTATTTGCCATTTGAATGTGTCAACATTATTGAAATGTTACTTGATTTAAAAGCAGACAAAGGCAATCTATGGCGTTAGGATTCAGGAAAAAGGTTTGGTTGGGGAAGAAATGGCTGGAATTAGGCATGTGGGGGCTCCTGGAGGGCCGGTTATATTCCTTCCTGATATGGGGTACATGGGTGTGTCACTATTTAAATTCAGGGAACTGTATCCTTATGATTTATATTCTTTCTGTATTTATATTATACTTTTATACACATTTTACTGAAAAATAAGAAGAGCGAAAATCCCCGCTTCTTTCTCAACACCCTATATGCTCTTGATTTTAATATAAAGGCTTGATGAGTAAATTGGAAAATCTTTAGTCTTGATCCGGGGAGAAGGAAGCAAAGAAATTGATTTTTTATTAAATATTTCTTATGGAGTCAAGCTTTATGCTACAGAATATATTATCCCATTTGATCTTCACAGCAATCCTGTGAAATGTTATCCCTGTCTTGCAGATTGAGAAACAGAAGCCCAGGATATTTTTTTTAATGTATAGAGCTTATATTGCTATATGTAATGAAGTTAGGAACTTTCCCTAGAGTGGTCTGGTTTTAAAGTTCTCTACAGTACCTGGTATCTTTGTTACCTAGTCAACGTTTGACTGCTATTTATTTCTAATTTCTAATTGCTATGCTGCTGCTCTAGGAGACTTGGTTTGTACTGGTTTGGTGTATGTAGTATAGAAGTTTATAGAAGTTTGCAGATGGGTCCCTGGAAATGGACTTGACAGCATACCCACCCGTTGAGTTCCTCTTTCCTCTCAGCACTGAGCTGGCCTTGAATTGGACAAGGCTGAGGAATCTTAAGAGCTACTGACAGATTGATGGCCTGCTAGCCAGAGAATACCTCTCCTGCGAGGGTTGCGCCAGGGCTGTTCTCATTTCGAACCTGGTGTTCTCCGCAAGAAAACTGGCAGGAATAATGGACTGTTTGGTAGGCTGGATTGAACAGGATCCTAGTGAGCTGTCAAATGTGATTGCTGAAATAGTTTCAATATGAACTTATCAGACTGTTTAGGAACAGAGAACAAGCACAGTACATGTTATTTATGGCATTCACACTCTTGTAGCTAGAAACAAAATATAGCATGTCCCTGGCTCATATTTAAATTAGAATATTCTGGCATGCACAGATTAACTGAACAATAGATTTGAAAGACAAGCAAGAGCCTCAAATTCAAATTCTCAAATATAGGGGTGGGTGGGTGGAATAGAGAGAGTGAGAGGGAGAGGAAGAGGGAGAGAGAGAGAGGTGCAGATTGATATTTGATATATTATATTTATATATTTATTAATATTATGATTTTACGGTGCATTTTGAAAATGTTTCAATCCTCAGATCAACTGGTTGTCCTTTACTAACGTGGGAATGAGAAAGGCATTCTAATGCATCTATCCAATTGTGAACTATTTTAGCAAAACTGCTATGAACAACTGCTGAATTACATTGTTTTCTTGCGGCTTAAAGATCTGTTTCGGAAGATCTTTCAGATCTTCTGAAATCTTTTAGCAACTCTGAAAGGACTGAGGGTTGTCCATTAAATAGATGTTCCTTTGGTCAGGTTACTAAAATTGTATCCTAGTAGACTGTTTCCTACCATACTGTGGAACTGATTACAGTGTGGCAGAGGGAATGGGTGTTTATGTGCAAAGGTTTGGCTTGCTTTTTCTTGCTCAGAGAAAGGTGGGGCAGGGTTGAGATATGAAGGAGCCTCACTGCTGAGCCCTCCTCATACCCTGCAAGCCCCAGGCTGAAAATTCCTGGGACCCACAGAGTTTGGAGTTACACTCAGCTTTGAATTCCACCCCACCTATGACCAGCTGTGTGACTTTTAATTTTTCTCTGTTTTCTCTCTCCTCTCATCTATAAGAGAGTGACAAGTCCTGTCTTAAAGGGATATTGTGAGAATTAAATTAGATAATATTTATAGTGCCTTATCAATAAATGTTAATTATGTCACTCATCTCTTCCCCCCCCCCCCACCGGTAATTTGAATGTGTTTAACTCATATTTTAAAAACAGTCTAAGTAACCTTAAGGAAAACATGTTAAAATAATTCTAGTTGGGGAACTCCTAGGTTTGTAAGTATATTATTTATTACAAAAGGATTTATATTTTATTGTATTATTTTACTTGCACTATATTACATATACAGATATTTTCATATACATATAAATATACATATATAAAGATTTATATATATACATACACACACACTTTTGGGGGGTCACCTCAGGTGTTTTGGGAAAATGGAAGTCAATGAAGAAATTTAAAATACATAGATCTTTATACTTCTTTTGAGCTTCATACTTAAATGCATATTAATAAAACTAACTATAATCATTCTTCCTGTTAACAGAAAAGCATTATTATTCAGTTACAAAATGATGAAAGCAATTATGTATTTGTTCTGTAAAACTTAATGGACCTATGTTTATGGAGCTTAATAATTGAGACTGTTCAGTAGCAAATCTAATGACTTACTGTTTCTCAGTAAATACTAAATCAGTAAATCCACTCTCTTAACTAAAATGGAAATATCCTATCTCCAGGGATGTGGAGAGCCTCTTTCATAAAAAGTACTGTACCTTTATAATCTTGTGCTTAGAAGGCGACGCCCCCATCACACCTCTGCTGCTGCCACTGCCGGCAGCGCAAGCCTCGGCCAGCCCTGGTTACCTGAGCCTCAGGCAGCCCTGGGCAGCTGGGCAGCTGCCATCCAAGGCTTGCCTGCACCTTGGGCCGGCCCTAGGAAGCTGACATCTGAGGCTTGCCTGTGCCTCGGGCATCGGCTGGGAAGCCAACATCCGAGGCTTGCCTGCGTGCACAAATTCGTGCACAGGTGGGGTCCCTCAGGGTGGCCTGTGGAGATCAGGCCCCAGCTTGCCCCATAGGCCCACCTGGCACCTCATCTTGGCCTGGCACTGCATCCTCACCTGCTCCACCATCCCACCTGCGGGGCAATGGTTGGGGCCGGGCTCCCCGCCCAGCTTCCTCAGCGCCTGGGAGCCGGGCAGTGGCCCTGTCCTCCACTGCCTCTGCTGGTCGCTGTCTGTGCGGGCGATTGGTGGGGCAATTGGACCCCCACTCACACCCGCCTTGACCTGGCACTGCCTGCTTACCTGCACCACCATCCCACTGTGGTCCTGCTCTCATTGGGGCCCATTGGGCCTGGCAGTGCCTCCACTGCCACGTGCTGCCAGGGCTGCATCGCCGATGCCCTCCATGTTCCATGCTGACCCTGGTGGTCAGCGCATGTCATAGCGAGCAGTCGAATTCCCAGTGGAACGACTGCCCGAGGGGACAAGTTGCGTATTAGGCTTTTATTATATAGGCTGCCAGAGACAGGGTGGTTTATAAACAATAGAAATTGATTTTGCACAGTTCTGGAGGCTGTGAAGACCAAGACCAAGATTTGGTGTCTGCTGAGAGCCTAATTCCTGATTTGTTAGCAGAGATCTTCTTGTTGTGTCTTCACAGTACAGAAAGGACAGGGGGCACACTGGGGTCTCTTTCTAAGGGCACTGATACCACTGTGAATGGTGCACCCTCATGACCTAATCACTTTCCAAGGGTCCCACTTTCCAATACTATCACACTGGGAATTAGGTTTCAAGGAATGAATTTTGGGAGGACACAAACATTCAGTCTTATATAGCATGGACTAACCCTATTTTCTCAGGTTTTTATGATCTGCAATTGATAATGTTCTTGGGACCAGGATTTGACCCAAAGCATAAACAAAGGTATGTCATAAAATTTGTTCTAATCTAATATGACTTTTGTTTTCAAACATTATTTGCAACATTTTATTCTAATTGCAAAACAGAATAATACAAATCTCTTTCTCTGTTGATTATTCCCAAATAGAGCAGTTTCATTTTTAAACTCCCCTTGGGCAAGAATCATGCTTCATATGCTCTCAGTATATTTCTCACCCCTGAATTCTTAGGAATTTTTATTTTCTTTTGTGTTGATAATAAGGCCTCCCATGGGCTACCTGGTCTTCTTAAATTTTTTAATAATTATGTGATACTCATGATTAATTTAATTTTTTACCTAAAAATGAGCTAAAACATTGTACAGATGCTAATATCTAGAGACTTCATTTGTTCATCCATTACTTTATTTATCTCTTCTTCAGCGGATATGTGTCTAGTGTACTCTATTGCTCATCACTGTGCTTAGTGCTAGGGACCTAGGCTGAGCAGGACAGGTACAGCCACTGCCCTCTGGAAATGAGCAAACAGTGCGGAAGGTGGACACCAAAGAATCACAGGGCCAAATTTATGTGATAAACAAGAGGAAGCAATCTAATCAGGAAAGTTGGGGAAGGCTGTCTGAGGGTTGAGCTGAGATATGAAGAAAGCATAAACATAAAGTAATCTTGCCTATAAACTCAAAAGTTCTGGCCTCCATGTTGCCAATTTGAGTCTGTCCAGTTTCAGGGGCAGCGATGAACATGCCGCCCCCATGCCTTCCTGGGCAGCATGAAACAGCCTGTCACACACATGAGCTTCCCCACTAACTAATCTTTGTGAAAAACATGAGAAATGGAAAAACAGTTTGCTGAACTTCACTTAGTTCTACCCTGGTTAGATGGAAGCGGTGGCCACAAGGAGCAGCTCTAAAAACAATGGGGCTGATTCCAGAATAAGTTTGCTCCCACAGATTGAGAAAAAAAAAGAGGAAAAAAGGATATAAAGAAAATTAATTAATTCTATCCATACAGTCACGATCATAACCTTCATTTTGACTCTTCATGTGACGACAACCATATTTGCAGCTTGTACGGCCACGATACTAATTAGAATGGAACAACACTTTTGATAACCTTCCACTTTGAGAAGGTTTATGTCATTTCACTTTGCAATCTCAGTCTGAACACCTACAGACAGGATGGGGGTTGCATGGATTTGACTGGATAATAGAGGAGCCTCTTTCTGGCTCTTGCCATCATCACTGTTGGAAAAATTAACTTTCACTGAGTAAGCCATTGCTATTAAACCATGCTTCTCAAACCGTGTGTGGAGGAAGACTCAGTTTTTTTCCTTTTACACTTTAAGCCATTGTAAGTGAAGCATGATTCTACGGTCCATGACGAGATTCACCACATGTGTTTGACAACACCGGAACTGGTCTATACCCTGCCCCGTGAGAATTGAATCTACAGATCACAGCAATGTCAAATCACTATCTGAGTTTCTAAACAGTATACATTTCTGTACTTGTCTCTTTGAGGGTCAGGTAGCAAGGGGTTTGTGATCCAGCACTAGTAGTCCTAAAGGCTTCTGTCTTCTTGAGACAGGAAACAGGTAGGAGCACATCCAGCAGAGAATACTTTCTAACTCTAAACTCTTTTGAGCTAAACTCTGTTTCATCTCCTTCTTTCCCCTTATCCCTTGCCTTGTAGAAAACCTGAAGTTCAAGCTCAGGATCACACATGACTTTTCAGAGCCAATACTACTTGTATGGTCCAACAATCCAACATGTGTTTTAACATAAAGAGGGTTTTGGAGGAGTCCTGAGACTTTCAGGTGATACTTCACCGAGTCCTGAGGTTTTGGTAGTCATTATATGTTTAGGAAGAAATGCAAACATTTCCTTGGTGTCAATCTCATAGGGTATCATGGCCAACCCAGCAGATTCACTCTAGATTTTTCTTCTAAGATCTTTTTGGAAAGCAATGAAAAATAGCAGAGTGGAGTTAGGTTTAGATACAGTGTTCTGAGTAGTTGCAATGTCCAATGCTGTGTTTTGTCCAATGCTGCACAAAACTTAAGCAAAATAAAAACTTGTCCTGGACTAGTAGGATATTAGAATCTAAAATAATGTGGTTAGCTTAAACTACATGTTGTAATGAATGAGGACTGGGCACTTATAGCAAAAATGGTAGAGGGGCATAAATGGTGATGGAAGGAGACTTGATTTGGGGTGGGGAACACACAATACATATACATATGATGTATTATAGAATTGTACACCAGAACCTATATACTTTTAATAACCAATGTCACCACAATAAATGAAATAAAATTTTAGTATTTTTTAAAAATGTTTGATAACTGAAGTTCAATATATATTAACTATTTTCTTTATAAGCCTATATAATTTATTTTCAAGTTCATTGAGGTATGCATATCTTTCTTTGTTGTTATTAATCCTTACCTGAGGATATTTTTTCCATTGCTTTTCAGAGAGTGGAGGGGGAGAGAGAGAGAGAGAGAGAGAGAAACATTGATGTGAGAGAGACACATTGACAGGTTGCCTCCTGCACCCTCAACCTAGGTACCTGCCCTTGACCAGGAATTAAATCCGAGACCCTTCAGTGTACTAGCCAACAACTCTAACCATTGAGAAACACTGGCAAGGGCACATCATATCTTTTTAAAGAGAGAAGTAAAGGTGTTTCGCAGATGTATATACCCATGAAGTCACTGCCCCGAACAAGATACAGAGAGCATTTTTATCACCCCCAAAGGTTTCCTCATGCCCCTTGTGATTTATTCTTCTCAGCCTGTGATCCCAGGCAACCACTGCTCTGGATTTTGTCACTGCAGACTAGTTTACATTTTCTGGAATCTTAGCTAAATGGTATCTTGCCATATGTACTCTTTTGTGCCTGGCTTCTTTCACTACTGTAATTACCTTAAGATTCATCTATGTTGTGTCTATCAGTAGTTTATTCCTTTACAATGCTGAATCGTATTTCATTCTATGGGTCAGCACATTTTGTTTATCCACTTCCCTGCTGGAGTGTTACCAGTTATTTACTGTTTTATTTGTGAATAAAACAACCATAAATATTTGTGTACAATTCTCAGCGTGGACATACGTTTGCATTTCTCTTGGACAAATACCTAGGAATAAACTGGGTCATACATTTTTAACGTTTTCAGAAATCAGGACAGGGCATTTTTGCTAAATCCAGCCACCAAGCAATGCATGCACCTTTACATGTTGGAAAATTTAATTTTTCTACATAAATGGTAGAACCATGTTGTGGGGGAGTGAGGATTTTTTGTAAAAAATCCTGCTGGAATGGGCTAATAAAAAATAGACTCATAACAGAGAGAAAATCTGAGATGTGATGCAACGAATTTTGGTCATTTAGGTGTCAAACCAAGCACTTGAGCTCAGCTACTTCCTGGCTGTATGGTGTGGGTCAGTTGGTCAGACTCTCTATTATCTATGAAATGGGGATGGTAGTAGTGGGATGACATTTTAGAGGGGTGCTGTAGGAATTAAATGGTAAATGTCATCTAATGATCTTACTACAATGCCTAGGTATTGCAAGTCTTCAGACAGTAAGTTGTCATTATTGTATTGTATCTTTGTTGTATTTAAGGAGGAGTCTTAAGTTAACTCTCTAAAAAGTGCTTAAAAAAAAAAAGATGGAACTGCTGTTCAACATGTTTTGTTTGTGATTGTACGTATTCTATCCCTACTCTGGCTAAGCAGTACATAAAAGTCACTGCCTTGTGGAGCCATGTTGCTCCAGATAAACTGAAAAGATTCAAGAGTTGCCTTGTGAATTACCCAAGGGAAGCCCAGCTGTTACATGCTTAGTTCAGGAAAAAGTACAGACAGCTTGGCAAGTGCTTCCACAGCTTGTTTCTAATAGAGAACCAGAGGCTTCTCACAGCTAGCTAAGCCCTTGAGTATAATTTTAGGAGCATGGAAATAGCCTCTTTATGGTAAATGCAATGCTACATTATATTAATTAAAAATGAGTTTCTAACTGTGTTAAATTGTTAACAGGAAATTTGACTAGGGTACAGTGGATAGTTGCATTTGCAAAGCATACAGAAAAATGGGAGATTACCCAAGGCTTGAAGTAACCTCCTGAGATAGGCAGATTTGAAGCCACAAATTGCCAAAGCCGCTGCATTCTGTGAAGTGTCCTGATATAGGATAAAATCTTATTTGACCAGAAGAGGTTTTCAAAGAACAGAGAGATATTTTTTATCTAGTTGCATCAAAGTCACACATAAAATGGTATAGCCCAGCTGGTGTGGCTCAGCAGTTGAGCGTTGACCTATGGACCTGGAGGTCATGATTTGATTCCAGGTCAGGGCACATGCCTGGATTACAGGCTCAATCCCTGGTGGGGGGTGTGCAGGAGGCAGCCGATCAATAATTCTCTCTCATCATTGATGTTTTTATCTCTCCCTCTCCCTTCCTCTCTGAAATCAACACAAAAAATATTAAAAAATGGTATAAATCACTAAAAAATGAATATGACTTAGTAAGTCAGGTTTGTTCTTTGATAGTCTATATTATCTACTTTGAACCAGTCTCCAAACTTGATCTTTATTCTGAGCATAGTATAGTATAGGATCCATATTCTAGTATAACACATATGGTGTATATAATATAGAAAATGCTCAGGTAACAAATTCAGAGGCTTCTGAATCCTTTCAGGGATGTGCTCAAGAATTGCAGATGCTCGGTTCCTGTTATTCTTCAATAAGCTCTGCATCAGATATGTTTTTTCAGTCTCGAAGACACACTACTCTCCCTGGCACACAGAAATCTCTGGGCTGCTCTATTTTTAGCCCTGAGAGCAGGTGGAAGTTGATTTGTGGTGAGTGTTGCTGTGGCTGTGATCAGGAGACGGGTGACTAGTATCATTTGCTTATATCAGGGTGACAGCAGGAGAGAATTTGAAATAAATCTACCATGTATGCTGCTGCTAATTATTTGCTTTGTTCAGTGCAGCTCGGGACTAATTCTCCCAATATCAGACATTTATAATCTGGCGCCATGTAAACGACTGGGGAAAAATGTAAAAAGCATCTCATAGCTCAGGTTTATTGGGAAAGTTATTAGGTCTCAGATTAAAACCAAGGTGAAAGGCCTGGGGGCAGAATCCACGTCACTAAGTAAGTATTTGGGGTGTGAATTCCTAAAGATCTCAGCCTAAACATAAAGCCAACTTAGTTGGTTTCAAGGGTGAAAAATCCAGTCCCAGAGACTTTTTAAAAAATCAGGGTTCTCTAGTACTAAACAAACAGAGTGGTTGGTGAAATTTCCCTCGAATTGACAAGGTGTTTGGGTTTGATGTGATTGTAAATAGACAATGGCATGTTGGGTTGAGAGGGGCCTTGATAAAGCAAGTTCCTGGAGGGAAGAATTGCAGTGCACTCACAGCACATGAGCCTCTGTTATGCAGGTCTTAAAAACAAACAAATCTTCCCATCTGTTACCCTCGCCCTGTCCCCACCCTGGCCACCAAGGCCCCTAGCTGAACACCTCTGGCACACGAGTTGCTCCTGTTGCACTGGCTGTTCCCTATACCTTGCATTTTGTTTTCCCATTATCTACCGACTCTCACTTCCTTCACGGCTTTGCTCAGATGTTACCCTCTCCAGGAGACCTACTCTTACCGCCTTATTAAAAATGGCAGCCCACACCCTGCCCTGATCCCCCCTCCACCAATGTCCCTTACCCTGCTCTAATTTTTCATCTCTTCCACAGCACTTACCAATTTACAGCACGCTGTAAAATGTACTCATTTATTACTTTTTTATCATGTCTTCTGCTTAGTGTTGGCCTTTCCTCTCCAGGCTCCTCCCTGAGGACAGAGTTCTTTGCTGTATTGTTTACTGATGGATCCAAGTGGCACATAACAGGCACTCAATGAATAGCTGCTAAGTGAATAAATTTATGGTGTGAGCACTGAAAAAAACTATATACTGGGTGGTACGGTTGCCAGACAGAGGCTGTCTGATGTAGTCTCAGAAATCCACATGAAGGATCTATCCCTACCTCTATTTCTTTGCTAGATGCATGATTTTAGGCAAATGAATGAACCTTCTGGACCATCATTGCTTCCTCATTATCCCTGAGGATGCTGGTGAAGGACAAAGAAGTCACAACTAGGAAGGGACTGTTTAAACATCTGTATAAACTTTGATCCTTTGTTATTGAGTTTACTGGTTCAAAATCCAAAATTATGTTTTCATCTAATTCTTAACCTCCATACACATAATGCATTATAGGATTTGAATTAGCCTTTATCAGCTGCTAGCTAAGGGATGCTGTGCTATGCATACTGTATATGCCCATGGTCACAGACAGTAGTGTAGTAAAGGCCTGGAAAGGCAGGGGTGGGCTAGAAAGGGTCAGTGGGGGAAAAAGAGGGCATCTGTAATACTTTCAACAATAAAAATAAATTAAAAGAAGAAAGAAAAGAAAATGTATACATAACTTGGAAAAAGTAAAAAATAAAATAAAGGACCCTATGCTAGGTCCTTTTCTCAGGTCACCTCAATTGCTCCTCCTGACCACAACGTGATGTCACTGCTATCACCTCACTCTGTGATAGGGAATTGAGACCCAGAGGGGCACACCCAGTGTGTGGGACAGCTGGCATTTGATGCTCAGCCTGTGCCATTCAAAGATTCGTCATGCCTGTTCCTCTATGCCAAGAATATGTGATCTTTCTTTCCTAGTCATGGACTATTGAACTCATTGGCTTACCCCCATTTGTATTCTGTCCCTCTGTCACAGCAAGGAGAATGCAGCTGCCTCATTAGGGAGGTCTTCTCCACCTGCATAGACCTGCATCCCAGGGGATTGGGCTCATTGCCATGGCTGTTACCAAGGGGCCTGTCAGATCCCAGAGTTTAGGTAAAAAATAATTTGAGAGCTATTACACTTATGATTTGGAAACAGCTCTTTAAATCTCCCACGTCTAGTTTTCCCTTCTCTAAACTCCCTAATCCCAGGCAAGATTCCAATTACAGTAAAGAACCTGTGAAGCCCTCTGATTTTAGTCTGTTTTACAGGCTTAGTTTAGTTCAAAGATGATAAAGTATGACTTAGAAGGAACATCCCATGTTTCTTTAATGCATGATAAACAACCCATATAAGGTGATTCATCTTCCTTCCTCAGTGACTTTTCTTTTGGCCCTGGGTTCTGGGGACAGGTCTGTGAACCACCTGGGCTCAGAGCCAACTCTTATGTAATCTAGGAAAGAGGATGAAGAAGTACAATCTAGAACTTACCGCTAACCCAAATCCAATTTTTCCCATTTTATCTCCAACATCCCTTCTATCAAGTGAAGGCAGAGGCCACTAGCAAGTAGCCAAGTTTATTTCAGTGTCTTCTGCCCCTCCCTCCCTCCCTTCTTTCCTTCCTTCCCTTCAGGATACACCTGAAAATTCTGATTACTTTATAGGAAGAATTTTGCTTCTCTATCAATCCACACATTCAAAACGCATGTGTTTGTGAAACTCTGAGATGAAAAGCTATGTTTTAATATTAGAAGTAGACTCCTTGGGGGTGGGGCAAAGCTCAGTAACTAGGCCTGTCCCATTAGTTGGTAGAGGAACAACCATGTTAAAAAAGATACAGGTTTCAGTCAGTTTGGTCAGTATATCTCACAGTCTTACTACTGGTGTCACAATCGCATATTTAACCAATTGACCTTCACAGTCACTCCATTTCTACTGAATAAGTCCTAGTACTTATCCTTAGATATTGATGAGAGGACACCGCTTCAAGAGCATGTATTGTGCAGAGGGAATAGTCCTCTATTCCCTGCTCCTTCTCAGACTCACTCTGTTACTAGGCTTTCAGTCTAAGAATTCTGTCTTTGCTTGTGATACTTCCTCTACTAGGGATCCCTATGAACTTCATGTGTATCTGAATCAAAGCCACCTTTCAAAGCCTCCTTGTGATCATTGCTACTCTGGGAAGACTTTTGGGATCATCTCTGGCCACGGATATTTCTCCTTCTCCAAATGCTTCACTTGCTCTGTTTCTATGCCTCATTTTAACATTTATATATTGCCTTATTTACATATTGCCATGTATTACTAGGTGTGTGTGTGTGTGTATGTGTGTGTGTGTGTGTTTGCGTGTGTCCACAAATAGATTGCCAACTTTTTGAAGGTAGGGACAATGTATCTTCTGTCTATGTCATAGCATCTAGAACTCAAATCACATCATCTGTCTTCTGCTACTTCCTGCTGCAGAGTGAAGATTCATCAAAGAATAAACAACTCTTTGAACTGGTTAGAGTTACTTCCCTAAAACTAAACCAGCATCTTTTTTCATCTTTCCAAGCAAACATCTAGCCGCTATACAGAGTCAAACTGAAGGCCAACCCCTAATAAGAGCTGGTCTTTGCAAACATCTGAGTAGTGGTACGATGGGAAGAAAACTGGAATGACTTAGTGGTTTCTGAAAGAGAAAAGGTTTTCAGAGAAGAATAAAGGCCAAGCTGTCTTTTTCAGAAGCACTCATGTCCAGATGACAGGCACATGAGGCCCAACTGAATGGTTGTTCCTTGACATTGAAAAGCATTTGCAACATGATTATTGGGCTTGTGGATCGAGTGTCAGAAAATCTCTTGGGCTGCATTGCCCAAGAGGGAGACCTCGGCAGTTCCTTGTGCTGTTAAAGTGTTTGTGTTCACTTAGTTATCATCTGATCATATGCCAGCTGGTAATGGGACTGTAGTGGCTTTGCACAATCATGCAGTCGTCAGAGGGCTGGGAAAACATGACAGCGCTGGTGAGTGGCAGAATCCTTAGATGTCTCATTTAATGCTGGGTGATTGAGTGCATCCATGTGGAGGAGTGTTTTCACGCCAGCATCAGAGCCCAGCAGTTGCAGGAAAACGTCAGAGCCTTCCGGGAGTGAGATGGGTTGGGTGGGCAAAGGCAGTTGTTGCAAACAAGCCCAGAAATCTTGAGGCAGGGGAGTCGCGTTGTTATAGTGCTGGGGAACCTCACTTTCATGTTACGTGGAACCTTCTCAGATGTCCCCTTGGCATTTCTGCCGAATGTGTAATGCACAGCTCATTCAGCCCCTTTGTTCTGTTTAAGAATGTGTAATTCTTCGTTATTTGGTGTGAAGTGGGAATGAGAAAATAAAAGAATCACAGAATTTGAGATCCCACTGTGGAAAGAAAATGGGACCATTTGGCCAGGAGTCTTTCTCGAAAGCAGTGGGAATTTTAGTAGTTTCTGGGTGGTTTTTTTTTTTTCTGTGTTTTTTTTTTTTTCTAACTTCATGGTTGAAATAAAATATGTGAGGCTTTTTATTGGATGACAGTGCTGTGTGGCCATGGACTTTATGGGTGAGGGGCGATTGGTGTCAGCCAGTCATTCACTTTATTCAGTTCACTTTGAATGTCATGAACTTCAAGTGGAAAATATGACCCATCTTTGAATTCACATTTGATGTCTTAACCAGAGAAGAAATGTTATGTGTAGGAAGGTTGTAATAGAACCATGCATTTGATAGCCTAATGCACAACAACCTTTGAATTAGATTTGCTTGCAGAATTGGGACAGAAGTTAATCAGCTGTGCGTTATTTACCGAATTCCTACGTATCAGGGCCAGACTGGTTATGCCTGTCATTGGGGAAGTATATAGTCTTTGTTATTGTTGCTGAACTTTTTGTAGACAGGAAAAATGTAACTTCATTTATGAGGTGGGGGGATTGGAGAGTGGGTACTTCTAGCTTTACAAAAGGTGAAATATTTTGGGTAGAAAAATCACAGCATTTCTAGGGTAGACATGTGTAGTCCAGTGCATACTGCAAATGAGAATTTCCTTTGTCTTTTACAGGCTGTAAGCATTCTGTGGTTAACAGGTCATTAATATAGCTTGATGGGATTGTGACACTATCTTGCTTTTGTATGAGTTTCCAGGAAAGACAGTGTGATGGAAAGAGGATTGATGAGAAAGAAGGTCATTATCTTTATCTGGATTATTCTCCTCTGATTCTACCTTTTTACCCTTAAAAACTTCTTTCATCACATGCCTGCATTCACACCCTTCTGTGGCATGGAAAACGAATGCTGATGTGTCCTTTGGATTTCCCCTCAAATGTCCCTTCTAGGAAACCTTTGTCAAATTTCCAGGTTAGGTCCAAATACTCACCATGGGCTCTCATCATTTGCCACTGTGTTCCTCTCTGGATCTGTTACCCCTCTTGTAATTAAGTCATTGCCTGAGCAGTTAACTATTTATTATCTGTTCTGTCCATTAGAAATGAAAGTTCCACGAAGAAGAGGTCTGTATTTGTGTTGTCCAGTGAAAGTGCTTGGTGAATATTTGTTGAAGGAATTAGAGAACAAGTGAGTGAATGATTGTTCCTGCTCTGCTGAATTCAGCCCTGTGATATTGGGCCAGTCACCCAAGTCTCTCTAAGTCTCAGTGTGTACACCTGTACTCTAAAGGCCCTGGACTAGATGGTTTCTGTATTAATTTTCTGTGTGCCATAAGAAAGTATCACAGCCCTGGCTGATGTTGCTCAAGGTTAAAGCATCAGCCCGTGCCTGTGGGTCTTGGGTTGAGTTCCTGGTTAAGGGCATGTACCTGGGTTATAGGTTCAATCCCTGGCCTGGTTGGGGGGCATGCAGGAAACAACCCATAGATGTGTCTCTCTGATATCAATGTTTCTCTCTTTCTCTATATATATCTCTCTATCTCTATCTTTCCCTCCTTCTCTTCCATGGGGGTGAGAATTAAAAAAAAAAAAAGGAAAGAAAAGAAAGAAAGTGTCACAGACTGGGTGGTTTTAAAAAACCAGAAAATTACTCTCTCACAGTTTTGGAGGCTGGAAGTCAGAAATCAAGGCATTAGTAAGGCCAGGCTCACTTTGATGGTTCTAGGGAAAAATCATTTCTTGCTTTCACTTGTCCCCACATCATTTTGACTTCTACCTCTGCTTTCACATGGCATTCTTCCCTTTGTGTCTGTGTCACTCCTTTTCTTATAAGGACACCAGTCATATTGGATTTAGCGCCTACCCTACTCCAGTATGACTGCATCTTAGCTAATTACATCTGTAAAGATCCTGTTTCTAAATAAGATCACATTCTGAGGTTGCTGGTGGACTTGTATTTTGGGGAGACACTATTCAACTCAGTACAATTTGTCAGCTACCTCTCAGTTTTCTGACTCTGTGATCTAGTCTCCTATGATTCCATCCTCCCATAGGCACAGCTCTGTTCTCCTCATACTGGTCTCAAAAACACAGTAGATTCAGTTGAAGCCAAATCCAGGCGTTCATTTTTGCCCCCAGCAGGGCATACTAGTATATCAGAGTTCACCGGCTGGGAGAAAATGTTCAGACTGAATGGCATTCTTCTTGATTCCGGGGCCCATGTCAATTTGCTCCTCAAATTTTTCTTTCATTGCCCTTGGCACTCTCAGCACCTCAGCGAGCCCATATGGTACTTGAACATGAAGAAGTAAAAGGCACTCCCTCTGGGTTTTCAGCTCCCATCATTCCTTTAGTGGTCCTCCTGTGCTGAGTACAACCTGCCCGGGTGTATGCTGAGGCCCTGGCCTCTCCAAATTCCTGACGGTGCCCGCCTGGACTTCTTGTTCATTTGCATTGCCTTGTCCCTTTACACTTGAATCATCCAGGTTTGCATTACCTGCCTGGCCTGTCTATGACTATACTAGTCCTTTGAGTACTTCTGATCCCAGAATCTTTTATTCTAATTCAAGACTTTCCGTTTACCACCAAGAGATCAAGTACTGACTAGAGATATGAAGGAAAAGGTGGCCTAATACTTTATACCCATAAAAAACAAACTGTGACTAATAGCTCTTGAGCTTATGTGTGCACTACATTTGCTAGAGAAGCCAAATGAACAGTTATTGAGGTCCTGCTATGTGCCAGGCACTGTGTACAGATTATAAATATGTACGTGGAGTAGGGATCTTACTCCTATTAACATATTTAAGTACATCAGTCATATAGAAAGAAACAATGAATTTCCAAGGACGGAAAATGGGTTATATAATGAGTAAGTGTACTTTGAATCATAACATAATTGTTACTGCTTCCTTGGATATTGAAAATAAAAGTCACAACAATCATTAAAAGGGAAAATTTACAAGCAAGAAATGAAATCTACTATGGAAGTGGGTTTTAAATCTGTAGGCTATCTTATTAAAGTCTGCCACTTAGAGTCTCTACTGGCTCATCCTATAAGAAGTATGTGCACTGGCATTCGGATAGTTGTGGATGTGGGACATCATGGGCCACCAAAGGACCCAAAATAGTTCATAGGCGTCATCACACTTGGTCTAAACTGTCACAGAGAACTGAAGATTCTCAAAGGGCAGCCACATTTTTGCTGTATTTCTGTGCAAGAAATCAGAGAGAGGTAAAGTTCCAACATCTGAATAAGTATTGGAAGAAGACAAAGTCAAGAGCAATGGAGGCTGGGATCCACCAGGTCCCCACATTTTCTGACAGCTCATAAATGAATGGGATACAGTCTTGATGAAATCCTTATGTCAGTGGTTCTCAACCTTCCTAATGCCGCGACCCTTTAATACAGTTCTTCATGTTGTGGTGACCCCCCCATTTCATTCTTACAAGTTGAACATAATTAAAGCATAGTGATTAATCACAAAAACAAGATGTAATTATATATGTGCTTTCTGATGGTCTTAGGCGACCCCTAAGGGTCATTCAACCCCCAAAGGGGTCGCGACCCACAGGTTGAGAACCGCTGCCTTAGGTGATTTTTGTCACTGTGTGAACATCATGGAGTGTATTCACACAAACCTAGATGGTATAGCTTTTACACACCTAGGCTTTACGGTATACCACCATTGTATGTGTGATGTGTCATTAACCGAAACATGGTTAAGAGGTGCTTGATTGTAGTCGTTTCCAAAAAAATGTAAAAAAAACTAGTTTTACAAAAATAGTTTTAAAAATATGAATCTCAGTGCCCTCAGAGATTGTATATCTAACTAGAAGCATCACGAAAGGTTTATATGCTCCATTTCTTTAGAGAATTATTGGAGAGTAGTTATCAACCTTTTTTTTTTTTTTTTTTTGCCAATGATACGAGAAAGAATAAATACAAAAAGTAGTTTGCTTAAATTTCTAGCTCTTACATTGGTATCCATGATATGCTATTTTTATCTACACTCTCCTAATAATTATTAGTAATTCATTATTTTTCTATTCGTGAAGCAGTTATCAATACTACTATGAGCCAGGCATGGTGGTGACTGCTGCCGAGAGATCAGAGATGTGAAAAACACTGCCCTACGCTTAAAGTCTAATGAGTAGGTATGAACAGGTAATAGGGACAGTGGTTTAGCACCTATGCTTATGAAATTGCTTTGAATGACACACACATATAAAGGTTAGAAGGGTTTTGTGGTACGTTTACATTTTTTTTCTTCATTTTCTGCATGATGTTTTTTTACAGACAGGCTTTCTACAAGTGGAAGAAAAAAATCTCAGTGTCTTTAATACTTCCTTCTTCCTGTCACCCTTCCGACTTCTGCTGCCATAAGTAATCATTTTTAATGAGAATTCCCAACCATAAAAATCTGACTTTTGAAAGCACTGCTGGAAAGAGAGACCAATCCCTTGGCGGGTGTGTCAAAACAATGAAAAAAAAAAAAAGCATGTTAAGAGCAGATATGCCCAGTTTCCTATGAATACCTAGAGTTTCATGAAAGTCATAGCAAACAAAAATGAAGTATGGGAACAAGGTACTTGGCCCCTCCAAACCAAACTCACTAGATGAAAGCAATTTACCTAGAATTACTAGAAAATAATGATCACACGGCAATGCCTTTTACTTGGTAAAGTTGGCTGGACCAGAGACAGCAGGCAGTGAGCGGTTCAGCAGGTTATTCACTAGGTAGATGGCATGCCAGGCCTTCACTTCCTTTCCTGTTTGGGCAGCTTTATAATGGAGACCCTCTGAGAGTGGGCTACTCTCACACCTGGGATTCAGGGAGAACTCTGTGCTGCACAGCCCAGCATCTGCTCTCTGAGGCCTTGCTCTAGGATTGACCCTCATAGGCGACTGAATGCCACATGCCTCTCACCAAGACGTGTTACCCTGTTTTCCTTGTCTGTGGGCCTGGCTTCTGTTTTCATCGGCTGTTTGACTCTGAGCTCCTTGATGACAGAGACCTACTCCTTACACAGGTCCTTCTCTCTCCAGGGCCAGTCACAGTGCATCTTAAAATCCATACTCAGTCAGCAGTTGCTCGCTGTCTTTTCTGGCCCTGGGGACACTTTTCACAAACTTCTGCATCAGCACTTTGTATGCATGGAACCGATATATATTTTAGGGCTCTTCTCTTGCTATAGGGATTTGAAAACATGGTTTGTCAGAGCCTTAAGATTCTACATGTGTGGGGAAGAAATGTGAGCAAGTGGTAAACCATCTGGGCACCCCTCCTTCCACCAACAGTTACCCAGTTGACTAGCTCCACTTTTACCTGTTTCATATTTGGGGATTTCCTCTGGAAGTGAAGGTTCTATTGTCAATACCTACATACCAGTTCATCACTACTCCCAGGAACATTTCCCTGATAGTAAGATTTTGGTATTTGAGTCAAGTTAAGACAGTCTGGAAAACAGGACCCACTGTAGACATTTTAAGCAGGAAGGAACTTTATACAGGAAATTATGTCCTATAGAACTTTTGGACAGGCTGGTGGAGGGAGAATGAGGGAGAACTGGTCTGGCTTTCCAAAGATTAGAAGGCTGCAGAAATCAAAAGAAATAGCCAAATATGACCTCAGGTGTTTATGCCACCAAGGCAGATGATTTGTAGGAGAAAGTCTAGAAGCTGAGGGAAATTTCCTATCTGTCTTTGCACATGTCCCTGTTTGCCACTGCTAGAGGAGAGTAGTGGCTTCTCCTCTTTGCTTTCCTGACTGCTTACCTATGCCCTCAGTGGTAGACTTTAAGCTGGAGCCCTGCAGGTTGGTATTCTGGAGGAATGGACTATTTCCTGGGCTCTTTGGGGGAGAGAAATGCTCATTGGGGGCCAGACTCCATTCTGAAGGTTCACCATGTATTAAATAAGTCAACATTTGGAACCACATTATAAGGTGGATTGTTATTATTCTCTCATTTTACAACTGAGAACATTGAGCACAAAGATTGGACAAAATTACCTGTCAAAAGGGGCAAAGTTGGAATCAAGAGCCCAGGTAGTCTGGGGCCTGAGTCTATGCTCTTGACCCCAACATCAGTGGTTCTTAATTGGAAGCTATGCTAATAAGGGACAAGGTTCATGTTTGGAGGTATTTTTGATTGCCATAATTCAGGGGTTGCTACTGGAGTCTAATGGGGAGAGACCAGTGATGCTGCTGAACATTCTACAGCATATAGGACAGCCCTCTACAAAAAGAATTATCCAACCCAAACATGCTGAGGCCACAAGCCCCTTCTGGACACTCTGCTGAGCATGATGGTGGAGAAAAAGTTGGGTGCAGAAGGGACTGCTCATATTCTTTGAAGTATACCACTTGAGAGCCTCCTTTGTGTCCTATGCCCGAGGCCAGGGCATCCAGACCCTTTCATTCACCACTTCCCCAGCTCTGCCATGGACTGCTTATCCATTTGCAGTGAATTCAGGTGGATCTGGCCAAAGTCAGAGGACAGAAGGCCCCTCTTGAACCTAACACTGGCAGATCCCTTAGTATTATGCCCATACCTCTAGTGGTACCTGAAATGTTTTTCAGATGTAATACTTTTCCTCTTCCTTCAACTCCTTGCTCTGACCAGAAATGCCAATCCTCTGCCAAATATAACACAGCCCTTCAGGGAGCATTAGAATGAACTTTTGCTCCAGCTGTAGCCCTAAGAACACAGCCAGCAGCTGTGTGCTGCCACCCCTCCCCACAAATGCCCACACGACTGCTCTGTGCTAGGAAGCTCCATGGAGGACTGTGGAAGCCAGGGCCTGGGCCATGGGCCACACCACCCATCTTCTTGAGCGGCAGCTGGCGCCTGTCACACGTGTCCTGGTGGTGTCTCTGTTGGAAGTGAGGAGTGATTTGTGCCAGCTGGCTTGTCAGCTGTCACAATAAACAATGAGCATGAGCCACCTTGTTTCTGTGGCGCAGCTGAGGGGCTGTCTTTGCACACGGGCTGTGTGAGGGAGGTGGGTAGCCTCCTCGTGCTCCATATGAGCAGTTTCCATTCTGTTGTTTTCTCTCACACATAGTGTTCTGGAACAGCTCTGGAAGGAGAGAGAGACTCAGTGTTTTAACTTAGATTCCATGAGATTCATCTATGTACTCATCCTTTTGTGAGTGACTTAGACACTCCTTGTATATCATAGTATGTTAACCTAACCCATCCAGAACTCTAGACTGCGGTGGCAAGAGCACTGTAATTTATGGCTCTGTTGGGTCAAGTGCATGACCATGATTGGGTCCTCTCACTAGTTCTCATCTCCATTTCCTCACCAGTAAATGTGGATATTGGAACATTATCACCTGTAAAGTTTATTCCAATCCTAAGTGTCAGTGTTAGAGTTCAGTCCATAGCATTTAGAACAAGGTCAGAAGCTTCTGGCCAGCACATGACTTTTTTGACTGTCACGTAATTCACATAAGCACACATGTGGAGCACATACTCCATGAATTGCTCACAGTCTAGTTGGAGAGATGAGCATGGTGTCCCCTGAGAGTCACCCCAGGTCACCTACATCAGTCCTTTCCCCTGTGTTAAAAGATGTCACATTAAGGATGCCAGGTGGGGTCCTAACTGGTTTTGCTCAGTGGATAGAGCATTGGCATGCGGACAAGGACTGAAAGGTCCCAGGTTCGATTCCGGTCAAGGGCATGTACCTTGGTTGCAGGCACATCCCCAGTGGTAGGTGTGCAGGAGGCAGCCAGCTGATGTTTCTCTTCCATCAGTATTTCTAACTCTCTATCCCTCTCTCTTCCTCTGTAAAAAAATCAATGAAATATATTTTTTAAAGAAAGGATGCCATGTGGGTACTTGAAATATTTGTAGATCATATGATTATCTAATCACTATGCTGTACACCTGAAACTAATACAAAGTAATATTGAATGAAACCTGTAATTGAAAAAAAAAGTATATCTGTGATTGCTTACCCAAGTCCTGATCCCACAAATCATGAGTGCATACATATTTTTTGAATTATATGCTTGGATATACTTTTTAAAAACTTAATGTGTATGTTATCTTTCTTTTATGCTTTTCTTATGTGCCCATGTTACACATATAAGGATTTGTATATATCATCATTTTTTATAGTACCAGAAAGTCTATCACTAGATATTAATTTCATTAATTTCTTTAGGCTTTTTTTCTTAAATTGTTGATGGATCCCCATTGAAATTTCAACTGTTCCTGGGATTGTTACCATCATGTTTCTCTTTTAACTGACATCTCGGCCTGGATGGATGTATCTCTTGGCTGTGGCAGGGGATGACATCCAAGGAGTGGGGTGCAGCTGGCGCCCGGTGAGGGAGGAGTTCTTGAACCAGGAAGAGAGAGAGGGGCATAGAGAGCTTTGGTTTTTACTTCTCCCACATCTTGGCTGTTTTGCTGTCCAATCAGAAGGAAGACAACTAGGGCTTTTGCTACTGCTCTCTTTGATCCTGGAAGCTCCCTCTTTTAGGAGCTCCTGGGCAGGGCAGTGCCCACCAGACTCAAGCAGGGCTGACCCAAGTATTTCTAGACCTGTTGGGTGTCAGGATGTGCACCTGGTTTCCTGAGCTTTTGTCCCAGTGGTTTTTCCCCTAGGAAGATGAGTCAGATTCATGGTCCCAAGGCTTCTTCCCCATAAACAAGAATCTCCAAGTGAGTCCCAGGAATGCTTTGGGTTACCGATGTATCATTGTTTCACCTCGGTCAACAACAAAGTACCTTAATTACATTGAGACTTGGCTCTAACCTTTGTCTCTTCTCCTGGCAGCTTTGATCCACAGAGACTTTATAAAACATCTGTCACCTCGAAGTGTTTCTCTGGGAAAAAGAGCACCATTAGGGGTTTTTGGTAGACCTTCAGTCTGTTCCCTTGTCCCTCCCTTTAGCCTTTACCATTACTGAAATCTAATCACAGACTCTTCCCTGAAAATCTTGGGCTTTAGAAGGAAGAACGTATGTTTTAGAACTAGCCAACCTGGGTTTAAAATCTAAGCTCTATCACTTTCCTGCTAAATAAATTTGGGCAGGTCTTTTAAGCACCCTATGCCTCAGTGTTTTCATCTCTAGCTAGAGATGATGATTCTGAGTTCATAGGCTTGGTCTGAGTGTTTGATGCATGTCAAGTGCCAGGCATTTGGCAGTCAAGTCACTCACATGCCTTGGTTCCCATCCTTCCCAACAACCCTTCACTCACAGTTTATTTTAGGTTACTCAGCGATCCTCATCTCAGTGATATGCTCCAGGTATTAGTTGAATTGAATGATCATTTTTTTATAATATGGCCTACAACTAAGTTATATTCTCATCGACTGGTTTTCCCCTTTTCTCTATTTTCATATGGATGGTTAAATGTGATTTAGAAATACTCCAGTTTTCTTGACTATGACTAACTTTAGTTAAAATGAGAGCTAAGAATAATCTGTAAAACACACCTTCCTGCTGTTTACCTGTCAGGCAAAGAGTGTGAAAAGAGAATTTACAGCAAAAGGCCCAACACTGTGGATCCAGGCAGAAGAACACACATTCTCCCAAATTATTTTGGCAGCTTGTGTAGAAAGTCTGTTGAAAGCAGGCAAGAGAGGAGGGTGGCTCACATGTTTTCTTCCTATAATAGCTGCAAACTGAGAAGTGAGGCAGCAGGTAGGAAGGACCTGTGTGGGTCTATAAAGATGTTATGCCCATGTGCAAATACTAGTACACATGCCTTTAATCTTTGTATTGTCTCACATTTCCGCTCCTCCTAAAGCTCTCGAGACCACAGTAGTACTCTACTAATTCAACAAATGGCTAACAGGTGATAAAGGGAGAAAATCCCCACAGAGCCTCAGGTAGAAGCTCTGCCTGACACAGGTATGTTCTGTCTCTTCTGGACAAGCAGTCATGCAGCTGTAGTTCAGTATCTTTAGTGGCGTATCGTTTTCTGTTGCATAGATGTACCCTCATGAATCAGCCATTCTATTCTTGCTGATGTTTAGGTTATTTTCAGATTCTTTTGCTATTATAGTGCTTGACTAAAAATTATAGTAACAGCTAACATTTATACAATCCTTAATACTTGCTGGCCCAAGCCTTTTACATCTATAGTTAATTTAATCATAAGAAATAGGAACTATTCTTTGTCCCACTTCATTGATGAACAAACTGAGGAATAGAGATCTAAGAGGCCCAAGATTACAAATAGAAAATAGTAGAATCAAGATTTGAACTCATGCTGTTTAGTTCCTGAGACCATTCTCTTACCCACTACACTACTGTCTCCCGTTAGTGTTTTGTGTATATGAGTATGTGTGTATTTGTGGATGCATATATATATATATATGTGTGTGTGTGTGTGTATATATATATATATATATATATATATATATATATATATATATATGGCAGGACACCAAACATACTTTTATTACATAGTTACATAGAAGTAGATTAAATTCTTCGCAGTGGGATTGTTGGGATTGTTATGTAAAGGGCATATACATTAGAAATTCTGATAAGTATCACCAAATTGTCTGCTCTACTCCCACCCCCCAAAAATAGAATGCACCAATCTATTCTCTTACAACAGTTATTTCAAGACATATTTTGCAGTGCTAGGTGCCACTGAGAATACCAAATACAGAAATGATACAAAAATGTGTGAAGGTAGGAGCTGAAATTTGAATGTTTCTGATGAAAGTTCAGAATAGACTAGAGAATTCACCACTGGAAGCATTGTGATTTAAGAGGTTAAACTACTTCCTGTAAATTGAAGAGATGTGAATTTTAATCCTACTTTGACTTTGCTGTGATGCTTTGGGAAGGTTACTTT
This sequence comes from Myotis daubentonii, assembly GCF_963259705.1. NCBI lineage: Eukaryota > Metazoa > Chordata > Mammalia > Chiroptera > Vespertilionidae > Myotis > Myotis daubentonii. Next base: position 33,909,367 of record NC_081850.1, read on the forward strand.
GCTTTCTTTATTGCTTAATTCAGTCACATTTTAAATTTATGCCATCGTAGATATAATATGTGATAGAGCCAGACTCAAATCTAAGTGTATTTAAAAATCCATTTCCTAAATTGAATAGAATGAGGTTTACTAACTGGTATTTCACAGGGTCATTGCAAGGATTAAGTGGGTTAACATGTAAGGATCACAGTGTATCATCTTAATAAATGTTAGTCTCCATTTCTTTCAGCGTTCTCTGAAAGCATATTGCTATCAACAGTGCCCACCTTCCCAGTATTCCCTAATCCAAGAGAGCTGCACAATGGACAGCTGCCCTGGATGTGCTAAAGACGTGCTCAATGACACTGAACTTCCTCAAACTGTGCTTTTGTGGTAGAGCAACACTCTCAGCCTCTTTCCAGCTCTTCCAAGTTGTATTCACACAATAGGGTCTGGCTGGATCCTCCTTTAATTCTTTATCTTTTGGATGACTTTGTTACTAGCTGTTAACTTATTCTCCATCCTTTCTCCAAAGACATTTTTGGTATTTGTGGAGAAATTTGAGTAATTCATGCACTAAAGTCCCCCCACTGACCCATCACTTCCATCCAGCCTAATATTTTCTTTACTTGAAACAGCTCTGCTTTGTTGACCTGTCAAATGTCAAGGAGTCTTTTTCTTGTTTACCACCCTTGGTCTGGTCTTCAACCAATCAATTAATAAAAAGAAGGGTTTTTGTTCATGTTTTTTATCCATTCCCTCACTCCCCCAAAAGAACTAACAATTCTCTTTCAAACATGTAACATATATTTATTTGTTAATGTCCATTAAGTAATAAGAATCTAAGCTTTATAAGGACAAGAACTGTGACTTCTCTTTATTTCTATTTCCAGCATTGTGTCTGCCATTGAGTAGTTTCTCCACATAGATTGTCGACCTTAGCCTCTGAATGTTTTGGTGCACAGAGCTGCCCTAGTACTACTCATTATAAATAGAATGTTCTAGTGAAAGAGCCCATTTTAGATCTCTGATTAGCCACAAATGTTTATCAAACATTAAAAAAATCTCAAAACTTACAAAATAGTACACCATATAAGCACCAAAGAGAGAATTTTAGAAAGTTGTTAGTTTTATTCCCAGAATAAGCTTCTAAATCCTTGACATTGATTTTTCTCTAGATAGTTCACTGTGACCCAGATTATTGCTCTGCGTAGTCTGCAGTGCAGTGGAGCACTTTATTGGGAACTGGCAAATGGAGACTCCTTAGTAATGCTTTGAGTTAATTTGGTATTTGGGTTTGCAGAATGGGGACGAAGAGACTTAGAGAGACACTCATTGCATTGATGTTAGGATAACTGATTGGGAACTCAAAAGTCTCAATTTGATTGTCATTGCAAGTTCTTTAGTGTGTATTTATATCATGTAACTGTGTAAGACTGAGGCAGTGAAGGTGGATGCATCTGTTCTTCAGCGTTTTGTTTTGTAGTTTGATAGCAATGACTAAATTTTGGGTTTGAGTCACTTTTTTTTTTCCTTCTCTTCCTCTTCTGTCTCATTCCTCTCCCTTCCTTTCTTCCTCCCTCCCTTTCTTTTCATACATAGCAATGCATAAAGCTATGTGCTAAGGTGGATTTTGTTATACTTTCTGAGGCGTCGGAGGTCTGATTGCTTTTGTTCCAATGGAGATTACCATAGAAAATTAATATATTAGTTAGGAATGCTTTCAGATGCAAGTAGCACCAAATCATACTATAGTTGCTCAAACAAATTAGAGCTATGGCTCTCACAAAATCAGAAGTTTCCAGAGGTGGGCAACTATTGGCTTTGGTTCCATGGCTCAGCAATATCAGAGCCCATGTCTTTGTGATTCTCTTGACCTTTTGCTTCTGCTAGTGTGACAGCCACTGCAGCTCTAACTATCACACTCATGTTCAAGGTAGGAAGAAAGGGAAAAGTTCACACTGGTTATATCTTCCCTTTTTGTCAGGAAAGCAAGTGTCCCTCAAATTTTCTCTTTCACCCAGCAGACATTGTCTATGCCTCATTTTCTAGAACTGGGGCAGGCGGCCATCCCTCACTGAAAAAAAGGCTGGGAAAGTGTATTTGACTTTCTAGCCACTGCAGTATGAGGCAGCAAGGGAGAATGAGTTGGAATGAATTTGGGGTAAGTAGTCAACAGTGTCTGCCACAGATAATAAACAAATATTAGGTTAATACAGATCATACCAGAGGGATAACCAGTGAGGCATTAAAATCATTTCAGAGATGAGAGAATTGAATATTATTCAGGGTGCAGAACAATGTTGGGGCAAGATACCGCATGGAGGAATAAAGTCTAATCAATGAGTGTGTTAGTGTTCTATTGTTGCTAGTACATGTATCACAAACTTAGTGGCTTCTAACCATACATACTTATTATCTTACATTTCTGGAGATCAGCAGTCCAAAATGAGTCTTAGTGGAATTATTTGGTGAAAGTCAGCAGGGCTGCTTTCTTCTGGAGGCTCCGAAGAGAGAATCTGTTTCTTTGCTTTTTTTTCAGCTGGAAGAGGTCACCTGCACTGTGTGGCTCATGATTCCTTCCTCATGTTATTCTAACCTGTTGATTCTATTGCCCCATCTCCTGGTACTACTTAGGATTCTCCTGCTTTCCTCTTATAAGGATCCTTGTGATTACTTTAAGCCTGTGCAGAGAATCCAGCATAATCTTTCCATCTCAAGACCCTTAATTGAACCAATCTACCAAGCCCCTTTTACCATGTAATGTAAGGTATCACATGTTCTGGGAATAGGGCATGGACAATGCTGGAGGGGCCATTTTTCAGCCTACCACACTGGTATTAGCAAGAATCACCCAGGAGGGCCAGAATAAGGTGTCTATGGGAGAACACGAGTACATTTGTCCAACAAAGAATAAAGACCAATGTGGGGAGAATGGTGTTGCGTTCAAATGGTATAGCTGTATTATACAGATGATCCTTACTCATTTTTCTGTGTTTGGCTTATAGTAAGCTAGGATCTGAGAAACACACCATTTTAAATATTCCTTGGCATGGAATATTCAGATCTGAAGCCTGACTGCTTATTTGGATGCCTGAAGCTATTTAAAAATTTAAAATAATGCTTAATTTGAAATTTTGTGGGATATCTTTTCCTTTTAAAGAAAGTGAAAATCAATCATACATGTTATAGACAGAACTTCACATGGGAGCGACCACAAAGGAATACTTTTATTAATATTTTCCAGTTCCACACTCAACTTGTGTTGTTGCTTATTATTGTGTTATATAATGAACCTGAGTTTTAATCAGTTGGCTGAGTTTACTCTTATCTGGAAATTACATAAGAATAATTAAAACATCTCTTAATGAAAATACACATTTGGTGTTTTTCCTTGGATAAACTTTAGTTTTTGACAGATACCATTTACAGCCTTAAAAAGTTGTGAATAAAGGCATGAGTCATTGCCAAAAGGCTTCTTTGTTTGTTTTAAATAGGAAAAGAATAGTTCTTATTTGTCCCTTAGTTTGTTCACTCTTGGATTCATCAGACATAATTGAATAATGTGCAATATGCCAGGCACTACAGTAAGCATAAAGAATTCAGACATGAGGATAACTAAGTTGCAAGCTCCTTGAGGGTAGCAACAGGGCCTAATCCAGATACATTCAATGTCTAAGCAGGGTTATGACATAAAATGAAAACACAGGAAATGTTGGTTCAACTGAATTGGAAGTATAGTTCCTGCCTATGAAGATTTAACAGGGAAGCGAGGAGGGACATATAAGTAGATAAATTGAAATACAGTTTTGTGAACACACAGAAGAAAATATCCATTAGAATTTACAGGGAATGCTCAACTAAGAAGCTGGAATTTGCTAGAGTTTTGAAAGTACAGGAATTGGTTAAGTTGAGACAGGAGGCTTTAGGGAACTGCAGGTGTATAGCTCAAGTCTGTGCCTGGGGATCCGATAATACAGGTAGTCACTAGAATACAGGTGAGTTGAGGGTGTGGGGTAGATGGTAGGAGATGAGGCTGCAAAGGTAGTTGGAGGCCTAATGGGGAAGAGCCTGCAGTTTTCCTTGGTAGGAAGGTGGATTTTATCTTGTAGGCAACAGGAAGCCACTAGAAGCTTTTAGGTAAAGGACTAAGTAAATCATCTTTTCTTTCTTTTTAATAAACTTTTTGAAATTTATTTTCTCTACCATAGAGTGAATATAGCATATATATATATATTTTATATGAAAATGTTAAGAAAATAACACTGATGAATTGAACATCATTCAGTGTAGGGGACATTATTATAAATCTCTTAGAATCTGCCTGAGTCTCTTTCACTTTCTCTTCCTATCAGGGGGGCAATACCACTTTAACATTATAGCAATAATTTTCTTGTTTTTCTTTAAAGTTTCATCACATGTGTAGATATCCCTAAAAGTATACTATTCAGTTTTGCCTGCTTTTGAAGTATCTATAATAATAAAAGCGTAATAGGCTAATTAGACCAGACCTCCTTCCAGAAACACCTTCTGGACGAAGCTGGGGCTGTGAGGGCCAAGGCAAGCCACTGCGGGAGGCGACCTTGGACACTCCACTCGCAGCCACCAAGCATTGCAGCACCCGTCCCAGCTGGGCCTGTGGAACTCATGTCCCTACAGCCTCTTTCGCCTAAACAAGGCCCTCTGTGGCTGCAAGGGCCGAGCCCTTTGTACAAATTTTGTGCATTGGGCCTCTAGTTTGTAATGTAATCATAATGAAGGCAATTTTTTTCTGTGATTTTTTTTTATTGCTCTGCATTGTTTAAAAGATTCATCCATGTTGATCTGTGGACTTGGAGATAATTTATTTTTATAGCCATGTAATAGTTATTAAGTAATTATACCAAATTTAATTATCCATTTTAACATCATGAATATTTGAGTTATTTCAAGTTCATCATCATTATTATTATTATGAATAGCACTATTTTAATTATTCTTATGCTTGTTTACTGGAGACATGTTTTTGAGAGCTTTTCTGGAAGAGAAATTATGGGATCATAGTATGCGTGCATGTTCAATTTTTTAATTGACTTTTTCATCTTTGGCCTTTGTTGGATATAAAATATTATCTCACTAGAATTTTAATTTCTGTTTTTCTTTTTTTAAAATATATTTTTATTGATTTCAGAGAGGAAGGGAGAGGGAGGGAGAGATAGAAACATCAGTGATGAGAGAGAATCATTGATTGGCTGCCTCCTGCATGCCCCCTACCCCGATCGAACCCGCAACCCCGGCATATGCCTTTGACCGGAATCAAACCAGGGACCCTTCAGTCCACAGGCCAATGCTCTACCCACTGAGCCAAACAGGGTAGGGCTAATTTCTGTTTTTCTACATGCTAGTGAGGCTGAGCTCTTTTCATATGTTCATTGGCTGTTTGTATTTCTTTTTCTGTGAAATACAAGTCTTTCTTCCTAATTTAAAGATAATTGTTTTTCTTTCACTTGATGATTTGCAGGAGTCCTCTATTTATTCTGGATTCTATCCTTTGGGTTTTTTATTCTCTTTAGCATCTTTTGAAGAGCATTTTTAATTTTAAGTTAAACATTATTTTTTTTTCATTATGGTTTGTGTTTTTTATGCTTTATCTAAAATACCTTACTACCCATGATCTTCAAAATATTATCCTATACTTTTTACTTATGTATGTTAACCTGCTGTCTTTCACTTTCAAGTTTTTGATTTGAAAAAAAAATTAATGATGGGGGTTGGAATCTATTTTCATTTTTCTCCTCTGGATGATCAGTTGTTCTAGCAGCATTTAAAAATAATCCACACTTTCCCTACAGCTCTGCAATGCCAGTTCTGTCATATGTCAGGTTTCCATATATGTACCTGTTTATGGGCTCTCTAATCTTTTCCATTGGTCAATTTTTCTGTCTCTATACTTAAATATAAAATTACATAATAACTAAGTCTTGTTATTTGATAGAGCAAATCCTCCAGCCTAGTTCTTCTTTAAGCCTTCTTGGCCTCTCTTTCTTAGCTGTTTGCTCATCAGTATACATTTTAGAGTAAGTTCACCAAGTTCCTTGAAAAATCCTATTGAAATTTTATTAAAATCTTACTGAACATGTAGCTCAATAATGGGATCATTGACATGTTTACAATAGTGAATCTTCATATATATATGAAGGTGTGTATATATATTCACACACCTTATATCTTTATTTATATATTATTTAAGTTCTTTCAATAAAGTTTTATACTTTTTAATCTAAAAATCTCACACAACTCTTATTAACACACCTGTATGGAATGTTGTATATTTTTGTTGTTACTTTTATAATTTTTAAAAATTTACACTTTAAATTCTTGTTTGCTTATGCATCTGAATTCAGCCTTCCTAAAAAAGCACTCCAGCCAGGCCTGCATGGCTCAGTGGTTGAACGTTGACCTATGAACCAAGAAGTCACGGTTCGATTCTCAGTCAGGGGACATGCCCAGGTTGGGGGTTCCATCCCCAGTAGGAGGTGTGCAAGAGACAGCTGATCTATGATTCTCTCATCATTGATGTTTCTATCTCTCTCTCCCTCTCCCTTCCTCTCTGAAATCAATAAAAATATATTTAAAAAAAAACTTCATCAGAGAGTCTAGAAGGACAAGCATCATTCATTGGAGTGAGGATGCAAAATGCTGGGGAATTTCATGATATCTAACAAACCTACATATTTATGTATCCTTTGACCTAACAGTCCCACTTCTAAAAATTTACCTTTCATCGTCATTTATCTTCCTTTACCCTCTCTACCCCACTTTCCCTCTGGTAATCACCATAGTGTTGTCTTTGTCTATGAGTTTTTTTTGTGCAGCCTTCAGAATGCAGTCTTCCTCACCCAGCCTCTCAACCCTTCTCCCCTCTAACAGCTATCAGTCTGTTTTCTCTATCTACAAGTCTGTTCTATCTTGTTTGTTTATTTTGTTCATTAGATTCCACATATAAGTGAGATCAGATGGTAATTGTCTTTCTCTGGCTAGCTTATTTTACTTAGTATAATACTCTCCAGGTCAATACATACTGTCAAAAAGATAAGATTCCTTCCTTTTTATGTTCAAGTAGTATTCCATTCTATAAATGTACCACAGATTTTTTTTTATCCACGCATCTACTGATGGACCCTTTATCAAGAGCCAAGACATCTTTGCCTATTATCTAAAATCCCCCCCCCCCCAGTTAATGACTGTGTTGCCATGAATGGATCTCTCTCTATCTCTTTGAACTCAAAGCCAAATCTGGACTCATGCTCTCCCCCCTCCCCAGACACACACACACACACCAAGCCAAGATCTAGGGTGTACGGATTAGTAGAATATCCCCAGCTCACAGTTACTCTTGCTTGCTGGGTGTTTTTATTTGTGTGTTTCTGGTTTCTAAAGCATTCACTTACTCTATTGCCAGGTCAGGCATGCAGTACAATTAAAAAATATATTTTTAAAAAAATGATAACCAACGTTTTTAGATGTGCTGCATCAGATGTGAATTCTCTAAACAGTTCATTTCCTATATTTCTATGGAAGTAAATAGAGAATCGGTTTTGATATTTTAAGACGATAATATAGATGGAAGTGTTGAGCATAGGCAGACATCAGGGAGAAGCTAGAGGCAAATAGACAGTTTTTGGTCCTGATGATTTAATCGCACTATAGTGCACAAATTCTGTGTAAATACTTAGATATAACTGTATAGGCAAAGTGTGTATAACAAACCAGAATGAAGATATGTAATGCTCATTAGTTATGGAAATCGTTGTCTATCCCTTGTGGTATTTTAAACTAGGTTTGTGAGTCAGAGTATATTTTCAGTCTGACCTTAAGGAAGACGTACACTTGCCAAGTCTTGAGTGAGAAAAATGAATCCCAAATCGAGGTGTTGGTGTCAAAATTGCAGTCTCTCCTGCCAGCATTAATTATTTGCCAAACATTTTTTCAACATACAGAGGGCACCTGAGCCAGGCCATGGACTGTGCTGTGAAATGACAATTGAAGCAACTTTTATTTGTCGATGGGAGAGTAAAAAATGAGACCATGAGGAGAAACCACATGCTACATTCCATCCAGCAGGTGCTTTTGTAGAACAGTGTTTCTCAAAGTGTGGTCCACAGCATGGAACTTGTCAGAAATGCAGATTCTCCGGTCCAACCTAAGAACTTTTCAATCAGAAATTTGGGGGAAGGGCAGAAGATGGAGGGGGAGCGTCCAGAAATCTTCTGAAAAGCCTTCTGGATGATTCTTATGCATGCTAGAATTTGAAAACTGCTCCTGAGAAGGCTGAGTTGAAACAGAAAGGAAGTGATTGTTCAGAAAAACTAAGCCAGTATTTATGTTGTCAAAATACTTCTAAAATGTGGCAAAGCATATTATAACAGACAAAAAATTTGGCAGCAATCTAAGTGTCCAGCAGTCTCTGACTAGTATTATTAATTATGGTGTAACCTTTTGATGAAATTATGCTGCCATCCAAGGCCCTGACCAGTGTTGTTCAGTGGTTATAGTGTTGGCCAGTGCACCAAAGGGTCAAGGGTTCAATTCCTGGTCAAGGGCACGTATCTGGGTTGCAGGTTTGATCCCTGGCCCCAATTGGGCAGGGCACATGTGGAAGACAACTAATTGATGTGTCTCTCTCATATCCATGTTTCTCTTTCTCTCTCTCTCTCTCTCTCTCTCTCTCTCTCTCTCTCTCTCTCTCTCTTCCCCTCCCTCCGTCCCTTCCCCTCTCTCTAAAAATAAATGGAAAAAATATCCTCAGTTGAGGATTTTAAAAAAGACTATTTAATAGTGAGGAACGTGCTTATAATAGAATGTTTGAATGTTTGCATACACATAAACATACATGCTTATGATGGCATAGATAGACATTGATTGGGATCACGGGTAATTTCTTACTTGTCCTTGGAAATACATGAAAATGATGTCTGTTCTCCATGGATAGTGAAATGATAAGATATTTTTACATATGCCTGTAATATACATATACATTCATATTTTATGTGTTTCTAAATTGTGATAGAAAAATATTAATTTCATAAAATATAAGAAAATAAACTATTTTTTAAATTGTAGCAAAATTTAATTGGATTTCAGGTTTCAGAAGATTAAAGATTACACCTGCCTTAATGCCATTCTGCACAACAGTTGAAGGAGGAAGCAGTCCTAAGAAATACTCATGTGACAGATGATATGAAACCATGGCAGAGTGATGCATTTGTCAATGGGTTTTACTCTGGGGATATTTTCAGGCCAGTTCATGACACTGTTGACTGGCCATAAATCTTGAAGGTTGAGAGCTGGAGTGGGAACACAGGAAATGCAAAAACCTTCTTTGCCATGATCCTGTTGCTCAGAAAATCCCCAACATCTGGCTCACCTGTGAAGCCAGGAAAGATGCGATTTACACTGGCAGCCAGCCTTACAGAGAGCCTTAACCCGCTGGCTCCATGTCACACAGGCAAACACTCTACAAGGATTTGCTGAGGATGTTATTCCCAAGTGGAAACTCTTCATACACATCAAACTAAACTAAAGACAATTTTTGTCTGGCACTTCCTAGGGAATAAAAGTGTTTGACCTTATCAGAATTAGTGCACGTAGAAATTATTGGATATCACACTGTCTGCTCTTTTGATTTACATCAGCTGAATTAAACCTGGAATAATATTCAGAGAGCAGGGGATACATTTATACATTTACAAAGAATGTAAATCCACTTTTAACTTATTTTTTACTTTTATGAAAATTCACAAAAATTGTCAAAGAATCAAAAGAAGTTATGAATGTGCTCATCACCGAGCTTTAATATTATTTACTCCTTAATAATGAAAACATCTGTTCATATTGAATCTAGGTTAATATTCTTACCAAGTCTATCCCATAGATGAGCATCTCCCCCTTTTCTTTGAGGTGGGTTTGGCTTAGAACATGTATACATTCCTCACTCACCCATGGGAAGGGCAGAGGGCAGTGCAGTTTCCTTGACATTGTCTTGGCAGAACCTTTAACAAGGAAAAGCATTTCTCTGTAGCCCCTTTTCTCAACGAAGCAACCAACATTAAGATATACAAATACACAGATGACTGTGACTAATCCTTTTTCTTTTGTTTGTATTTTTACATTTTGAAGAACTAAAAACAAAAATGACTCGCCCTCTCCCCATCTAAAATTACTTTGGAAAACATGGTTTTTACACTAAGCATTAGTCTAGGCACAGTATAAGATTAAAGTGAATGCCACTATTCTTGTCCTCATTCTAACATCATTAGTTGTGGCTGTGACATGAACAGACAAAGCTGCCCTGAAGCAAGGTTTTCAAAGGGGAGTCCTATTTTCTCATTGACTTTACACTATGAAATCTGGTTTCAGTTCCTCTCAAGTAATTGGCCTTAAGATACAATAAAATTTCATTTAAAAATTTAACCCCTTAAAGTAATGAGAAACTACCTAATAATAACAGATTGCCAACTTCCAGGTTAAGCCACAGTTAAAATAAAAAAATAAAGTGAAATTAAAACAAAAATAAAAGTATCAATCATTCCATTCATCAACATGTGAGGTATGGCACATGGAAGATATGGTAGGTGGAGTTAACAGACTCCAGGACATGTATAATTTTTCTAAGTGTCCCTAGCATATTAAACCTTCAAATAAAATTATAGCTTCAGCTGTTACATTCAGGTTTCTAAATTACCTGATTGACGTTATTTTACTTCTGTTATCCCTTGCAGTTGTGAGCAGAAATTAAATCCAATCTTCCTGCAGATTTGAGCCCAGTGGCATCTGCTGACACTCTTTTGCATCTTCACTAAAGAGGCTTGGGGAAGGTCAAAGTAAAAAATTAGAATGGAGGGACGTTGTATAAAATGGCTACTGATGTACCAATTTGTACACTTACCTCCAAGGAATCTCAATAAAATGCCCTCCAATGTTAAAAACTGATACAACTTCCTTCTGCAAGATGTAGGATGTGCCACTCCTTGTTGCCATTAACGCCTTCTCCATACAAGTGGTTGCAGGAGCTGGGTGCTTCCTCTGAGATGTGGGGAGCTACTTCTGCTTGACAACTCCTTGGGGCAAAGGCACTTTCAGACTCTTCTCCAGTTCCATTGCCCTCATTTTCTACATCAGTAAACATCAATCTGGTTCTCTGCTAAATACACTGTTTCAAAGTTTGATATTCCACACTTCAAAGATTTAATTGGTGAGGTCTAATTTTGAAATTTGGGGCATGCTTACTGCCCAATATGAACCATTTTTTAACGGGTGGAGGTTAAGTTCAGTTCCCTCATCAGGTTATTTGAAATTTAATTTGTATAAAATTTAACCTATTTTTAAATATTAAAACAAACATGGATAGTTTGGAGATTTGAAAATTAATTTTGATCTTTCGTCTGGACAGCTTCAGGTTAGTTCCATTCTGGGCTCTCTGGGAATCAAGTATTCCTTCACTCTTCTGTGCAGCAGAAAGCAATAGCTAGTTTGGATGCAGCCTTTAAGAAGCTCAGGCTTAGGCAGCGGCCAGGGTGGCAGGAAGTTCCTACCTGACGTACAGAACCAAAACATGTAAATTCCTAGCTGGCAGGAACTTCTTTTGAGCCACAGTTTTAGGTGTGCATTTGTTTCTCGGTCACTGATCACCTCCCCTGAGCGCTCATCGTGAGTCAGGGACTATGCCAGGTGCCCATCAACCTTTGGTGACTAAAGCAGTTGTGTCATTGCCGTCTGGAACTTGAGCCCTATGAGTGTCAGTAATTGCTAATTGCTAAATGGTTGATAGAACGTTGCCAGAATCTGTCTTTCTCCTGCGGGGTTTTAGTCCTTTGTGGATGTAACATTCCCTTCCCCTTTCTTTTATAGCTTTTCAATAATTAACTGTATGATGAAAAACTACACACAACATAGTTTGCTGAGGGCCCTTTCCATGCTGTACACTTGGTTGACACACACCATGTTTGAAAATTGACTTCATAGTGGAATTATTACCTGATTTCATGACTCACATTGTGACAGTATTCAGTTTTTTTACATGGAAATGTTTATTGAGATTAATGTAGATTCACATGCACTTGTAAGAAATAATACAGAAATGTACTTGTACATGTGTGTATGAAGTTTTATACAATTATAACAGCTGTGCAGGTTCTGATTATAGTCACCACCACAGCTGAGGTATTTCTAACATCAGAAGGATCTCTCCAGTTTCCTTTTCATAATTATCACCCACTTGATTCCCATGCCTCCAACCCTTACTTTTCTGATAACCATTAATCTGTCCTCTATTGCTAATTGCTTTTCTCTTCAAAATTTCACATACATGTAATCATACAGTATATAACCTCTTTGGAGTGGCTTTTTCAACTCCGCATAATTCACTGGAAATGCATCCAAGTTGTTGAATGGATCAACATTTCTTTTTATTGCTAATATTGCATGGTATGTTTATTATACACAGTACTTCAGATTTTGTTTAACCATTTGTCAGATGAAGGATATCTGGGCTGATTCCAATTTTTGGCTATTATAAATAAAGCCACTATTAACACTTGTGTACAGGTTTTTGTATAAACTTAAGTTTTCATTTGGGCGGGTGTAAATATCTAGTAGTATAATTACTGGGTCATAGGATAATTTTATGTTTAGTTTGATAAGAAACTACAAAACTATTTTCCATATTGGCAGTAACATTTTACATTCCTACCAGCAATGTACTAGTACAGGTGATCCAATTTCTCGACATCTTTGCCAGCATTTGGTATTGTCACTATTTTTTATTTTTAACCTTTCTTAATAAGCATGCAATGATATTTCATTGTGGTTTTAGTTTGCATATTCCTGATGGCTAATGATGTTGAAATCTTTCCATGTACTTCTTTGCTACCTATATATTCTCTTTCATGAAATGTCTTTTTCATTTTCTAATTAGTTTGTTTTATTATGTTTTATTTTGAGAGTTTTAAAATATATATATATAATCTGTACACCAGTCCTTTGTTGGCTATGTGGTTTGCAAATATTTTCTCCCAGTCTATGGCATGTCTTTTTATCCTCTTCCCAAGAGGTTTTGCAAAACAAAAGTTTTTAATTTTAATGACAACAAATTTATCAAGATTTTTTTTATGGATTATGCTTTTGTTAAGTCTAGGAAATCTTTGCCCAATTCTAGATACCAACGATTTTTTCCTATTTTTAAAAAAGTTTTATGTTTTACACTTAGGTGTATGATTTGGTTTGAGTTAATTTTATATAAATTATGAAGTTATATTGAGATTCATTTTTTGTCTGTGGGTCCTCATTTGTCTCTGGTGTTCCAGCACCATTTGTTGGGACGGCTATCCTTCCTTAACTGAATTACTTTTGGATCTTTGTCAAATATCGGTTGAACATATTTATGGGCTGATTTCTGGGTTCTCTAGTCCATACCATTGATATATATATAATTTTCTTTCCCTTCATCAGTGTCACACTGTCTTGGTTATGATAGATATACAATAAACCTTAATATCAAATAGAGTAGCTCTTCCAACTTTATTATTCTTTGTTATGACTGTTTTAGCTATTCTAGGGCCTATGCCTTTTTTATCAATGTTGGGTACATTATGGAAACCTCACTTCCCTTTAGGTCCCTTTTCTCCACTTACATATATATTTTTTAAGAGTAAATTTATTGATTTTAGAGAGAAGAAAGGAGATAGGTAGAGAAACTTCAATAAGAAACATCAATTGGTTGCCTCCCATTTGCACAGAAGACTGGGGGTTGAACCCGAAACCTGGGTATGTGCCCTGGCCCGGTTGAACCTGCCACATGCTGGTGTACAAGATGATGCTCCAACCAATCGAGTAACCCTGCTAGAGCACCTTCCCCACTGAGTGTCATGTCAGATGGTGTTACAATTTTTGCTCCACTCATCAAATGTGATTTGTAAAACTTGTGAAGAAATGAAAATTTATTGTGTATGGTGATATTTCTACTTTTCCCATTGCATCTTCTTCCTTCCTGATACCCCAAGGATTCCTTTTTTTTCCTTTTTGTTTAAAGAACTGTCTTTAGGTCTGCTATCATCAAAATCTTTGTTTTTCTTTATCTGAGAATGTTTTCATTTCCTCTTCATTCTTAAAGGATAGTTTCTCTGGATATAGAATTCATAGTTGACAGTTCTTTCAGTTCAGCTTGAAATTACTTTGTTCTAGCGTCTATGGTTACGCATAAAAAATCCACTATCATTTGAATTATTGTTCCCGTGTAAGTAGTATATGCTTTCTCTCTGGCTGCTTTCAAAATTTTTCCCTTTATCTTTAGTTTGCAAAATTTTAATTGTGTATGATGTGTCCTAGTGCAGATTTTTCTGTTTAAAATCACTTAAGTTTCTTGAATTTGTGGGTTTGTATCTTTTGCCAAAATTTGAAGTTCTTAGCTATTATTTTTTCACATGCTCTTTCAGCCCCACTTTCTTTCTTCTCTCCTCCTGAAACTCTGATGATAGGAATGTTGGCTCTTTTGTTACTTTCCCACAGGTCCCAGAGGCTCTGTTAATTAATTTTTTTCAGTATGTTTTCTCTTTTTGTTGAAATTGGATGAAGTCTCTTGTTTTGTCCTAAAGTTCACTGATTCTGTCTTCTGTTGTCTTTACTATTGAGCCAATCTAGTGAGTTTTAACATTCCTCTTAACTTTATTTTTCAGTTTTATAATTTTCATTTGATTCTTTTCTATAGCTTCTATTTCTTTAAAGAAAATTTGTAATTGACTGTGGAAGCATTTTTATAATAGTTGCTTTAAAATCCTTTTCAGGTAATTCCAACATCTGATTCATCATATTCATTTTGGTGTTGACGTTAGTTGATTATCTCTTTTTTTATTATTCAAGTTGTGATTAAAAATTTTTTTTTTTTTTTTAGTTCTTGTTTGATGTGTGATCTTCGAGTATATTCTGGACATTTGGTCTATTTTGCTTGGGAAATCTGGGTTCTAGATCAGTCTTTTACTTTAGCAGCAGTCACCCTATTTAGGTTTGGCCATGTAGGGTCTTGCCTATTTTTGTGGGATATGGTTGCAATGGCAGTTTAATCTTCAGAGCTGTTGTGTTGCTGGTTTAATTGGCTCAGTTTATCTGGTGCCACCAGGCTCCCACTGGTCTTGTTGGTGACAGAAGGGGTTTTACCACTGGCTGTCTTTCAAGTGGGAGGAGGGTTTCCCCAATCAGTGTCCCAGTGTTGGGGAGGAGCATGTTCATGGGAATAAAGAATTCTCAGATTGGATCACTTGCAACATCTGGATTGTTCTTGCTGGTTCTACTTGCTCACCCTGAGTATCCAGTTTAAAGTGTATAATCAGTTTCTTAGTGATTTTTACTCTTTCCCCCTTTAGTATAAGTGCTTGTATTACAATTCTTTATGCTCTTCTGGCTCTCATTGCAGCCTCCCTTATTGGAGCAGTGTTATGTCGGGATGAGTAAGTGCTATTAGACCTACGGGACCTTACCCAGGTTGACATAATAATTGCTTACTCAGGCCCCCGTGCTTTTGATTGTGTGAGTTATTGGATCTGATCCTGAGTGCTCCCCGCCACAACCTTCCATTTCCTCTGTTCCCCCCTCTCCTAGGCCACAGTGTGGCTGAAATAAGAAACAGGGCCTGTCTACTTGGGTGGCCTCATGTGAGCAAGTAACCAACCGATTTGAAGCTCCTTCCTAGTCTATGCAAGGGACATGACCTTGTCGACCAGTTATCACATTATTGAACATTGGCCCTGATCTCAAGACTTACTTAATATCTCACTGGGAGACCAGTGTCATGGCTCAAAATACAGCTAGCTCCGAGGAGTAGCTTACGGTAATTGGAAACTCAGTGGCACATATGGCACTAGGGAAGATCAGATGGTGGAATTAATAGTGATATATTCCTAACTATACAGTTTCCAGTAAATCTGTTTGAAAGATCAGAATGAGGGGGGTGGAATTCTGTGAATAGTTTATTATCACACAAGGAAGTTTCAGTCCATAATTAAAGTTTGGTTCACAGTAATTATCAAAGCCCCAGAGCAAATTATCAGAAGCAGCCTTCACAGGCTCCATTTCCCAGTCTTCCTGGGTTCCTCACATGCTGAGCAAACACCTTTAGCTCTGCTTTGCTCACATGAAGTGGAGCAGAAGCCTGAATATAGAAATGCAGAACACCCCTGCTCATTGGCCCCAGTGGCTCTGAGGTATTGGTCATTTTTAATTTCTATAAATTATTCCATAAGTAAAGAAGGCTTTTTATTTGTCTTTAGGGGAGTTGTTCTTGACAGTTTGTCACTTAAATTTTTTTTTAATTGGCATGACTGATTTATTTCTCTTTTTTTCCCCATCTACAAGTGAATTTATAATATATATATATATATATATATATATATATATATATATATAACAAATTATGCAGTTTATAGTTTAATACATTATAAAGTTTTAATGTTAAATGGGATTGCCAAAAACTAGAAGGAAAAATTAAGAAAAAATTTTTATAGACCTACTGTTGCATCATTTTCATTTGGGTTTGTACATAATTCCTCCACCAGAGATGATGTCTGCTTCTGTTGATTGTTGCATATCAATAAACCCTGTAACTTCTAGAATAGTTTTAGATTTCTTACATGAAATCAAGTCTTGTTTTTTTGCTAAAACTTTTTATTATTTGAAAAATTTCTGCCTATTGTTGATATGTTTTATTTAAAAAAAGTAATTGGTGTTCTAAGTGGTTAGAGCACTGGCTCTCACACCAAAGTGTCCTGGGTTTGATTCCTAGTCTAGGGCACTTATCTGGGTTCTAGGTTTGTTCCCCACCCCTGGTTGGAGCTTTTGCAGGAGGCAACCAATCGATGTGTCTTTCTCACATCAATGTTTTTTACTCTCTCTTTCCTCCCCTCTTTTCCTCCCTCCCTCCCTTCCACTCGCTTTGATAAGCAATGAAAAAAATAACCTCTGGTTTGTACTAACTAAAGAATACCGCAATAATATAAGTGAACTTAGTATTGGCTGGTGTGGATCCATATAGTCTGTGGGAGAAGATGATATTCTAGGGAAGAACTTATATCTATCTTCTGGCTCCACATATCCATGTTCCAGGAACCAGTGATCTTTTATTTGTGGGCTTTCCTTTCTGACAGAAGAATTATGTCTATTTTTGACTGGAATGGTGAAGAAGAGCTTTGTTGGTGCATTAAGCTCTGTGTGTGGGGAATGTGCCAAGGATAGGAAAATGTTGTTTACTGGCCAAGAGAGCCTCAGTCATGGCCCTACACCTTGATTTTGACTCTATTTCTTCTAATTCAGAAAAATTTGGGATCTGTGTTATTCCTGTGAGTAGTTAAGAACCAGTGACCCTATGATGACTTAGGCCTTGATTGCCCTACCTCCCTTCTGGCTAGCTGCCTGCAGATTTCTATAGATGACAGAAAACATTCAGGAAGTTCAGATACAAACCAATTTCCTTTCTGTTTCTTAGTAAAGTTGTGGTGAAGAAAAGAGTTTGAAACTATCCATGGCTAAATATGTCACTGGATATATATTATCTTTGCTAGGCGTGGCCCTTCTGCCTGACCAGAAACTAAAAGGACCTTCTATATTTATTAGTTTGTGTTTCTTTAGATATTAAATTTATAGAGTATCTTTTTCCCGCATTCATAAAGGGCCCCAGCTGTTATTAACAAGAAAAAAAAAAGAAACTTCTTTGTTTTCCTTCATGAGTCACTTGTTAAAAATGAATGCAGGCAGACATATAAACATTGTAGTATATAGCAGAACATTTGATCTTTACAAGTCAGAATGACTATGTAACAAGCCATGCGGAGCCTGACTGGCACCAGTAAGCATGCCCTTTTTAGGGGAGGGATCTAGGGGAGAGATGGACTCTCCATTCCCCGATCACCCTGGATAGGAGATGTATTTAATATGAAAGAGGGAAAAAGGAGACAAAAAGGGGTATTATAGTTAGATGATTTCTCTTTTAATTTATGCAGCTGTGTAGGAAAAAAAAAGATGAAGGTACCCCATGCTGGTAGAGGAAGGGCAAATCATGGGGAAGATTACATTTTGGCATGTCATGTTCTTTCCTGTTCTCTGCATTAGCAAGTAAGTACAATAGCACTACATGGAAACAACAAAGGAATTAAAATGTGCTATTCTGTAAAGACATGATAAAATCAAACAGGCCAATCCAGGATTTTTTTTTAAGTGTAAGCAATTACTTTGCAGATGGAATAAGATTAAAGCTGTTCTATGATTCCCTCCATCCCTCTGTGGCAAATATACAGAACTTGGAGCCTGGCAAAGCTCTCTAGAAACTTTTGAAATATCTCTCAGGGTTTTGAATGTTCTTCTGTGAAATAAATTTGCCAGCAAGTAGCTAGGCATCCATCTAGGAAGATTACAGTCTTCTGGATCTTCCTGGTAGGGTGATATGATAGAAGATGTTTCCTGACAAGTACTAGCTATGTGTGATCCTTTCCACAGCCCCAGAAAACCTAACAGCCACATTACAGTCCCAAGCAAGTCAGTATTTTGGGATTGGACCTAGGTTTGTCATAAACTATGGATAGCACAACTCTTGTATGGAGTCTCTTTTTTGAAAGCCTTCCCAAATTGAGCCCAGCCAGCATGGTTCTATTCCAGGTTCCATTCCTGGTCAGGGCCCATGCCTGGGTTGCAGCCTCTATCCTGAGGGGGGTGTGCAGGAAGCAACTGATCAATGATTCTCTCATCATTGATGTTTCTAGTTCTCTCTTCCTCTCTGAAATCAATAAAATATATTTTTTAAAAACTTCCCAAAGTGTGAATATGCTAGCATTCATCCATCTGTCCGTCCGCAGGTCTGCTCAACCGTCATCCCATGGGCTTTGAGCTCCTTATTTGTTCAGAGAGTTGGGAGTTGCGCCAACTTTAAGAAGCCATCAAGGGGCTACATGCAGCCTTGAACTTTAGAGTTGTGTCACCTCTGTCACAGTGCTGTGTTAATGACCCAGTAAAGAGTTCAACCCTTCCCCTGAAAGTGCTCCACATAACTATTATATCTGTCAGTAAGAAACATTTTCGAAACAGCATGTAAAGTGAGTTTTACATACCTCCTGATTTCCAGAATAATAAACTTTCTGGGAAATTGACAAAATGATAAGTCATCTGACTTCAGGCCAGCCCTAAAATGAGCACATAGCTCTTTGAATATCTTGGGAAGCAGAGCTGCACCCAGGCAAAATGACAAAGTCCCCTGGCTTCATTCTGCTTTGTCTCGGCCACTTGAAGGTGAGCCTGGGCAAGATAATCAATTCTCAGGAGTTTGCTTGCTGATTCCTTGCCCCTCCTTTTCGTTGCATTTTACCTCAGGGATTCCATGCTATGCCTGGCCTGCTGCTCCTTCCTCCCTTTAGTTACCTCCAGCCATTCCTTTCCTTTGCCCCTTTCCAGTTCCCTAACAAGTGCCTCTGGCACCAACTTTTTGGCCTCCTTGACTGAGGAATATTTACTATGCATAGGTTTCCATGTGGCCCCTCCTGCTAACATTTTAATCTCTTTCAAGTATGAATGAAAGTCAAGGCCTGAATTACATTGGAAGGGAGGAGGCTTCTTTCTAGAAATAATTGCTCTGTAATTTTATACTCCCTGTTGAAGATTCTGAACGTGGATTTGACTTCCTACTCTATAAGTTTCACTTATGTCCCCTATTCCTCCTCTGCAGCTAGGCCACGTCTCACCTCCCCCAGCCCAGGGGCACTCCAAATGCCTGCCCAGCCCCCACTTTGCCTCAGTGGTGATGAACTGTCTCCTTTATTCCCTACCCTAACAAATTACTCAAGGCCTCCTCAATCCTAACCCCTCTGTGACTCTTCCGATGTCCAATCATTTCCATTCTCTCCACTTCCACTGTCTTAACCTTAATTTCTCCAAATTCTTAACATTTAATTATTCTGTCCATGTGTCATATGATTTAATTTTGTGTCCCCAACAACATTGTAAGCTGTTTGAGGTAGGAAGGAGGTTCTTCTTTGAGAAAACTCAAGTGGTGGCACACAAGGCTGTGCCTGGTAGCAGGCTCTCAGTTGGTACTAATTGACTGGAATGCTGACTCCATGGCTGTGAGACTCAGTTAATGCCTTCAAAGAGCCTGCATTGAAAAGGAAGAATAATCATAATGGTAATTTGGTCCGGTCTTCCTAATCTCTCTGGTGGCTCTGTAGAGAAATAAGGAAAGTTGGTTTTATGAAATAATGAAGAGATAAAAATTATTGGACCCCACTTGAAATTCAAAAGATTTAGGATTAGCAGTGGGATTGTGCCTCACTCATCAGAATCAATTTTGATCCCATTAAAGCATGAAAATTTCTAATGTAAAATAGCCTTAAGCTGGACAACTTTTAACAAGATACACCTAGAACAATAATTGTGATACATCTTATATCTCCATTTTCTTGAGATATTCCTTCTTTCTGCATCATCTAAGTGCTTTCTCTATGTGCCCATAGCTACTGATTATAATTTTTCAGATTCATCTTTCCTACCAAATTATGTGAGAGTAATGGCCGTGCCTTTCTATTGTACATTTTCCCTAATACTATGCTGGTCTTCTGTGATGGCAGGAATTCAGAGTAGTGAGTCTGAGTGTCACTAACTCTGCTGATTTTTTATGCAGTACGCTAGCAAGATAAGTGTTCAAATAGCATTTCTCAACTTTGGGACCAAGAGTAGGTGCCTGGAGCTAATGATATTCCATCCATGGGGCAGGATAGAGAGAAGGTGAGGACAGCAGTAGTAGAAGGAGTTTGAAGAATGGAAAACAAGAGTATATTACAGATTTTTTTTTATCCCATAGTTATTGAGTGCCTACTATGTGTTAGGATCTCTGTTAGGAACTGGGAGTACTACAACTACAACCAACTTACACAAGATCTCTGCCCCCATGGAGCTTGCTGCCCTATGAGAGAGACTAATAATTTAGAATGAGTTACTTAAAATGGGTTAAGTCCCAAAATAAAAGTAACAGGGTGCTCTGAGGGTATTTAATTGGAGGGGGGCTTCTACCCAAGAGTTTCACTGAGAGATTCATCAAGATTAAGCTGGCCTGAAACTCCTCTGAAATGCTTTTACTCAGCGTCAGTGAGAAACAGCATTTTCATGTCAGGAAGATTTTCCAGCACCAGGAACCAATGGCATATTTATAGCCTCCTTTACGTCAACTTGTCAAGCAGCATCTTTAACACAGTCTGCTCCCTAGAAGCATCTCATGCTTGTTGCAGGCTGTGGCAGCATTGAAGCCAGACATTCTGTAGTCTCCATTTCAGCATAGCAGGGATGCTGGGAGTTAGTCTACTCATAGCATACTGTTAGCACAAGTGTCCCAAGTGAGCCAGAAGACAGTAGCAGCTCTGATTACCTGCAGTCATCTCTCATAGGTGGAACACTCTCCTCCACCCAGCATTAGCCTGAGGAATGCAATAGCTCTACCCTCTGGACTCCCTGGGGCCCCACGCGGCAGAGGTTGTGCCCTGCTGAGGAGTCACCTGCCTGGCCAGGTTGTAGAGGTCTGGGCAGACTCAGGAGGTGTCAGTGACTGAGAGATATGGCTCCGGGGTGGGAGCCATTCCCCCATTTTCCCATAACCTCTCACAGGAGATCCCCTAGCCCCACTCTCTGAGCTCCTGGTAGCTCCGTCCTGCTGCAATCTGGGCAGAATCTAGGACAGACTGAGTTGTATGGCTCTGGAATGGTGGCTACTCCTCCCACCTTCCCTCAAGCCTGGCTGGCACTTCCCCTCTCATAGGAAATCTAGTAGCCCCATCCTTCTGACTCCTGGTGTCCCAGTCCTGCTGAGATCGGGCTCCTGGCAGAATCTGGGACAGACTGAGTTATGTGGTTCTAGGACAGGGGCCATTTTTCCTTCACACGCCTGCCGGCTGCAGAGCCCTCCCTTCATATGACCAAATCCAATAGCAGCTCTGATTCCCTAGAGTCTGGATTTGCTTCTCTGCCAGATAGTGGAACTAGATGTTAGTAACTCATTGAGAGGCTTAATTCTATGGTCTCATTTGTGTTTTTCGAATGGTGACAGTGACATGTAATTTTTTAGACTCTTAATATACTTCCACAAGTAGATTGTTAGAATTTTTGTTGAATAGCACATCAGACATAACCCACAGGAGTGCAGTGATGTTTAATGTTATTGGGATGCTGCATGTTACACAAACGTGTGCATAAAAAGAGAATTAAGATGTATTGTGCTGCAAAAGAATGACATTATTCACAAATGAAACCTCAAACAGAATATTAAGATGAAGATTATGAAGAAAAGATCAACAAAAAGTGAGCCTCCTAAGCTAACGGGACTTAGGAGTCCAGCCAAACAACATTCAACCATTGAGTAGCTTGAATGAGCTCCCAGTAGCAATCAAGGCTATTTGATGGTGTGCACAATTCTACGCAGGAAAGCTCAGGGTAAGAAGTGATATCATGCTCTTTATGAAGAATCACAGTAGCCATTAGCCTGTTCGTTAGCCTGATCCCAGTTTTCTCTGTGCAGATAGGGAACTGTATTCATGCAGCAGTGTGTTAGCCATCTCAGACTTGTGTTCAGAGGAATGGGCTTTCCTCAATGGGTATCTGAAATCTGGATCCAGCATCATTGCTTTTCAGTGGACTAGCACTCTAAATCATGACCTAGGTGAGACCTGGAGTTAGGAGAGAGTAACCTTCTCATTGAGTTGGAAAGGCTCTGATGAGGAGGTGATATTTAATCTGTATCTTTGAGGATGTGCGTATTAGGCCCATAGCACAGAGGTAGACACAGTAATTCCTTTGCAGAGGGAGCATATGTGCTAAAGCACAGAGGTGCAGCATATGTGGGAAACAGCTAATACTAAGGGGTGCCTCCAGGTAAGGTTATGGTGGGGAGGGATGGACCAGGGGTTGTGACAGTTTCAAGTGCTTACCTCAGGACTTTCTCCTGAAAGTAATGAAGATTAAAAAGTAGTTTTTTTTCTTAAGTAGTTAGGTGTTAGAATTACATTTTTTTTAGAGAATTCTGGTGGCAAGGAAGAAACCAAAGACATTAAGAGATGTGATGAACCCAATGTGGCGGTGCTAAAAACCCAAGTCCTTGTATAGTGGTGGGGAATAGAGGTGGGAAGTGACTAAAGAGGTACTTAGGAGACCTGTTGGTCAGAACCATCATTTAGCAGAGGAACCAAAGATTCAGGGAGATAGAGCATGTCCATTGCAGGAGCCAGAATCTCAGAGTGACTGCAGAAGGTGTAGTCAGCAGTTGTTTGCATGCCCTTCCAGATCTTGGGACCTGTAATCTACAGATTGTTCTCTTGAGCCCCAGAGCTGATGGTGAGAGGAATGATTTAAGTTTTATTATACCATTGGCACTATAAGCATTCTACTGTTGCTCTCTCATTGAATCCTGATTGCAGTGCAATCATGTAATGTAAGTATTAATATTATCTCCATTTTGTAAATGAGGAAATTAAGGCCTAAGAAGATAGATAATTTTCCCAGGATTTCAAGCTTGGATGTCAGATCTAGAGTTTATCCTGATTATCTCTACCAGTGGTTCTCAACCTGTGGGTCGTGAACAATGAAAATACATCCTGCATATCAGATACTTACATTACAATTCATAACAATAGCAAAATTACAGCTATGAAGTAGCAACGAAAATAATTTTATGGTTGGGAGTCACCACAACATGAGGAACTATATTAAAGGGTTGCGGCATTAGGAAGGTTGAGAACCACTGCACAACCACTGCCCAATAGAAAGATTTCTTGGTTTCCCCATCCTATATAATAAAAGCATAATATGCAAATCAACTGAACAGCAGAATGACTGGTTGCTATGATGCGCACTGACCACCAGGGGGCAGATGCTCAATACAGGAGCTGCCCCCTGGTGGTCAGTGTGCTCCCACAGGGGGGGCTCCACTCAGCCAGAAGCTGGGCTCATGGCTGGCAAGCCCAGCGGCAGTGGCGGGAGGTAAGGAGCGAGGGGTCCTGGACTGCGAGAGCCCTGGCCTGTGAGAGGGATGTTAAGCAGACATCCCCCAATGGGGTCCCAAACTGTGAGAGGGTGCAGGCTGGGCTAATGACCCCCCCCCCCCGCCCCCCGTGCATGAATTTCGTGCAATAGGCCTCTAGTAGGTACATAAGAAGTACTGTCTGGTTGCATCTCTCCCTTGTCCTTTATTCCTCTATCTTACTAATGACAATATCCTCTTTTTTAGTTACTAAAACTAGAAAATGTGAAAGTTCCTGACTCCTTCTCCCGCTCCATCATCATGCTAGTCACTATCCCAGAACTATTCTTCCTCCTAAATACTACCCTACTCTGAGCTGTTTTTTCACTGTGAACCAGCCCTGCCTCTCAAGCCCCCTATTCCTTATAAGTACTTTGCAACTTCTATGAATTACTGTCTCTCTTACCTTCTCCATTGGATTGTAAATTCCTTAAAGGTAGGGGCTGTGTTTCATACATTTTTGTATGCCTTAATGGCCTCTAGTAGTCACTGTGTCTTAGTAATAGTAGAAGCATAAAATTATTTACTAATTGAGTCAGTCAAGAGAGCCTTTAACTATATAATGAAACATTAATTGTGTTTTACTATTCACTTATTTTTGCATTAACCTAAATTGGGAATGTAGTTAGGGATGTGTGTGCTGCAGAATAGCTGGCAGATTTTATCTGAGTTCTAACTAGAGAACAACAGATGAAATCAATGGGTTGGACAGAGTCAAGAATTGGTTTTCAGATCTCTTCAAAAGGGCAGATTTCTGCAGGAAGGTCTTGAAGATTTTATACATGAGTTAGGTCTTAGGAAGTTTCAAGACCCAGTGGGCAGTATGAAGTGGTGCTAACCTCCAAAACCAACCAACTACCTCCCCCATAGACAGGAATGCAAAGAACCAACTTCATGTGACATAGGTGGGATTACCAGCCATTCCTCAGGAAGAGGATCTCTTCTCTTTTTTCCCTCTTACATTTTCCCTCCACTTTGCCTATGCAGCACATGAAGCCAATGTGACATAGTCTGGGTTTTTAATTAAAAGGGGAAGTGAATTTCATATTAAATTTCTTTAAAATTTGCAGACATTTTCATAACGAAATAGCCCCATTTTATTAACAAATGAGATTTTAATTTTCTCAACTATTCTCTCCTATATTTAGTGATCATTTTAAATCTGCCATCACATGATCTTCATTTTGCCTTCCCTGTCATTTTTGAAAACTCCTACTTTAGTGTTTGTTGGTGGGACTAATGATCTGTTCAGTCATTAGAACTGTGACCAGGGTATGAGCCTACCCTGGAGATTTTTCATGCTGAAAAAAACTCATTAATTTGGATTCTGTTGCTTTAGATTGGTGATAATTTAGGTGGCTGTGACTATATTGAGTAAAATGTTTGGCTTTTATATGTAAGATTGTCCTTTTCCCACTAATTTCCAGAATGGTAGAGGTGAAGGAAATGTAAGAGTTTGTCACCGATGCCCTATTGACAGATGAGGAAACCAAGATACAGAGGGTAAAATAATACTTGAGAGTGGCAAAATCCTGCTCCTCTGCCTTTAAATTCTCATGATACCATGTGCAAAATAGATAACTTCAAAAAAAACTCCTAAATAGTTCTCTCTTCAAACCCCACAGTGATGCAAGCAAGGCTTTCTTATTCATCATCTTACCTCCTACCCTATCTCACATTGTTCTAACAGTGAAGTTCTCCTTACATTCTTACAAGCCAGCAGGGCTTGACATCAGTCCAGAAATCATTTTTGAAACCTTCACTGTACTAGAAATGCATCCTCTCACACTGCTTTTCTTCATAGAGAACGCTGAAGTGGCCACTTGCACTAGAATGGAAAGAGAGGAGAAATCTGGGTAGTCCCCTCTCTTCATAGATGATGGTGCAGCCTATAATGAGAGCTGGCTACCTCCTTCTGCCAACAAGCTCTTAGTTGAGCCACCAAGCCCTTACACTGGCCCCCAGGCTGACCTTGGGAACTTGCAAGTTCTTGAAATGTTGAGCAAGCTCAAGGAATTGGCTGTGAACAATGTTGCCCTGGATGCTTCTGGTGTAGGCTCTGTCCAAGAATTTTGGATGAGTACTAGTAAGGTTAAAAGGGACTTTATGTTTCCCTTCAGAAGCTCTAAAACAACAGTGTGCATGTTTGGGAGTATAGATGATTTTGGGACTCTGATGAAGGCTATGGACCACTCCTCTCACCCAGCTTCAAATATAGAGCTGCATGTGCACACACACACATTTACACAGCTTTGCACACTATTTTGGGGGCTTCGTGGATCTGTGGTTTCTCTGTGCAAGAATCAGTCTCTCTAACTAGAAAGTTCAACTTACAGTGATTACTGCCTAAATTTGTGTAGCACTAAATGGTTAATGACACTTTTGAAAGAGCATTTGATCCTGAATAAACTCATGTGGTAGGTAATTTCCCCCACTACATAGATGTAAAATAACAGAAAATAACAATAGCAATAACATTTTTTTTTAGTGCTAACAGTTATTATTTGTTGGGTGCCAGGAGCTGTTTTAAATAGCTTACATGTGTTAACTCCCCTTTAAAACGTCTTTTTGAGATAGGACATTTAACTCTATTATTAACTCTAGTTCAAAGGTGTGCAAACTAAGGCAGGATAGTGGGGGGGCTCACAGAATCAATGGGGGCTTGAGAACCATGCATGGGATTGAGTGGAATCCAAGGCATTATTCCTAATTTGCAAATGAGTCTTCACTTTGGTCAGCACAGTTTCCCTATGAGGAACAATCTAACCAATTTAACATTTGAATTGTTAACACAAAATGCAGAGCCCAAGAGAGACTATCCAATATTGGCCCAGCTTTTAATAGATAACATGCCCAACCCCTGGTAGAACTGGTCTCTGTGGTTTCTATAGAGAGTGGCCAACTCCTGGATTTATCTTTGTACTCATACAATACTTCATGAAGAACTAATTTTCCCAAAGAAGTTGGGGTGAATTAGGAAGGAAGATTAAATAATCGACAGCTAAAAATGACAAATGGACTGATGATGTGTTAATATCTCTTCCAATCCTGGGGTTTTGTGACTCAGTGATTCTGTGCCATCCCTTGGTTGAGCAATTGAATGGATTAATGGTGATTAACCATCACCATTAGTCCATGCCAAAGGTTCAGTGCCAGCAGCTGGAACTGATGCTGCTGGGTCCACACCCTGGGCCCCAGGAGCCCACCACATGCTCTGGGAAAGGAGACAGGAAGCAAAGCCTGTTTTCCCTTTAAAAAATGGTTAAGTTAACTGCCATATTAATGTAAGCTATTTTCATGGGAAAAGAATTTTATGTGTGGGGTGGTGGGCCATAGTAAAAACTTCATTTTATTTTTAATTAGCTGTTGGCTTTCCAGATGCCTATGGGCCACACTAATATGTAAAGAGAAAATTCGGAACTTGTTGGGTTTTTACAGGGAGTTTCTGTGTAAAAGCAGCTCTTTGCTCCACTGTAGTTTTTCCTAGTACAGGTACTTTAGCTATAGCCACACACACACACACAGTACTGAGTTTTCACTCGGGACACACCTCCATATATATTCATGTTTTCATTTCAGATCTGATGCTTGTCCAGGGAAAGTCATGAATACAGAATGCCCCACATACATACACACTCCCACACACTTTTTCCCCTTTTAGGGTTTCACAGTCAACACCATCCTGAATAGCCACCTCAGCTACGCAGCCAGATCACAGCAGTTAGGGTGTCCCTAATCATGTGGGACTAGAAGTAGCATGACAGGGTAGCAAGAACACAGCTCCTGAGGCCAGACATGTCTGGCATCCAGTCAAAACCTCTGTTCATTTCTTAGAAATTCTCTTTTCTCTGTGTTTTATTTTGGGTATTTTCTATCACTCTGACTTCAACCTCACTGATCTGTTTCTGCAGTGTCAGATCTGCAATTAATCCCTTCCAGTCTAATTTTCTTAACCAGACATTACAGTTTTCATCTCTAGAAGTTTGATTTTTTTTATATCTTCCATGGCTCTCAACTATTTTTTTTTTAATATAAGGAACACAATTAGAACAACTGTTCTAATGACGTTGATTGCTAACTCTAACAGCGGTGTCAGTTATCAGCCCATCAAAGCCAGTGGATTTTTCTCCACGTTGCAGATCACATTCTCCTGCTCCTTTGCAAGCCTGGTAGCTTTTGGTTAGATGTAAGCAATGTGAATTGTTTAGTGTCAGTTGCTTGATATTTTTGCATTCCTATAAATATTCTGAGCTCTTCTCTAGGATGTAGTTTGATCCTTTCAGTTCCTGCCTTTATGATTTTTTTTTTTTTTTTTAGGCAGCTCTGGAGCAGTGCTCAGTTAATTGGGTTAATTATGCCCCCATACTGAGGCATGCCTGTCCTGACACTCTACCCAGTATCCTGTGATCTATGAGTTTCTACAGTCTGGCTACTGGGAGTACCAGGGACCCTGTGTGCATGCCAGCCCTGTTCCCTCTAAGCCAATGGTTCTCACCCTTCCCAACGCTGCGACCCTTTAATACAGTTCCTCATGTTGTGGTGACCCCCAATTTCATTGTTACAAATCAAACATAATTAAAGCATAGTGATTAATCACAAAACAATATGTAATTATATATGTGTTTTCCGATGGTCTTAGGCGACCCCTGTGAAAGGGTCGTTCGATCCCCAAAGGGGTTGCGACCCACAGGTTGAGAACCGCTGCTAAGCCTTTGGTACTTTCTTCACACTCAGGTTGGTTACCCACATGCATTTACTTGACTCATCAGTCCTTTGCTGAGTACTTGAGGGGGGGCCTTCTGCAAATCTCTTCCTGGGATTTTTTGTTCTCTGCTCTGTCCTATGAACTTAGCTGTCTTGGTATTGCCCTGGTTCTATTTCCTCACTTTAGGGCGTCAACTGCATTCTGCCTGGGTCCTTCTTGTCTGGGTTGCTGCCTGGGAATTCTCTCCAGGCAGTAAAGTGGGGGCCTCTCTTCATATGTTAGTTCTCTTAGGGATCTCTGCCTTTCATTGCCTGATGCTCAGGTGTCTTAAAAAGTGTTGTGTTGTTTTATGTACTTTGTCTGGTGTGTGTGTGTGTGTGTGTGTGTGTGTGTGTGTGTGTGTGTGTGTGAGAGAGAGAGAGAGAGAGAGAGAGAGAGAGACACGGAGTTTCCGATCAGAGA
Organism: Myotis daubentonii; assembly: GCF_963259705.1. NCBI lineage: Eukaryota > Metazoa > Chordata > Mammalia > Chiroptera > Vespertilionidae > Myotis > Myotis daubentonii. The sequence continues at coordinate 33,938,580 of NC_081850.1, forward strand.
GTAAATCTGGTCCCTGTTTTTCTATCTTGATCTAGAAACAAAAGTATAATAATGGGAAATGAGGCATATGTTGAGGGTGGTACCATTCAAAGATTTTGTATTCTCCTTGCATATTAGTTACTGATTTCACTCAAAAATAAAATTCCCAGAGTAAATTATTTTCATATAGGTTAGTTCCCCTCCCTCCCTCCCTCCCTCCCTCCCTCCCTCCCTCCCTCCCTCCCTCCCTCCCTCCCTTCCTTCCTTCCTTCCTTCCTTCCTTCCTTCCTTCCTTCCTTCCTTCCTTCCTTCCTTCCTTCCTCCTTCCCTCCCTCCCTCCCTCCCTTCCTCCCTTCCTCCCTTCCTCCCTTCCTCCCTTCCTCCCTTCCTCCCTTTCTCTTCTTTTTAATGCAGTAATGGCCAGCATGTTTGGGAATGCTGATTTATTCACTTTTTTCACAAATAATTGCTGAGCATCTACTAAATGCCATATACTTGGCAAGGCACTAGTAATATAAAGGGTGATGCAATGGTTCCTTCGCTACACTCACCATAATGTGATTATTGACTAAAATTCCCCCAAAGCACTCATGAGCCAATTTTTTGCATGTAGCCCATGAGCTGCCTTCTTGAATGGGAAAAACAGAGAGCATTTGAATAGCAATTCTTTTGAGCAATGTGTGGAGAAATAGTATGTTCTCAATAAACATGTGTTATTTGAATGGATGAATGAATGAGTAAAAGTTACTGCAAATTTAATAATTATATTGATGATTTTAGGACCCTATTTAGCTCAACATGGCTTGAAAGGATTGAAAATACTTCACCATCTAACTTGCAAAGCAGTTTATTTGGAACTATATATTGTACCATCGATGTGCTCCAGGTACTATGTTTGGCATTGGGGCCATGGCAGCAAGTGAGACATGGTTTCTAGCCTCTAGCTTATGATCTAGAATTGTGCAAAGTGCTGGCTGTATCAGAGCAGCTAAAAGAGTACTTTACTCAACACATTCACATTGGGTCAGGGAGGGCTTCCAGGAGAAGGTGATGGCTAAGTGCAGCCTGAACACATGATACCTTTGGTGAAGAGGCAGATTTTGAATGTTTCTAGTTCTCCCAAGACCTAAACTACAGCTTAGAAAGGTAGTGTCACTTTCATTTTCAGTGTCTACTGTTCTGACAGCTTCCATATAAAACTGAGTGAGCTGTAAATGTGAAATCACCTTCCAATTATGTGTAGTGCAATATTCTGGCAGTACCTGGTTGAAATGAAAACACCTAAAGTTCTGTTCCCTTTAATACCGAATGCATTAAAAAGGTATCCCAGCGGAGGGCTGAGAACAGAGGGCTAAGGTCTTAACAAATGCTTGTTTAATTGAATTGAAGACGTAAACTTCAAAAGGTGGCCAGGAGAGACATTGGGGAATCTGCTGCCTCCCTCCTCTCAGTTCTGGGCTGCTGCCCAAGTCCATCTTTCTTCAGTTCGTCCAGCTCTGCAACAAAGAAGGGCTTCAGTTCAGCAGAGCAGCATCTTGCACGCATGCTGAGCAGGAGGGCTGTCGAGAGAGACCGTGTAGTAAATACAGAGCGCTCATTGAAATGCCAAGTGTCACTGCTTTGGCATTTAATTATCTGACTTGCTGGCAGCTGGAAGTAGGGAAGCAAGCAGGAAAAAAAGAAGAAAGGCGGTGAAGAGCAGAAGGCAGAACTGGACAGTGATCTGATGCAGACAGCCGGCCAGGAGCAATACTTTCTAGGCACATCCTTAAAAAAAACACCTACTTTGTATTGACCTAGAATTACTTACAGTTTTTGAGAAGAAATTTCAATTAAAATGCCTTCTGATATTTAGGGGAAAAAATCGTCACTCTGGCCACATAGAGCACAATCAATGAACTCTTAAAATGAAGATAATTTTAGGCTATGTTCAATGTGGGCTGTCAAAGGTGTCAAAACACACAGTGAAGTCATAAGGGAAATTAGAACAAAACAATGCTGGTCCTGTGGGAGCTCCGGCAGATTTGAATTAAAACGACTTGGCAGCCTGTTGGTCGGGCAGAGCAGAGAGACGTGGGCTCTCAAGGTAGCAAAGATTTTAATCCCAACTCTGCCACTTTCAGCATGAACTCGGGCGTCTCTGCCTATCACCATGTAAGTCCTTGCAGAAGCTTTCATTGAGTGAGATACTGTGCTGGCCTAAAAGTCACTTTATTTAATGCCTAGCATACAGCTATGTACAGTTAGGGGATAGGTTTGAAAATGTTTTGTTTTTTTAAAGCAGCAGATCCCTTTTATTAAAATATTATACAGGGCACTTGTGTCTGAAACCAACAGGAAGGAGCTGGCTGCTCCAAGGAGTGCAGTTGGCCCCTCCCAACTCTAGACACCTGCAAGTCTTTCTTCACGTGCCACCTTTTCAGGGCGACCTCCTCTGATCCCCCCAACCTAAGCAGCAAGCCCTCCCCACCCCAACCCCAACCTCTGGCATCCCTATCCCCTTGTACTCTGTCCTGTTTTTCTTCATAGTAGTCACTGTTATCTGCCACTCTGTATGTTCATCTCTTTGGTATTGGTCGGCCCTACTCCCTCCGCCCACCACTGGAATATATGCCACATGAAGGCAGGGACTTGATCTGTTGTTCTTCACTCTTCCCCTAGCAAAGAGGTATACGTAGTACCTGAAGCAAAGTAGGCACTCAATAATTACCTTTTTCAATGAGTGATGCTAAAGTAATGACCAGTATTGACACATATGGTCCCTGCTTTCATTGTCTAGTCTTGCCAGAAAGACAGGAAATCAGGAAACTACTGAACTTTGTGGTGTTTTGCTGGGTGAAGTATGGGATATTGTGGGAACACAAGGGAAGGCCTGTAACCCAGACATGGTAGATCCAGGAAGACTTCCTGGGATAGGAAACCTGTGCACTTAATAAACGGAGGCACATAGAAGTTAAGTCACTGTCCCAAAGTCAGAAACACTGGAAAGTGTATTCAGAGCAATAAAATGGCCCTGACACAAAGGCCTTGATCTCTGTTCTAAACAGGTGATATTTGGATATTGCAGAAACCAGTGTCAGTTATGCCAGTGGGAAGTCAGTACAATGGTGGCTACATCACTGAGCACTGACCAGAACAGAACAGGACTTCCAGGGATTAGGTCCAGGGAATGTTCACATTATTCTGGAGAGTGATAGACTGTGGAGGAAGTGGAGATAAAATTACGCATCTGTAGGATGCTGGGAAAGTGATAGCAGCAGGTTTGAGGTTTTTTCAGGATCTGATCCAGGAGAAGGTGCTTCTAAAAGAAACATTCCATACTCAGGTATTAACACAGTGGCTGTCCTATATGCAAAAATACTTTTAAAATACAGATACTTTGATCTAGGAGTTCCAGTTCTAATAATTTTTTCTAAGATAATTTATTTTTCATTCTTTTTCTGTTGAGAGAGAGAGAGAGAGAAACGTCACTATGAGAAAGAAACATATTGATTGCCCTGATTGGGGATCGAACCCACAACTTAGGTATGTGCCTTGACTAGGAATTGAACCACAATGTTTTGGTGTACTGGATGATGCTTCAACCAACTGAGCCACCCAGCCAGGGCCAAGATAATTTATCCTATATAATAAAAGCATTATATGTAAATTGACCGATTGACAGAATGGTCAATGGGGGGGCAGGGCCGGTGAGCAGGCAGCGTCAGGCCAGCCAAGGTGCATGCCAATGGGCAGAGGGAGGGGATGGTGATGTTGCGGGGGGTGGCGGTGACCAGTGGTGGCCAAGGGTGATGGGGGGCGGGGAGCCGGCTGCTCGCCGGCCTGTGCTGTCCCCTGATTGGCCCACCCAGTTACCTCCCGGAGAGGGAGGCCAGACTGCGGCTTAGGCCCACTCCCTGGTTGTCAGTCAGGTATCCTCTGAGGGCTCCTGGACTGCAAGAGGGTGCAGGCTGGGCTGAGGGGGACCCATGCCCCTGAATGCACAAATTTTTGTGCACCAGGCCTCTAGTTTTAACATAGTAATCATTTTGTGTGTGTAGTATATTTTTATGGATACAGAGTATATATACTCTATATTAGGATTAATATGTATATAAATATACACATATCATAGCAAAATAACTGGACTGAATGTCCAACAAGAGAGTTGAGTAAATAATATGGATAAGCCAACCAGTGGAATATTATGCAGTTGTTAAAAACAGTGATTTTGAGATATATAGTATGTGCTGCTTAATATTGGGGATATGTTCTGAGAAATGCATCCTTACTGTGTTGTGTGAACACCACAGGATGTACTTACACAAACCTAGATGGTACAACTACTACACAAGTAAGCTCTATGGTATAATCTATAGCTCTGAATCTATAAACGTGTACAGCACGTACAGCACAAAATTAAGTCAAGCACCAGAGGAAATGATGCAATCAAGAGAAAGATAAACATGAGATATGGGGCTACTGCTGGCATAATATAGCCTACCATTTTCCAGAAAATTGTTATTAATAAGTAGAAAGAGTACACTTTAAAATAATGATAAAAAGTATACATAATAAATACATAAACCAGTAGCATACTCATTTATTATTATCATCAAGTATTATGTATTGTACATAAATGCATGTGCTATACTTTTATACGACTAGGGGCACAGCAGGTTTGTTTATACCAGCATTGCCACAAACACGTGAGTAATATGTTAGATGGCTATGATATCACTAGGCAATAGGAATTTCTCAGCTGCATTATAATCTTATGGGACCACTGCAGTATATGTGTCCATTGTTCACAAAGATAACAACCATAAAATATTAAGCCAAAAACCTTACAACATATATAGCATGATTTTATTTTGTAAAGAAATGTGTGTATATGTTATCCAACATTTCATAATGTTTTTATGCAGTCAATACATTTTTATTAATGTAATAAAAATCAGTAGAAACTGCCCTGGCTGGTGTTTCCAGTGGTTAGAGCGTCAGCCCACAGACTGAAGGGTCTTGGGTTCAATTCCTGGTCAATGGCTCGTACCTGGGGTGAGTATGGGAGGCAACCAATCCATGTGTCTCTCATATTGATGTTTCTCTCTATCTCTCTCTATATATCTCTGTCTTTCTCTCCCCCCACCCTACTCCCTCTCTTCCTTCCCCTCTGTCTAAAAACCAATGGGAAAAATATCCCCGGGTGAGGATTAACAACAACAAAATTCAGTGGAAAGAAATACAATAATAAATATAGACGCTGTCTTCCTCTCCCCCTCCTCCCCTCGCCCCCTCCCTCCCCCAAAGAAACATCTAGACCTTTGGCAACAGTTTTCCCTGAGTGTTCGCAGCTGAGAGTGAACTTCTCCAGAAGGCATCTACCTCCCGCCCAGGTCAGGTCTTCCCTCCGTGCTCCTGTGAGCTTTTTACAAGAAAAGCCCGTCTGTCAGCACTCAACCCAGACTGCCATTTGTCTTAGGTTTAGAGCAGTGGAGGATGCACCCAGCAGCGTGAACTGGCCTTTTTCTGTCACGAAATATTACTGTTTTATACTCACAAATAAAAGTTAGCAGCATTTCATTGCCGTGCGGTGTGAAATCAGACCTCCTAACCAGCTGGATGCAACAGCCCGGCGTAGAAATGGTGATGACTGCTAGTGTTCGTGGTTCAATTCAATTAGGAATATGTTTTCCTCCTCTTTGGTGAAAGGGGTAGTTGAGATGAAATGCCTCACAAACTTCTGAAATATGTACTTGTGTAAAAGAACTATTAAAGTAGAGTAACATCTCTATGATCTTTGAACTAAGCCGCCATTCTGCCATTATTGATGTAGCTGCTTTAAGCCGTCTAATTAAAATCAGAGTGACAGATTTGTTATTGAAAATCTGAAACCCAGCTCACATCCCGCACAGCACATCTGAGCAGGGTATATATCTGCTGTTTTGATGGGCTCTCAAAATTGCTAAGCTGTGCCGGGTGCCAACAGGAATTCAATAAATCTTTTCTTTTCTTACTGAGCAGCCCTCATTAGTCTTTTTAATAATAGCACTAGTGAATATCAACTTCAGTTCTTCAAAATAAATTAAGTGTGTCCATTAGGGTTGTAATTATAGCATCAGATATGAGTTTATTCTGCTACAAAGAGATGGCAAGGCAGATAAGAGCCAAGAGCACTCCTCTCGGCCCTTACATTTCAGACATTGCATGTGCATAAAATGTGGATCTAATATCTGGGCTGGGGAGGGGTGGCCTATCAGGGTCTTTGGTCGTCTGAGCCAACAGCATTTCCCCCCACTTGGAGCTCTGAGCACACGGTATCAAGTGGTGTGAATCCTGCAGATATGAAAGCTGGTCACCAACGAGCAGCCCGCAGTTCAGAGCCTGCTAAACTAACTCCGTAAACCTCGGAGTAGGAGAACATGACAGAAGGCTGTGTTATCTGAAAATTTAGCTATTTTTTTTTAACTAGCTGGAGCCATCTGTCATGGTTATTCAGATTCAAGGGCTAACTTGAATGGAAGGCGATTAAACACGTTCTCTCAAAATATTTTCATACCTTTCTTTTCCTCTTGTCAACGTTTTATTTTGTTCCCTCCCCACCCCACAAAGATGTCATCCAAGTTTTGTTTTTTTAAGTTTCTGTCTTCCTTGCCATGGGGAAACTTTGTTATTTTGTTGGTACTGAAGAATGGAGTGGGACACAGCAGACGAGTGTGTAGTGTATGAAGTTTATTCTGGACTTCTGGGTCTCACAGCCTTATACTGTAGTTCTCAGTCCTCATGGAGCTGCCTGGATATTCTAAATAGATCTATAAGCGATTTCTGCAAAGATGGCAGAGGGTGACATTTAAACAGAGCCTTTATCCCCTCATGCCCAGGAAGGTGGAGGAATTATTGAGCAGAAAAACTGAGCAAGGGGGCAGAAGACTGCATTTCGTAGAAAGACTCTCCCATCACTTTTGTGTCATTTGTTACTTTTTCACTTTCCTCCTCAAATTCAGAAGAAAAGTTTCTGTTACTTCCTGTGTCATGAACAGTAACAGATTTTGGAAGCTCTATCCTCTTGGGCAAGAATGGAAATGAAAAGTTTGAAAATATATTTATCTTTTAAAAATATGTGTGGAAGGTAACCTCCATGTCTTTCCATCTTCTAACTTCATTATTAAAAGGAAAGATTTACGTGTTGGTGTGAAGGCAACTGGATGTCATTTCCCTATAAATAGTACAAAGCATATGGGGGCAGAATTGCATTTGTCACAAATTGTCAAAATATTTTTTAAGAAACCAAAATCTTCTAAGGATGGTTCCAAATGTGCCTGATTTCCCTGAGTAGTGAGCAGCACAACCTTTACATTAACAGCTATATTTATAAATACACATATGGCTCGCCAGGGTCTGATTGGCTACTGATGAGCCAGAGACGGGATTATGATGTATCACCTACATGGAATGTAGTCATTGTGTGTGTGGGTTTTAAGTTACCGATTTACCTTAGCAGTTTTCACCTAATTTATCTGTGCTTATTGACAGGTGCAATTTGTTAATGCAGGCTGTGGAAGCAAAGTTGGGGTCATTATATGTCTTGATGTTGTTGGTGAGGTCATTACATGATGATAGCATTTTTCCTGATGAATCCGTGAGACTTGTCAAGATGAACAACAGCCAGAAACATAAGAGAGACAAATGTGTTGATTTGGAAGAGTGCAGGTCAAACCTTAATTGTTACTGCTGTCTAATCTATTTTAGGCCCTTGGAGAAGTTTAAAAAATAGGCACCTATAAGGTGCTTTGAGTTTCTCAAAAAAGAGATGCCATGTAAGTACAAAAACAAAATGGCATGTCCATCCAGAGGGCAGCTATGTTCCAGAAAGTACCGGGAGTCCACTATATTCCAGAAAGTCAAGTGCCCCCAAGGGCACCCCCAAGGTTATCTTGACATTGCAGCAGGTTATTGCTCAACAGGGTTCTAAAAGTGTTAGTAATATTTTTCAGTTAGCTTAGGGACCATGCTTTTCAGTCTTGAAAAGAGAATGCCCTCTTTTAAAAAAGTTAAACACAACCCCAGCCTGCCCCTCCCTTTCTGTGCTCTTAGGTTGGGTGTCCATGTCTTGCACTTCCCTCCTCTGACTTCTCACTTCCTCTAGAGTTGAGAATCTTCTTGGCTGCTGGGTTAGAACTGACTTATCTCCACCAGCCAAGAAGATTTTACAGAGCTGGACTCGCCAAGGGTTGCGTTACAGAAATGAAAGTTATATTTCTGTGTTCAGAATATGAGATTATAATATTGAATGCCCTTTTTCAAATTACACTGCAACCCCAGGAAATTGTCATCTTCTGCCACCCCAGCTGAGAAACACTAATTTAGGAGGCTTCTCTCCCCTCTCCTGCTTCTTTCTCATCCTCCATGTGCATTATTATGCTTTCTAAGCCCATCACCTTTTCTTTTCTGTTTCATGTTAGCATTTCTGGCTGCTTTTTGATTCCTGAATATTCATCTTTCTCTAGCTGATGACATTAAAGGACATTTTCCCTTACACTAAGACAATGGAATTGCCTGAGCAAACTGCATACTTTTGCAAGTGAGTTCATTTCTTTTTCAACTTCACAGGCATAGGGAAATGTGTAAATAGGGACTTTAATTTTCCCTCAGCTGCAATCTATAGTCTTTAACACTTCCAAGGTGGCAAAAACATATGACTGCTGTTCTTTTTAAACTCCTAATAGTTTCACTGTAAATTCCCCATGTGCCCTGCCCTCTGTAATAGTGAGTGATTGCTTTCTCTCAAGGCACAATTGGAGCAGATTGACTTTTAGAGAACAGGAGAGGCCACATGTGTCTGTCTGTAGGGGAGTTTTCCATCCCTACTCAGTGCCTTAACAGCATCAAAATCACCAAGAAACAAAAATTTCAAATTAGACTCCTTATGGAACTACTTCTTACATGTGTGGACAAGGTAATCCAGAAGCTTTCCTCGAACAGAAGCACAACTCCACAGTTAGCTGTGCATCCGAGGGAGGTTCCAGATCCAGAAATTAATTAGTGAAGAAGAAAAATGGTGAAATTAACCATGGTCCTTTTATATTCATTTACTTGTTGAGAGCAGTAGAAACCATTCATTAATTTATTCAAACCCACTTCCTGACCTGCCACTATACGTAATTCATAAAATTTCATATTGAGAAAGAAAAAAAAAAGCTGCAAATCCAGAACTCTCTACTCTGTTTTCATGTACGGTGGGGAAGGTCTTGGAGAGCTTTACACTTCTCACTTGCTAAATAAAGTAGAAATGAGTGAGAATTTGTACCATATGTCTACTTATTTTTTCACACTGACAGGAATCACAAGGGATCTGAGCTTATAAAAATCTTGATTTTTATAAGAAGTTTCTTTTCTGTTAAGAAATCCCATCCAGGTGTGTGAGGCTTGAGATGGATTACAATATAAAAGATGTTTGGCTTTCAACAGCAAAGTAAACATGTAAAAGCTTACAAAAATGAAATAGTGAAGACTTTCATGTTTTCCCCTTCTTAATTATTTACTTGGAAATGGTGTATATTTTTCAGGCTGTTCTTCCATGACTGTCATTTTATTTTTAACTATTATGTGGAGGTTGCCTTCTTGTTTTGATATTCTTGGTTTTAGGTTATTAGAGATACTTATTTATTTCTTGGGCCTAATTTGCTTCTCACCAAGATTCAACTTATTAACATTTCCTACAGATACTTCCTTTTTTCTTTTATTTTTAATATATTTTAAAGTAAATCCCATCTAGAATGCCATTTCATTCCTATATAATTCAGTGTCCATCTTAACCATATATAGGTATTTTGTTACATAACCACAATGCTATTATCAGATTTCGAAAAATTGCCCTTGGGTTTTCTAATACACACTCAAATTTTTAAAATTAAATTTTCAAAATTAAATGTTCTCAATTGTCTCAAAGTCAGTGCAGGGGGGTAATGTATTCTGAGGACAAGGAAGTTTTCCCATTTGGAACCCTCTCGGATTCTTTCCTATATGCCTTTCCCTTGATTGATTTTTTAAAATAATTTTTTATTTTTTAATTACAGTTGACATACAATATTATGTTAATTTCAGGTATACAACAATGTGATATGAGACAATCCGCATGAAGTATCACCATCATCCAGGGAAGGTTACTTGAGCTTTGGTGTCCCATTTGAAATAACTCTTTTTAAAGGCTTAAGTGTGAATACAAAAAGTAGAGTAGTTACAGTGTTCCCATCAGATAACCTCTTGCCTGTCATGCTACTGTGTGTACTGCAGATTAATTCATTGTGTTTAGACTCAACTTTGCATCCAGGTGGTCCTAGTGCCACAGGCCTGAGCATATCAGTTGCTTCAGTGTCTTAATTTTATAAAAGATCTCTTTTCATTTCCCTTTCTCTCTGCTTCTCACAACCCTATTATTAGTTGCCCAAAATCACTTATTTCTAATTTTCTCATTTCTGAAAAGTGCTATTTTTAGGTGTAAATGATAACTGCATAGACATCAGATAATGACTCCTTTTCTTATGCTGGGTAAGTTTTACCATGACCCAATCTTTGTGTCAGTGGCCCCATTAAAACACAAAATAGAATTCAGCTTCAAACTCCTGATGTAGCTGACATCAGACCTCACCATGGCTCTGTTTTTTGTTGATGAAATCTTCCCCTCCCTCCTCCTCCCCTCCCCTGCTTTTCTTATTTCTTTCTTTCCATTCTTTTTAAAAATTTTATCCCAGAAGACCAAGGTCATATTGCAGAGCAAATAAAGTCAACTTTGAACCTCTGAGCCTACTTTGACTTGGGGAATATTCATCATATCCTTCATTCTTTAATTGCCAGCTTTGCACTAGGGTGGTTACTTGGTAAATGTTCTCAGAAGTTTAGAAGAAGTTGAACTGGGGTGAGGATGATGTTTATTTTAGCAATCAAAGCAATCTCAGTTTCTGCTCCCACAAATAATCTTGTATTACCATGTTCTATGATATGTTGGGTCAGATAATCCTTTACTGGTGGTTGTCCTGTGCATTGAAGGGTGTTTAGCAGCATCCCTGGCCTCTACGACTAAATGCTAGATTACCCCCCACACACACACACACACAGCTGTGACAAGTTAAAAATGTCTCCAGATGTTTACAAATGTTCCTGGAGAGGCAAAATCCCCCTAGTTGAGAATCACTGGATGTAGCAGTGGTGATCTCTTATTTCTATACTTTTTAAGAAGATGGCTATCGCAGACTTTCAGATTGATAAAGTGTGATTTCTCCATCTCCAAATAATGTATTTGTTTTCCCAAGTTGACTAGAAAAGAGGAAAATTTGCATTTTGGACTCTGTGTTCCATAAATTACTAGAATTTTCTGTCAAAGAAGAATCAGAACTATTTATCGTCTTATAATATAAGGACTGTAAGATCAAATTACTTTTGCATTTTTTCACCATTAGAATACCTTATTTATGACCACTTTATTTCCCAGTCTTTACCAGTATCCGTGAAACAGCCAGGGCCTTGTTGACTGTCTGCTTTAGGAAAAAGCAGAGCTTATGCAGAGGATCTGTGCCAGATATTTGGTGGTTAAATATGTAGACCAGCTCAAAAAACCACCCCTACTAATTGTTTTCAAATTACTTATTGCCAGCTTTTTGCACGTAAGCGCAGACGAAAGCTAAAACAAAATCACTGACTTCCTGGTTAAGAGTGAGGGTGTGTGAATGAAGTGTGTGTTATTCATTTGGAATACAAAATGACTGTACACTTCTAAATATGATACTTTATCTTAGGTAGCATTTATCCACCAAGTTGCAAGACATATGCCCAAACAGGAAATGGCAGGATCAATTTTAAGCCCCTCATCTTACTTCCTTTCCTGAAAGTATACTCTGAAAATGTCCCTTTTTGAACTTCACTCAATTTCTGGACAGAGGTGCTGATTGCCTAAGTTTCCAGTCGTCAGGAGTGACTATGAAAGCAACCATTTGGGCTTCTAACAAAGCAGGCATGCAAGTTAGAAAGGAAGGGCCCAAGTGATTTTGGTTAATTCACACACAGCAAGCTGAGTCCTTCACAGGCGTTCTGTTTGGTTGGGAAGAACCAAAGAGTTATTCTGGGCTTTCAGAAGCTTTGGTACAGGAAAAAAAAGCGAAAAAAAAGCATCATTAGGCATAAGCAACAATCAGACTGGTCCATAGCTCTTGAGATCCCCGTCTTCATGGAATTGATTCTGATGACCTTATCTCGGTTTTGATCAAGTCAATAAATGGCTGTGCATTTGGTATGTCAAAGACCTAAAGAGGATCTCTTTTGGGTGGAAACATTGGGCATCAATAAGTTCTTTTCTTGGACCTTCTCTTTGGAGATATTTTCTATCAGGTACAGGGAATATGCAGGCCTTACTCACTTTTGAACTTCTGCATTTCTAACCTGAATGTGGATTCTCAGTAACCTTTTTTTTTTTTCAAAGAGAGAATAACATTGGAAGTGAGATTGATGTTCCAGCCTTCTGTGCCTTCACTTTGTGCTGACAAATTAATTGTCTGTTTTACCTTCTTTGAACAGTGAGGCTCTGTTCAGTGTGCTGGGTCACATGCATTTCATTACACTACACCTTGGAAACAAAAGGAAGCTTTGGGGTAAAAATGAATGCAAAGATGAGTCAAGGGTTTGGCTTGAGTTCTGTGACTCAAACACTGGCAAGTCATTGGTCCTGACAGTCTGTCCTGTGACACAATGGAAAAGACCTGTGGCAAGCCATGTGGATAGAGGCCAAAACATTTTCCAAGGGGTATTTCATCTTTAGACTCTGTGGAGTCATATTTAAATTTGCTCACTCACTCATACTTAAATTTTGCCCAGACAGCCCAGTCTCAATCCCAGTGGATGGAATAACTGCCTAAATATACCAAATGTATTTGGTATTTCAAACATTCTTCCCTGGAATTAAAGATTGAATTTTTTTAGGAATAATGATGAAATGTTCTATTTCTTGATCTATATGATGGTTACACAAATGTGTTCAATTTGCAATAATTAATTGAGCTATATGCATATCACTTGTGTGGTTTCCTGGATGTAATGCTTAAATTAAAAGGTTGATTTAAAAAAGAATAATGATGAAATCAACAAGAGTAACGAAAGTTTATAAAAGGGGGGAAATCTTACTCATGGGAAGAAAAGGACAGGAGAAACTTAGCACCTTAGTGAGCTTCCAGATAGCCATTGTGTAGTTGAATCAAGCATCTTTGCAAATGTACCTCCATTAAGCATTTTTTATAGGAGGCTTATCACAAAATATGTTTTTTATATATGCATATAGTCACAATTTCATTTTATGCTGCTGAAATACTGTTTTTCTGAGTCCTTTATTGTTGCTTTCCTGATAAGTCTTCTGTCATATTTATTTAGACTTCACTGGATATTGAGAATAATGCTCTTGGGCTCTATCATTTTCTCAGCATCACCGTGAGTCTGAGCATTTACCATATCTCCACTATTCCTTTCAGTCAGAAAAACTTTGAGAGCCAATGAAAGATGGGGTTTTGTCTTGAATATCCTGCTACTCCTACTGCATGATAAAAGCACATTGTCAAGGTCTTCATTCCCTACACCTGCACTGTAAATTTGAAATCCAATTTTAAAACCCCTTAAGTTAAAACCCAGAGAACTCCACAATCCACAATATTTTAGCCCACGCATTTGGTAAAACCATATGAATTTAGACTTAAGATGAAGAGGGAGGAATAAGAAAGCTAACCTGAGTTAATGGAAAATGTAATTAAACTTTTAAAGATATAATTAATGGGATTTTTCTTTTCAAACAGCAAAGCAATATTTGCTCACAACAATGTCCAAAGTATTTTCCTCACCTCCTGCCCCCATTATCCTCCCTTTAAAAATAAAAAGTCTGAACAGTTTGGTGCATGCCTGTCTGTACAATCTTGATGGTTATAGAAACATACAAACATATGTGTGTTTTTCCTTACAAAAACTGGATCGTACCAGGCATATTTCTTAGCATATTGCTTTTCCCTTTCAGCAATATAATAGGACATTTCTCTAAGTCTGTTTATGTACCCCTAATACATTCTTCTTAATAGCCACATCACAGCCTATACTATTGATGTATTATAACTGAGGATTCAGGCTGTGTCTGATTTTCTGCAATAAATACACTACAACATTAATTCTCATATGCTAATGTTGGTATTTCAGGAGGATAGAAAACTTTGAAAGAAAAGTCGGTTTTAGAAACTATTATGTGCATATAATAATTGAAAATGAGTTCGCCAGGTGCTGGCAGACAGAGATCCTTACCGGGCTTCTTTGCTAAATGCCCAAGAAGGATTGCACATACTGCATCAGTCCTGTACCTGACTGACGAGTCTTTAAATGTCAGTTCTTTGCTGAACATAGATTACAGGTTGCCTGGGGCTGTTGTGGGAACAAAGATTAACTGTAAATGGGCATCTGGAATCTCCTTGGAATTATGAGAATGCTCTGATTAGATTATGGTGAGAGTTGCACAACTCAGTGATTTTACTAAAAGTCATTGAATTATGCTTTTAAATTGGGTGAGTTTTTATGGTATGTAAATTATACCTCAATAAAGCTGTTTAAGAGGTACAATTTTAAAGCACTTCATGGGGCATCTTTTTTTATATCATCAATTAGTGTTAACTGAGAAAAAGCTTTGCTTCAATAAAGTCAATTTCAGCCCACCAACATCTGTTTGATTTATTACAGTCAGAATTCTTGGAATTTGCTCAATAAATATTTTCAGCATTTAATTGAGTAAACTTTTTTGCTCCTGCTGATGGCAATAGTCATTTTCCAAGATGGCATTGAAGAAAGCCATAATCTTACTTAGACATTGATGATGAATTTTATCAATCCTGTTTAGTCATTATTCCACAGTTATATAGTGAGCACAGAGTGTGTGCCAGGCACTATTCTGGTAATTTGGGATATACTAGTGTTTAAGAAAGTCAAAGATCCCTGCCCTCTTGGAGCTTATACTCTAGTTTAAATTCTAAGAAAGGAGAGAAGCCAACTCTTCGTGTTGTGAAGAAGGATTTTTCCAAACCAGTTGCCTGGGTTTCTTTTCAAAATTTAGATTCTGGTTCAGTAGGGATGGGGTCAGGAATTCCGGTTTTATATCAAGGAGTCAGGTAATGCTGATGCTGCTGGTCTGAAGACCATACTTTGTTGGTGTTTTTTTTAAATATATTTTTATTGATTTCAGAGAGAAAGGAAGGGGGAGGAAGAGAGAGTTAGAAATATCAGTGATGAGAGGGAATCGTTGCTTGGCTGCCTCCTGCATGTTGGACCGAGCCTGCAACCCATGCATGTGCCCTTAACTGGAATCAAACTGGGACCCTTCAGTCAGCAGGCCGATGCGCTATCCACTGAGCAAAACTGGCTAGGGCTGAAGACCATACTTTGAAGAGCAAGGTTGTAACATACAATGACATGCATGTACACAGTGATCATGGTAACATGGTTGCGGTGTATTTCATGCCCTGTGTTCTCCCCAAATCCCTCCATTTCCTGGGATCCAAATAAACATCACAGATGGGAGTGGGAGAGTTGGTGCCCAATAGTTCTTGGTCATCACCTGCTACCTCGTCAGCATGTCTTTGCTGGGTGAGAGATGTGCTGTCCACTGCAAAGAGTAGGAGCATGGCTGGCTCCTCCTTCCACTGTGCTGGCCTTCCCATCCACACGTTTGATCCAGAGGTTAAGTAGCTTGAATTTTTCTTACTCTTCTATATACACTTGATGATTAAAACACAGGATGTGACTAAAAGTTACTAACCAGTGGATTATAGTGATTGAGGTAAAAAAGAAAACTAATAATTTTGAGTGCATGGTGTGTACATGTAAGCATCCTGTGATGCTTAAATCTTAGGAGGGATTTTTTTTTTTCATTTTCAAGAATGAAAACTGTGGCCCTCAGCATCTTTTGCTGATCACCCTCCCCTCCAGTTTGTCCAAGATCACACAATGGGTAGTTAGCAGAACTAAGATAAGAATAGAATTTTTTGTATCTGACTTCTAAGAGGCAACGACACCCTAGCCTCTTACCCTGCTGGAGCATTCTTAGTTAAAGAAAAATTCCTGTCTCTTACGATCTCCCTCAATTTTCCCAACTTTTGAAGTTAAAGCTCCATAATTTCCTTTAAAATATTACTTTACCCTCATGCCTCACTACCATCCAGAAATTCTGAAAATACATGGGCCTTGACCTTGTCTGTTATAAATCATTTCACCCGATAACCTTTTGCGAAGACAAAATATGAAAAGATTCTGTTCCTGTCTCTTGTTCTTTTCAAATATTCCAGCATGACAGGCAAGGTATGTCCTAGACACAGGCGACTTTAGAAATTGGGAAACATCATCTGTTGGGGAATAACTGATTCTTGTTATATGCCTGATAATATTTTTTGGCTAGTCATCTTCAGAACATCAGATTTAATTAAATGTAGTTGCTAATTAAAGTAAAGATGTGTGATTGAATTCCTGGGAAATTAGAAAATTTCAAATAATAAGTAGAATTCTCTTCATATGCTTCCCTCTTCTGGTAATGTCTTGACCTTTTGTCAAATGCAGTGCAAAGAAAATGTAATTAATGCAAGGGTGTTTTGCACGCCCAGTAATAGATTTTCCCATTGAAACATAACCTTTCTATGATGCTTCTGTTATTACTGGCTGTCAGATGAAAATTAAATGAACCCGCTCTGAGCTTCAGATTTATCTTTCTGTCTACAAAAGGCTATGTGAGAGTCTGAGGAGATACATAGTTCTTACTGATGATTCTATAAATTAGTTCCATCCATCTTCTGTAAACACAACACATCCTCTCCTTGAAGCTAATGGCTGGGGCCAGCAGTGACTCCACAGCCCAGTACTTTCTTCGTCCTCTATGTGCAAATACCTCCAGCTACCAGAACTCCTCCCAGCTAGTGCACCAGTGCAGGGGTTTATTTAAAACATGGATAGCAGCCCTGGGTGGTGTGGTTCAGAGGTTAGAGCATTGGCTCCTGCACTGAAGGGTCTCTAATTTGAGTACCCGTCAAAGGCACATTCTGGGTTACAGGTTTGCTACCCAACCCCAGTTAGGACGCATGCAGGAGGTAGTCTATATATGTTTCTCTTTCACATAGATGTTTCTACCCCTCCCCCCACTCTCCTCCCTTTTTCCCTCCCTCCCTTTCTTCCACTCTCTCTAAAAGTCTCAGGTGAGGTTTAACAAAACAAAGCAAAAACATGAATGGCATCCTGAAGCAGTTCATGGACCATCACAGATTGGAAAACAGCACCCAGTTTACAGTGGGATATTGTGTTTGGTTTATCCAGCTTCATCGCAGTCAAATTCAGAAATAAAACTGATAACTGACTTAAGGGCCTTTCATGCTCCATCTCTGAGGGGCTTGTCTTTCTTTACTGCAAACATTGACCTTGACCTTGGTTGTCTCCCCAAGGGACAGACCCCCACCCCACCTACCGAGGCCCCACAACACTGTCTATCTGGGTTGGTAAAGATGTCACCCTCTGTATTACTTGCCTTTCTGAAGCTGAGCCACAAAGCAGAAGTTGTGGCTTCATGGCTATGAAACCTAGGATTAAGGAGGAAGCCTCCTTTAGTCAGCAGTGTTCTCACAATGATGTCTGTGCTAAAGGATAGTCCCGAGGAGCACACAGCTGACTTGAATGCTGGCTGAGTCACCAAGGACTCAGCAATGGGAATCCCACTTAGCCAAGCACCCAAAAGTCTCCAGTTTCCAGCGATAAGTCAGACTTCACAGGGGTGAGGAGTTTGACCTCACGTCCTATGGGAACAAGCACATCCCCAGCAGGGCCAGAAATACCGCGGGAGCAGCCCTTGCCTGACGCTCCCAGCACTTTTGCTGCCAGTTTTGTTCAGAGCTCCAGAAGTGCAGGGGATGTGCGAACATGTCACATTAATGAAAAACACAGCTAAACATTTCAGAACCTGCAAAAGGGTTCCATCCCCGAAATGAGCAAAGGTTTGGGAAGAGCCTTATTTATTTATTTTATTTTTTTAGCGAGGTTTCTTCGTCCTCCATAGATGCAAAAATAAGTCTTTCAAAGAACATGAATATTTGAGGCATTTGGCAACACGCAGACTCTGGCAACCTCTCCGTATTTATACCATGTAATTATACTTGCCTTTATATGTGTGTCCTTTTCATTACAGAGCCTAACATGGTCTTTTGTGAAATTCCAGTTATTGATTAGCACTGGCAACTCTGAAATGTGGCTTTTTATGCATCATAAATCTTTCCTTTTCCCCTTCTTAAATCACAGCAGATCTTGTTGGACATTTGGGGAGAAAACAACTTAAAATTCACATCCCAGATCTTGGCTGCCAATTCAGAACTTTGTTACTTTGAGATTTGCCAAGTTCCTAGCTCACTCCTTGCTTAAGTGCAGCTTGGGGGTGGGGGATTCCTGTAGTTAGAGTAAAACCTGAGTGACATCACGCAGACTCAACTAAATTGGTGGCTCCCATGGAATCCTGGCCTTCACATCCCCCCTACCCCTCTTTTGGTTTCTCCCCTCCTCACTGCCCCTCAACCCAACCTACAAGTAAGTTCTTAAACTAAAAGCAAACAAAAAACTGCTCAGAGGCATGACATCAGTGACCAACTATGAGCCTATCAGATTTGTTTGAATAAATGTAAGTAAACAACCAAAAACTTGGCCTTTTTCAGGAGATTTAATCCTTTTGCCAGTTGTATATTTAACGGTGTTAATTTTCATTAGGGAACTGGTGCCCCTTTTAAAGGGAGACAATCAGTATTTCTGGGGAAGAAAATAATGAGGCCTGAGCACAAGCACCAACTGTTTCCAGCTTTCCTTTTTTATTTATGAAAGCTATCATGTCTAATCCATAGTGCAACCAGGGAAATTTAGTAGCAGCCCATTACTCTAAACTCAGTTATATTTAAGGTTGAATGTCTTTAGGAAGAAAAGAACAGAAGTTCTTCGATAATGCTAATTTGATATTACATGTTTATATGAAGCTACATTGAGGTCCAAATTTATTTGAGAAGGTTTTACTAGTTTATGAATTAAATGGTCCCCTTGAACCCAAAAGAGTTAATGCAACTTTTCGTGCTGTGTGCTTTGTAGTCTCCAAAGATCTCCTCATTAGTTTGAAATTAATGGACTGTTCTTACCTTTGCCTGATTGTGCAGAGATTTGCATGTAGACCCACTAAACCTGTCAACTCTAGCCAATGGTTGGTAACTGCTCTCAATATGGGTGAGCCCACCTAGAGCCGCTTCAGAATGGAACACTATTTCCTCACAGCAAGTTTCCTTCTTCCTATTCAATGTTGGCAACTTTGATTTTGGAATGTTTTTACATTTACCATCAAGAAACTTTCATAGAATGTAATTCTGACTGGCTTATTAGGGGCCTGTGATTTATGGCATGTTTAATTCCACCAGACTTCCATTGGGTTGCGTGGAGAGAACATGAAATATATTCAGATTTTGTCAAAGCCCAAGAATAGCATGTTTTTATCACATATCAGATTCAAGCTGCATTCCAAGCATTTACCCGTTTTACTTGTTTATTTATATGTATTTTGTAACATCAGTGTGATTAGTACATAGGTTCAGAGACCTGTGTAGCTGCTGGGATACTGTTTCCACATTTTCTGGGGTCAGAAGGCCAGTACCAGCCATACAGCAGAGCCCGGTGGATTCTGACGAACCATTTACTTTCCTATAATGCAAGAGTTTATATAGGGTGATCCTTGTGCTGCTGTCAGAGCAATGAGGGTCAGCAGTTGTGGTGACAAATTAGTTTTGACAAGCTTAATGACCCCAAAGAAGAGAAGTCTGTGGCTCTGATAGCAACTGGGGAATAATTGGTGAGGTTGGCCAAATGGGGAAAGTGTTAAAATTCCCCAATTCTTTATGGCAGGCCAGTTACACCATTCAGCATAGGGGTGGAAGGTTGCCATCCACTTCTTTAGCCTCACAAAAGCATCAACAGCCATATTTCAATCAATTGAATTTGGTTTGGCAGGACATCAGGACACTGAAAGAAACAACTGGATCTTTCAAACTATGTGCGTACGAAAAACTTGGGCAAAGAGCAAAACAAGAATGTTTGTAAGGCACCAGTGGATAATGCTGATCTCACTGTTGGCAGGTTCTGCTGGTGCACTGTGGGCTAGCTCTCCCTCCTCTGCCTGGGGTGGGGCGGAGGATGGGGGAGAGAAAGGGGAGGCCCTGTGAACAAGCATAGCTTCATTAGGATGCATGGTAAATAAATGATGATCAATTATCAGCCTACCCAAACATAATCTTTTCATTATTCTTATTCAACAAGAATTTATTGTGAACCTAATATGTGCCAGGGCCATTCTGGGAGTCAGGGAATAAGGTGGACAAAGCAAGAAAAGGATAGGATAACTATCTCCATGGAGACAGTTAATAGAGAAATAAGAAACAATCCAGATGATTCCAGATGGTGGTAAGTGCCATAGAGGAAAACACACGGGGTATGTCACAGTTGTATTAATTTGCAGGAGCTGCTGTAACAAAGAACCGCAGGCTGGGTGGCTTCAATGACAGAAATTTATTGTCCCACAGTTATGGGGACTATAAGCCTGAAATCAAGGCATCAGCAGGGTTGCTTACTTCTGAGGGCTGTGATTACTGCTGGGATTTGTACCAGGCTTCTCGCCGTTACTTGTAGATGGGTATTTTCATAGTCACATGGTGGTCTCCCTTTTTCTTCACATTGTCTTCCTTCTGTGTCAGTCTGTGTTCAAATTTCCTCTTTCTGTAAGGACTCCAGCCATATGATATTAGCCTCCTCCCCCAGAAACTTCATGTTATCTTTATTAGGTCTATAAAGACACCCTGTCTTCAAATAAGGTCACATTCTGAGGTATTGGGGGTTAGGACTCAAACATATGAATTTTGAGGGGTCACAATTCAACCAAAGAGAGCTGCTAAGCCACCTAAGAGAAAGTGGTTAAAGAACACATCTTGGAGGGAGTCATAATGCCATTAAGCCCTGAGAAGAAATCACAGGCAGAGGCAGGGCACTTGTAAAAGGCCCTGAGGTGGAAAGAAGGGCTTCCTGTGTGTTAGGAAGTGTAGCTGGAGTGCTTGTGAGGACAAGGGAGGGCCTTAGGTCAGAGATGTGGCAGGGAGTGGATCACATGGGTCTTGTTGGCCAATTGCAAAGGGGAACAGATCTTATTGTGAATACAGTAGGAAGCAACAGAGCATTTTAGTCAGAGGAGCTGTGTGTTCTGCTTTTCATTTTTAGGCTTGTATTTATAGAGTGCCTGCTAAAAACAATGCAATGTGTCCTGTGCAGAATGGGGCTCTTTACCACAGCCAAACCCTGACCTCTTACCCTGCATTTAACCACCGGGGATGTTTTGCTGTTCTCTTGCGGCCTACTCCACAGCATGCTATCTGTTTTCCCACCTCCAGGACTTTGCCAGTGATATTTCTTCTGTCTGGGTTTCCCTAAGAGCCTGCTCTGCACATTGAACTCCTTCCTATTCATACTTTGACACCCTCTCAAAAGTTACTTCCTATATGGTATCATCCCAGATTCACAGTTCATCATCTCTGTCTTTGCTTATGTCTTTATGATATCCCATTGTATGGCATTGTTTGTTTGCATGCCCACCTAACCAAATGCTGGATGAGCTCCCTGAGGGCAAGGGCCCCAACCCTGTTTATCTTTGTGTGCTGGGAGCCTAACACAGCATCCAGCCTAGAGTCAGAGCCCAACAGCTGTTTATGAAATGAATGACTCAGTGATGTATAGGACAGGGCCCTGCCCTTGAAAAGAGAAGCCATGAGGAACTCGTGGTCTAGCCTGGTAGGGTGGAAAGAACGAGGGGCTTCATGGGCACTTTGCCATCAGCCTGATGCCAGTTCCCAACAAGATTTCCTTCTGGGCATTGTTGCTTAATTTCTTGGAGTCTCTGTTCCTTCACTAATAAACTGAGTGTAATGATTCATACCTTAAAAAAAAAATAGAATTAATTTAGGAAACTTTTGTGTATGCAACTGACCCATGGCCTGGCACAAATTAGGTGCTCAATAAAATGGTGCTTTCTTTCTCTTCTCCTCATATTCAAACAGCCTTATGTTTATTACACGTGGGGAAAAGCATATGAAGATTCATGAAAACTCTAAATTGGGCAGTTCCTAAGTTAAGGGTTATGTAGTTGTATATGGTAGACATTTACCTCCAAAACATGTTTTCAGGGAGTTTAGTGGAAGGCAATGTTGCAACATTCTGGGGGAAAATGGGTGATTTGAAGGAGTGGAAGAATCACATAGATTTACTACCACAGAATTCTGATTCATTAACCATGATAATCCCTTTGTTTGGAGCCTTATTTCTCATTCCCAAGAGGCTGCCTGATTTGCAACATGGGTATTTCAGGCAGAACATTTTGCCCAGTCTTGCAACATCTCGGTGTGAGTCTTTGTTGGACCTGAGCAGATGATGTAAATACTTAATTTTGAATACAAAAGGGAAAACATTAAGAAGTTCTTTCCTTTATGCATCCGAGCCAGACTGGGAATGAGAAATAAAGAAACCTCAGCAAGAAGTTTGTCAGTGCAAATTTCTTTGTCTGATTTTCAGAGTAGTGGTATATGGATATGCCTAATAGCAAGGTTTTAAATATGGCTTCTATTTAAAATCAGTGTTCTCTTATGTTGCCGCTAGTGTGAGACCTAATTTTCTATGTCCGGACTGCCCTGGTGGTATATCCTTAGGGCTGCTCAGTAAGTCCCTTAGTTGACATATTCGCAATATGTAAATTCCATCTCGTGGTTCATCTTGAACTCCCTGTATTTTAGGTCTTTGTTCCTTAGGCACATTCAGTCTCAATGCCTTCTCCTCACTGCCACCCTGATAGCAACTTTTGTACAGTCTTCTTTTAAATGTGCTAATTATAAAAGTGAAAGCAGTCATTAATTGGCAAGGCAGGCAAACTGGAGAAGTGTTATTCAGTCCAAATACATTGATTACTGCATAAACAGGAGCAGGTTTGATGTGTAGGCTGTGTAAAACATTCTCAGGCAGGGACTCCAAACCCACGGCTTGATGATGATTTTATCCTACTTTTCCATACTTGAGACCCCTAGGCCATAGCTTCAAAGAAAGAACAGATATATAGATATGAAGCCGCTTGGAGATTTTCTTCCCCTTCCATGGCACTGTGGGAGGCAGGAGGCTTCGAGGCCTGGTTTTAGCTCCAGGTGCTTATACCACGCTGTGAGTTGCAGGGCAAGTTCTCAAGGTTGGCGTTCTGAGACATCTGCCAGGAAAGATTTGAGGGCTTAATCAGCGTGTGACTGCAGGTGTAGATTGTTCTTGTTATTGATGCACCTGAGAGTGCGGCAGAAACCTGCCCTGTTGGGGGCGCTCTCATTGTCATCTAAGCTGCAGAAGAAAAAGTTAAAGACAGTATGCAAACTTGTTAAAGCATGATCAGCCCTCTCATGTACAAAGCTGTTTCTGTAATGGGATTACTGCTTGCGGTTATTCAAAGTTGGTTCAAGGAAGAAGCCACTTTAGTAATGAAAGCAGAAAAAAATATAACTGACCCATGGAATCAAAAGAATAAAACTCCATCTACTGTATTTTGGTACACCCTAAAACCAGAGGTTAGACCCAGTGTGTTGCATTACTTAAGAGTGGGCCGGGATTCAGTTTGATGTCTCCAAGCCCTTTGGCCTTCTGGGAAAGGCCTTTATTTGACAGGCCAGAAATTTTGCTTGAGGGTTGTGTCTCTACAGAATTAGACAAAGGGCATCAAACCCTGTTTCATGGTGATCTGAAGGCTTCTGTTCAGAAAATTTCTGTTGATTTGGATACCAGCTATAGTCACAGGATCAGGGTACTGGTTGTAACATTTTCATAGTCAACCTAGATTTTTGGCAGCCTTTTGTTTAGTTTATTTTTCTCTAAGCTTGAGACTTAAACAATTGAAATTTAAGAGCATTTGCTTTGTCTTGAAACTTTAAAAAAATTTTAAAAAACTGTGGAAGGTAGTTTTTTTTTTTTCTTTCAACTGCCACACCGAGGAATAGAATTTAACTTTTATAAATGATCATTGGGTAACTTTACCACAACATTGTGTGTGTGTGTGTGTGTGTGTGTGTGTGTGTGTGTAAATATAGTATTTTTATTGATTTCAGAAAGGAAGGGAGAGGGAGAGAGAGATAGAAACATCAATGATGACAGAGAATCATTGATCAGCTGCCTCCTGCATGCCCCCTAGTCAGGATCAAGCCCACAACCTGGATACACACCCTTGTGCAGAATCGAACCCAGGATCCAATCCACTGAACCAAGCCAGTCAGGCTGTGTGCTTTTTTAATGCACAGTGTAAGCAGGTGGTTTGAGAAAAATTGAAGAAATCTTCTGTTGTTGTTTTATTTCTTCTTCTTCTTTTGCTAAATCCAGAGAATGTAGTAAAATAAATTTTTGAAGGAAGCAGGCTGGTATCATCCTAGCCACTGGCTTGTGCATTTACATTACTCACTCATGTTCCTTCCTCTTTCCATACTGCCATTAAAGGGAAACTCTTCCCTGTTGATATGTTGACACCTACTTTCCCTAGATTTTGCTTCTTTCTGCTCTATCTCTGAGACAACCATATTCAATAGGGGGATTTCTGAAGAACCCAATATATTATTCAATCACCAGGTGAACATTCTGCCCTTAAATATAATTTACCATTAGTTTTGCCATATTACTTGTGAGTCTGTAAATGCTGGGAGAGAAAAATTAATCTGACATTTTGGTATTTTTTCATGCTTAACCCTTCACAGCCCTATTTAGTCAGAATGCATTCGGAGAAGCATCTTGGATATGTCCTGTTCTTTAATCTTTGGCCAGCTATAACCACTGCTCAGGACTCTTCTTTCATTGATCCAATGATTTAAGTTTTGTAAATTATTATGTATATATAAAATCTTTGAACTTCACAACAGCCTTTTGAAGTAGGCCATTCTTAGTAGCAGAAATTCCTTCTCAGGCATCCTTACACCTTTGTCTCTATGTCTTGCATGGAATTCAAGTGCGGGGGAGGGAGGGATTATTGAGAAACCTGGATTAAACTACCTTCCTTTAAAAAAGAAAAAGAAAAAGCACAAAATGACATGACCTTCACATTTCCATTTAAATCTTAAAAGAGACAGACAGAACACCACATATCTTCATGGATGTAGTGATTGAAAATGGAAAGACCTGACTCTCACTCATGATCTTCCCTCTGTTCTCCCCTGAGAAGCCATGATTTTGAGACATCTCTCTGATTTACAGCTTTGCTTCCTGGGTCCTCCTCACTTGATGCAGATATAGCCATGTATGCTTCCCCCCCCCACACACACACCCCCAGCCTGTCCCCTTGTCCCCTTCATGATATGAATTCTCTTGCTTTTGCAGAACTTCTGCTCACCAGGTGGGTCCTTTTGAGCTTTCACATCTCTCTCTTTTTTATTTATTTTTACCCACAGGCTTATTCCGTGTGCACCATTGTCTGAATTGTCATGAATTTTGGATTTAGTTCCAGAATGTCAAAGGCATGTTTTCAGCTGAACAAACCAAATGAAGTAAAAAGCTTCATCCCTCCCCGCCCCCCTTTACTTTATTCTCATTACCCATCCCAGCGGGGAGGATGAGTAAAAAATGCATCCTCTAGATCCTGAAAGAATTTCTAATATTCGTTCTTTCGCTATAAGATACAGAGCTTAATCCTTTCTTTAGACATTTTCTCTTTTTTTCTAAATAAACAGGGCCTAATTGGAAAAAGCTGAGAGAGCTAAGCAGCAAAGAATAGAAAACATTTACTGAGCTTGGAAGTGCATATTGAATACTGCAGGAAATTTGCATATGGATTACTTCGTGAAAAAAAATAGAAACATTCTCAGCCCATTAGTTAGTGTGATGGACTCCCACTGACTAAAATCCAAGTACTTTTGCTTGTTTTCTCCAACTGTTCTTTTCTGTAATCATTTCTCTTTAACTACAGGGCAGCTATTCTGTTAGTGCACTTTGTACTAGGGAAAGAAAATACTGAGCATAGCTGTGCCTAGAATATGAGCAGGGTATCTCTGATTTAATCCCCAGAACACTGTACCATTATTTCTGAGCCTGGGTGGAGGGGTGCCTCTTCATCAGACTGAGCCTCTAAGTCACATTTTTCAGCTCTACCATTGTAATAAGTGACAACCCTTAGATTCCTTCTTGGTGCCTCAGTTTCTCCAAATGCAAAATGGAGGGAATGCTTAGCACTAATGGAGATGGGGGGAGAATCAATGAATATTTATGAAAGTAAATTGAGTCCCTGGAACAGAAATTTAAAGCATAATTAAGGTAGGGAGAACAGATTAGTGTTAAATGTATGTGTGAAACACATTTTACATTTCATTCCAACAAAGACTGAATTTAATTTACTCCAAGTGAAGAGGAAAAAAAAGGGAAAGAAGTGGTATTGTGAATTAGGATTCTAAATTTGGATTTTGATATGTTGCTTGGTGTACAAGAGACACAAAGCCACATGTTGACTTTTTCAAGAAATGTGTGTGTGTGTGTGTGTGTGTGTGTGTGTGTGTGTGTGTGTGTGTTGGAGGTAGAAGAGATATTTACATGATAAGCAAGTCTAATTACCATTGGCAGGACTTCTCTGGCATAGCTGCATCAAGTACTAGCAAAAGGATTGTTATCAAAAAGATATTGAAAACTCTTTACCTTTAGTCCAAAGGAAAATCATTAAGCATGGATCCGCTCTTTGCATTGTGGTGTGAGGCACAAGACTTTGTGTACAAAGAGACGTTCAGCTATTGCCCACAAGAAACATCTGTTTTATTGTGTCATTTGTTTAAGGAGACAATCTAAACCCTGTCACTTCACAAAGGAATAATTGAATATTAATAGATGTGGAAGTTGGTGTAAAAGATCAAAATGTCATTACCCATCAGCCTCTTTCAGGCTTCCCAAAATGGCTTGGAAACTGCTGGAAAGAAAGATTTATGCAGCATCGATCACAGAAATGGAATGATATCCTCATGAAGAGGAGCTTCTATGTGCTATAAACAGCTGAGTTCTGCATATGCACTAATTTTTCCAAAGAACTAGAAAAAGACAAATATTCTCAAAAGATTTTAATATAAAAAGGATGTCCTATAGAAAAATCCAAGATCTTTTTTTTTTCCTGGCCAAAATCTCTTGATGTAAGTAAATCTTTCATTGGGATAATGTAAGGAAATGGCTAAATTTCCTGGCAACATACGTTTACCAGAAAGAATGTATGTAGAGCAGACCCCAAATTCCAAAGAAAACCAAGAAATGGTGACTCTCACCCCTCAACCAGACATCTGTGTGAATATGTAAACCAGGAACCACCTACTTAATAATTGCCATGTGATTTTTTTAAATGCAAAATAAGTAAGATCACAATGGAGAAAAGCTGTTTGGGTTGTCAATTTGTCCTCTAGGACCTTACAATATAAAGTGTGGCCTGGGACCCATCAGCATCTCTTGTGAGTTTTTTTAGAAATACAGATTCTCGAGCGTCACTCCAGACCTGCTGAATCAGAGCTGGCCCTGTAATGACTTCCTCGGGAAATCTGTGCGCACATTGAACTCTAGGATGCTGCTTGGTCTATGATTGTTTCAGGTCTCCATACAAATAATCCTTGATAAACTTTTGGTAATTGGCCTTTGATCACTGAGTAAATGATGATTGATATTTGGATGATCTGACCTAATATTACCCATCATCCCCAGATTTTGTCATTTTTATTCATTGAGCACCTGACAGGTTCCAGACACTCTGCTAGGTTTTGGAAACAAAGGGATGGACAAGACAGATGCAGACCTTAGGCAGACAGTGGCTGAAAATTTTATTTAATGGCAGAGAATTAAAGAATTATGCAGGAAAAGTAAAGTCTGCAAAGAAAGTAGAAATTGAGTGAGCCTGGTCATGTCCAAAGGATCGGAGCGTGCCCTGGCATCCCCTGTGGCTGCTCTAATGGGCCTTGAGTGGGTGGATCGCAAACAGGCAGAAGAGCAGTAAGGTAGATCATCACTTCCCAGTAGTAAGGTTGCTGAGGCAAGAAGGAAACCATTGCCCTTCAGCTAACTTTTTCCCTTAAGTAAACATTTTTTACTGGCCATATGATTTTATTTTTTGAGGCGCCAAAAACTTACATGGTTTGCTCAAATTAGAAAAATAATAAACACCACAAATCCAGAGAGCATGCAAACAAGAGCTCTAAATAGGGCAGTAGTTGCAGATCTGCCTTGTTGTCAGTCTCCAAGTTCTCTTGCTCTGGGTGGACCTGTGGCTAGGCAGCTTCATGGATGGACCCTGTGGCTAGGATCCTCAGCGTGGAGGTCACGAAGTGATCAGCAGTCCCCATCTATCTCCCTGCAGCTCTAGCCACACGAGAGCTGACCCATCACCCAGAAGGGCCAAGGTTGATTTTTCCTGCTTCTCTTTCTCCTTCTCTTTTTCCTTTCCACCTAAGTCATTTTAAGTTTGAATTTGATTTGCATATCTGAACTGCTAATTATACCAATTACTTGCAGTGCTTCTGCGTTCTAAAAAGAAGTCTGAAACTGACCCCTTTCATTAAAGTCTATGTCAGTTTGCCCTGAAATTTGGAGCTATGGAGACAGGTCCCTTTTTACAAAATTTTTCCTTACAAATATATTTTTTAAAGGCCAGCTGCCAGCAACTGTATCTTCCAGGTCCCAAACACTCATGTTTCTGGTCATGTTTTTCTGTAGTCCAGCATACATTCTTTAACTAAATACTACCCTTGAAAGATCAAAAGGAGTACTCCCTGCTTTCATTTTGTTCTTGGCTGTAGCTCATGGATGTCTATTTTTTTTCTTTTCTTAATTTACAAAAAGCTTCCTTTCAGAAGAAAAAGAAATGGCTCTGTGGATCATAAAGAGATCATTAACATTTACTAATACAGTCTGTTCTTAAGTTGCTTTACCATCACATCCTTTCAGTATTATTTACTGAGCTGCTGAAATAATTGAGCTTTGGATTTTTAGATTACTATAAAGCAAGACCTATTGTCACTTATTGCTGGGTATAATTGCACCATATGTATTTAGTGAAGCTATTTATTCATCTCCCTTGTGGATAACTTTGTCAAAATGAGTTGAGATATTTCTGTGTGTGCAGTTGGGATCTAGAAAACATTTGCATTTCATACAGCACTTAGAAATTATAGAGGGCTTCACAAGTGTTGTCTTTTTTCCTCTAGACCTGAGGGTCTGTTTTTTAAGTTCTACTCATCTTTCATTATCCTCCATTGTTTGTTAGAACAAGCACTGTTCCTATGAGTATACAGTTGTTCTGAGTAGATCTTTAGCCCTAGAAACAAAGTTTTAAAAAGAGAAAGAAAGAGAGGGAGGGAGGAAAAGAAAGCATTTTAAAATAAGTAAATTGCATTTTAATATATAATACCTCATTTTTCAATTATTTAACAAAGCTGCATTGGGACTAACACTAGTGCATCACGAAAAAGACCAGCCTGGTTCTTGTCCTAAAGGAGCTCACATTCCTTGGGGATGTTATGAGAGCACATTCATGAGAGATTAAACCTAAGCCTGGGGACAGAAAATGGTTTCCTAAAAAAGGGATATTTCAGCTAATCTCTAAATGATGAGTAGGATTTTACCAGGCAAATAGGAGGAAAACATTTTTCCAGACAAAGGAAATAGCATGTACAAATGCCCTGGGGTGAGAAAGGCATGGCACCTTTGAGGAACTGAAAGACCAGTGTAGCTTAATAAGATAAGGGAGGGAGCAAGAGGGAACAAGGGTGAGGTAAAGAGGAGGTTGAAGAGTGGGCAGGAGCCAAATCACACAAGAGCTTCTAAGCCATGAGTAGGCTTTGGTCTTTATTTAAAACCAGTGGGAAACCTTTGAAGAACTTGACACAGGAGAGTGATACGGTCAGATTACTAGTTTTCAAAAGAGAACTGTGGCAGCAGTGTGGAGACTAGGTGGTGGGTGGGGGCAAGTGTGGATGGGGGAGACCTGTGAGGAGATTATTGAAATAGACCAGTTAAGGGACAGCAGCTTAGATAGAGTAGGGGAGGTTAAATTTGATGGAGAGAAGTGAACATTTTGGGGGGTACTTTTGAGGACTTGAAAATTAGGAATGGATGTATGGGAGAGGGAGATGTCAAGGATTAATTCCCGATTGGGTTTACACTTCTGGGTGAATAGAGAACAGGGAGTGAAGACTCCGTTTTGGGGAAAATGTCATTGTTACTTGTTGGAATATTTACTTGCAACGTGTTGGAATATTTACTTGTGCCTGTGAACCATCAGTATAGAGATACTGAATACATAGTCGGGTCTGGGGCTCAGAGGAGAGGTGTAGGCCAAGTTTAACAAATTGTAATTATATGCCTTTGATGTGCTGCAGATTGGATTCTTATATCCAACAAAGGAAAATAGTGAAATGAACCGTTTTTTCTTTCTTGGGAGAATTTGCTTCACATGGAATTAAAAGTGCTACAACAAATATTTAGGCAAACATTCAATCAATTAAACATTTTAAAAAAACATGCACCGAGTACCTAATATATATTAGGCACCTATTAGATTATGGGAACTTCCAAGACATCTCTTTTCGCTATACGTAAAATTACTTTGAAGAAAGGCTTAGCCAAGTACACATCTAAGAAGGACCAAGTTTTGTCACCATTGGTAAATTGGTAGTAAATTCAGGAATCCCTTTATTTAATGCAATGAGTAAGGTATTTCATTTGCTGAATATGCAGCCTTGAGGTCCATCTAAAATACTCAGGTGGACTGTTTCATTCCAGGTCTCACTTTGCATTTGATTCTAAGCATCCCAAGCATCAGAGAGGCTTACAGATGCATACCAGATTTTTTAAAAAAATAGAATTACAGTTAGAAAGATTATGTCAAGAATATAATGCTCACAATAGTCATTACTAATGACTTCTTTCAATGCTCAGACTTAGTAAAAATGATTTATATAATTTAGGACATTGACCCTATTGGCTACAGTGAATTTAAACTAATATTTTTCACTTTATAAAGAAACAGAAGAAAAAGTACATTTGGATTCCTTCCATTACACATTTCTTTCTTTATCTGTTTGAACTCTTGAGAAATAGTATTCCCTTAGAGTTGTGTGGAGGAAATACTTGGTTAAATATTTGAGCCAGAAGGCCATGATTCTCATTACTTCTCTGCCACTTGGGTGACTTTGGCAGGTCGTTTCACCTCTCTAGGCCTCAATCCTCTTCACTGTAAAAATGGAGACGATAATACTAGATAATTTGAATACATAAAGGATGATAATAATGGCTAACTTTCATTGAGAAATTGTGTGCCAAGTACTTTCATATCAGGATTATTGGCTCTGTAGGATGGCTGAGGAGATAAAATAAAAGAAGAAACACAGCTTAGAAAAAACACATTTTACTCACTTTTTATTTCTTTGAAGAATAACAATCACAGTTTAAACTCAATGAAAAAGCCAAGTACTCTAAATAATAGAGCAATATTCTCATCAAATTAAAACATCTTAGGTGATCTACTGGTTGGACCTTGACATTTGTAGGTAGAATTTCATGTAAACCTATCATTCTTGGGATGACTGGAATTAAGTTGCAGAGAAAGGGGTTGGAGTAGCGTTAAGTAGAACAGTCAAGAGGATTGAGATTATAATTCTCAGCCAAGGTTTTTTCCTAATAATTTTGGGAGTTGAACTCAATGCATGCATAGGGTGATTAAATATCCTGTTGATCTCAAAACCTAAAAGGCCACTACTGGAAAGGGTCAATGGATTTAATGACAGTTTTTTGCCCAGGGGGAAACCGTGGGCATATAGGAAGAAGGGGCAAAGGTATAGGAGCGATTCTCTCAAGAACCAGGAAGGAGAAGGGCTCAGAGATAGGATTGGGTGGGGGCGGGGGGGGGGAGGTGTTAAAAACAGAACAGGGAAGAAGAGTAAGTGGAAGAAATGGAAGGCTTTCTATGAATCTGCTGTGTGCCTGTCAGGCATGTGACAGGAAAGCCATGTGGAAAAGCTCAGCTGTGAAAGGAAGGAAACTGGAAGTGATGCATTCTGGAAGCAAGCGAGTGAGTGGTTTTGATGCACCAGAGTGGGTTGTCACAAAAGATTGTCAATCCTGGGACTGTGGGGCTGCCGGGAGGCATCACTCTGAGCTCACACCTTTGCTATGGCTGCCAGAGCTAATGCAAGGTCTGGGTTCCATTATTTTCATATCTGTTTCTTTTTTTAAGCAGCCAGTTGCAGATGACTTTTAGCAAGTACAGAATTCATATTTAAGCGATGCATAATGAAAATCGATGGCTTTTTGTTGAGAAAAGCACAGTGTCAGGAAAATATCCCTGCCATCCTCTTTCCTCCTGTCACAGTGGTGGAAATTTTACATTTGAAAGTGAAAAGGCTTAAGATATAATTTTTTAATCCCATCTTTCCTGCCCACTTGCATCTCTTCCAAAGCTTGTCAGGGCCAAATCTGGAATAGTAAGAGCCATTAAAAGTTTGGCATCTTGCACTCTGTTTTTTGGAATAAACTCAGTGTGGGCCAATTTATGGTAAATTATTCTCTTCATGTGTGAATTTCCTTTTCTCTCTTGGCAAATTCATGTTTGCCTCTACACCCCTGCACACAGATCTCAAACACATACATTTATTACAGAATCTGTGTGGGATATGTGTGCGAGTGTTAAAGTGTGTGCCCGTGGCTGTACCCACAAGTGCATATGCACATATTTGCACCTATGTGCCTGTCTGATAGCAAATTGACTTAAACAGTTTGTCTCAGAGGTTTGTGTTGCTGTACGTATGTTAGCATACATTCTGTTGCAACCAGCAAACAGTTTTTCAGTCAAGAGATGACAGAATTCAGCAATCATTTTGGGAAACACCACAGTAAATAAATATATTGCTTAGTTCTGTTAAACCAAGCATGCCAATCCTTAATAAAACTGAAGGCAAGCAGTGGCATTTCTCATCTTTGCCGTCAAAGACAATTACAGGGGAGCCAATCCACTGCCAACAGGAAAGGTGGGGCCCAGGCCTTGCTGTACCCCCTGTGCTCTCAACACAGAAAGCGCTGGAGCTGGGCATAATGATAACTTGGGATTACAGGGGACTGTGGTGTCTGCCTCCCATTCAGAGAGCTTGGCTATAGGATGCACAGAGGCATGGCCTCATGGGGAATTTCTTGACCTGCTCTTTGGGGTTATTTGACTCAGGGCAATTAAGGGCAAGATCCCAAAGGTTTTTTTGTGGGTTTTTTTTTTCTTTGCATGAGAAGCTCTGATGAAAGGCTCTTTCCTGGCATATTTGGGAGCGTATTCACTCAGCTTTTAAAGGGCAATTTAAAAGTTTCTTTTCCTTTATGCATGAAGAAGGCACACATTTATGTGCCTTGAATTATTGCTAATAACATAACATGTTCCTAAATGGGCCTGTGTATGTTTAGCTCAAGTTTGGAAAAGGGTGTGGTATGAAAACAGTTCACTCACTTCAGCAGCATTACTACACATTTCTCAGCACGTCAATAAAGAATTTCATGCATCTCATCCACATGCAAAATATACAACCATATGTTGTTATTAGTATTGTTTCCTCGCATAATTAGATTTAAGATAATTAAATCATGTTTTACAGTTGTTCCATAGAACATTAAACTCCAGCAAAACCCATAAATGCATTTTATAGCTTTTGCGATGTTGACCATTTGATGTCATCATGAGCGGCAACTGGCCCTACCTAATTAAAAGGTCTTAATGAGCTTACTACACAAGGAAGTCTAGGAAATCAATATGCTATTTTACAAAGAGTTCATTCTGGCTATTTTGTTTAGCATTTATTTAGCAAGTGCTCTGTGGTCACTTGAATATATGCCAAGCACTGTACCCAGTGCCGGCAATAAAAAGATTAATAAGACTCAGTCCCTTGTCCTCATAAATCTCAAAGCCTAGTGGCGGAGACAAACAATCCAATTAGTGTAGCTCCATGTTTTAGCAAGTCAGTGGGCAAGGTGTAGCGGGTAAGTGAGGAGTGATCCCTTGTGCCCTGGTGAAAGCACAAAGGAAAGCATCACAGAGGCGATGACACCCAGCTAAAGAAGGGTCGGGAGGATGTCGCCAGGCACAGGGAGTAGCACGTGCAGTGGCACAGGGGCTGAGAGGAGCACACTGCTTAATTAAGGAGCCGCAGCTGGACTGGCCCTGAGCCAGCGTGGGAGGGTGGGAGGGCAGAGGGAGGACAGGCCTGACCACATACACGGCACACCATCTCTGTTTCCTCACTTCTCCTTTCATTTCGCTTACTTAGTTCTCTTGCGTCATCTATCCCTACCTGTCTTCTGAAATTGGAGAGATCTTTTAGAAAAACCGAGTTTTAGAGAATGTTTCTGACATTTTTTTAAATGCCCCAAATAATGCACAAAATCCAAAGACATTTCCTCCATTTTCTCTGTTTCTTTACCTTTAGTAAATAGCGAATAATTTGGGGGTGTTGGAGCAGGCTGGGTCAGATTCAAAACCTCATTCTGGGTATATACCTATCTCCTGGAATGTTCTAGGAATGCAGAAAATGTAAGTTTGAGTGTGTTGTTTCCTTTGTACATCCACAGAGCCTAATAAAGTGCTGAATGTGCAAGAAACTCAATACCTGGTATGTAGACTTGACTTTAAGAGTTTGAAAAAGTGTTTTCATTAATACTGAGTAACAAACATGTCCAGGAGCTTCTATATGTAGGTGTATATGTATACTTCCTAGATGTATTGTGCTGGTGTAGATACATGTATGTAGAAATATGTCTAGCTGTGTGGTGGTCAGAAACACAGGTATAGGGATGAAATGATTTGGTTGCTTTTACACATTTATGCAGGGCCAGTCACATAGTCTTAAATATATTTGTTCTACTGACATATAATCAAAGTGCATTTATAGAGGTGTGACTATGAATCTCTGAAATGTATACCCTTTGGTGGATATATCTTTGGAGTTGCAGGAAATCAATGCTAATAAACAGCAACAACAAAATATCAGGCAACTAACTTATTGTTATGTTTAAACAATCCCAGACGACCAGTTTTATGATTTATCCACGCACAGAAATAATTATTTGCTTGAAATTGTAGCTTTCTGGTGTTGTATTGACACAACATGAATAGTATATGGCACTTTATATTTGTTGAGTAACTGGAGAGGGCCGTACAGTCTGTCTTAAATACCAGTGTTGCTCTGTGGAGTATTCTTTTCCCAGCTGTGACTATAATGCCCATGATGAGGTTCCATTTGTCCCCCGCCCCTTGCAATTGTTATAAACCAGATACTTCATAATTTCCATAAAAATTTAATATGGTTCAAATGTTGGCACAGAAATAATCTATTTTGCTCTACATTGTGGCTTCTTGAAAACATTTTTCCCATTTTCATTTCTTAAGTTCACCCTCACTTATTTTGTCACCTCATTTAGCACACCCTTTTAAGGAACAGTTGCTACTCATGACCCAAAATGCTAAAAAGCAACAAATTGCCATAAATGAATAAGAAACACACGCATACTGCATTCAGGTAACCTTTGTTTCATACAGATTTCTTAATCAAAAACAAGAAGCACAACAGGCCAAGGACTTGTATTTATGAGCTCGTTAATAGATTCATTTTGTACACTAAAATAAGAAGGAAAAACATAGTAACTGGGATCTCTTTATTATGGCTTAGGAAAACATTACAGAAAGGGTTTTATATTAATTCTACAAAATTTTTAATAGTTCCAGAAAATCTGGATAAATGAGTCCTGTAGGTCACTTCAGAACGCCAGATGAGTGGCAGGCCCTGAAGTGGTTGACTGACTCATTGAGGCCCAAGTGTCAGTCTCTTCCCCCTCCAGCGATCCCAGCCAAACTGAAGGGCCAGACAACTTTGAAGGCTGTCATCAGAAATGCACTGCAAGTCTATTTAGATACTTGGAACCTTTGGAAAATCAGTTTGGGGTGCACCAATTTCCTTGATGTAAAGAGAACTCTCAAGTTAACTGGGGTTAACCCTGCCATGATGTTAAATAATTTTCCAATGAGGCCACTATTCTTCTGGGTAGAATCTTTGAAATATTAAAAAATCAGTTATTACCTTTCAGCAAGCAAAAGGAAACATAAAAACTCCTTTTCTGTGGGTATGTTGTTCTGTGATGGACCTGGCATGGGGGGCAGATTAGACTGGAAACATGAGTAAGGTCACAAAGCGAGAAGACTGCAGCATCTCCATCCTGCTGCTGAGCATTGTGAATGAGACAGGGTGAGGAAGGAATTCCGCATTCCTCAGTGTAATCAACCCAGGAAACAGATACTTTTTGAAAGCTTCAAAACATTTGCATTATTTTCTTTCTCTCCTTTTATGTGTAACAATTTCTACAGGCTGCTGTGGTAAATATTAAGATTTGCTGGGGCATCTAATAAGGATGCACTGGGAACAGAAACCACAGGGTGGCACAAGGCAAACCATATGTCCAAATGCGAACAAGACTGAAGAAGAAACAAAATCAGATGGCCCCATGTGCTTCTGCAGTCTTTCTATTTTGATTCTTTGTCTCTTTTCCCCCCTGGTTTTTCTTCTGCTTTTTTTCCCCCCAGACAACACTTTCTGTTATCTTCCCAACTTAAATTTTAAAATTAGATTTTACTCTTCCACACTTTTAAGAACGAAACTGCCATAGTTTGGCTCATCAAAAGCAAGCGCTTTCTTTATTCTTTTATTCTTGCTCTAGTACTTTTATT
The DNA here is from genome assembly GCF_963259705.1 of Myotis daubentonii. Lineage (NCBI taxonomy): Eukaryota > Metazoa > Chordata > Mammalia > Chiroptera > Vespertilionidae > Myotis > Myotis daubentonii. The sequence continues at coordinate 33,975,409 of NC_081850.1, forward strand.
TATTTTATTGCTTTCTTTAAAAAAAAACAAAAAACCCACAGAACTCATTAAACTGCCCAGCCGGCATGGCTCAGTGGTTGAGCATCAATCTATGAACCAGGAAGTCATGGTTCGATTCCTGATCAGGGCATATACCCAGGTTTTGGGCTCAATCCCCAGTGAGGGGCATGCTGGAAGCAGCCAATCAATAATTCTCTCTCATCATTGATGTTTCTATCTCTCTCTCCCTCTCCCTTCCTCTCTGAAATCAATAAAAGCATATTTTTAAAAAACCTCATTAAACTGTACATTTTCGACCTGAGGAGAGTTAATGATCCCTGGAACCTTACTTCTCAAAGTGTAACTTCAAACATTCAACATTTAGAGAATTACCTAGGACAGTGGTCGGCAAACTCATTAGTCAACAGAGCCAAATATCAACAGTACAACGATTGAAATTTCTTTTGAGAGCCAAATTTTTTAAACTTAAACTATATAGGTAGGTACATTGTTATTAACTTAATTAGGGTACTCCTAAGGCTTAGGAAGAGCCACACTCAAGGGGCCAAAGAGCTGCACGTGGCTCGCAAGCCGCAGTTTGCCGACCACGGACCTAGGAGATTGTTAGAAACACAGAATCTCAGGCCCTAGGGCACACCTATGAATCAGAATCTGCATTTTAACAAGATTCCAGGGTATTCATGAGTACATAATGCTGGGAGGCGCCCTCCCAGAAGGGCACTGCTAAACCTCAGCTGAATACGTGAGTCAGATTTCTCACCTCTTCTCAGGTCTGTGAGGTGGCCCTTGGTCCTTAGCTATTCCTTTGGCCTCTCTGAGTCACAGGAGAGGCCATCATTTGTTTTCACCTTTTGCAGGTACGTCCATGATTTAAGTGGACTTGAATTCTTGGGCTTATTGTGGAAGTCGCCTTGGCTCTATCCACTGCATTAGAAATATTTGCTGACCTTTCCACCAGTGCCTTTCATCGCTGTTGTCTTTGGGCTATTTAAGTGGAAGATGTAAATTAACATATAATTCATCACCCACTTCCAGGCACTGCCCAGCATATCATGGTATCAGCCATCACTAATGGGATTAATTGGTCTTGACTGACTAAATTGTAAAACTTATACTTCCAAGGGTTATAAACACTGAGCCTCCATTGAAATCAAATGTATATTTTTAAAAGCATGTCCAGCATCATAGACTCCTTTCTGTTTGGATTTTGTTGACTTTAGTGGTATAGAAACCTGATCAGGAAAGGTTTGCTATTATTACTACTTTGAATATGAACTTGTGCTCCTCAGCACTCTAAGTAGCTGATTAGGGGAGGGAGTAATATTCTCCTTGATTATTGGTTACACATATGGAATAAATCCTATTTTAATGGTGTCTAATGAGCCTTTCAGTTTCAGAATTTTACACAAAAGCATCTAATAGAAAGGGAAAGTAATATTTCAAAGGTCATCGTAATGCCACCTAATGTCAACAATCTGTAATCAAGCCAATATATAGAGATGGTGATTACAGTTCCGTTGTGATCCTTTAAATATGAAATAATCTCCTGAATTAGCAAAGTGATGCAAGCTCGGGTTCTCTAGGTTTAAAGCAACTTATACTTATTAATTAAAGTTGGTTACTTGAAAACAGCCATAGACTTAACGAGATATTTCTTAGAGCGAGGCTTCATGCAACGCAGTATTTTCAGACCCAGTGAGATTTAAAGTTCTGTCACTTCCAGTCTTATGTTTTATTCTCTTAGGTGTCTGTAGAGCCACTGAAATGTGCAAATGGAAAATGATGGCTCCCCTCAGTGCTTTTTCTCAATCGGGGGACTGCAGTGGGCTGTGGAAACGTGAGATGTTCTGTGGTAAGGATGCCACAGAGGGAACTTAGAGCCCTACCTATTTCAGAACCCGACATCTGCCTGGCAGCAGATTAAAGAGTGTGGGCAGTTTAAAGAATTCCTAGTATGAGACTGGCATTCTGAGATTTTGTCCCATTGGCAGTGCAGGAGGAGATAACCTTGCCCAACCCTGGACTGGAGATGTTCCTTTCCAGTCCAGCGCTGCTGCTAGTCCATGGACTCTTGTCCCAATTAGAAATGGGTAAATCCTGAGTGACACTCACTGCTGTCAGGAGATTTTCATAAGAAAAGTGACAGTGATTACAATAAATGGCATTCCTAACTCACTGGCACACTGTTGCATCAGAATCTTTTGGAGGGCTTGTTAACACTCAGATGTTGGGCCCCAGAACCGGGGTTTTGTTCTATAATTCTGGGGCGGGACAAGAGAATTTGTATTTCCGACAAGTTCCCAGGGCATGCGGATGAGGCAGACGTAGGTGCACCAGCTTTGAGAATCGCTGCTCAAGGTTCACCAGTATGTGCCCTGCCCAGGCTTTGCTTCCATCTTCCATGAGCGATGTTTGCATTGTATTCATCTTGATCCCCCCAATACCTAACACATAGTGCCACACTCATAGGGCTTACTCAGTATTAGTTGGGGGAAGGAGGGAGAGTAATGCTATTTAGATGAAATTACTAATGTATACCAGATGCTTGCCCACCATCACTCCCCTCCCATGTTACCACCTCCTGCTATCTTGCTGGACGCTGAGAATCTATTTGTTGTCTTCTCATATAGGGTCTGTGTTTGAACTACAGGCAACCTCAGGCCTGTTCATCTAGTTGTGTGTCACTGGGCCCTCAGTTCTGGCTTCCATAGCCAGTCCAGTAAGAAAGGACCTAATACTAGGATATTGGTCAATTTTTGTGTCAGTGTTGGTTGGTGACAGTAACATGAGCAGTCAAGTGATGATTTTAACCTTAAATCTCAGGAGGGACCTTGCACTTTAGGGACCTTGATAAGAAAACATTTGATATTTGCAACCATAGTAAAACAAAGATTTATATTTGTGATTTTTATTTTATATATTTAAATGCCATTTAACAAAGAAAAATCAACCAAAAAAAATGAGTTCGCGTGTCACAAGTTCACCATCACTACTCTAATCACTTCACGGTAGATCCAGGGGTCTTAGTTGTCCAATACTCACAAAAACCTCATTAATCTATTCTCAAGTGGCTCTCCACTCCCATGTTGGTGCTGAAACAGTGCAGCCTGTTCTTTTACCAAGATCTGGGGACTGCAGAAGGGAGTGGATGCTGGGGCCTTCCCACGTCTGGGTATGCACCCCTGGAACTGGCCCCAGAATGGTGTCCACCTACAAAAGAGCCTTGGTATGAAATATGCTACAGGCTTGATGTGTTCAAAACCACAGGCTCATTTTAGACCTAAGTGTGGTCCATCAAGTGATTCCAAGTAAAATAATCTGAGCTCCAAGAGTTTGCTGTAAGTTGTCATTCAGAGAGAACCTTAAAAACAGAGGTTTGGTCAAAAGAGGCCTCTTAGCTATGAATTGGGGTTAACTTTGAGCACCTTTATTCTCAAACTTGTGACCTAATTGAAAATCTGTGGAAATAAGCCATTTAACTCCTTTCCCTAGCGACATAGCATTCTATCTTTCACTCTGTTGTAAAAGTAGTTGACTTCGTCAGCAATCATTTTCTGTTCAGGCTAAAGTTATAAAAATCAGGAAAACACCAAAATTATTTTAAGCAAAATATAAAAATTGAAATAAACCAACATATGTCTATGAAACATGTATAACTCTCAATCAAAAAATACGTGCAACTTTCATATATTTCTTAAAATACTTCAGCATACAAAATTTGGACAACTTAAAAGGATGGAGTTATGACATGTTTAAGTATCTTTTCTCATTAGTTCGTCCTTCATTAAAAATGAAAATTCAAATAACTAAAACCTGGCCAGCTCTGGATCACCCCTTCATGAACAATGTACTCCATCATCTAATGTAATAAGCAAGAGAACCAAAGAGTTTCATGAAAGATCTTGAAGTAAGGTTAGGTAATACCTACTAATTTTGAATGGAAACCATCTAGTATTTACTTTAGCTTATATTCTGTGCTCCCTATACCCCTCCTCACACAAGCATTCCTCTCTAAGAAGTGTGGTTTCTTAATTGCTATAAACATATTATGCTTTGTTCTGATTAATTTTTCCCATATTCATAAGTTTCTCAGTGGAAATTCTAAAGCTATTAAAATTGTCAAAGTGACAGATATTTTGGCTTAGCACCAATAAGAGAGTTAAAGGATAAAAATGCCCATCTCACCTTTATGCTTTCTTTATAGGCTTGCTCTAACACATCTTCTTTATTAGATTGTCATTTCAAGGATTGGAATCACTTTGACCAGCTAGTGGTGGCTGCCATTTTGCCCACAGAAGGCATTATGTAAAAATTACTATTAGTAAATATTATTGATAAACCAATGAAGCATTTCTTGAACTTGCCAGTCTTTCATTTTTAGTTCTTCTCTTCTTGAACTAGGTAACCAAATTTCTTTTTAAAAAATAAAAATAAATAAAACCATTACTTTATTAGGAAAATTATTTAGCATTAAATGTCTTTTAGAACCATTTTGAAAGCATGCTTAAAAACTGTATCTCATTAGGCTTGGCATTACCCTTAACAAGTTCAATCTTTTGGGAGTTGGAAGACCCCTTAAAATAGAGTTAAGCAAGTTTATGATCATAATAACTCAATGACACATACCTTTTTCATCTTGAACTCTTGGATCTTCAGTTCACTTTTTTTCTCATACATCACTCTAATTTTTCTTGTTAGTTTATTAGTTGTAAAAAGTTTCTTCCTTCCTGGTTCCTTCAATTTAAACCAATTTGGAAATGGAAAAGTATGTTAATTTTTTAATAAGTCTTTAAGACACGCATTACTGTATTTTTATTAACTGAGCCAGATGGCTCACAGTGAATTCTCTATGACATTAGTAATCACAGGATTCAGTTTGGGACCCAAGTCTGATACAGAAAGTGGCATGTATACTGAGTGGAAAAGTGCAGTTTACATAAACATATAGATATATTTAGAAGTAATATTTGTTACTGTTTGGATTTTATTTTTTGTTTTAGGCTAAGTACAAACTAGGAACACTTTTTTCTGTCCCTCAAACTCAGGCTCTCAAAGTCCTTCTCAACAACCTCAAATTGTTTTCTCTCTGCAGTTTGAAGGTTGCAAGAAGGCCTTTTCAAGGCTCGAAAATCTCAAGATTCACTTGCGGAGTCACACGGGCGAGAAGCCTTACTTGTGCCAGCATCCGGGCTGTCAGAAGGCGTTCAGTAACTCCAGCGACCGTGCCAAGCACCAGAGGACGCATCTGGACACTGTAAGAATGGCAGAAGCTTTCCACCTTTCAGCCCGAAGCCCGGTGTGAGGAAGTGCCCTTTAGATAGTGGGGTGGTGAAGGTGTTTGCTTTATGGCCTGCAGGTTACAGGGATAATGCCAAGGGCAGCAACGGAACCTGGTAAAGAGCCAGAGGGGCCTTGTTTGGCTCTTCCCTCATTTTTCTGTAGTCATGAGTATCCTAAATATTACAGCTGCCTGGGACTAAGGGGTTCTTTGGTAACCTCTGTGTCCAAAGCAGAGGCAGTTTAAGGGCTGTCATAGAGTAGATTTTAGTACAGCGAATGATCACTACAGTTTGGGCATTAAATTAAGTATTCAGATATCAAAATGTACTAAGACACACAATATACAGATTTACAGTCATGAGCACACGAAACAATTTATTCTTGTATTGTTACTTAATAATTATTGTATTATTATTTTCCATACCAAGAACTGTACCTTTTTTTTTCTTATTCTGGTTCTTTTCTTCTTGACATAAACATGTGGAGGCTGGCATGGGTTTTGAGAGTGAATGTGGCCTTTTGCTTTAGAAACCCGCTGGTATTTTCACCTTTAAGTAATCTAAAAAGAATCAGCAACTCTTTCCCTAGGGCTCAGTTTTATGATTTTCATTATCACACCTTCTTAGAGCATTTACAGATGTTTTTTCTAGACTCCACACTCGCTTTTATATTCTCAATTATGTTGAATGTTCTTCTTCGAATGTCTCAGGTTTTGATGCCATTTTCCTTATATGAGGCCAGGTAGACTGTATGTAATTTCACTTCACTTAAAACCATCAGGATAAATGCATTATACACATCACAGATCTCTTATCCCACACTCTTGCAAATAATGTATTCATGACAGTACTTTTTCAGTGTTAACATTCTGATGTCTATTATTAAACTACACCGGAATTTGAATTTCGAAAAGATACTGTGATTTCTACACACCTTCTCATACATATTTAATATTCTTCTGACGTTATAGTTGACATATTTATTAAATTTTATATTAGCCTCTATTAGTCATATTGATAAAAGTCATTTTAACTATGTCACATAACCTTTCTAAACAGAAATATCTCCTGATATACATAAATGTGATGGTTTGCCTAGTAAATATCTGAAATATAATTACAGTAATATGGATATAAGATTGACCCTTCCTCCTCCAGCTGAATTGAATTAAGTGATTTTAGGACCAACAGAATAGAATATTAAATGAATAAATTTGGTGAATAGCAGTATGTTTTTAAAGGTAGAAATAGGAAAAAAGAATATATTATGTTAAAAAAAATGCCCTATTTTGTATGTCTAAAATGGTCTGGGTAGAATCCAATAAATTTTTCAATTTATCATTAAACATTATCATGGAAGAATGAACATTCATGAGACAAGATTGTCTTGAGAAATTGCTTCTACTCTAGCTAGTTATCTGTAGTTTGAAAGAACTATTGTGAGGCTAAGTGTTAGGGTTCTACTATACCCTTCTTTGCTTGGAGCTAATTTTAGCTAACCAAACTTCAGAGCATTTTCTAAAATCATTTTGGAATTTTAAAAAATATCCTTTTTTAAAACTTTTGAGGAAAGCTACCTAAGATAATGATTTTATGATTCAGTTCAATGCAATAGCTTTTAAAACTCAGCTATTTTTATTTTTTAAAAATCACTTCTTTATTAAATATTTTTAAAATGTATTTTCTATTGTTGATAGTATTACAGATATCTCCCATTTTCTCTCTTTTCCCCCCCTCCTCCCAGCCCTTACCCACTCCCCCTAGGTCTTCACTACTCTATTGCCATGTGCATGGGCTATGCATATAAGTATATAAGTTCTTTGGTTTATCTCTTCTCATCCCTCATACCTCTTCACATTGAGGTATGTCAGCCTGTTCCATACCTCCGTGCTTTGGGTCTTATTTTGTTGAAGTCATCATTTTTACTTTTAAGATCCAAACTACTATGGTTTAAATTTTTATTGTGTTTAACAAATTGATGTGCTCTCTTAAAATCATAGAGAAATGAAACATTTGTTTTAAAGAGCAAACTGTAGTTGCTGAAAGAATTTGTTATTTAAATTTAGGTGTTCGTTCTCTTTCAGTAAGTACTCCTTATGCTAAATGCTGTCAGAATTTTGGATAAAATACCTTTCTTCACTAAGTGAATTCTTTACTTACAGGAAAATGGTTTTCCCATAAAGATTACTGAGTTCATAATTCTAACCTTGAATAGTTTTAATTCAGTTTTTTGTTAGCATATTAATACCCAAACGGAAGTAATTTTACAGTACAAAAATAAAAAGGATTCCAGAGTTAGCCTTAAGCTCCACACTTCACATTGCTCAGGAGCAGGGGGGATTGGAGTAGCAAAACTTCTGTTCTCATCACACTCAACCAAGGGCTTATTCATATACCCAAGGCTTAGTACCATGACTTCTCTACAACTAATACCATTAATGTCCCTCTGGCTGATTTTTCATGTGTCTGTTGTTTGAAACCTGTCTCCTACTCATTTTCTACTAATTTTCCCTTTTAATTCTCTCCCTCTCTCTTTCTGAATCAGGTTTCTTCTGAAACATTCCCAGTCTTTTCTGGACTTTTCTACAGCTTCTTTATACCTGAACTCTTAAAGAATATGTGTTTCCTAGTTTCTGACAGTCCCAATGACTGTTTTCAGGGGAACATAACTGTAAGTATGACCAGAGATGTTTAATAATAATTTCCATGTTTAAAAAATGCCACAAGAGATTCCTGTAAAAGTGCACTCTATGGCAATCTCTTAAAAATCATCAAAGATAGGCAGTCTCTCTGTTTCTTGAAAGTTTACTCTCCTTTCTGCCTTGATGCAAACTTACTGGGCTTTCTCATTAAAATGTCCAAGTATTACCCAACATTTCATATCAGTCGGTTGGTAATCGCTCATGCTCTGAAGCCAATAAATAAGTCTTTGAGTAGACCTTCCCCAGTTACTTTTAGGATTTAACCACAGCCATTTCTTTTTGTCTTTCTTATTTAGAAACCTTATGCTTGTCAGATTCCAGGATGCACCAAACGCTACACAGACCCAAGTTCCCTAAGAAAGCATGTGAAGGCTCATTCTTCCAAAGAACAACAAGCGAGGAAAAAGGTAATTTTAAAAAAGAAGTTACTCAGTCAGAAAAAGCAGTTAAATTCTTGAAAACTGGGAGCTTCTGCAGGACGTTGGAAATTCGTATACGTCTCAAGGTGTGATATGTGTTAAACTCTGCAGAGAGAAATCTTCCATGAAATAACAGGCATACTTCATTTTATTGGGCTCTGTTTATTGCTCTTCCCAGGTATTGTTTTTCATAAGACCATCCACCAGCCAAAAGATTGACTCCCTGAAGGCTCAAATGATGGTTAGCGTTTTTTAGCAATAAAATATTTTCAATTAAAGTACGTACATTTCTTTTTAGACATAATGCTACTGCACACTTATAAGACTATACTTACTATATGTATCGGGAAACCAAAAAATACCTGTGGCTTGCTTTATTGCAGGGCTCTGGAACCAAACCTGAAATGTTTCTGAAGAATGCCTAAAATAGCAAGGTTGTGATGTGTATAGTTGATATAGCCAGATATGAATTTCTGGGGAGAGCTTGTAGAATAGGAATCAGAGAAAATTAAGTGTAAGTCTCCTAAATTGGAAAGTAATAAAAGGCTTTTATGGAAATTAAGTTCAAATAACAAGAATATTGAATTAGAAAAAACAGCACAACAGAAATCCTGTCTGGAGATAAGTGCTTTTTCATAAAATATCGATAGGCTAGAATAATTTTAACTCCGATGATGAAGAAGGTAGGTTAATCTCTAGGATGAGTAAGAATAGAAGCATTCCTCCATGCTTAGAAAAATAATATTTATTGTCCTGGCCAATTTTGCTCTGTGGCTAGAGCATCAGGTCTTGGATGAAAGGGTCCATCCGGGTTTGATTCTGGGGTCAAGGGCATGTATCTGGGTTGCAGGTTCCCCGCCCTCAGGGCATGTATGGGAGGCAATCAATTGATGTGTCTCTCTTGCATCGATGTTTCTCTCTCCCCCTACTCCCTCCCTTCCACTCTTTCTAGAAATCAATGAAAAAAAAATATCCTTGGGTGAGGATTTAAAAGAAATGTTCCTTAATAGGTACTGCATATGAAAATCTGGGAAAGGAATTGAGCCTAAAATTACATAGACATCAATGAGGGATCAATATATCTTTCAAAGTTTATAGAAGTCATAGTATCTCAGGTTTAGAAGCAATGCTAAAGATCAGCCAGCCAACCCACCTGGCTTGTTCTCCTGACCCCATAAGACCTCCAGCAAGTGGTTGGCTGTGCTGTGCTTCAATGCCTCAAGAGATGAGGAGCTTACCACCTCACAAGGCATTTCCTAATAATTGAGTTTGTAAACTTTGGGACCAACAGGTATCCTCTGACCATGGCAGAAAATATGTTGACTTGACTGTGGCTTTTTTAATATTTCATTTGTGTTCAGGTGGGTGCCTGATTCATTTAAGGGCCCTTCATAACACACTTAAGGGAAGTTTAAGACTCAACTTATTTCAAGTGATTGAACCTCTTGGCCATGGTTTTCAAGCAACCATGACTTCTAGCTACCTAGAATCTTGTATTCTTTCATGGTTTATAGGGATATAACCTTTTTATGTTAAAAAATGCTCTGTAGTCTTTTTGTTATTCTTCCTTGGGTATTAGCACAAAGCCAGTTAGTTGAGGGCTTATATATGGAATAATTTAACCTCTTCCCTATTAGAAATATGCCTGTTAGAAGGATGTGATAGATATTATTTTTTTTAAATCGTTATTGTTGTAAGTCTTACATATGTCCCTTCCTCCCCCCCCCCCAAATTGACCTCTTCTAGCCTGTCCCCACCCCAGGCCTTCACCACCCTATTATCTGTGTCCATGGGTTATGCATATATGCATAGAAGTTCTTTGGTTGATCTCTTCCCACCCACCCACTCTTCCCCATCTTCCCTCTGAGGGTCAACAGTCTGCTCTATGCTTCTATGTATCTGGATCTGTTTTGTTCATCAGTTTATTTTATTCATTAGATTCCAAATATGAGTGAGATCATATCTTCCTCTGACTGGCTTATTTTGGTTAGCATAATTAGGATATTCTTAATTATATACAAACCCACTCTAGTAAATCAATTGTTAAAATCATTTTTTTCTCTATAAATATAGTTAGGTCTCTTTAATTAGAATCCCAATAAATTGATAATAGATGATTATTATCAACATATAATAGAATCAACAATAATAGATGATCATTTGGTGTGGATTAGATATATTCTTTTATTTTAAAAGAGCAATGGAGCTGCTAAATGAGTAGTAATATTATAATATAGATAAAGTTGTAAGGAGATGTTTAATATTCTTTTTTTTTTAAATCCTCACCAAGGATATTTTTTCCACTGATTTCTGGAGAGAATGGAAGAGAGGGAGAAGGAGAGGAGAGAGAGAAACATTTATTGGTTACCTCCCATACATGCCCCTACTGGGGCTGGAGAACCTGCAACTGAGATACAATGCCCTTGTTCAGGAATCAAATCCTTGACCCTTTGGTCTGCAGATGGATGCTCTAACTACTGAGCAAACAGCCAGAGCAATATTGTTAAAATAATACATCATTGTTGCATACATTAACGTTTAGCAGGACTACTGCCTAATGGTTTTTGTCTTTGTCTGTGTATATCTTATAAACTTGAAGAGATAAGTTGTGTTTGTTAAAAACAAACAAACAAAAACCTCTTGCTGAGAGTGTTTTCCCCCTGAATATGACCATTCTCCAGATCATAATTAGGTTTTACTGTAATGGCAAATCTGACCTGAAATTGGAGAGCACCTTCATAGATAGTAACAGTTGTCATGGACATGACAGAATACAAGTCCCATATCGAGAAAAATAAGCTACAATATGTAGTGACAGTAGGTATGGAAACATAATGTACATTTTCAGGAATTGTTAATGGTTTCTATTGTTCAAATATGGTACATTTCAGCCTCTATAAAGGAAGAGTAGTTTATGTGAAAGATCCTCAGAGCACTAATTTAAAAAATAAAATCAGACTTTAAGATTACACATTATAAATTTATAGACAATTTGCAGACAAACCTTCAACAGGCAATCTAGTTAACAAGGAACAGTATTATAATCTAACTAGAGGCCTGGTGCAGAAATTAGTACATGGGTAAGGTCCCTAGGCCTGGCTGGCAATCAGGGTTGATTTGTAGGGCAACCATGGGACAGTCAGGGGCCCCCGCTGGCACCTGCCTTGGCTGGCCTAGGCCTGTGGGCTGAGGGCAGCTCCTGCGTTGAGCATCTGCCCCCCTGGTGGTCAGTGCGCATTGTAGCAACTGTTTGTTCCACTGGTCATTCCACTGTTTGGTCAATTTGCATATTAGGCTTTTATTATATAGGATGTCAAGTATTTCAGTATTGTCATAATTTTATCTTAAGTAAAATAACTTTTTGTCTCTCCGATGATTTAGCTTTTGATGCTCACTCAGTTTTGTGCAGATGGTTGAGTTGGATTTGGTTGACTTTCATTGCCTGGTCTTTAGTGACAAGTTTACTGTGTTTACTTTCTGAATTCTAACCTGTCTTTTTAATCTGAAGATTTAAAAATCCTTTATAGATCTATGATGGATTAATTTATGGAAATTAAAATGAAAAAAATTGTTTCACCCAATAAAAAGAGGAAATGTCACTCCCAGGAGAAACAGTGCTAATAAACCTGAAATCAGTCAATCCGCATGTTCGAACCTTGTGCTGGTGTACTAGTGTATAATATTTACATGGTACAGTGTTGTTACTAGACCTTGGAGAGATTCTAATTGCTAACTCACATCAGGGCTTGGTATTTGAAATATTTCCTGGCAGCAATAATAAAAAAAGTAAGAAACAATAAACCTTTTAAGGCAGAATTAAGATTATTTACGACTTTAATTAAAATTGAAAACTGGCATCATTTCAAAAAAGCCTTTACAAAAATGTGAATTCATCAAAAATAACCATAAAAATTCCAAGGTGATAAAGGCACAGTGGAGTAATGGTCCCAGCCCTAGGGAATTGTTTTGTTGAAAAGAATAAAACCCTTTCTGTCACACCCTGTTAGTCATGGACTCATTTAATATCCCTGGCCTGTCTGCCTCTAATCCTTTTTTTTAACCCCTCTCCACCCCAGACACTAAATGACATTATTTTGGTCTTAACGTTGCTGGCTTTATGAGGTCCGACTCTGAAATCAGGGCCAGTGACAAGGCACCTTGAGCTTTAAGACAAATGTTTATAAGGAAGGGCAGAGATCTTTTAAGCTATGCCCTGGCCATTGTCATGTGGCCCTTTCCCATACCTGTTGGATCCTACTAAAAACCAAGAACGTGAAATCTCAGCTAAATATTATTTATGCAGAAAAAAAGAAAGAAGAAGAAGGGGGAAAACACCTCTCTACAAAGGAATTGGGATAATTTGTCTCATTGCATTCAGGGAGTAACTTTTCTCTTTGTCTAATGCGTGCACACCCACACATCCCATCAGCTATGTGCAGGCTTCTTCCGTGGAATGTGCTTTGCAGATCTCGAGTTTATTAAATAGAGGGCTACACAGATAAATGAGTAGGGAAATACTCAAATCACCAGTGAAGGTCTCTAGTGAGAGTAGAATCTAGCCTGCTGAGCTGAAGGTAGAGTCTATCCTCCAGCCCTGGCTGACAATGGGTGGTGAAATGAGAGAAAATTAAGGCAATGAGCCACTTGGAATTTTCCTCAAGGCTGTGAGCTTTATCAGAATTTTTCATTTTCACCTTGGAAGTGCCATAAGCAGGGGAGTTTCCTTCAACTCTGGCCCATTATCAAAATGGACTTTTTAAAAGTGAATGCAAAGAATGCTGGGCCAACAGAGATGACATGACTCTTCTGTCCATTTCACTCTTCCTCCATTCCAGACTTTCAGTGTGATCTGTTAAATGTTTGTTACACGTTCACCTTCGGCCCACCGTGGTTGATGACTTTCACTTCGGGGATCTCAATGCAAGCTGTTTTAAACCAAGCACAGCTTTTGAAACGTGTGTGAATGCAGCATGTATTATATTTCCTACTTAGAGAACAGCTCTACTACTAAATAGCTTCCTGGCTAGAATAGAGCAGCTTATTTAATGCAACGCTGTTCACATGGAATTGGCAATTCTTTGGAATCTGTTCAGAGCCATATACATTCAAAACTGTAAACAATTTCATTAAGCACCATGTAGGTTAACTTTGCTCTGTGCAGTTGTTGGAATCTTAAAAACTAATGTGAAAAAATAGTTTTCCCTAAATGGAAGCTTGTGTTAGAAGAGCCAAGAGGCTCACTTTTCTGTCGGTTGTTTACTGTTACCATCTACATGGGGGATGGCATGCACAGTGATCCATAATCAGAGGCCTTCCCAGATTGTGGCAATCCCCTCCCTCCCTCCTTCCCTTTCTTCCTTCTCTGCTCAGGAATAAACTAAATCACTCCAGCTCCTAATGGAATGTCAATAATGGGCACATATCATGGACATATAATTTCAAGATGAGCTAACTCCCTTCCCTTCCTCTCACATTTAAGAAATCATATTGGAATTGGAGTGAGAGAGATGCTATTACAGGACTGATGTTAAAACAGCACTAATATGTTTGTTTTTTTTTAAGCAAGTCACTAACGTCTATGCTTGTTAACAATTGCCGGTAACAAATTATTGGTATCACACCTCTAAACAATGGTAAGAGATACTGCCTGCCTGAATGTCTTGGTGCCTCAGTTAAGGATAACCGATTTCAAGGAAGGCTCTGGGTATGCTTTTGTAAAACAAATATTTTTTTGGTTCAAAATAGTGATGCTAACTAATAATTAAATTTAAAGGAGAAAAAAAGGTCAAGTTAATCCTAGGCCTACAATACTGATTTGGATTTTAAACCAGTTGTCTGGCGGCTTCTGTTTTAAGCAGATCCAATGTATAACCAGCTATGCTTTCGAGAGCATTTTGATGGCACATGGTGGTTGGAGTTGTTTAAAAGGAATTGAGAACTCACATTTGGGGGTGGGAAAGTGGTGGGCAGGAGCAGTTGTCCATGAGAGTAAGTAGTGAGAAAAGGCTTATGTTCTTTTCTGAAGAGATTGGAGAAGCTGGCTTCAGCCTTATAAATACAGAAAAATAAATGCCATCATCTCTGGGCCTAGTGGCCCAGTGCATTTTTTTAGCTCTTAAACGAATGTTTCCCAAAGTGTGTTCTTTGGAACACATTCCACAGGATGTTATTCAATATTTACCTTTAAAAATTTTTTGCTGTCCTATTAATCTGAGAAATGCTGAGTTAAATAATATTTAATGGTTTCCTTCTTGCAAGAGTTCTCAGACCCTTGGATATACCAATACTCCAGGGGGAAGATAACAGTAAGCATTGCTCAAAATTACTTGGCCAACAATCTTCTTTTTCCTCTTGAGCTTCTCATCAAGTTGCTCTTCTAGTAAATTACTTGAGGAATATAGTCTCAAGTGCTTTTATTTATTCCATTCAACAAATATATATTAAGTAGGTACTATGTGTCAGGCACTGCATTAGACCCATAGATGCGAGTGTATATATGACAGACACATACATTCTCTGTCCTCAAAAAGCCACCTTGCCTTGGTGAAGTCCAACAACAATAGAAAGGTAAACAGAAAATCTATAATAATAAAAGCGTAATATGCTAATTAGACTGGACAGCCAAATGACCTTCTGGATGACCTTCCAGATGAAGCTGCAGCAGCAGGGGCCAAAGCAGAGGCTCTTAGGGGTAATCAGGCGGGCAGGTGAGCAGTTAGGGATCATCATGCAGAGTGATTAGGGGTGATCAGGCAGTTAGGGGCGATCAGGCAGGCAGGCAAGTGGTTAGGGGCGATAAGGCAGGCAGGCAAGTGGCTAGGGGCGAACAGGCAGCAGGGGAGCAGTTAGGGGTAATCAGGTAGGTAGGCAGAGGTGGTTAGGGGGGATCAGGCAGGGAAGCAGGTGAGCAGTTAGGAGCCAGCAGTCCCAGATTATGAGAGGGATGTCTGTTTGCCGGTTTAGGACATCCTGCAGTCGGACTTCCCCTGAGGGGTCTCAGATTGTGAAAGGGTGCAGGCCGGGCTGAGGGACACCCCCTCCCCCCCCCGTGCATGAATTTCATGTACCGGGCCTCTAGCAGTAACATAAGTGCAAGCAAGGTAACAGCAAGGGCATTGAAATTGAGATTACAGAGGGGGACCTACTGAGGTGAGATGGTCAGGAACTCATTGAAATGACCACTTTGGAAAGGAGAAGAATGTATTAGTTGCAAAATTTTTAAAAGCACTACCTAAGTCAAAATTCTATACCTTCCTGTTTGAGCTTCTTTTAAAAGAACCTGGTACTGTCCGGCCCATGTGCATCAGTGGTTGAGCGTCGGCCAGGAGGTCACAGTTCAATTCCTGGTCCCGGCATATGCCTGGATTGCGGACTTGATCCCCAGTAGGGGGCATGTAGGAGGCAGCTGATCAATGATCCTCTCTCATCATTGATTTTTCTATCTCTTTTTCCCTCTCCCTTTCTCTTTGAAATCAATGAAAATGTATTTTTAAAATTATTAATAAGATGTAATTTTTAAAAACCTGAGCACAGTAGTATTCAGGATCACTGTAGCTTGTTATAATCGCACTTTTCTGCAGCCTGTCCTCAATCATGGTTGCATCGAAGGGACTGGATGCTAGAGAGCAAAATGGGTAGCTTACATCTCCCACCTAAGAAAAGGGCTTGGATGGTTAGTATTTGTGGTTCACAAGTGAGGCCGTTCACCAGCTCTGAGGATTTAGAAACAAGACCTGAGCTTGCCCTCCTGGAGATTTCATTCCAACAGGAGACACGTGGAGACACTTGCTTTCAGTGCAGTAGAAGAAATGCTGTGATCCATTTGCATAAAAAATGCTTAGGAACATGGTTTCTGAGAGTTCCTTTGGAAATGATGGAGATTCTTAAGTCGTAGGCTCTGTTGTTTGAAAGCAAGGGGGATATCTTTGGGTTTTTACATTGCTCTCGATTACATTATAACACTTTGTCTTGAATGGTAAAGTAGTTTTATTTCTCTTCCCCCTCAAAATTCTTAATTGGGACAAAAAAAGTAGGGGTGTTTGGCACAGCTCTGGCCAACTATGCAAGGGATGAGGACCCTGTGACAAGTGCTTTAATGAGCAGTGGAAGCTGTACAGTGCCTAGCACAGCTACCTTATGGAAATAGTTCCTACATAATTGCTTTTTTGATTGATGGACTGTCGGACAGAAGCCTTTCAAGCTTCTCATTCCCTTTCTCTTGCTAGATTTTGTGGATTCTCTATGAAAATGATTTTGGAATAAAAGTATTTAACTCAGACTCTCTGCTGCCTAAATACAATGTCCTGAAATATCATGACATAGCTCACTATTGCCTTCTGGGGCGTTCACTCCTCATCTCCACGTCTGAAATGCTGTTTCCTGTGTGCAGTTATGCTGGTTCTGCTAGTTCTCATTTGTCTTCCCTTTTCAGCTTTAGTTGCGTTTTGTCTTTGATATCCATGGACACTCTTTTCCCATTTGTTAGCATCTTGGCTCTCGGAGCTGTGAAGATTTATTTTCAGGGTGACTTCACACGCAGGCTTGGATAAGTCTAATGTAAAAACTTCTCATGGTGGATACTAGGCAGGTGGCTGTGTCTTGAATTGGACGTCAGGAGGTATGGGCTTCTTTTAAGCTTTGCCATGAATTGCTTCGTGACTGAGCTTAAGTTACATTCCCCTGGTTTTTCTATTTCCCCATCTTTACAGCTAGCTTGAAAGGCAAACACAGGGCCTCAGAGGTAAAAGGGTAGCTATTTCAGTCGAACGCATTGTTGTATCACATACCTGCAATCCAGGGCAGTGTATTGTGACTGACAACAGAACAACAGTGTACTTGGAAATATTTTCCTTCCTGAGAACTATTCTTTTAGGTGGAATCATTTTTCAGCGAGTACTATAGCCAGTCTTCCTCGGTTATATAGATGCTCGATAGCAATGGGTAGTAAAAAGATGCAAACAAGGGAAATGAAGCTGAGACCCAAACTGGAGGGAATTAAAATCAAATTTTAACCAATGATATTTGGTTCTATTCAGGGATCCATGGCGGGGGGTGGGGGGGTGGGGGGGTGGGGAGGGGGTCCATGAATGGATGAATAGGTTTTAGGAAGCTCATGAAATCCCAGAAATTATGGGGAAAATGTTTTTCCCCCCTAGGGAAAGGCTCCATAGAGTTCACCGATTTTCCAAAATTAAAGCACTCTGGTGATTTCCCCCACTCCCCAAAAAGAGACAAAAGAACTGCCACAAAGGGACACAGATAAATTCTGGGAGGTGGTGAATATGTCTGTCACCTTGATTGTAGTGATGGTATCACAGGTGTTAACATTATGTGCAAAGTCATCAAATTGTGCACTAAATATATAGAGTCTTTTTGTATATGAATTATACCTCACTAGAGCTGTCTAAAATAAACAAACATAAAACCATGTGAGCCCAAGCAGTGCAGGACTCCTAGTGACTTTCCCCATAGATCTCACACTCATAAAGACTCTGCCCAGCTAGTAAGATTTACTGCCCCAGAGGATTGACTGCGGCTTACTCAGCATTTACCCTCAGTGTGTTATTTTGCTAAGCCCCTGGGTGTGCAAAAAATGGTAAGATGCACCCTTTTTTCTTGAGACAATCTGAGGTATTAAAATTGGATTTTGACAAGGGGTGGGCTGATTATACAGATAGTATGTTGAAGTGGAGAGTGGAGAGTGTACTGGTTAGGACAGTAAGTACTTTTGTAAGATTCAATGGAGGTCTGAAAGAGGTTAGTAGCATTTGGGGTAAATATGAGTGGACAGGGAGCGTTGATGAATTGAAATCCAGGAGTGAGGAGAAGAGAAGATTCAAGATGGTGCCCACGTTTCTAGCTCCCAGGATTGGGTGAGCAGTCCGCAGGTGGAATTTCTTCCTTCAGGAAACCTCACGTCTGTTGTTAAGGCCTTTCAACTGATTGGATTAAAAATCAACTGATTGTAGATGTTAATCACATCTAAAAAAAATACCTTTACAGCAAACGTAGATTAGTGGTTTATTGTGTAACTGGGGACTAGAAACTAGCCAAGTGGACACATAAAACTGACCATCACACCCATAAATTCAAACCCATTATGTTAAAATTTAACTGAGTTACTTTATTTGAAGGTGACACTAGCCAAATGAAAATGGAGCATGTTGAACCTCAGAGTATAATTTATATTAGTGCAAATTGATTATTCATTAGGAAAACAGAAGGAAATTAATTATTGGATATACCCAGTAGCACTCCCTTTCACTATACCATTGACAGTTCAAAGGAAATTTGTTTATGCCAATTAATTTTTCCCCAATATATTTTTTCCTTTTTATTGGGTTTATTAGGGTGACACTGGTTAACAAATTGTACAGGTTTCAGGTATATAATTCTATAATACATCATCTGTATATTGTGTTGTGTGTTCACCACTCCAAGTCAAGTCTCCTTCCATCACCATTTATCTCCCTCTATATATACCCTCCTCCACCCCTCCCCACTCCCCCTCCCCCCAGCAATCACCACATGGTTTTAGTGTCCATGAGTTTTTTTCTCTTTGTTTTTTTTTTTTGTGTGTTCAATCCTTCTACCCCTCCCAGCCGCCCTCCCCCCCTCCCCCACCACCCACCACCACCATTGCCCAGACAGCTGTCAGCCTGTTCTCTATGAGTCTGTCACTATTCTGCTTGTTACTTCATTAGATTCCTTATATGAGTGAGGTAATATGATACTTGTCTTTCTCTGACTGGATTATTTCACTTAGCATAATGCTGTGCAGGTTTATCCATGCTCTCACAAAGGGTAAGATTTCCTTCTTTTAATCAGCTAAGCATTATTCCATTGTGTAAATGTACCCATGCCAATTAATTTAAAGACACTGTACAAAGAATGTAAAAGAAGTTTATACTTTAAGCAAATAAGTGGATACTTTTTTAACTACATTTTGTGTTGTATGTCAGAGAATTTATAGAATCATGTAAGTTCATCATAATGTTAATTTTTAAATGAGTCATTTTTGTCATAAGTTTATATCATACATTTGTTAATACAGTGTTTATATCATATTAAATGAAATAATGACAGTAAGACACTTAGCATGGTACCTGACACATTATTCTTGCCCAATAAATGTTAGCAACTATGGCTAAAATTAACTCATGTTGTCTATTAAGTGTTTCTAAGAGAGAAGACAAGTGATTGTTGAAAATTTAGTAAGTTGGTTTTCTCTACTCCAGATTCTTCCATTAATTTAACTGAGATTTTAGCTGTTTGAAAACAATTAATGGAAACTGAGATTGTGGCATAATTATGACTTGTTCGTATAATCACTTTGTGTTTTTGTAAATATAAGAAACACATTTGTAGTCATGTATATAGGTTTTAAAATCTCACCCCGACAAACTGACCATCCTGATGCCTGTGTCCATCCAGAGAATCCACGTGGCTGGGTTGGAAACCACTGCCATTTGTCAGTTCTCCCCTAGATACCGTTTTGTGAATGAGAGGTGGGTGGTATTGATTTCATACAAAAGAGTTTATTTCTGTGCCCATTTTAGACGTTGGTTGTTTCCTGATTTTGCCTTTTCTAGATTGGCAGGAGACCTCTCCTTATTTCTTTGTTATTAACATTATTTGGTATTTTATTTCCTCTAGTGTAAATTATCTGCTTATTTCTTCTGCATATGGACTTCTGAGCCATGCACCTGGATTCTAATCCCTACACCACCAGTTTTAATGATATAACCTTGGATGAGTTATTTAATATCTCTGAACTTCAGGCTCTCATTTGTGAAATCTGGAGAGTGTCAGCAATCCCATAGGTTGGCTGTAGCTTCTATTGAGAAACCGTGCACAGTGCTCACTGCAGTCCCGCCTTAGACAGAATGCAGTCCTTGGATAGGGAGTGGCTGTGCCCACAGGAGTGGGAGTTATGAGAAGGTGTTATGATACAGAGGGAAATGGCTTGTTGTCCTCCATTTCTGCTGAGGAAACTGACTTTAATTAGTGGTTTAAAGAGGTAGTGAGATAATAGCAAGAATTTTCTATAGGAAGAAGAGATTTTTTTCTTGCCCCAGTTGGTTTAGTTGGATTCTTGCTTGAGGAGAATTGACAAACAGATCTTCCAGGCACCACTGGAGTTGTACAAGTGGAATCCTCTCTCTGTCATTCAGATGTTTCCATAGTGACCATGGTAATAGAGATAAAGAAAGGGTCCTATTTCATCTTTGTCTGATGCTTTAACATTTTAGAACCATTTTGTATACATTATCTTACTTTATTCTTTTGGCCTTTGGAGTCAGAATGGATTTTTTATGACTAATTCTACTCTCTGTAGATTGTTTCTGAGAAAAGTTCGTAAATGGAAAGGGAGCTAAGTATGATGCCAAAGGTGGTATGCTGTTTTCCTACAAGCCGAAAGACTTAACAGAATGTGTGCCAGAATTAGTTAACACTGCCTTAATGAATAGCCGTCCATTAAATCTTGACATACTGTTTGCAATCTTGGCATTCCACAGAACATTTTGGCAAAAGATTATCCTCCCACTTAACAAATCCAGAGCCCTCCTTATAAACTGTAGCAAAGTGTCATATGACATCTCCAATACTCACTGTTTCCTCTGTTTGTTGAGTATGGACTAATTCTCTTGAGTTAACTGTTAAAGGACCAGAGATAGTTGCTGCCTCTCTCCGTAGGGCTGCTTTTTAAACTGGAATGGAAAGATGTTTTTCCCGAGTGGCTTTTTGGGATGGGTGCCTGCTGCATGGCCACTCACAGGGCCAGCTGTGGGCACAGCTGTAGTCCATCAGAATTAAAAGAATTCTTCCATCCGAATTATTGGAATCTTTAAATGTAATCTCATCCTCCCTGCAGACCAGAATGTGGAATCACATGTAGGAAGTCCCAAAAGATATTCATAAAGCCTCTTGGTGAACTCTTAAGCTTTCTAACTTTTAAGAAAATCTTTTATTGTTGTTATTTAGCAAGTCTAATATGTGCAAACATTCTTTATATTATTAGGTCCAAAATCTACCTTCTGGAGCACCAGCAGGCACATGGACTCTAGTCCTGTCTTCCATTATTGCTTATTCTTTGGCATTAATGAACTTGCTGTTGTATATAGAAATTCTGCATTAATACCCTCAGTTCCCTGCAATTTTTTCTTATTACCAAGCTTCCAGTTTTTTTTAACATATGGATTGCATTCCTTTCTATTCTATTTCCTTCATTCCATAGCACAGTTTCAACTAGGGTCATGTGAGACCTGCAATGTCATTTATTGGCTATTGAGGCAAGCATTGAGATTGAAAAGGCTGACAAGAGAACCAAAGTTTAAGGGCCTTACATATCATGCTAAGATGTTTAAACATAGACCATGGTCAGATCTATGATTTAGAAAGATAATTAAGGTGGTAACATGGGGGATGAATTAGGAATTTTAGGTGAAAGGAGATAAGAGAATTAGGTGGCAAATTTCTATTTATCCATGTTCTTTAGATATAGTGACACATCCAAATATGACTATATCCATCTAGGTTGTCATCAATTTCAGGTTTCTCAGTCTTGTCCAGGATGCTATCATGAGAGTCTTTGCTAAATATCTTGATGAATTGAAGGCTTATTATATGTGCAGCTTTCACTTAATGGTATTTAAAAAGGAAATGAGGATTCTCTGTTGTTCTCAACAACCCGATGCTAACTCCTGTTGACTGTCTTCATTCTGAACTGCTCACCAACTTATGATTCTTTCTAGCATCTTTCCAAGCTTGAAGTTAAGCTTTCTGGCAATAGAAGCATTTCTAGGCTTTATCTTTTTTGCCTTGTTGAAATTTGAGGTATGGATTTCCCTTTCTCCATTTTCTGGGCCTTATTTTCTTTGTACTTTCTCAAAACATACCTTTATAATCATATTTACATGTGTGTATTTTTGTAGCACAGTTTGTGTAGCCTTAGAACCTTGCTATTTTTCTCCAATGCTAGGTGTTACTCCTCTATCCCACCCTACTTCCAGTGATTATTTTTCTCACATTTCCCACTCAGCACTGTCACCTGTGGGAAATATAGAAGCCAGGTAGAAGCAGAGTTGTGATATACTTTATCATAGTTGCTTAACATTGGTGCATATCTTGCCATATATTTTTCTACCATATGTAAACATATCATGGGGCTCCTCTGTTTTGATTATTTTGTAAAAGTTTTTATTTATTGATTTTAGAAAGAGAGGAAGAGGGAGGAAGGGGGAAGAGAGAGACAGAGAGAGAGAGAGAGAGAGAGAGAGAGAGAGAGAGAGAGACAGAGAGACCCATCATTTTGTTATTCCACTTATGCACTCATTGGCTGATTCTTGTATATGCCCTGACTGGGGATCAAACCTGCAACCTTATTATATGGGGATGGCGCGCTAATCAACCAAACTACCCATTCAGGGCTCCTTTGATTCTTTTTACTCTGTAGAATATAGTAAAAATCACAATCACTGTCATGATTAGTTCTCCTCACTCAGTATTTGCAAGGACATTGCTGGACTCTGAAAAAGGAGCTTCAAAGGGGGAAAACAGATAAAGAAGTGGCAGAGGACAATAAACAAGAAGCTACAGTTCACTGCATTGCTTTGGGCCAGCCTAGCCTACAAGCACCAGCTATAGGATTTGGGTAATATCTACTCACTCTGGACTTTGAATACAAATTGTATTTTGAGATGACAGTGCCAAGGACATCCTTGACATGTCTTCATTTGTACATAAGCAAGTACAGAACTCAGTTTCATTTCTGTGTCTCAAAATAGCAGCCAAGGATGATCCATCCCCTCCTCCTTTGTAAAAAAAAAAACAACACAAAAAACAACTTACTCGTCTGTATGAAAAAATGTGTCCAGAACAAGTTCTCCAATTTCCAGGTCTTAAAAGCTCAGACACATCAGGGGGCACTAAATCATGGCCTAAAGGAGCAGAGGAACCTAATGCTTCATAATGTTTTCCCTACCTCCCATCTCCACCCTGATGGTGAGCCTCCTCCCCACCCCAGAAGGTAAGCTTGAAATCAATCAGAGAGTTCTACACAGCAGAGCATTCACACAGTACCAACTATATTTCTCCCACCATCAGTGATCGCAGGAAGGGGTGAATTGGCATTTAAAACACCCTGAAATAACATTATGTGTGCGATTACCCATTTTATTCTCGTCCCTCATGAAATAGGTTAAAGGAAATGGGAAGAAGAAGAATAACCACTCAATACCTGTGTAGAGCACAGTGTCCCAGGCAGTTTCATGTCTGTTAACCTCTTTCACCTTCACAATCACTCTGCACAGTTAGCGTTACAATTATTATTGTAATTCTGTTTTGAAGATGGAAAGCCTAAGGTTCAGAGAATCTCAATGAGTTTACAAGACACACTCAGTCAGTAGTAGAGCTGTACTCCAGCTGAGTTTTTCTGACTCTACATTTGGTCCTCCTTTGGCTCTACCATTCTTGCTATGGGGCTGTCTGATTTTCCAATGTGGGATATTTTGTAACTGGTCAAGTTCTTGGTGTGAGGGTCATTCCCAGAAGCTCTGCAGTGGCCCTCTGTTAGAAGATGGTGGCAGGGCCCTCACGCTCTAGAGCAGCGGTTCTCAACCTGTGGGTCGCGACCCCTTTGGGGGTTGAATGACCCTTTCACAGGGGTCGCCTAAGACCATCAGAAAACACATATATAATTACATATTGTTTTTGTGATTAATCACTATGCTTTAATTATGTTCAATTTGTAACAATGAAAATACATCCTGCATATCAGATATTTACATTACGATTCATAACAGTAGCAAAATTACAGTTATGAAGTAGCAAGGAAAATAATTTTATGGTTGGGGTTCACCAGAACATGAGGAACTGTATTAAAGGGTCGCGGCATTAGGAAGGTTGAGAACCACTGCTCTGGAGTTTCTTCCTCAAAATTCTCTAAAGCCCCTTTTTGGTAGTTGGGCCAATAGTACCCTATCCAAGTCAGGAACCCTGAACCCAGACTGGTACCAACAAGGGTACAGGCCCCCATTTCTGTCCTTTGAGGCACTCTCTCACCCTGTATGTTGGGTCATTAGGGGCCCTGACAATCTCTGGGATGATGCATGTCATAGGGTTATCTTGGGGCCTGGTACGTAGGTAATTCCAAGAATGTGGACTGGGAACTGACTACTCCTGCTGGCCAGTGTGGCATTTTTTAGCTGAATCACTTGGGATTGGACCTCTGGTGTAATGTGACATACTGATTTTGGTGACTCCAATTAGTCATATAGACAGGAACCCTGCATAAAGAAACTTTTGCCCAGTGCTCTGTATATCCTAGGGGATGATCCTAAAGGTGGCAGGAATTGCAAAGGGTCTAAGACAGGGGTGTGCAACCTTTTTGTGAGTGCATGCCAAAACCAGCAAAATCTCTGACTCAAAATTCTTCTGCGTGCCAACCCTAATTTTTTGAGAACATGTTATGCCTACTTGATAACTCTTAAGGTGTACATATGTGAAGAACCTTGAAGAAATAATAAAATTCATTCGAGCGACAAAAACACAGTATGTAATGATGAAAAATACATGTATTTTTTAATGTATACAAGTTATGTAAAATTATTTATTTATCTAAGATGCACCTACACTGAATTTATCTGAAAAATAAAAAAGTCGATATTAAGAAAAAAATTGTAAATGGAAGATTATAAGAGAGGGTTTTGCGTGCCAGCAAGAGTTACTGGCATGCCATGTTTGGCACGCATGCCAGGGATTGCCCACACCTGGTCTAAGATCTCTACCCTAGGAGTAGACTACTATTACTATGTTAGTATGCCACAGTTTCAAAGATACAGGCAGAAGACATGAAACTCATGGGTTAGAGACAGCTCTAGCTCTAGCTCAAGTATCTTCATTTTCTTATGCCAGCTTCTTAAGTCCCTATTCCCACAAGGTGATGCAAAAAGGGCCAGGTGATACTTGCATACTCAGTGGATTGTGTTACAAGAGGGAAATCCTGAGCTTAGGGAACCTGAATCTTTCATAATGGATGTAAGCATGTTACTTAGGAGGAAGACACTATGCAGTCAGTTTTCTAAAGCTGTTTGTTATAAAACATTCTTAAAAGGATAGTCCAGAAAGTCAGTCAGTACCTCGGCCCCCAAGACATGGAGAAATTTGAGAGACCCATGGAGAGTGCCTCTCAACAGTAGATCCCTTTTGCTCCCCTTGATGGCAGATGTACAAGAACAGCCCAACACTAACCCCAGCCTGCCTGGGAATGGCCCTAAATTGTCCCCCTGAAATAAAAGTGGCTTCTCAGTGAAAAGACTGAAGCCAGGAAGAAGGACCATGGATGTTTGGAAAACATGGTTGCTTGCCTTGTGGGTCTGTATATAATTCTAACCATGCCCTGCCTGTTTGTTTCAGATTCTACAGTCCTGCCTATGGACTGTGCCAGTTATCTCATGATTTGATTTGGGAATTCCACTCCTGTACCTACAATTATCTATTCCACTAGCCGGTTACAATGCTGAGAACCACCACCATTACAATCATTTTCCAGTTATGGGATTGTCTCCAGAAGAGCCCTGCATAATTGTGGGGGTTTTTTAGGCAAAGACAATGCAGCAGTCCCTTCACACCCATCAATATATCAATACTAGAGGCCTGGTGCAAAAAATTCTTGCACTGAAGGGGGGTGTCCCTCAGCCCAGCTTGCACCCTCTCCAATCTGGGACATCCCTCTCATAATCCGGGACTGCTGGATCCCAACCACTCACCTGCCTGCCTGCCTGATTGCCCCTAACCGCTTCTGCCTGCCAGCCTGATCACCCCTAACCACTCCCCTGCAGGCCTGGTCCCCCGCACCTGCCCTTCCTTGCTAGCCTGATCACCCCTAACTGCCCTCCTCTGCTGGCCTGATTGCCCACAACTGCCCTCCCCTGCTGGCCATCTTTTGGTGGCCATCTTGTGACCACATGAGGGTGGCCATCTTGTGCGAGGGCATGATGGTCAATTTGCATATTGCCTCTTTATTATATAGGATAGCATCTGTGTCTGTTCTCTGTGTATATTATGCAGGGAAGGTCTTTTTAATGGGGATATGGGTTCAGAAGAAGTGAAAAGTGATGAGTATACTTGGATCTGGGGAAGGTAGTTTCAATAGGGTCGCTGGGAGATAAAGGAATAGTTTAAAACCATTGGATAACAAGGCTGAGAAAAACACAGCATCAGGGAGCAATAAGAAAAATGAATGAGGTGGTACTTTAGAAGTCACTGCACAATTTATCCTGGAGCCCATCCTAGTATTGGCGTTTAAGAATAGGTTTTAAAATGGAGCTTTACTATTCAATTTCCTTGGATTTTTACAGAAATGTAGGCAGTATATTTTAAAATGGATGTCAGGGGAGTGATTTTAAAGGAACTACTCAAACACAGTTGTATTTGCTCACTTGTCAATGCCTCTCTTCCTTTTCAATGCCCAACTCAGCCTCAGCTGTGTGCACTGTACATGCAGAATCTTGAGCCCTGACAGTACATGCTGTCCATGGCCGTTGCTTCTTTGACCACATTCCTGTGCAGATGCTGCCACCACAAAAGACTAATTACTTGCATACAAGCCAGTGATATTTACATTGATATGGTTAAGTTAACTCTGTGGTGGTGAAAGC
Organism: Myotis daubentonii; assembly: GCF_963259705.1. Taxonomy (NCBI): domain Eukaryota; kingdom Metazoa; phylum Chordata; class Mammalia; order Chiroptera; family Vespertilionidae; genus Myotis; species Myotis daubentonii. Next base: position 34,002,468 of record NC_081850.1, read on the forward strand.
CTCAGTTTTTCATTTCCTGCCTGGTATTTGCAATGTGGAATTGCAACACTGCATTTACGTGCATTTTTGCCTTTAAAATGTTCTGTGGTGTTGCAACATTTGAGAAATTCCCAAGGATCCTTAATCTTCCTGCAAACACGGATTTATAAGCTAATGACCCACTCACTATCTCAGAGTAATCTCCTCGTGCCCCTGCTACATCATTCTGAGTTTGCCTTGTATATCTTTAGATAGTTTCTGTACTAATCTTTTAGTTTAAATTTTACCCTTGAGGATACCAACAAAAGGATGAAAAAAACAGATTTTTGAAAATAATTCTAGCTCCTTTCAGGAGCAATTGTTGAACTTAAAGATATTTTGTCTGTTGTTTTCCATGAAATCTCATTTAAAATATTTTATTAAGGTAAAAAGACTTACATTCAAGGCTAAGGACCAGTGAACAGTAGGCATGGCAACCAAGAAGCCATTTGGGAAGGAAAAAAAAATGCAGTAAAGAGTGTTTTAATCCTTAACTTTAATCCCTTTACTTCCGGTTCTCAAAATGAAATATAAATCAGGGACCGTGGAGCGCTGCAATTTTTGCCTGAATGGGATGTTGGCAAAAGAGGATTAGTAATGGACAGACGTGTTTAAAGAATTTATTCACACAATTTGTTGTAAAACTTTTGAGACCATGAGTGACCAGTTCCTTTGAGTGGCGTCAATGAGAACCAACAAAACATACTTTGAAACTGATTAGAGAGTTGGCGCAGGGGGACACCCCTCTTTGCTGTTATTGTTACATCATTTCAGCCTGTGGTAATGACATGAGAAACCAAGGAATTTGCTTCATTCCCCAGTAGGGAGGTAGGAGACTAGGGGGTGGGGGTGTCTGGTTGGTAGAATAGAGATATTCCTTTGATCTTCAAAATACGAGGGAAAAATCAAGTCACCTGTGTTTCACATGCTACCTTTCCTTGATGTTTGATTACTATGGGAGTCTCACACAGACGTGTGCTTTCCACTTCAACAGATCTTGGGTTTCTGCTAAGAAGCACAGGCTTCAGTGTCTGGATAATAAAGCAGAATTTTCAGAAGGATAGATTATTATTATTCCTTAGTGTCTCTACTTTTTGTTTCTAAGATTTTCTTTTACGTGAAATAGTGCTGACTTGTTAATTTCAAATTAAAAATATCTAATTTTCTTTCTTTAAAGTCATGTCAAAAATATGCCCCCCCTACACACACACACACACACACACACACACACACACACACACACTGCCTTAAAATGTTGGTTGTTTGATTATACACATCTATTTTCTCTAGTTCTATTTTGGAGAATTATTGGGGATGAAAGGGAGACATATCATTTTATGGTACTTTCCCTCAGTGTGTACATATATAGAGAGAGTATTTCTTTGATAAGTGTATTTCTAGTGGACAGGGCTCTTTGTAAAGATCTGGAGTAGCTACAACTGGTACTGGTTTCCTCTAGTGTCAGAATGTGAAACTACTTCCAATAATAACATCTTCCCAAGGGAGCTAATAATAATGACAGAGAAAACAACATGAGGCCCTAGCCTAGAGCATTTGAGAGTGGAGTCAGACACAGCAGAACGATGTGTTTGGAGTTCCTTGTGGACTTGAGAATAAAAGCATTTGTGGCAGGACACAGGGAAGAAAAATAGCACCATGTTCTCTAGCATAGAGGACATTGTGCTGCGCAGACAGCACCTGTTTCTGCTTCCACATCTTGGCCTGGTCTCCTTTCTCCTCATTCTGTCAGAGCCAGCAAGACCCGTGTAGTCTAGGACAGAGCTTCTGAGATACAATCCTGGTATCAAGAGTGGCTGCCAGCAGTCCTCATCATCCTTCCACACTGCCCTTGGGTTTCTGGTGTTCTAGTCTAGATTTTTGGGGCAGGGTTTATTATTATTATTATTGAGATTGGATTTTGCTCATTGCAGGGGGTGGATGGTAATAAGGAAGACAAAATAAAGTCAGTGTCCAGAGGAGGAACAGCAGATTCTAAACATGAAAATGGCTTTGGCAGAGGCTGCATAGACTGCAGGAATCCATAGATGGGAGGAGTCCAGGTCCTGTCTTGGGCTTCACCCCGCAGAGCTTCTCTGAACCAGGTCTTCTTGCCAGAGTCCTAAGAGAAGAGCTCCATTGCACCAAAGCATTGAGAGCACATGTGGTTCATGCATCACTAAGATGTACTGTTCTCAGATGAGAGAGTGGACATACCTTCAGTAAAATGCTTCTGTGCATTGACAAAAATAACACCACAGGCTAGCTCTTGCATTAGTGGCATTACCTGAGGACTTGGGAAATGGCTCTGGCATGGTATTGAAGGCTGTATGTGAGGTAGCGACCAGGGAGACCGGGGCCACAGCTGCTCATTTACTCAGAGGATGGAGGTTCTCATCTTAGGTAGGTAGATTGTCAAAAGGAGGGCCTGAGTATGTCATTCCGGGCCCACTCAGTCTGATATTTCTGTGCTCTGCTTATCAAAAATATATGCTAGACATTGAATCTTTAAAAGCATGGTAGAAAATTGGATTTGTTCCCAGCCCTTCCAGATGAATGAGAGATACGAAGTATAAATGTAATGAATTAGCATTTCCTATTGGAAGGATTGCTCATTTGCACATTCCAAACGGCGATATATAATTGTGAATAGTATTATCTAGTAAAACTTGGCATCAGTGGGGACTGAATATTATAAGGAAATAAACTTCCCAAATGTCTTCTTTTTTAAAAAAAACAAAACACAAAACTTCTGTTAAGGTTTCACTTGGCTAATTCCAATTTTATTCTTAGTTGATAATTTTGGCATGCTTAAATTACCTCACTCTTTTTTCCCCAGGGTATTATCTGCATTTAGGGGCTACCCTAGAGAATAAGCATGGATTAATGAATTCTTAGCAGCTATTGAGTCATTTGTTATTCATGTATTTGTTCACACATTTCCCCAAACATTTATAGAGTACCTTTGGTGGGGAAAGAAGTGTTGTTTTAGCTTGCACGATCAAATAGACATGGTTTCTATTTATAAGGAGCTTTTTTTATCTTCTATCACACACACACACACACACACACACACACACATAATTTATAAATAAGTATAATACAATGTAGAAAACCAGAAGTAGCATCAGAATGATACAAAGAAGTTGCTCTTGGAATGTTCAAAAAGCAAGAAATGACTTTGGAATGGAAGGACCTGGGAAAACTTCAATGAAGAGGTGACATTGAATTGGAGCCTGGAGAAGGTGCAGAATGTGTGGCAGACATGCAGGCTGGAGCAAAGGGGACTCCAGATGAGGGAGGCTTGTGGCCAGAAGGATGGCGTGAGACGTGAATGACATGGGACATGAAGTCACACAGCTAGGTGAGAGCCAACCTGTTAAAGCCTGTGAGTTTGGGCTGTTGGTAATGCTTGGTAGAGAGAGTCACTAAAGGGGGAGTGATGTTGCCATCTATGTACTTGAGGAAAATTAAACTGATTGTTGGGTGTAGGATGGATGGGAGAGCTGAGAGCAGTGCTCTTCATTGAAATGACAGCCTTCAACTTTTAGAAGTAGGCATTTAAAAAATTGTCCAAGCACTCAGGCACACTAAAATCAGCCTTAAACCTTTTTGCAGACAATTCATTTTAATTAAATGAAAGGAAGGAAAAAATGACTTCTGCAGTTAGTCTCTTCCCACTCTTCCTAAACTATAGCACAGGCGGGGCTGCAGTCAGAAATCAATTCAAAGGCAAACAATAAGGAGCTGGTAAGATACAGGGGGAGTAATTACTAGACAGCTGGCTGCTCTAATTAATCCTTGAGATACTTGAATAGAAAGGAAATGCACACTTGACTGGGTGGGATGGACTGTGTGTGGTCACATTAGTGCAGTGAGCCAGTGTTAGGAGGGATTTATGAAGTTACGATAGAGGTAAACCCTCTTCTTGCTTTGGGAACTCACAACCCCTTCACCAGGCCCCAAAGGGTGAAGTGAGGATGTTTCTCATAGCCCTGTGAAATTCCATATTAATAATTCTCTACTTGTCTAAAAACATCATCCTTTAATTTAATATTCTGCTTTTGAGATGTTCCTCCAGATGAAGTTTGAATCTACCTCTGACTATGTTCATTTATGTATCATATTCCAGTCAGGAGAAAAAAAATAAGTAAATATTTTTTAGTGTCAGTTTTAGAGTAATATTGACTTAGGAGGAAACCATGTTTTCACAAACATAACAATACAAAGAGTCCATGCTGAATGCCTCTCCGATTTCAACATACTTGTGAATCTCAGCTCCCCAACTCTGTCCAGGATAGCTAGATAGTAGTACAGATTTTGGTAAGTAGGCCATCTAGAGATATCCCCAAAGTGTTCTGAAAATGTTTTGTTGTTGGTATTGATATCCAATATATTTTGGACTTTTCCAAAAGTCCAAAGCTAGCTATAGTCTTTTTTAAGGTAATATTTATCTTCCAAAACTCTGCTAATATCTTGATTAGGATACTGTTTTGGCCCCAGACTCTGTTTGTGAAGCTATCCATAAGAACCCAGAGGGTTCTGATAGACTCTTTAGGCTGCATCAGTAGAGGTAGAAAGTCTGGAACAAGGGATGTGTTTGCTCTGTTATACTTTGTCCTGGTCAGACAGCTGGTTCACTGCATTAGGATTGAGATATCATTTGATCATTGGCCATTGAGGTCCAGTGCTGAGAGAAACTGGGGTGGTGAATGGAATAATAAGCTACATGGGAGAGAAGGGACTGACACATTAGTGAGTGTCCTCTGTGTGCCAACTGCTTTGTGAATCCTACCTCATTTAGTTCTGAAAGTGACCAAAATAGCGCAATTGTGTTATCCTCATTTTACAGAAGGGAAACTAGATTCAAGCAGGTGACTGTATCTCCAGGATCGCACAGTAGTTGAATCAGAGTTTGTCAAACTAAAAGTCTCAAGCTCCTTCTACTAAAGTACCTCTTAGATATAAAAAAACTAAAGGTGTTCAACCTAGAGAGAAAAAACTACTGAAGGAGGGCTGACAAAGAAACTAATTCATGTACCCTTTCAGGGCTGAAATTCTATAGTATTTTGAGGCTTCTCAAATATTTAAAAACACTATAAAGTACAGTGTGAGCAAAGTTATTCCATGTGGTCTAATAGAAGAGGGGCGGAATACACCCTAGTGGGTGGAAATGATGGGTCAGCAGATTGCAATTCAACTTGAAGCAAACTGTCTAATGATTAGACCTATTTAGCAATGGAGGGAAATGAGTTGTAAGGGAGTGAATTCCTTGCCATCAAGGGATTTGGACAAAGGCTAAGTTGCCACCATGTTACGTGGTTAATGTGGCACAGTTCAATACCATACATTTAAGTTTAAATTAATTGAAATTCGATAAAGTAATTTTTAATTTTATCTAATTGCACTACCCACATTTCAAGCATTTATTAGTGGCTACCAATAGTACATCACTGCCCTTTTCCATCATTGAAGGAGGCTCTGTTGGATAGCACTGCTATAGAGTTGGCACATGAGATTATTAGATTCTAGTTCCTTTCTACTTTGAAATTGTTTCTGTAAACATTTCCCATAAATAAACACTAGTTTTGTAGTCTCTACACTAGTACTGATATTTCATGTCTCTTATTGAGATGTACCCCAGTATATATACCAATGCAATTATTTTGGTAAGTTCATTAATCAGCTCTGGATAAAAATTTTGGCCTATGGAGTCCCTGCTAACCATATAGGTATCCCCTAGATAGAAGTTCAGGGTGCCTGATTGGACAGTATCTCCAGTTCCCAAAAAGGTTTCTCCTAATGCTGTTTTTCACCCTTGTATTTTTTCCTCTTTGCCAATTGGTTATTCACAAAGGAAATGAATTTGATAGCAGATTGTGGGAAATTAATTACCTATGATAGGCCAATGCCAGTTCATAAATGTCAGTGCTAAAGAATCTCCTACAGGGAGAAATTTAAAATTCAACTGGAAATTAATTGCAATTAATATAATAGGTTAACTCATTGTAATTATTTTTAAGCCTTTGGGCAATGAGTTAATTCTCTGAGAGCCACATTGCTCCATGTGTCATAGAGAACGCTTGATGAGAATGTTCTGGTGCTAAACCTAACCCTCTGGGGAGAAAGCCTACTAGTCTCTCCTTCTGGCTGAGTTTCTCCAGAAATATATTTTGGTGGCATTTGATTTCTGGAGAACAAAGGAAAATCGCTGCAAGGTGATGCATAAATGTTTATGTCCAGATAGACTATACTCATTGGAGAAAGGGAAAACAAAAGGCCTTTGTGCCTCATTTTCTTTGGAAGTGTGTCTCACTGCAGGCTCACAGAGTGCCTTTGCTCTTGGAATAGAATGTAATAGCACTGAACATGGAAGAATCTGGGCCCCTTTCCCTCTCCTAATTATTTCCACTTGACTCATTTAATCTTGGACGATTATTCAGTCATATCTGAAATGAGAAAATGATGGGAGTAGAATTTCCGTCTCTTGTTTCAAGAGCTTATAAACATTAACAGAATAGTCTTGAACAAAACAACAAATAAAAATCACAATTGACGGTGCCTTGTTTTTATATATTAGGAAAAATTCCTCCATTGTTAGGGGAACAGCTCAAATTTCCAAATGAAGGAGTCTTGTCAAGCCCTGATGGGTGATTTCATTATCAACGTTGAAAAACTATCATTTGGAACAAATATTTCATAATGGGAGATTGTACAGAAGCTAAGGAGCCAATTTGTCCTCTTGTACCTGGATAAAAATTAAGCCCTATAATGGGTCATTGAAGATCAGGATCATTAACACTCAAAGACTCATAGCTTGGTTTCTGAGACTCAGAGCTGTCCCATTTCTTCCCGGTATGTCCATGAGCCTTAATGCAGGTTTATGCTTAGACAGATGCATACAGTTCTCATAGTTGCTGAGAGCTAGATCAAGACTCCGCATGCATAAAAACTTCCCGACAACTAGAACTGTATAAAATTAAAGTTAACTGCCAAGATGAAGAAGTGGTCCATGACTGCAGGGAATCAAGCAAAGTCTGAGAGCTACTGACTGGGGTTCCTGTTGGAAAGTCTTACATAAGTTAAAGGTTTAGTTCTGGTGATATCTGAAGCCCCTTTGAATGCTGACTATTCTTGTAAATGATGGTTTTGTTTTTTATGTATCTTCCACAATTATGCTTTTAGTGTTATGCATAATATGTCAGAACACCCCACTTCCATCAAACACCTGATTAATGTACCCCTTGAATGTGGGCACATCAGGGACTGAAAAGCAGGGGGAGTGTGCATCTGAGCATCCTGGAAGAGATGCTGATTGGCTCACCAAGTCAGGTACTCCTGGAGCAGACTGTGAACAAAAGATTCAGGTGTGCGTGAGTTATTAAAGAAGTGCTCCCTGGAGAATCTGATAAGGAATGAGGGTAAGGGAGGACATTAGGTGGGAGTGGGAGCCCTGGAGCATAACTTAAAGCTCCGAGTTTATTGTACTTCAAGGCAAAGGAGCACCGGGTAGTCACTGTGTGTGTGTGTGTGTGTGTGTGTGTGTAGGAAGTGCTAGCTGTGGCTAAGTGCACAGAACTGGGGATGGGCACACCAAAGCTGGGGAGGGGCCAGCACAGAGCTATGCTAAGTGGCCAGAGCGGATCTGGGCGGAGCATCAGCAGCCTCTCTGCTGTAGTTACTGTTATCTTTAAAAATTCTCCATTCGGAGGGTAATTCAGTCAGGACCTCATTGTATTTCTTAGACACATCTGCATACCACTAGCGATTGTCACCTCCTTCAGATGAAGACATGTGTCTCATTCTTACAAATCCAATTGGCACCGAACAGTTTGCCCAGACATTCATCCCATCCTGCCAGGTGCTGTGGACGTAAAAGGCAGTCAGCCAGCCAGGTCCTGTGGACTTTACAACACTGCTGTACAGAAGAAAATCCTAACAGGAAATAAAACCAATGCATGTGTCCAGATGCAGGATTGTTGAATATAGACTGCAGCTCTCCCTGTACCCCATGTGGACTGGCCTGGTCAGAAGGGGTTCCATTCAGGGGGTGAACAGGAGGTCCACTGAGAGGAGGCAGCCACTCCAGGCAGGAGGGGTGAACCACAAAATAAAGCAATGCTTGCAAAAAGCAGAGCAGTGCTCTTGAAAGGAGCAGGGGCCTTTGTGGAGGCCTGGAGGAAATGTCTGTCCCTGGTATGTGGGGAAATCACAACACAGAGGCTCTTGTCCTAGTCTTTTGGGACTGGTATGCCAAACAGAAGGAGAGAATATTTCTTTCTTGAGGATGGCATAATAAACTCCATTTTAGGAGAGACTTTCTGAAATCCCAAGATGGATTGGTAAGGGTAGATAGCCTTTATAGTAGACAGGTTACTATTAGTGGTCCAGCCCCATCCTTGTCCCTGACCCTGCCCTCTGATCTCCAGCTGCCACCTGGATGTCTTTGGATCATCCGAAACTTAACACACCCCGGACTAACCTGCTAATATACCTCCAACCTACTCCTCTCTTCTCCTTTGCTGTTCCTCTTGCCCAAAGCTGGGGCCATCCTTGATTCCCCAGTTTCTCTCAGATTCCACATCTCATTCAGCTCCACCTTCAAAACGCAGACTGACGGCCTCTCACCACCTCTGACTTCAAGCCGTTGGCATGTATCATCTAGATTATTGAAGTAACTCTCTACTGGGCCTTCCTGACCTCCTCCCACCTGTTCCCCACACAATAAACAGAGCTATTTTATTTTTATTTAAAATATAAGACAAAACAGTAACTTTCTGCTCACACCCTCCCATTCGCTTGCTGCTGCAATGAAATCAAATACTAAATCTTCCTGTGCTGGAGGCTGGACACGGCCTGCCTTCTGGCTATTGCTCTGATCCCATCCTCACACCCTTCTCTTTGCTGCCTTGCTCACCCTCTCAGGTAACTGTTCTTAGAAGCCACCAGCTTGTTCCTGCCTTAGAGTTCCCCTTTTGTGCTCCATCTGCATAAAATGCTCTGGCTGCATGGCTTGTTCTCTCTCTTCATTCAGGTCTCAGCCCATCATATCCTCTCCTCACAGAGGCCCTTGCTGACCCCACATCAAACCCATGGGGGAGCACAGAGAAGTGTGCCATCCCACTCGGTCTGGCTCAGCTTCCAGAGATGGGGGTGGGAGGAGGAGGAAGATCCAAGGGAAGAGCAGAGAATTAGAGAATCAGAAGAGATAAAGTGACGTATCCCCTCTTGGGGAGGGATGCTGCAGTCAGAGATGCCTCTGAGTCAAGATCATATCATGTCAGGTGTCCTGGGGCCACCTGTGTTTGTGGTTATATGTAGATGTTAAGGAACAATGTGTGCCATGCTTTATTTTTCTCAACTGCTGGTATTCATGTTATTGGCCCAGGACCAAACCAGCTGACAAAGCCCTGGGAGTGGGGAGAGGAGGAACAGTGGCCACCAAACAGCAGTGGTCCATTCTGTTTCTCCCTCTTTGCTCCTACAGATACCCCTTCCCCTAAAGGACATGGTGTCAGGGCCTGCACAGTGGTAATGAGATATACTGGGAACATTTCCAGAGGATGTGGGGGGCCTTTGCTCTTTTTCCAATTAGACCAAGATCAACCGATGGGTTTACGGCTAAAATACAAAAAAGTCCTAAGAGGAAAGGATGTGTGTGTGTGTGTGTGTGTGTGTGTGTGTGTGTGTGTGTGTGTGTGTGTGTTGGGAAAGGAGAATATTGGGATGGGTTCTTTCTTTAGCCAGTATAACACACTCAGGGAGTGTGACTTTGGGTTGACACACCCAAATCCAAGCCTGACCTTTGCTGGCTGCGTCATTCTAGCTTTTCATCTCTACGTTGGAAACCACAACAGTATGCACCTCCTAGGGTTGCTGTTATGAGACACCTGGTATTGAGCACACGGTAGGGATTTTGTACATGGTTACTGAATTGAAATGCAGTCTTTAAGTGTGTGTCGTGGTGACTGTGCACATCCAGCCCTTTGCTGTGGGATTTATGTGCATGATGGTCTTTTTTTCCTGACCTGAAATACTCATCCTATGATATTGCCTTTCAAAGTGCATCCTGTATCAGGATTTTCCAGAGAACCAGCTTGGGGGAGAGGGAAAGAGAGATAAATTAATTGATTTCAAAGGAAGAAATTGGCTTATGTGACTGTGGGGGACAGTAAGAAATCTGTAGGGAGGGAACTCTGGCAGGAGCTGATGCTGCAGTCCAGAGGAGGAATTTCATTTTGAGGGAAACTGCAGGTTTTTTGCTCTTGAGGCCTTTCACAGGTTGGATGAGTCCCTCCCAGATTCTAGAAGATAATCTCCTTTACTTAAAGTCAACTGGCTCTGGATGTCAACTCCATCTACAGAATTTCTTCACAGTAACTACCCAATTACCCAATCAAACACCGGGTACTGCAGTCCAGCCAAGTTGACACAGGACTAACCTCAGTGTGTCCATACCTCACAGCTCATTGTGGGCTCTCAGAGAAGGGGAGGCAAAGTGCCTCTATGGCTGTGGATAGTAACAGGGGATGAGATGAGTCTCCCAAGAAGCAAATGGTGGAGACCTTACAAGAAAGAGTTCCCTGCTGCACTAACACTAAAGTCAAAGTGCTAATTGAAGGCTGTGGGGTCCTGCATGACCCCCACCCCACCTTTCAGACCTCATTTCCTGTGTTTCTCTTTCTCACACCCCACTTCAGCCACCCGGGCCTCCTTGCAGTTCCTCCTTGATATGCACTTAATTTCCTCAACTCCTTCAAGTCTTTGCTTGAATATATTTTCTTAGCTAGGCCTCCACTCTCCCCAACATTTCCAATCCCACCTAGTTCTTCTCTATTTTTTCTTTTTTTTTCCCCATAGCACTTACCAACTTCTATACAATTTACTTGTTTAGTTAATTTGTTACTGTTTACTCCGTCCTTCAGAACATATACTCAGTATCTTTGTTTTGATTGCTGATATATTTGAACCTTCTGGAACAGTGCCCGGCATATGCCAGGCATATGGTTGAGGCACAAGAAAGATTTTTTTGATGAATGAATGAGAAAGATAAGGAAGGACAGTGCTACTCTGGAATGAATTGGGTATGGTTAGGGCAGCCGAGTTGGAACTCCAGGGGCACCATTCACATGGATTACAACGCAAATAAAGGTCCCTGGTGTTGTCCAACACAGCAGCCCTTTAAACTAGATAATCAGTGGGCTCCACTTTCACTTCTTTCCATAAAGAGCAGTAAAGGTTCCATAAAAAAAAGTGTCTCTCCAAGATCATGTATTAAACTGGATTGAATTTTTTAACCCTTCTTATCCCTGTGAAAGAAAATATCCAAATTGATTTTAAGACATGCATCTCATGGAACCATTTATTATTTTGAAGTCTGAAGAGAGACGTAATAAGAAACGGTTACATAAAGTTCATGTGTTAAAGACAGTTGGTTTTTTATAATTTCCTATTTTCATAATTTGTTTTCTCTCTTTATAACAAAAAAAAAAAATTTAGCTCTCCTCAGGATTCTTAGAGCCTAATGTTTCTGTAAGTGCAGTCCCTCGACAAGCAGCCTCATCGTGGCCTGAGAACTTGTTTGAAGTCCACCCCAGGCCCCCTGAGTCAGCAACTCCACGGGGCCTGCAGGTGCATGCCCAGGTCTGAGAACGGCAGTGAGAGACCATCTCCCATTGAAAAATTTTCCTTTGTCTTTTTTTAATATTCCTAGCAGCTAAGGAGATGTGTTTATAATTTGTTTCATATCCATAGTTGAGTTTCTTACTCCAAAGATGAAACCATATTTTATTGAAAGACATCCCTCCCAGAAGATTCTGCTGTGTGCCTCCTGCCTCACCCATGAGGCATTCCTGGAATGTTTAAGAGCCCGAAATGATCTGGAAGGGCCTTTGCTGGTCTTCTAATCTGGGAGGGAGGGCAAGAAGGACCGTAGACTTACGTATCATTTCATTACTGCATTTCTATGCATAGTGCTCTCCCTTGGCAATTTTGCACAAGGTCCTCACGGCTTGTTCAATTTAAGAAGCAGTTTCTAGAACCATGCCTAATCCCAGAGAAAACCAAATTAACTCTCACCACAGAGTCAAATGGAATCACACTCTTGGAAAACAAGAATACTTGTTGAAACTGAGGAAGAAGTGCCTGCCTTTGACTCCAGGAGGAACCCTGGCCAAGAAATTCCTTGGAAAGACCTCATCCATACTGATAACTACAAAACCCTAGAGTAGCTGGTAATAGAAAGCAGAGAGACATCACGTATGTGCTTAGCAGAACATGTGGGCCCCAGATCACATGTTAACAAAGGAAGATAAATTAAAAGTGATCACCAGAACTCATTCTTAGCCTTGATTTTTTTCCAGTGTTCCTTACACAGCATGTGTTAGGTTAGTACCAAAATAACAAACATACTTTCCAAAGGCCCTGAGAGGGCTAGGCATAAACTCAGACAGTCTTGGTCAGAGATTCCAGTGAGGCAAAGCTGAGGAAATGATAATAGAATTATGTCTCATTCACTCCGTGTGTTAAATGCTTCTCCCCTATACTTAGGGTCATATTCTTGGACTAAGACCTGGGCATATGTTTGTCTCTTTATGAAGCTTTTGAGATCCAAGAAATATTGCTCTCTAAATAGTAACTTTGCTGATGTTCTGTGTGTGTGTGTTTTTTTCTGATCAGAGTCATTGTTGCTGGCATGATGGAAATGTTTAACCAGCTCTCTATATAAAAAAAGCCACAGTTTCTAGCATTTGCCAGTTTCTACGGTGTATATATTCTTACCATGATCAATTTCAAGCTATCAATCTGACATCATTACATGGAAAGTTTGGAAAAGATACACCCGATTGACACTCCTGAATTGGTTTAAAACCAGCCTCCAACAAGTCGTTGGAATGCAGAGAATTTGGAAGCAGAGGAAAGTTTTTAAAAACAAAACAAAACAGAGGAAATAAATTCATGATAATGACAGTAGGAGCAAACATCAGTTTTAATATTGGATTACATTTTCTTACAGTGTTTTTTTGTCTATGTGTTTTTATGTCATTGTTATTTTGTCTATATAATTTTGTATTTTGCTTTTATCATCATGAGCATTATTTTAGTGGTTACATAATATCCCATCAAATTGATAATAAGTTCATTTATTGGCCCTAATTGTGGACATTTAAGTAACATTATCTAAATTTTTTATTGCTATAAATAACACTCTATATCATTGGAATATTGGGTATAAATCTTCCTTCACCTTTCTTCTCGGTATATCCTTAAGTCAAATTTTATGATCAAATGGTTTAAATTATGGGTTTGGGAAAAATATTGTGAGATACCATCTAGAAAGTTTGTACCAATGTACACTTCTACATTGTTTAAGATGGAGAAGGTCAGTGGGGGGGAGAGGGGAAGAAGGGACATCTGAAATACTTTTAATAATAAACAAATTTTAAAAAAGAATGCCTCTCTCACTGTACCTTAGCTACCACTACTTTTTTAAAGGTTTTATTAACTTAATAAGTTAAAAAACTTTAATATTGCATTTCTTTTAAGTGTGCTGTATGTTTTTTTAATGTTTATTGTCATTCTGTTTTGCCTTTTTAAAGTCTTATGTTTATGCCAAGGCTGCGTGGTGAGGCAGTCCCCACCCAGGAGATTCTGCTGTGTGCCTCCCACCTTAATCATTAGATAATTCCTAGACCAGAGATGACTTAAGAGCTTTAACTGATCTGGAAGGACCTTTCCTGGTTGTCTAATCTGGGAAGGAGGATGAGAGGGACACTAAACATACTCCCTCTCCCCACTACATCTCTGGTTCATCTTCTGTTTCTCTTCTCTAGGCCCCAGGCTCACACCACTCCAGCCTTACTGTTCCTCAGATAATCCAGGCACACCACAAGGCAGACAGGTTCTTCCTCCTTTTATGTCTGTATGGCTCACTCCCTCGCTTCTTTCAAAGCTTTTTGCAAGTGTCATGTCCAAGAGGTTTTCCCTGATTTCCTTTCTAAAATTGCCATCCCTCCTCCATCCTCACTGTCTTTCTTATCTGCACTATTTTTCCGCTCTGGAGTATACTTTCCCTTACATGGGATTCCTAGAGTCTAGAGGTGTGTCTGACAATATTTGTTGGATGAATAAGTATACTCCAGCCTGGGTCTGAAGGTTTAGTTTTGTCTTGATAAAGACAATATTAACTTATGTATTTCCTTTCAACACTGGAGATGGTAACTATATTGCTCACAATATCTGTAACAAATACATTGCTAGATTTTTAAGATATTGTATTTTTATATAAGCAGAAGATAGATTTTTATGTAACAATCTCACGTTGTGATTTTTTCCTATTCAAATTATATTTACAGAATTCTTTTTCATAAAGAGATCAGGTAACTTTTCACCTAGATTTTATTCTAACATTCTTATGATTTGATTTTTTTTGTACTCTAATAAATAAAGACTTTATTTTGTTATTGTGATAAAATTACCATCTAAATGTGTTTTGTTATGTAACTTACTGTTGGGATTCTGTTTCTGTTAATGACATTGGTTTTCTTGTAACCATGCTCCATAATATTTTAAAATTTAACTTGTGTATTTTCCTGTCATGTAATATCTATAGGCACCAAATCTCAATGGACATTTCTGAATTATCTCCAAGATATTTTCATAGTGATATCTCTGTATTTTAAAAGCACTTTCCAATCTGGACTAAATATACTTGAGTTTGTTCTGTTATCGCTACAAGTTCTGATAAGATACAGAGCAAATACAAGGAAATATAATAGGCAGTTGAGTTCTCAGAAGTCAAAATATCAGGACTAAAGTCAAATCTGCTTCTAGCCACACTATTTTTCCTGAAGCACCTGCCAGGTGTTATGAGGATTAGAAAACTGACCCTTTTATTGACTCTCTTAAGCCCATAGTTGTTGCTTGATAAATATTTGTGGATTGAATTGCATTGAACCTTAGGGCATGATGCCATTCCAGGACAGTATCCCAAGTAACAGCTTTCCTTTCCATCTGTCTTCTGTTTTCTTCTTTTCTTAGTTGCGGTCCAGTGCAGAGCTCCATCCTGACTTGCTCACGGATTGCCTCACCGTGCAACCCCTGCAGTCAGCCACATCCCCACAAGATGCTGCCACTGATGGGGCAGTGGGATGCTCCCCGGGGCCTGGGCCCGAACTCTATCCAGGTAATGACAGCAAAGGCAGACCCATCCACATCAACTGATTTTCTCTAGGCACCTTCACTCTGGTTAAAGGGAATGCTCACATGAAAGAAATTCTTCTAATATCATCAGTATTTTGCTTTATCAGTGGACTACAAATTATCACCCTCCATACTGTCCCGTCTGAATTCTGAGCACAGTTTGGCAGCAGACTTTTTTCTCATTAATAAACAAAGTAAAATAATGCATTAACTCTTTTAGTTCTGGGTTTCTGCCAAAAGTTCAATGCACCCAACCTTCCCAAGTATCTCAAATGTATTAACTGATATAGACTCAAAGGAAATGCTTCCCCCTTAAGCAGATAACAGATTTCTTAATGGAACAGTCATTGTCTTCTTTGCATTTTAAAGGGAAGCCCCAGGTTTCTAAGAAAAATAGCATACCAGTATACCAACTTATAAGAATGTCCATTATTGTTTGTTAACCATTGCAGGGGTAGGGGGAGATAGAATGGCATTCCCAGACCCCCAGACCCATATCCTTCTGCCTGGGTTTGAATAATAGATGACTCCATATTTGGAAAATGTCATGTGTGTAGTGAAAAATAAGAAAGGATTAATTTGCAATAAGAAAGCTTTTTTTCCCCCATTTACTTTCTTACTTGGATTTTTATGCATCTTTCACTCTCATAGTGATGATGTACCCCTGCAAACATAACTGATTAGCATCCTCATGTTTGGAAAGCCCTTATTGTCATGCTGTGACTCTGATAGTAAATGTCCCACCAGCTCCACATTTCAGGCAATGAGAATTTTCTATTGTCTGTGGATTACAAATCCCACTCCCACCCCCATCTGATTCCAGGGCCAGGTTTTGGCAGCAGACTTTTTTTTCTTTTTAAATGTTCTAATAAGCCATAAAGAATTAAGAATTTACTGATGCATAACAGTGGAATAAGAGAAAGACATGCTTGTGTAACTTGATAAACTCTACAGTTCTCAGTTGGTCCAAAGGCAGGGGAAAGGGCATTAAGCAAATACAGTGTTTCAAGAAGGTCAGTCATCAAGACACCAAGAATCAGTGGCCCTTTATCAGTTATTTTGGCTACTTACTCTTGGAGACCAACACAGCTGCGTTTTGAGAACCTGGGACATGGGATTAAACCTTATCTGAAGGGCTGAACAAATCTTACAGAGGTTTGTGGTACAGGTACATATATACACATGAAATATGTCAATGTACAATGTTTTCAGCACACATAAATATTTTTTATTAGATATATACATGAAAAAAGCGTGACTAGCTTGACTAGCTTTTGTTTGTACATATGTCTGTTTGATTTACCACATATTTGATATATGAACATTTATTTTAGTACATTAAGTTAACAATCAGTTTAAAACAGCCAATATAGCACTCCTTTTTTTTAATCCTCACCCAAAGATATGTTTTTATTGATTTTTTTTTTAGAGAGAGGGGAAAAGAGAGAGAGAATCATCTATCAGTTGCCTCCCATATGAGCCAAGACCGGGAATCAAACCTGCAACCTTTTGGTGTACGGGATTCCAACCAACTGAGCTATTGGCCAGGGCCCTCTAATTCTATAGTCTGTAAATTCATGATTTTACTAAAGACCTGGAACACAACAGTTAAGAGTCAAATCTAACCCAAACCAATTGCAAAATGGCCCAACATCTAATATATTTTCTGGTGATGGGATAGTCTTGTTCATTTAAATCTCTTGGAAATGGATTTGGAAAGCAATGAGATCTCTGTCTTTGCTGTGTGTAGCATACATCTGTGTGGCTCATTTTCAAAACTTGGGAGTCACCTTTGTCTTGGTGTGTATTTTTATATTTCTGGTAGTGTTTTTAAAATTTTTAAGAGATTTAGTTTGAAATGGCTTTGTCATTCCAAATAATTCCTCTCTTTGCACATGATACATTTAAAAAATTATTATAGTTATTTTACAATTGCAGTTTACTTTCAATATTATTTTGTATTGATTTCAGGTATATAGCATAGTAGTTAGACAATCATATACTTTGCAAAAACGGTCCCCTGATATTTCCAGTACTCAACCTGCACCAAGCATAGTTATCACAATACTATTGACTATACTCCCTCTGCTGTACTTTACATCCCTGTGACTGTTTTGTAACTGCCAATTTGTACTTCTTAGTCCCTTCACCTCTTACTCCCAGTCCCCCCTCCCTACCCGCCTCCCCAGCAACCACCAGTCTCCTCTGTGTACATGAGTCTGTTTCTCCTTTGGGCCTCAAAAAAGATTTTGAGCTCTTAATTTTGAGCCTCCAGCTCATGTGGGCGAGGTGCCATAATGGGCAAAGAGTCTTAGTTACCACAGTATCAACAGAGTATCTTCAGATTGATTTGAATTTTCTGCAACTATGGGGACATTTGAAACAGGCATGTGGCCATCTTCCTTTATCCTGGAATTGTACTCCTTGAGTAAGCTTATAGCTGTGAAAGTTTATCTTCCCTACTTCTTTTTTTATTCCTGCTTCCCTCAGGTTCTATTTTACTTTCTTTCTTTCTTGCCTTTTCTTTTAAAAAACTGGTTATGCCTTCTGTTTTCCTATGTAGGCAACAAACAGAACAAAACAAGGCAGGAAGAAAAACTAAAAAAAAAACAACACAATAATTTTAAGCCTTTCTTCTTCCTTTTAAAGTTCTAAAAATCCACTTGCCAGGAGCACGTGTTCACACCAGTTTCAAACCTGTGCTAAAGATCTGTGGAAAGAAGCCAAACAGTGAGAGATGCCAAAGGAAAAGGAAACTGTTTATCAATTAGTTACATGTAAAATCTGAAGTGTTAGGGCAATTTGACAAAGATTAAGACTTGGCTTAGTGGCAAAAGTACTTGGAGTCATTCCCTTTACATTCTGTTATACAAAATTGAGAAAATATTTGTTTAATGATTGTCAAGCTCTTAGACTTTTAAGTGCTAGCAAATTGATTTACAATAAAAATATTTTGATGGACACCTGTTCAGTATATATGGGCATAGGATCAGAAGTAGTTTAGCAAGGAGCACCATGATTTTTTAGAAACTACCATTGAGGACTCATGTTTTGTAGAAGTCATGATTTTGAAATGGAAACTTTTAGTGTGTAGCAGAAAAGGATTTGTGAGACTCTGGGAGAGGGATAGTTGGCAGAGCATGAAGATGAACAGGGAAGATGGCAGTTCTGACACGTACAGCTCTTGCAAGTCTCCTAACATGTTGGCTTCCCTTATTGAAACAAACCTTTCAGTTGATAAGTTGGAGTTTGACTGGAAAGGAATGCCTGAAAAGACTTTTATTTCTGTGGGAGAAAATAGTACCCTAGGCTAAAGCAGCCAAATATCACTTGAGGCCCTACTGAAGGTGATTTTAAAAGCGAGGTGTTTATTTCTCTACTTGGAAATCCCGGGGCTCCCCAGGCCGGCTCCTCGGCTAACCCGAGAGCAATTTAGTGATCTGACAGGAAGTCTGGACAGTTCTCAATGAGGACTCACTTATATTGTCTGTCCTTTTGTTCAAAAGTGCTGTACCTCAGATAGTACTGTCTTGGCCAGCCTGTAAATTCAGGTGATTGTCTGATCATCCAAGGGAGAAATATCATAGCCAGTAGATCGAGGTGTGAATACCACTTTTAAGGTTTATGCCTGTGTAGATATTCTCATCAGCTCCCTGGATGAAGGGATGAAGCAGATGAGCCTACAGTTAGTCTGTAATATCATGGACAGCCTGGGCCAGTGCCTGGTCCTGACAGAGAGTCCGATCACTATCAAAGAACACTGTATGGAAGACCTGTCTGGTGAGTGATCACAAAAGTTACGGTTCCCTCCAGATCAAAACTGTGCTAGAGGCTCAGTACAACATAAGCTTTGCAAATGGTCTTAGCCATGAAGACATCGTAGAGACCAGTGTGGTTGAGATGTTTGAGATTCACAGAACACCATCATCAAGTGAGGAGCTAATGCAGCTGGAACAAGGAGACCTGCAAGAATGAGGGAATTTTATTGGTACCACTTCTATTGGGTTTTTAAATAATTACCATGTTTTTAGAGCTATTGAATTATCCCAATTCTGAATGTAACTTTAGATCTATCAGGGGGGAAAAGTGTTATATTCATATATTATAGGGAATTGTAGAATGAAAATAAATACATTTTTAGAGCAGGAACTTTTGAAGTCATATATTGTCATTCCCTTCCCTCCCCCTCATTACTGAGAAATGAAGGCTTCTCTATTACAATAGCATCACTTTTTGTCATAAATATTACCATATTAAATTTATACAGGATTTAACGTACTTTTTGAAATAGTTAATGTTTCATTTTAATGTAATTTTATGGGATATGTTTTAAAACATTTTCTACATTCTTAAGTTAATATATTTGCTATCTTGGGACAACTTGCAGAGTTGTAGGGGTTAGAAATAATTTTCTATAAAACTGCCTCATATAATCTACTCTCAAAAAGTGGTTATTAATTTAGGGGCTTCATTAGAATGTTCTTAATTGGCACACAAATTTCCCAATTGGTTAAGCTTTATAGGAGAATTGTTGAAGATCAAATAACATAATCTATATAAATGTCCATAATCTATATAAATGGTCATAGAGCATTATAAAACATGCAATAGTTATTACTTCAAAATTTTGGCTTTGTTTGAAATTTACCAGGGGTGAAAAAGGGACAGAACAGCTTGAAATTGGTGGTGGACAGAAGGTGGTAGAATGGGGCAATAGAAGCGATTTATAGGGAAACGTTTGGCAACAACATCTTTCTGATGTTGCCTTGAACTGCTGTCAGAATCCTGTATTGTTCATGTAACATCTCTTGCATCTGTGGTTTATCCACCTACTGTAGTTGGATTGCAGAATCAGTGAGCATAGGAACAAGCCTCATTTTTCACTTTTGTAGAAACTGATAGTTAAATCTACAGATTCGGCCCTCCCTGATCCTGAGCCAGTCCTTTAGTGTGTATTAACTCACCTGGCAAACCCGTGAAAATACAGATTGCTGTTCCTCACCCCCAGAGTTTCTGAGTCAGTAGGTCTGAGTGAGTCCGAAGAATTTGCATTACTGCTACATGTTTCTAGCAAGTTCTCAGATGTCACGGGGTGCTGCCAATCAATGGACCACACTTTGAAAACCATTGCTCCGGATCATAAAATGTAGGAATGTGACTTCTAGCAAAACATGATCTTAATTTTGACTGATAGGAGTTACAATAAGAATTACCCCTAATTAACCAGATTTTGGGAGGGGGGAGTCCTTTCACAGTGGATATGTATGTCACATCACCATGATGTACATTTTAAATGTCTCACAATTTTATACTTCAAATGTCTTTCATACTTCAATAAAATTAAAATTTAAAAGAATTTACAAATTGGAGCAAAATTTTTATCTAAAAACAATGTGATGGAAATCTGTCCACAAGACAATTTAAGGCTGTGGTTGATCTGCTGTATGTATATACAATGATAAATGGAATAACACCATTCTGGTACTTAAAATAAATAATTACAAAGATAATAAAACTAAATCAAGTAGTGAAAAAGCAAAGAAGAGTTTCCCTATAAGATATATTTCTATTCCTCACTATAGAAAACCTATAGATGGATATTAAGCATGTCTTCCCACCAGTACTCTAGTGGCACTGCACATATTTTGATTAAGAGTGAAATCTTATAACCACCCAACTGAAGAAAATTAAAATTCCTATTCCCAGCCAGCACGGGGCACTTTTGTATGTATGCTGCTAATGTTAATGACTTTTTATGTTTGAAAGCTGCTTAATTTGGTGCTTCAATTTTCTACATATTCCTTTATATTCATGTTAGTTTTCATACAAGATTAAGCTGAGTTATTCAGTTTTACAATATGTACAAGTTTTTGCTGTAAAAATATTTTTGTGGGTGAGTAAAACCAATTCCACAACTTTTGAGGAGGAGAGGAAAATAGTGACACTGGGCAACTGTAGTTTTATTTCCTTAGGGCAAAGTTAGGGTTGTCTTTTTACTATTATTTCTCCTTTCCCTCATTTTATGTTATTCTGCAGGCACTAAAATGGGGTGTGAAAAGGAAAGGTTGGATCTACTTTGTTGTGTATGGACCCCAAGCAGGTTTTAGGAAAAAGATGGGTGGCAAGACAGAGAATCAGGACAGAATTTCTCAAATGAGGAACTAAAACCTTCTGTGATTAGGAAGTCATGGACCAAACTTCTGGGCCCAAAGTTCTGACTTTCTGCTTCAACTGAATTACCTTCCAAGGAAAGAGAGATAAGTAATTATGTCTCTTTCAGGTGAAGAGTAAAGAACATAGAAAGTAGGTATTTTCAGGGTGTTTTTAATCATAGCAAAATTTATTTTTTACACATGTGTGAGTGCTGAAAATAAATGAGAAGGAGAGTATAAAACGTTAAAATGAAGGACGTTACTGAATTAGATTTTTTATGTTTTACTATTAATGGTAATAAGAGAGCACATTGCAGGCGCTGAAGAGAGGGTTATTGTGGGATTGACTCATTCCAGGGGACCAGAGCACTGTTTCTGATCACTGGCTCTTACAGTGTCTTCCTCATATTGTCAAAGAATGACTGGCCTGTTCCGGTGCCCTGAGTGCCTGGAACAATTAAGGCTGCTTGGACAGCAGACACTGATTCATCAGCAGTTATAACTGCCTCCTTGGTGTCTTATCTGAGTTTTCCTGCCTGAATTTCAAGGCTGCTCTGGCATCACTTTCGTGCCACCATTTCTAGTTGCCACCTGGGCTTTGCTTCTGGGCTCCGGTCCTGTTCTCCCAGGGAAGGTAACTGCTCAGGTCTGGCCTCTGCTCTGACTACCCACCAGCTCACCCTAGAGGTCTGTTGACACGTAACTATGTCCTAAGTCAGGGATTTATCATCTCCCTTGGAACCTTTCCCTGGGGATTTAGTAAAAGTCCTATCTGTGTCTTGTAGGAGAGATGGCAGAAAGGGAACCTATTCACTATTGAAAAGAAAGGGGGATAAATGCTTATCAGCATGCATAGGAAAAGGCACCGTGTGCTTTGCAAGTTTTGTGAGAGGTGGATGCACTTCAGGAACAATGCAGTGCAACACCTGCCCCTGCCATTGGCAAAGGAGTGATCTAGGGTCCATAGTTGTGAAGTGTACTAAGGTACTACAGTATATAAAAAAGTAAGGGTGGGCAGCATTTAATGTCTCTGTTCTTAAGTCATATATTGGCCATGCTTTATGCCATCCCTCTGACTATCTGCATATCCAACCTGTATTTAAATGGAATATTTACAAATAGAAATGGTACTTCTTTCACTCAAATTTATTTTCCTCTCAATAAGATTGCTTGTCTGATTGAATGACACACAGAATGCTTAGAACACTGCTTAGAACATAGTAACTGTCCAGTACTTGTTAGCTATTATCATTGTTGCTTTTATCCAAACTCTAGAAAAATACATATTATAGCTCTGTAAAGCAGATAGGGAACAGGTACCACAAGTTACATTATCTGCAGTTTTGTTTTCCGCCATTTCAGTTACCTGTGTTCAATGGCAGTCCGAAAATATTAAATGAAAAATTTCAGAAACAATTCGTAAGTTTTAAAGGGCATGCCATTCCGAGTAGAGTGATGAAATCTCACGCTGTCTGGCTCCCACTCAGGACGTGAATCATCCCTTTTCCCAGGATATCCACACTGTATACACTCCCCACCCACTCGTCACTTAGTAGCCATGTATTCCAGTGTTTGTGTTCAAGTTACCTTTATTTTACATAATGCCCCAAAGCAAAGACTAGTGATGTTTGCAATTCAGATTTGCCAACAGAAGCCTCAAAGTGCTTCCTTTAAATGAAAAGCTGAATACAGCACAATAAGATATTTTGAGAGAGACATTAATGTAATTTTTATTACACTATATTGTTGTAATTGTTCTATTAGTTACTGTTAACCTCTTACTTTATGTAATTTATAAATTAAAATTTTTAATAGATATGTATGCGTATGATAAAACATAGTATGCATAGGGTTTGATACTCTAAGTCAGTGGTTCTCAACCTTCCTAATGCCGCGGACCCTTTAATACAGTTCCTCATGTTGTGGTGACTCCCAATTTCATTGTGACAAATTGAACATAATTAAAGCATACTGATTAATCACAAAAACAATATGTAATTATATATGTGTTTTCCGATAGTCTTAGGTGACCCCTGTGAAAGGGTCGTTTGACCCCCAAAGGGGTCGCAACCCACAGGTTGAGAACCGCTACTCTAAGTGGTCTCAGGAATCCATTTGGGGTTTTTGGAGCATATCACCCATGGATAAGAGGGGTTAGATAATAGTACCCTACCCACTACTACCATTTAAAAAAAAAATGGGAGGAAAATGGAAGCATGAAGAAATTGGGAATTTAATTGACATCATTGAGTGAATAAATTAGAACTAAAATATAGTTCTTCGTGTTTTTTATTTCAGTAATTTACCCAGTAGTTCATTTAGCAATTTTAAATTAAGGAAATATGTAGGTCTCTAAAGAAAAACAACCACAACATCACTTGGTGGCAATGCCTCCAAATTCACAAAGTATGTATTAGCTTTAGATAGATATTAGGGTTTCCATATTTATTTATTATTACTTTTTAAATATATTTTATTGATTTTTTACAGAGCAGAAGGGAGAGGACTAGAGAGTTAGAAACATCGATCAGCTCACTCCTGCACACTCCCTACTGGGGATGTGCCCACAACCAAGGTACATGCCCTTGACTGGAATCAAACCTAGGACCCTTCAGTTCACAGGCTGATGCTCTCTACACTGAGCCAAACCGGCCAGGGCTAGGTTTTCCATATTTAAAGATTGGTATGGTTTCTATGGTTTTATTTTATAGAGACAGCATACAGTCATTAGCTCCAATCCTTTTCACTCACTAGATGTTTAGTGTAGGGAGGTTACTTTTCCTCATCTATTAAACAGTGGTAAGAATATTGATTCCTTTGCACTGCTGTAAGGATTAAGTGGCATCACATATAAGAATCCTGTACACCCCTGCAAGCTGGGAGATGCTCAATCAATGCTCTTTTCTTTTTTTCCTTCCTCTCTGCTTAAAAGCTTAGAGAATTACTCATGAACCAAGTGGATGCCTAAGACAGGGACTAGAGCCCCTTCTACTCCTTCCTCTCAGCACTGAGTGCCAGTACTTGGAGTTCAGAAGTAGCTGTCCTGAGATACAGCATTCCTTTCCATGAGAATTCAAGTCAAGATGAGGACTCAGAGCTGCCATATTCAAGACCTATCTTCAGATCTATAAATTCGACAGTTTTTCTGTTGTCAGGAAGAGTTGAAGTATACTCAGGCTGGTCAAACAGAGTACCAGCATGCCAGGCTGAACTTATTCAACAGTGATGAATCCATGAGCGTGAGGTAGATGGAGGAATGAAAAAATAGGGTGAATGGCCTTGACCAATATGGTTAGTTGTCCAGTCATTGTCCTGGCCTTGCTGAGGCCTTAGTGTCCCTCCTGATGTCATTGACTCTTCCAGGTCATGTTGTTTACCTCAAAGTACATGCTAAGGTGTCAAGAAACTATTCTTGACTTTTTACTTACTTCAAATTTAGTTGCCAAATTTTAGAAACGGCCCCCTAGTCTTTTCATGATGGTTCTTAGTAGTTAATACACAGCAGACAATGTATTGCCCCTCGAGCCTGCCTGCCTTTGTTTTTGCATGGCCTGAGAGGATGGTTTTAAGATTTTTTAATGTAAAAAAGACTACTAGCCTTTAGGTGAGAACAGTTGGTCAAAGAATTGAGAACATTGCCTCTTGCCTGCAAAGCCTAAAATATTTGTTTCCTCAGCACTGTTTTATAATTACATCTGGGACATTTGTCAGTGACTAAGTGAAATCAAGGAAGCTTGTGGCTCCCATGTGTTTGATCAAATTTTGTTTTAAAAGTCTATCAATACATATAGGTTTGTTTAGTCCCTTAATAATTCAGATTTATCAGATACTGTAGTAGTCTACTAGTCCTGGGGTTTTTGGAGATTTTTCTCTAAGGCCCAATATTTAAAGCAGGTGAATCATGACCATTATCTAGCACTCCTACTCCTCTCTGGGGCCTTCTATGGAACCCCAAATGTAGTGGCTCTGAAATGGAATTATGGGTAGAATTGTCACACTGCAAACAGTTATCTACAGAAGCAGCCCAGGCCCATGGTAGGATGGGTGTATGTCCTGATAATGTGATTCCCCCGTAGGAAGAAGCTGCCCGGAGGCTGGCATGACTTGGTTCAGTTATGATGAAGCCAGGGCTTGCAGAGATATCAGAGGGAACAGGCCTTGTTTTATTTTACCCAGGTCTATTTTTCCTAAAAAGAGCTTTGATATTCAAAGCCTTAAATATCAATGAATATGTTTTCTAAAAGCCAGGCCTCTTGTTGACATAAATTGATGCCCAGGAGAAATGCAAAAAGTTGAAATATCAAACTTTAGGAACCCATCTGGTCACATTCCAGCAGGAAAGATGCTTACTTCCTCAAAATACATGTTCTGCCAGCAACAAGGATGCTTGAAATTTACATAACTGAAGGCTGAACCTTCCATTCCAAGGTAAAGAAAGTTTTCAAATAAGAATTCCTTGAGAAAGGCTATGTAGGGGCATGAATTCTTGATAACACATGAATGATTTATTAGAGTTAACCTTGAGAATAAACTAGGAGGTAACTAACACAGAGCACCTAAAGGCAAAATGGAAAGAGTGTCCACTTTGTGGGCAAAGTGTGAAAAAAGAGAAAAGGGGGTTCTCTGGATTCACAAAACCAACTTCATCAGCTATCCAATTTTGCCCAGGGCTGGTGGTCATTCCAGACTTTGGTTCCCCAGAAGGGCTGTTGCTAGCTGATTCTACAGAGCTAGGAAAGGCAGAGATTCCTCAGCAGAGTTCGGTGTTGGTACATGAGCCTTTGAGTTGGCTACGAGAATATTGCAATGAACATTGGAGTGACTAGCTGTGCTAAAAATCTGTTTCCAAGAAGCCTTCCCTGTGGAATGTTTTCAGAAGTCACGTGGAAGTGGTGTGGTTGGGGTTACCTCCATAGTATCTGCAAGGGAGGAAACAACTTTTTCAGTCAACATGGCACAGGTGGGAGATAGCAAAGGGGTGAATAATAAGGAGCTAGAGAACTGAATACTTTTTACTAAAATTTTTGGTTTTGTTACCAAATTGGACTTTATTTCTAAAGAAGGAGATGAGACTGATTCCTATAAGAGCTTCCAGGAGTTGTTGGCCCTGCCTGCTTCATCTTCTTCATTATGTTCTCCTACTCTGCCCCATATGGAAGATAAAGTAACAGACAGAGGCAGTACTGACTTTCTCACAGGGTAGTCTGAGTTGTTTGCCTGTTCAAATTATTTCATTAACATTCTGTGTTAATAACTCTCTGGGAGTGATTAGGTTGAGAGGCAAAGGGAAGAAAAATAGGTGTGAGATTTGAGGTTAGATTGGCATGCATTGTCTGGAAAAAGACCCATGAGGGTTGCATGAAATGTTGGTCCCAGAGAAGTTGAAAGAGCTGCCAGAGGAAGCCATTCGAATTGTAACAAAATGTCTTTGTTCTGAAATGCAGATGTTTCAGGAGCTTTTCCTAACACAAGTTAATTACACCTGGTATTTCAGAATGTTTGATGGTAACCTTTGGCATCTATGTGAATATCGTCAGCCATTATCTTCTAGTTATATGGAGGTGTATTCCAGAAAGGCATATAAGCCTGTATCCCCCCTCAAACACTAATAACTTCCTCCCTGGCTATAAATCCAGGTGCCCGATGTGGAAATGTAATTGGACAGACTACAGAGGAGTTTGGAGCTCATGTGGGAATATCTATTTGTAAGAGAACCTGAATATTCATGTAACTGTGCAGACATCAATACATTCTCATTTTACCTTACTTATTTCTGTTCCCCAGTGAACAGCACTGCTCTTAAGCTCAAAGTTAATAGGCATGTTCTTCAGAGATGTACGCTCTCTTACCTTAATAGAACATCTCCCTAACAGATTTGTTTATCAGTTGCTAGGTAGCTCTCCCATCAGGTGACACAAGTATGTTTTCTTTGTCTTAGGGCAGTGGTGACAGTTGCCATTGTTTGCCATCAATTAGCTTGGGGTAGCATGTCAAGGATGTATGGGTGGTGTCATTTTAGTCTGACAGCCACACGATCTGGTTGAGAAGGGATTGTTTCATTATCCTCTTATCAGGGCTGCTGGATAATGATACTCTACACTGCATAGTAGGAGGAGGGAAAAGACAGGCAGAAAGAATAGATTTTTAGGGATTGGCAGTATTAAAATTATTCATGCCTCAAGGAGAAGGGAAAGATTAGAGAAATGACTGTGCAAACCCTTAAGAAGCTACTTTTTCCTAATACAGGTGGAATGTGGAATGATGCCCTTCCAGATGGGGATGGGGGAAGGGGAAATGCCCAGGCATAAGGAAGAAAGAAAGAGGAAAACTAGCCCCTTTTGCTGATAGGCAACAAGGCAAGGATTAGCAGTGGCATCCCTCCATTCTCCAATTAACCTCAATATCAAACGCAGCCTTCCCAGTGACTCTGAGGCCCTTTCCTTGTTAGAAAACTCTCTCTGGTTTGTGAATTTAGGTCGTGAGAGCATTTTCCACTGAAAGGCAGTGCAATTAAAGTGCTCCAGGGTGAAATGCAAAGAACTGCAGAAGGCATTGGGGCCCAAATTTTCACTCTTGGGGAGCAAAACTCCAGTCACCCCCAATACTTGTCATTTTCTTCAGAATGACTGAAGGGATGTCGCTTTTGAATTCAGAAAATTAACCGTGGCTGGACTTTCATGCTCTTGGAGAAACAAACAAAAAGAAGTGCTGAAAATGTAAAACTACTCCAAGATAAACTAAGCTTCAAGAGGGACAATTGTGTTGACATTTTAGTAACAGCCCATTTTCACTCCTTAACGAAGTGCAGTCATGCATGAAAATGACTTGCTATCTTTTAAACTGAAGCGCATTATGGATTGTAACTCAAGGTGTGTATTACTCATGTAAAATGAAGTACAACATTTTAACCCTGTGAGGATTCTTTCTCAGGCTCTGAACTCTTTATAGCAACTTGCATTAGAAAATTTGAACAAAAAATTCTTACTATTCAAGGATATGTTATATACTGGTTTGCATTTTAAAATGACCCTCATCCACAGTTTATATGTAGATGCATCTTCAAGAGACCATACCCCAGCGATTTTCAACCTTTTTCATCTCATGGCACATATATACTAATTACTAAAATTCTGTGGCACACCAAAAAGTATATATTTTTGCCAATCTGACAAAAAAAATAGGTATCATTTTGATTGAAAAAATACTAATTACGTACCTTTTTTGCTCCAAAGTGACCATTTAAAAAATCAGGTGCCTATGCTTGTATATAAGGGTTTCTAGTACCAAGAATTAACCAATCAGACACAACCTTCTTATGTCATGTGACCAATAAGATGCAACTTTATTATATGACCTATATATTTATGGTTTCAGACAGGGCATTCACACCATACAGCTATTTGGGTGTTAGCTATCATCATATTTTTATTTGACAACCTAAGGAAAAAGATGTCAGTGCCCCTGACTAAATAATCAGGTATTGCATGTTTTAAAAATTCTTGTGGCACACTGGTTGAAAATCACTGCCATACACTAAATTAACCATTTTGGAGCCACTATGTTTTTCTCTTCCCTATCCTATTAGTAATAGTAATCATTATCATAACCCATATGACCAAAGAATAGCAACAGTGGTTTAGTGAGCACTTAACCATGGCCCAGGCATTGTGTGAAGTATTTTGTATACATTATATAATCCTCCTCACCATCCTGTGAGGCATTGTCCTTATTTAAGATGCAGAAACTGAGCTTTGATTATGTGACTTGCCTGAGACACATTGCTAGTAACTGGTAAAGCTCAGATTCAAACCCAAGTCCATTTGACTGCCAATGGGTGTGTTTTGTTCTCTTAATAACCACCCTGACACATGATTTTCTTCTAGTACCCAATTTCTGGTGAGGCCAAAGGAGCCAAAGTTTTCATCAAAGTTCATCTGCTTCCTGAATCCGTCCCGGGTTCACATTTCTCCTGGGAGAATGCAGGGAAGAGACAGACAAGATTGAACTCATCATTTGAATGGGGCCTGTAATTCTTTTTAATATATCTGTGAAAGTCAACTAGCCTGGTGTCATGGATTAGCTTATCCTTTGTGCCCTGACCCTGAAAATATTGCCCAGGAAATGAACGGTGAGCCCATACCTCTCCCTGTGTACTAGCCATCAAGCATTAAATGTCATTTCTCAAGGTCCCAGCGTTAGAGCAGCACTATGGCTTTTACGTAATTACAAATGACTCCAAATGCATATTTACTGTAGCAGCTCAGTAGCAGCAGACCTGCCCAGCAAATCTCCTCTTCATGCATTATTGACAGAGGTGGTGGCCTTGCAGGCAACAACATTGTACTCGCTTGTGGTAACAAGGACGTATATCTGATTGCTCACAAATTACCCCTCTTTGCCTGCCATCTTTCCTACCAGTGGATCGATAGACCTCTGACAAGCATCTGAAATCTTTATTTGGGAAAAAATACGCATTTCCTACCAGCTGTTTGTTTTCCAAACCAAATAATTCATTTAATTTCTTGCCTGAATGCATTTGCAACACTGGCAAATCTCTCATCCATGCTGAGGTCACTGAGGTGCTTGAGAATGGGTAAAACAGAAATGGGAACATACTTCTTGTATCCGAACCAGCACTTTGGTGGAGAAAGCTATCCATGGTGGGGGAAGAGTGCCAAGTGACTCCAAGCAGCCTTGGCAAATGGAGCACCTAGGGGTTCTGATACAATAGCAATGCTCTTATGCCTTTTCTTGAATTCATCCTGAGTTTGAGAGGCATTATGGTATGGCAGTGAGGGGCCTGTGATCTGAAATCAGGCTTCCTGGGTTTAAATTCTAGCCCACTAACTGAGGTAACCTAATCAGGTGACCTACTCAGTAACCCAGTCAGGTCTCACGTTCCTTGTCAGTAAACTGGGGAAAGGTTTGCAAAGTGCTCAATAAATGTTCACTGTTGACTCTGAGGTGTGGAACAGTAAGGTGAAACCCAGCTCAGATGTGGTCCAGCACTCACTGTTCAAAGTGCAGTCCCTGGACTGGCAGTCTCAACATTGCCAGGAACTTGGGGAGTTTGATACAAACTCAGGATCTCAGCATCCCTGCCTCTAAGACCCAGTGAACCACAGTCAGCATTTTACTCTGGTGATTTGTTGGCACATTAAAGCTTGAGAAGCAGGACTGTAGCTATCCATACAGTTTTCCACAGCAATATGCCCTCCAATTGGCTGTTCTTTAATATACCTCAGCCTGGCCAGGGAGGTCTTCCCTGCCTCTAAATGAGGCAGTGTCTGTGGTGGCCTTCCCTGGCTCTGGGGTTAGGCCCGAGAGAAGTAGGCTTCATTTTGAGTAGCAAATAACACACCTTTTCTCCCTTCATTCACACAGTGAATACGTGACAGCTAAAGTGTCCCCAAGGGCACCCTGTCTGTACTCATCAGAAATAGAGATTAATTGTTTTCATTTGGATAGAGAGAGAGCTGCCTGTTAACTCAAATTATCCTGAGCCAGTTAAAGCGCCAGAATACCCTGGACCCCATCACCAGCCACATGGAATCTGGGTACCCCATAGATCAACAGATGCTGCTTTGTCAACGTTATAAAGCCCCACTGGGTCCCCTCCACCTACCTCTGCAGGAGACAGTGTGGGGCTGGGGAGGGCAGTAAGCCAAGCCCTAGAGAGAGAGAAAGCCCCAAACAGCAGGGAGGCCAGCTCCCCATCCTCTGCTAGCCTATGCATTCATCTCAAGACCAGGCTTTTATTTCCTTGGGGAGTTCACCATCTCTTAATCACAAAAGCAATGAGACTTTCCAGTATGTTCCTCTGCCATGCCTAATCCGTTGTTCCGGCTGCCAGTCACCAGCCCCGTCTGGAGGGTCACCTAAACGCCCTCTTCCACCCCTGAATGCAGCGCTGACCCCTGAGGTGACTCAGACAATGAAGGCCGCCCTGTGGGCAGCCTGTGTGTGCCGGTTGATTTGATCACAGGAGTTTTGTTAATATTGCCCTGGATTCTGGAGGAATCTGTTTTCTTCTTTATGCTTGGATCAGGAGGCCTCAGATGCCCCATTGTTGAGGTTGGAAATCATTTTGAGTGTGTAAGGAAGGAAATTTTTCCTTTTGTGAATGACCTTAGAACACTCTAACATGGAGGTTTGCTCCCTGGAGTTAAAAAAATCACTTAAAAAAGCCAGAGCATTTGTCTGGAAGTGTGTGTTGTGGTGGGCAGGTCTAGGTAGAGTTGGCAGGTATTCAGACTCTGGACGTTAAGAGAGACTAGCACCTGCCTGGTACAGAGTAGGGGCTGGAAGATTGTGTTTGAATGAATGAATGAATGAATATTCTTGGACTGGATCAAGTATGTTGGAATCCTGGATGTATGACTGTGATATGGTTGGAAATTCCTAGAAGTCGGTATTAGTAGGAGAGGTGTTTTCTGTGTGTGCCCTAGTGGAAATCTCTGAGAAATATGGGTCTTCGGTAGAGGCCCAGGGCAATCCTCCCGACGCTACAGCTCTCTGACTCCAGAGTTTTGTCCATCTTATTGAAAAGGTACATGAAATGGAGGTGGAGTATACATTGGGAAGACATGCTGTGTCTCCTATTACTTCTCTGGTCATTATGTCAGTCATAGGCAACATCCACAACCATCAGTCTTGCCCTGGGCCCTGCATGCAAACTATTCTGTGCAGACACTGAATTATAAGCTTCTGCTAAGTCATCTCACCAGAAGAGAGTTTGTCCTAGACTTCTCATCCTATCTGGTAGAAAATAGAAGCATGTCATGGGCCTCATTTTACCAAGAGATCATTACTTACGCCCTATGTAAGAAACTTCCTGGCATACTTGCCAAATACAGACTTTAAATTGCACCCTAAAGCCTCCCCTTTCTCTTTCTTCTGCATTCAAAAGGCCACTGCCTGCCCCAGTACCACTCCTTGGCTGTAGCAGGGGATGGAAGAGCTGTCATTGTGTGTTTGTTGCTCAGTCAACACTTGACCTCAGCAGAACTGGAGAGCATGTTTCGAAGTCTTTGACCCTGTTCCAGATACCTCTTATGTCCACCCTTGTATCCTCTCCACCATTCTACCTATTTTGTTGCTATGGAAGCCATCTCTACCAGTATTACTTGGTAGCTCCTCTCCTCAACTACACCATGTTCCTCTGGCTTTCTGCCCTCTAGCTTCTCTGATGCCCAGGTATTGAGTATCTCTGAGAAGGTTTAGCCACTCTGGTTCATGTGCCTACTTGGAAGTGTGAGAGAAGTGCACCCTGGGGGCATCCCTTGACTAGTGGGGAATAGGTAACTGTTTCTTTCTGACCTTGTCCTACTCGCTGAATCCCAAGATGGACTGCATTGTCTGGTATTAAGATGGTGCTCATTTTTGCTTGTTCAACAAACAAACATGAATGATGCTGTTAGAGATACTAGACACCAAGGATTCCTTGTTCCAGGACCTAGCTCAGCGTCTGCCATACAGTAGTTACTTCATAAATCGGCTGTTGAGAGAGGAATGAAAAGAACACAAGTAACTCTGCACACAGAACAAAAGTATTAAAACAAGTGGACAAAGTTAGAGAACATTCTAGGCAAACGCAAGTAGCATAAATTGTCATGACATATTTGAGGTGTGGTCAGTTTTCTTCTTTGACCAGAGCTTGGGGCACATTATGGGGCCACAAATAAGGTAATGTGGTAAGTGCTTTGAACACTGTTTGATGCTGTACACTAGTAAGTCTTGTATTTTGGTAGAATTGATGTACAGAAGTCTCTTTCCCTCACTAAACTGCAACCTCTGCAAGGATAAGGACCCACATCTAGAAAATTAGGTAGCATGTAGCACTTAATACATACTGAGTTTAAAATAATGTTTGGGCCCTGGCCAGCTGTTTGGAGCATCATTCCATGCACCAAAAGGTTGCAGGTTTGATTCCAGGTCAGGGCACATATCTAGATTGCATGTTTGATCACCAGTCAGGCTGCATACACGAAGCAACTGATCTCTCTCTCTCTCTCTCTCTCTCTCTCTCTCTCTCTCTCTCTCTCTCTCTTTCTCTCTCCTTCTCTCTCTTTCTCCCCCATCTTTCTCACCCTTCCTCTCTCAATCCAAAAATAAATAACAACATATCCTTAGTGAGGATTAAAATAAATAAATTGTAAACATAATGTTTGGTGGATAGATGGATGAATGGATGATGGATAGATGGATAATGGACGGTTGGTGCTAGCTATTAAGTGGGATGAAGGAAAGGTACTTAACCAGGCCTAGCTTATAGTGTACAACAAGGTGCAAAAAAAACACAAAAAACCCACAAAATTCCCCAGCCTATTTCATTGCAGCTAAAGCAAAAACATCGCTAATGTACTAAAGTAGACCTCTGGGAAGCAGCCCATTTTCTATCGAACCATGGAGTAGAGCATACAGTGTGCACACCAAGCTTCCCTGTTGCCCATCGAGTTACAAGCAGCAGAGGCAGTGCTTCCCTTGTGACAAACACACATACACACACACACACACACACACACACACACACACACACACAACACCACCTCCAGAGGATAGT
The DNA here is from genome assembly GCF_963259705.1 of Myotis daubentonii. Lineage (NCBI taxonomy): Eukaryota > Metazoa > Chordata > Mammalia > Chiroptera > Vespertilionidae > Myotis > Myotis daubentonii. The sequence goes on from NC_081850.1 coordinate 34,036,398, forward strand.
AAGTGATGGATGCATTCAGCAATTGCAACAAAACAAGTAAGAGTGCTCACATTACTACACGAAGGCAGGAAAAAAATTAGCTGTGTTTCCACAGTGTCTCTGCGATCTCTTATTATTCCATTAGTTTTTGGAATAGTATATAAAACACTGCACTCTATGCCGACAAACACCAGTCCTAAAACTATTGCCACAGTGAATCCAAACAACAGCCTTCTCTCTTGGGTAAAATTATTATTTGGAATACAAGCAGAACTGTGGTCGCCTGTGCGAGATGAGCATGAATGAGGGCAGTGATTCATGAGGTGACTGCAGCGTGTTTGCAAATGTGCAACTTTTTTGGAGGCGGATGCACTGCAGACACTCCACATGGCCTTTTTGAGCCAGTAAGCATTTTCTGGTTACACTACCTCTTGAAGATGTGCAGGATGCAGGCTTCTGAGGACAAGAGTTAACCTGACACAATGCTGACTTACCAGAAATAAACCCTTCAAATCAGATCACACCCCTGTCAGTCGCTTTTTAAGCGGGAAGATGGTAATTCTGCCTTTTCACATGTTCCTTTAAGTCCTTGAACTCTTATCCCATTGGATTAAGCTTTTGGGGGCTGGGTCATCTGAGGTATTAATTCTATCCAGAAGGGGTTGGAGAAATGTGGTGCTGGTCTAAAAATACAGCTCCCTGAACTTTTAAACCTTCCAATCTCTTTGATTATGTGGCTTCTTTGTCTTGATCCTTAGCCTGATTTATTTTTTTAATCCATTTATTCTTTGATATCAGTAGAGTACGTTCAAAAAGAGCAGGGTCGGGCATAAAGCTCAGCATAGCTCTGTACAGAGAAGGAAGTTAAAGAGAGTCCGTGTAGGGATGCTGGTGTGATGGCACTCTAATGAGATGTCTGCTGAGTATGTCCCAGACACTGCCAGAGCCTCTCTGCTAGTGACAGACTCTGCAAGTGACAAGCCCAGCTTCTCTTGTGACATCCTACCAATTAGCCCATCTAAATGGGCACACATTTAAATTAGAGGTCATGTACCATTCTCAGAGGCTGGGCTGCCCCTACGAATGAGGCTGTAACTCACTCTCTGTGTCATCATAGACAACAAGGGGGATGATCCCAGAGATGCCTGTGAGACCACCTTTTCATACTCTGCAGTGTTAGGAGGAGACTCATCCTCCATGAAGACCAAGTACATGCATCCATCACACGGTCGGGGAAATGCCTGGGGTCAGTTAGGCTCTGAAGTTAAAAGAGTGCAGGGCACTGCATGTGTGCTAGGATCAGGGGAAGCTCCCTTCTCATTACATTGATTTAACAATGACAGAGAGAGACCCCAGCCTGACCCACAGTGCTGGCATCAGTGATGAGGAGTGGACTAAGGCCCCTGTTGTAACCTTATAGGTCAGCAGAGTGGATCTTCTGCTACCTGACTCCCGTCCCTCCTGATGGAAGTGTGTTAATGTAGAGACCTTCGCCCAGATGCAGACATTAGAAGATTGACTAATTATACTGTGTCAGACAGGAGGCTGGTGGGGCAAGGCGCTGCTATGGGAAACCGTGACCATCAGCCTGGAGTCAGCCTCGCATGAGCTCCTCAGGCAGCCCTACAGGTGCATCAGCTGGGAAACCTGTTTCACCGTGAAAACATTGCTGTGTATCTCCAATAAGAGGAGAAGTGTTCCCTGAAAACCACCAAGAGGAAAACAAGCCCCTAAAATATGCTTGCTGTCCGTCTTTGGCGTTTAAAAAATGTGGGCTTCACTTGGGGCACAGTCTGATGCTTGTTCTCCCTTGATTTCAGCTTCCATTTTCTCCAGCAATCATTCAAGCCGAAGCGGAACAGCTGCTGGGGCTGTGCCACCCCCACATCCTGTCAGTCACCCTTCTCCGGGACATAACGTACAGGGGAGCCCCCACAACCCCTCCTCCCAGTTACCTCCACTCACAGCTGTGGACGCGGGAGCTGAGAGGTAAGGCCATCTGTCTCTCTCTTCTAATAGGTGTTGCGGCCAGACCTCCTTCCACATGGAGAAGGGCTCTGACAGTTGCTGAATTTTATTAATAATCCATTGGTGGGTTGAGTTACCCAAAGGTGACATTTTAAAAAGTACATACACAAAACATGTGGATCAAATATCTCGTCTGTTTTATTTTCCATGGGAAAAAATGAAAAGATATTGGCTGCCAACTGAAGTGTCTGATGCTGGGAAAACACATCAAAATGTTTCTGTCTTTCCCACCTTTCCTTAGCTTGTTTCAGGGACTCAATTTTAAGGTAATGTCCCTACCAGTGGAAATGCTTTTCAAATGTAAGGTGGTGCCTTTCAGCACATAGGTCAGCAGTATTAGGTTGAGAGTATAGCATAAAAGGGCACAGGATTCTATATGGGTGACAAGGAAGGCGTTATTTGCGGAATACTTTATGTTGATAACACCCTCATAAAGAGTTTCTGGGAGAAAATTTTGAAACCTTGACACTTTGGACTGCCTGGCCCTCCAATGATGCGGACAGCGTGCCACCCTTCTTGTCTCCTCTCCACTTATCATCTGCCTTGATTTGAGTTACCTAGATGTTCCTCTCAGACATCCACAGGGTGGAGAAGGTAGGGTTTTGAATGATACTAGTCATGGGCTCTCCATCATCTCATTGCATTCTGCCTGGCTGAAAATCATGCTCTACAGGTAGTGTTGACTTGAAACAAATAGCCACTATGTCTGCAGCAAAATAGGTTTATTCCAGAAGAAGAAATAATTGTAATTCAGGACATTCAGGCTAATGGCAAACCATGTGCAAGTCCAAAGAAATAAAGGAGAGGAGTACTCTTAATGGACTTGGGAGGGGCTCTTGTAAAGAAGAGTCCATTGGAGGAAAGGGATAGTTCAGAGTATAGCGACTTTTCATTGGTTGAGTTATCGCAGTCTCCCCATTGGCTGACTTGTTACTGGGCAAGAAGGGATCTTTTCTTCTTCCAGCTAAGGTAGTAAAGTAATATTACTTCCTGCTGGAGATGCAAAGTACATCTCTTCTTTGGGGTCAGTAGTGTGGGTTAAGTGACATGTGCATGCGAGTTCTCTCTTCTAGTCTCCTGACTCCATTTTAAATGAGGTTTCTGTTTATTAATTTTTCACAGTGGTAAAACTAAGAAACTATCCAGTGAGATCTTCTCTTTTTCATCTCATCTTATTAGTAGTCACAACAACTCTTTACATGAATGTGAGAAAAAAATCCACGTATCTTCTTTCTGTACACAGCCATTAAAAGAATAAATGTAGAAAAAGATTTTAGCTATTGATGGAAGCAAGAGCAACAGTAACAAGTCAAAAACCTGATATCTGAATGCAGCTTCCACAGTTACCTATGGTTTGAATGTGTTCCTTAGATGCTCCAGATGCTTGGGTTGGTTTTTTAAAAAAACATTTTATTTTATATTGTTTTTTTCCCATTTTGAAAATTTATAACATATTAAAAAAACTGCAAGAATAGTATAATGAACACCCATACACTCTATACCCATATTCACCCACTGTTAATATTTTGCTACCTTCTCTCTTTCTCTTTTTGTCTTTGTTTTTCTAACTTGGCAGATCCTTTGTTTGTTAGTTTGTTTGCCTGTTATTTCTGCATGATCTGTGAGGTTGTTGCAAACATCATTGTGCTAATTTAACCCTAATTACTTCAGAAGAGATCTCCCAAGAAGGACATTCTCCCACATAATCACAATATAATTATCACACTCAGGAAACTTAGCATTGATATAGTATTATTATCTAATATACAATCAATATTTAAATTTCCTCAATTATGGAAATAATGTTTTATACAGGCAGGGGTTTTTTTTCCTCCTTTTTATGATCCAGGATCTAACAAGGATCACAATTCTCATTTCTTCTTGGTCTTCTTGAATCTAATGAAGTTCCCTAGCTTTTAAAAATTATTATTATTATATTTCATAATATTTACAGGTTTTTAAGAACTTGGAACATTTCTTTTGCAGGATGTTTTACAGTCTGGATTTGTATGATTGTTTCTTACTTAACAGATGTACACATTTTTGGCAGGAACATACATAGGTGTTGTAGTGTCCCTTGGCTCCTCTGAACCTCAGTTTGCACCTCATAGGGATTAGGAATAAATGAACCAAAGCAAGTAAAGCACGTAGCATATGACATGGCATGAAGCAGACACGAGTAGCTCTTGCTGCTAACAGAGAACAGCAACCTTGACCTGGCTGAGAGATTCAGATTTAGAAGCCGGAGGATATGAACCAGTTACAGTGGTTGATAATGTAACTAATCTGGGAAGGAAAAATTGAGAGGAAGGGGAAGGCGATGGTTCTTTATATATATGACTGGGTGAACGAAGTGGACGTTTCATTTTGTGGCTTTGCCTTCCTGCTCTGCTCTTCCCACAGGATGTATGCCCCATCCCTGTGCCAGCCCGCCTGGAATGGGCAAGTGTGTGGAAGGAAGGTTATCTCTCCGGATCAGGTCCGGAGAGGAGGATGACATGAAACAGCCCTGAATCATTCACTGTGTTTGCATTAGTGTCCAGCCTAAAAACACTAAGAGGAAATGTGCTTACCTTCCGCTTTTGGTTTATGTATCTTTGCCTCTGTTTGCCTGGGAAATCCCCCAGTAAAAACTCCAGAAGTTTGCTGAACGGAAATAGGTTTATCACACTTTGCGATTTTTAGTGGGAAACGGGCATTTTTTCCTGCTTTGTGGGCATTGATTCATGATTTACTTAGCTTTTACTTGTTAATAAAATGAGCTGACTCACTGTCAGAAGTCAGGAAAGGTCCACCACATCCAGCCAGTTAGCGTCAGGTTCTTTGATTCTTCAACCATCATAAAATAAAATAAAAGCAAGTTCTGCCAGTTTGGCCAAGTTTCATTTTTATTTTGAAATATTACCTGAATCACATCATTTCAGTGATTGAAGCAGAATCACACCACACCACCTAATGTTGGTTTAAACTTATTATGGGAAGTGGCGTTTTACTACGTCATCCTGAATAGGCCAATGGCACTTTATAACAGGGACTTCCCATAAGAGGAACCCAGTGTCGTAGGTAATGTTAACTCTTTGGATTTCATAGTATATCTTCTAGACCAGAAAACACACACACACACACACACACACACACACACTGATGGGAGCCCCTTCTTGAGATGGAGAAACCTTGCAGTCCCAATCATGAGTTGGCTGGATTTGTGTCATTCATCTTTTCTGCGTGCCAGCTGCATCTCTGCATTCTGAAGGCCACAGACATGGTGAGCTCTGCAGTACAAGCAGCAGGGCTTAAGAGGCTTGGCGGATTGACCCAGTGGAGGGCTTCCTATGAGCTCCACCTCTGAGCCAGAGAGGACTGAAAGCAAAGCTGTGGTCTCCTCGAGGAGTATACAATCCAGTACAGGAATCAACAGCAGAGAACGTTAGGAATGGGTGTTTTTGAGAAAGTATTCAAAACACCTTAACCAAATAAGGCATGCCTATTTATTGAGTCTGAATTGAGTCTTGGAAAGCCTTACTGTTTCTCATTCATATCAGATGTGAAGTTGCTAGAATTCTTGGTACTTTGATGTATGTATGCTCTTTCTGTGCCTTTGAATAAGGGCTGGTCTTCAGAAATGGTATGTTCTGATACAGCTTTGAGAACATAGTGCAGCTTTCCTGGATGCTAAGGGGTCAAGGATAGCAATTGTTTTCTATCTAACATCTTTGCAGTTCTAGCAAGTTCTTCTGCTCTAGTCAGAAGAAACTGACTGTTTCTGCATCTTAATTCGGAGTCTTTCTTTACTTAAGACTTCCCTTATTATCATAATTTTGACTAAATGTTACTTATCCTTTGGAACTTGGGATAGTTCTCACCCCAAAAAGGCTTCTTGTCTCTTGCAGGCCACAGAGACAAGTCACCCTGTTATCTTCCTGGGATCTTTTTATCTTTTTAATTTGTTTACCATTTCCCAGATGTCACTTTGCTAGCTGGATTATTAGTTATTTGAGGGCAGGACCTTAAGTGTCCTTATACCCTCTAAAGTTCCATGGACTGCACCAGTGGTAGGTGCTAAGGAGGGTTTCACAAGGGAAACAGCTCAGTGGGGGGAATGCCTAGGAAACAGGAGGTTATTGTCAATTCCCACTGTGCAGGTGGAGGTTCCCAAGATTGTTTCCCTTTATTCATTGGTCTAGATGTGGTGATCCTAATTCTCAAAGTTCCCACCATCTCGTGTAATCTGCATATATTGACATAATAAGTAGTTGCTCTAATAAAATACATACATTCATGCACACATACACATTGCCTAGAGTCCCTTGCCATCATCCACTGCTGGGGTTCTCTACATTACTCTCCTGTGGTCTTCAAGATTAGAAGCATTACAGGCATCATTCTCTCTTATTTGCACATGTAGCATTTGAACAGCTGCTTTGCTGTCCTTCCCTTTCCTTGGACTTTCTGAGAAAACAGGGACATTGGTGTCTTCACACACTCAGCTTGTTCATAGCCTTACACACACAAACACATATTCCACATAATCTTTCTCTTCTTATGCAAAAAATGACTAAAAATTATAAGCATCATATAAAATATTAAAGCTTATTAAAGTCTATCTCAGCATTGGCTTCATTGATTTATTGAGTCATTCACTCAGCTGGTGTTTGTGTACTAGGCAGTATGCTGGACACTGAGGACACAGTGGTCATAAGGCTGAGAGGACTCTGTCCTCAAAAAGTGTCCAGTCTAATGAGGGACAACCAGATAAACAGGCAACTATAATGTAGGATGTTATGAAAGGGTGCTGCAGGAGATTGTGGAGACGCACAGGAAGATCACCTAACCCAGAATTAAGGAGGGAGGAATAGAGGAAGCAATGTCTTCCTGATAGCTGACCATCTATAGGACCTGGCCAGGCAACCTGGGTGTATACAGAAACTCAGAGGAGGGAGAGAGCAGGGATGGGGCTTCAGGTATAACTTGGGATGAGCCTCATTCACTGCATTAAGGAGTCTTAGCTTTCTTTTGAGGACAAGGATTTGTGTATTTGGCCAATAGGGTGCCCTGGTGACTCTGGCACATATTCAGAAAACCTCCCTGTCATGTTATCCTACTACCAAGAGTTCAGAAGATAATCTCTGCCCAACAGAAGAAGAAATGAAGAAGAATGGACAAATGGTTCTAGTGCTCAAGCAGACAGGCTGTTCTTTGTATATCCTAGACTGATGAGGCAGCACAGTGGGGCTGATGTTATTTTCCTTTTTAATATAATTTGAAAAGACAGTTTTGTCTTTTGCAATTTAAAGTTTGTATTTTACATATTCATGACATATCGGTGTTTTGAAGAGTCACTGAGTGTCAAAAAGCACACACAACCCTTTATGTTAGAGAACATGTGAATGTTAGAGCTCTAATGCCAGCAATAACTTGGCCTCACTTGTCTCACTGTGTCAGAGAAGACTTGGATATTGTTAAGAGGTCTCCATGTTGCTGGTGTCATACTTCAGTTGCCATTTACACAGTGAGCGCTGCTCTGAGAGGCTCCCTAACATGTGTGACAGACACATTCCCACATGTGTAGTAAGATATCAAACTCATAGGGTGACAAACAAACAAACAACAAAACACTGCTTATCAATCTTAAAAATAAAGCTTGTCCGCCTTAATTGTTGAAATCATTGAAAAAAGCCATAGCTGAAACACAAACATAAGCCTCCAATAGCCATTTTTATCAGCCTGCATGTTGGCATCTACTTCATCCCCTATTAAAAGTCTGTGGATATGGTGGTGGTCACCTAATACCAGGTGAGCATGAACACCATCCTTTCTTTGGGTCACAGTACCTTCTATTCTGAAAACAGTTATCCTCATTGGGTATCCCATAAGGGAGTCAGCTCCATATATATTCAAGATTAAGAGAGGTGGGGTTCACAATCCAACCTCCCAAACAAAACACACACACACACACACATTCTACTTGAGAATCACTGAATGTTGCTTCTGATGTCAATGCTGAGAGCAGTGGAAAGGCAGAAAATTCCAATACCCTAGCCTTGAAAATGGAGATTAGATCTTTGGGTTTTAGATTAGAAACTCTTAGTGTTCTTTTCCTATTTTATTTTCTTTAAATCTATCAGAAGTTCCTGGTACTTTTCCATGTTTATTCCAGGGCAGAATAGCCCACCAGTCATTAACTTCTTAAATTTTGATCCATGAACACAGCCATGCTTCATTCTCTATGGAAAACAATAGTTGGGGTATTTGCCTTTGGAATGAACTTTCTCCTCAGAGAAATATTCACCTTACCAATAGCTTCTTAAATATGTCACGCTGATTTACTCCTAGTAGTCACACATATGGGGAAATGGTGATGCTGTTACTTTCTTCTTATCTTTCTAGTGATTGTGAGTGGCTCCAGTGGGGAAAAACACACACACACACACACACACACACACACACACACACATAAATTAAAACCCAAAAAGCCTAGAAGTCAACTTTGATTGCTCTTTTTTCCCCAATACTCTCACATCTGATTAATGTATGTGTCCTATTAGCTCAAATACTTTTAAGCCCATTCAACCTCACTGCTTCAAGGGTAGTTCACCACCATCCCCTCCCATTTCACTACAACATCCCCTTAAATGGTCTCCCACATCTAATCTTGCCTACCCACAGCCTTCCACTCTCAACCCATCAGGGCACACAGGCCTTTGCTCCACTGCAAGACATACCCTTTAAAATGTAAATGGGGCCATTGAGGATTTCCTGCTCACACCCCTACCCCCAGCCATACTTGGAATAAAGTCCAGGTCCTTTTGAAGTCTGCATGGCCCTCTATGGTCTGTTTTTCATCACAGTCATTTACCACTGCCCGTCTCGCCCAGTATGCTCCAGCCACACTGTCCTTCCTGCTCCTGGAACACAGCTCATCTAACCTCAGGGCCCTCATACTTGCTGTTCCTGAAACCTGAAAGTCATGACCTTCACCAGAACATCACATGACTGTGTCTTCATTTCTGGTGGCTGCTCAAATGTTACTCCTTCAGAAAGGAGTACTTTCTTGACCACACCATCTACTCCCCCTCCAATCTCACTCTACTCCTTAACTCTGCTCTATTTTTCTTCATAGATTTAACATTCCCTGAAATGACACTGTTTAATGATCTGCTTGTGTTCCACTGGAATGGTTGTTCTCTGAGAACTGGACTGTGTTGTACTTATAAGAACCTTGTTCACAATCCTTCCCCTTAAGGCTTAGAGGGTAGCATCTAAAAATTGTGTGGAATGAATGACTGTTGATGGAAGGCAAAACGATGACAGTGATCCCTTCATTATTTCTGGGAAAGGTATAGTCACCCTGAGCAGATGATTGCTGTTTTTCCATCTCCACACTCTCCTCTGGGCCACTTCATGGCAATGGAAGAGACTCTGATGTGTGCATACGTGTGGCAGTCTACCAGACAAACGTGGCCCAAACATTCATTCACATCGGGCTGTTTTCCATGTATTTTTAATTGCAAAGTACACTGATTCTTCATTTTAAATTAATTACAAGCACACATCACAAAGCAACCATTAGAATGTCTGTAATAGGAACCATATTTTTTAAGTGCCAAGAAAGTTGTTTCACCTCTGAATGCCAAATCAGCCATCTTTATTTTGTTCCCACATTCCAAACAAATCTACGTCATGTGAAGCCCATGATGATGTTTGTTTAGTCCCCTTGGATTTTCAGTCAGGAAAGTGAGTCATGACAGTAACAAGGGAGGCTTGAGGTAAAATAGAATTCCTTTTCTTGCAACCTCTACTTTAGGGCATTAGCATGAAGCAACATACAGTTCAAACTAAGCCATTATATTATTCAAATGTGTCAGGGTGTTCTGTTCATATGCTTTCTCTGAAATAGCAAGTCCTATGCAGCCAGATTTCCCCAAGCGAAAGCCCACAAGTTATTCTAACCTGAGTCAAGGCTTCCACACATTACCAAGCGCCTCTCGTCTCTGACGTAGAAATGGCTGTTCAAAGGAAAGCCTCTGCTTAATGTTTTTATAGTGTGATCTGGAAATTAACTTTGTCTTTTCTCCTCTTGAGTGGGGACAGTGGGGGACTTGGCTGCTAAAAGGCTATGTATCTTTTTGCAAGTAAAGGACTGTGTGTTTAGTTATGATGAGGAAGACTATTGAGGTAAGCAGAAATCAAAAGACAAAGTTCTTTGGATTAGTCTTTTTGCTTAATTTTCTGAGAAATTGTCTTTGGTTGTTGTTTTGTTGTTGTTATTGTTTAATTGCAAGGATAAAAACTTTTCTCTGTTTTAATCATCTTTTCAGAGTAAAGGAGGTTATTCTCTTGAATAAGATGTTCCCCCTTAGAAACAGAAATGGTGGTGTTTGGGAAAAACAATATTCAGCTGGATGTTTGGACCACTTGGGCAAGGTACCATCTACCTGGACACAGGAACTGGCACCGAGTCGGGAGCCAAGTCTGTGGAACCAGTGGTCTGTTCAACATAGTAGTTCTTCACCGGCAACAAGCAACATTTCTCAAATACTTACCTTTGCATAATCCTGGATGAGGGCCTGGAGAGACAGGATGGCAGTAAACATCTGAGGATCTGATGCTCTTTTCTTCTATAGCAGCCAAGAGCCCGTCTCTAATTGTGAATTTGTTAGTATATGCTTTCCTCTAATGCATTTCTCTAGCCAAATAGCAGCACATGTTAGTACTGACCAGACCACCACCCACTAGTTTCTTTTCAAATTTATGGATTATATTGACTTTTGAGGTCTCACGTTGCAGTGGCTTTCAAAGGCCCCTGGCCATACTGGGCAGGAGTCCTGCATTTTGATGTTAGTTCTAAAAGTTCTTTGGAAATTGTCAAGAAACTGGTCTATAGAGTTTGAGATTATGAAAAAGGCATGGAAGAGGCCATTTTTTAAATCTACCTACTCCTCCCTTTCTTGTGTTTAGTTGAAAATAACAGTTCTTTCCCCCCATTTCTCATGTGGCATTCTCACACTCCCCTCTGAATGATTTTGTTTTTAATCTAATGTATTCCACTGCAAGTCCAACTAAACTTTACGCCTCACACCATGCTGGACAAGAGATTCTTCCCTTTGCCACCTGGTGGGCCATAGTCAATCCCCCTTGCTTTGACCTACTTAGAACTGCTGAAGGGATGCTATCGTTGCAGAATTTTTTTCATAGCATTATTTTTGACATCAAATGTCTCAGTCCACTCTGGTAAATTTTCCTCTGGCTGGTGCTTTTCTGTAGAGAGAATTTGGCAGAACCTGACTTTTCCTCCCTCCCTCTTTATCACATAGATTCTGAAATAGACAAACAACTAAGTTATGGCCAATTCTGCAGGCAATATATTCCAAAAATACCGCAGGTGCTGGTTCAGTGTGTCCTGCATAGTTCGATCCTCTAACATATCCTGGATGTCCTCTCCTCTTCCCTTTTTATTTCCACGGGGGCGGGGGATATTGTGATGCCCTATTTTGGTATTTATCAGAACAAAAGTACACTTCTCTGCCTTGGGCATTGTAAATTTGTTTTTGGGTTGTTTTTTGTTTTGTTTTTTTTTACTTACAGCTGACTCTGTGCCCACATGGAGAAAAATTTATCCAGAACACTCTATCCTTTCTATTTCTCACAAACATTCACTATAGTATATACGTGAGTCTTCTTTTAAAAGCCTTGGTGATCCTTTTACCCACCGCCAGCTTCACAGCCCTCAATTTGTCATGCTCTGCAGAGGTTCCAGCAGTTATTTTTGAGTCATGGTCTGGTCCGATGTGATAAATTATTTGCAGTTAATATTGACCCAGCCTCTTGTAAGAAGGAAACACTGAGCCCTTCCAGTGGACAGATTCTGCTCTTTGACTAGAGTCCTCGGACGGATGTATACAGCTTCTGGCCTGCTTTAGTTCTGCCCAGATGGACAGTGTTGCAATTACCCACACTTCCCAGTGGCCATTTCTTCATTTCTGAAAGCTGGTCTTGATTGTCTCAGAAGCAGAATTCAATTTGCAGTTCCCCCAGTAACGTGCTGTGATTCATTCGGGGACAAATCTGGATTGAACTGAGTCCAACTGTCTCTTTTGTGAGACAGAAGGGAAGTATAAGTAGATACTATAGTCACCCAGATGAGTCAGCCAGGAATTCATGAAGTGATTCATAAATCGTTATAAAGACCACTAAAATCTACTAAAACGAAGTGCTGTCTGGCCATACAAAGTGGGGTATTATCATTGGGGTTTTTTTTTAGATGTTAAATCAGATGTGAAATTCTTAAAACTGTGCTTTTCTTTTTAGGTTTGAAAAGGATTCCTTTTTTCCCCTCTGCAGTTGGGCCAACTGCTAAAGCCATTTTTCATTGATTAGTTTTCACAGATGAACTTTAAAACCACCACAGATGATGCCCCACAATTCTTTGGGGGAATAAAAAAATACCTCCCCAAATCCACCATAGACCAGTTTGTATCCATTATTTCTACTCCCTGGCAGCAAATCAATAATATTTTTCATGCGAATACAATGAAATAAGCTGTTCTGATGCATTCTCTCTTTTCTGGGAGGTCTGTAACCCCTATGGAAGGGAGGTGCGGTGGGGGGCGGGGGGAGACTATAAAGTACATATCAACCAGCATTTAATCCAGTGGATCATGTAAGTACCTTTTTTTCAAAGTGTTATCCCTCGAAGCAGTGCTAAAGCACACAGTCCCACATGGCTTGCCAGAACTGCTCACTTATGCAGCATAAATAAAGAAAGTAAGGCATAGTTAGCTATGGCATGTGCTTGACTTGTAACACCGTTTTTAGTGAGTTATGTTTGAAGAAATACAATCCTTAGTTGACATAGGAATACTTTGGACTTAAAGACAGGGAAAGAGTGCTGCCGGAAAGGAGTTATCCATTTGGAAAGCTAAAGGTATAAGTCCAGCTTGGGCATGAAGGACCCCAGTTCAACATTGAGCAGGTTCCCCAAAGCGAACTGAGAAACCTCCCTCCATTGTCACATTTCTTATAGGGAGGAGGTTGCTGATACATCCCCATCAACTGGTGATCAGGATTGAAATCTCCAATGCCCACAGGAGTCCTCTCCGGCCTCCCTCACACCACTCCTTGGCCTTGCTTCCCGTTCCCACTTGAGAGTATCTTGCTTTATTGTAGTCAAGTGGTATCTGAGAACTAGGGTGGGACTGCCAGAATCTTTCATGGCTCTGGGCCTACTTTATCTCATTCAAATAAGGTGGTGCTCTAGTGCCTTCAGCTAGAACACTCTATGATCCTATGGATTTGTGAACTCAGGACACTCCTTTGGAAAATCCTGTACCATGAAATGAGACTCTTACATAAGTCCACAACTAACTGCTCCTAGAACCTGAAAATTAGCCAGACAAGTAAATACCTCACTTTCTTTGAGCCTTAGATTCCATATCTGAATAGTTACGGAGAAAAGAGTTCTAATATTTCTTATTTTAAGAACTCCATAGATATTCAAATACAGTGCTTGAACCTCAGTCTAATATAGCTCTCAAGCACTGGGTACATGTTTATGTCTGAATTCCTTCAATTTATATTCTGTTCAGAGCAGCCATGCATTGATCATCTGAAAGGTGTCAGGATCTCATTGCCTAAAGTACTTTGACTAAAGTACTTCCCAATTTAAATTTGTTCATAATCCACCCCATCCCTCACTTTCTTCACAGTAATCAGTTCCTTTAGCTCAGTACATAGTTCATTTCCTGCCTCCCCTCACCTAAATGTAAGTTTCACAACGACAAAGATGTGTGTCATGTGTTGCTTTATTCCTGGTGCTTAAAACAGTTTCACACACTTGGTCAGTGCTCAGTAACCATCTCTTGAATAAACAAATAAAAATGTTATCTCAGATTTCACATTCCCCAGTGAGAGTTGAGATTATCTTTATTTTATACTTGAAACTGAGGCTGGGAGAAATCATGTAATTTATTCAAGATTGCCCAGCTAGTAAGGGACAGCGGCAGGATTCAAGCCCAGGGCTTCCAGTACATCTGTCTTCCATGGCATCCATCTGCTTCTCCTGCCGTTAGCAGTGTTTCTGCATGTGATCCTCATCAGTTCTGTGTGTCTTGAACGGGACCTATTGTTCTATGACACAGATTGAATACTACCTCTGCAGGGGAAATGACCTCTGTGTTTCTGGCCCACCTCTCTGCAAGGTTGGGAGCAGGCCACCATAACCAAGTGAATACCCCAAGTATCAGACTTTTGTGAAGGTGTGTATAGATAAATATTCAGTGTTGGTTGTTGTTGTTTTTTTCAGAAAATTTTTTTATGAGCCCTTTAAAACCTGTTTCCTCTCGTCCTTTTTTTTTTTTTTTTTGGCAAGCCAGTGAACCGTGGCTCATGTTAAGGTTGTATAAACTCCTCCACTAAATGAGTGGAAGTGGTTGACTCAATTCTGTGATTTGCTTTTGTGTGATCTGTTTCTGGTAAGCAGTGATTTTTTTTCTTTTAATTCTAGTCTGTTGTGTGCATATTTACATAACAGTCTTCTGTTGTTTTATAAAAGTACAAAAGGCCAGAGAAGAGACTGGAAAGCCATGAGGAATACAACCTGTGAAATGTCAAGTACACATCAGCAGCTGGGGGGCAGGGTTGGACCCAGAAACATTTCAGACACTGCTGTCATTGAGGATGAATGGGAGTGACGTCATCTCTCCTGATGCAATAGGGGGAATGAGATAGTCCATAGAAGAAAAGATGTAAATCCTTACAATTTGTATTCAGCATCAATATGTTTGTTTGTTTGTTTGTTTTAGCATTATTTTTTAAAAATTACCTTCTTTGAATTAAAAAAAAATCTGTTTGGGGCAGAATATTGACCATTTTCATTTTGATAGGTGCATGTGTGTGTTAACAATTTTGGAAAATAGTCGAGGACACTAAGAAAACAGGATTCATCCTTCCAGCAGTAACAATAGGAACATTTTATGTGTCCCTCAGTAAGCGTTTGTTTAAGTGTGTACGTTTTTTGTTTGCTTGCTTCTGGGGTTAGATGGCCTCAAACTAGTCAAGTTTCTTGCGTCCTTTTGGCTTTTGAAATAATGTTTCTGGCATCTCTCTTGCTATGAGTTGTCAGCGGTTGTTTTTGGATGCTGCTGAGCCTTGACTCTAATAGTAGGCTTCTCTTCCACAGTATTTACTCCTCTTCTGCCCTGCACCCTGACTTTAATTAGCTATTTCTACCTACTATGAGCTGGTTAACAAGTAACTACATTTATAAACATTAAATTAATTAATAGAGGGATTAATTAGATTTTAAAAAGATTTTTTCAATAAAGTACTGTGTAGTGTTTTAAAACAGTAACAAAATTGATTCTATGTATCGTACTTGAAAGTTAGTCACATTTACACACTCACTTCTTATGCTGGGTTTTCTAGTGCTAAATTCTTATTTATTTCCTTGTTCCTGGCAATTGCCCGGATAATTGAGATCACATCTTATCGCTTTTCATTTTTTCTTTGTACATATAAAAGTTAAAATTTTTATACCAATTCCTTTCTTTTTAAATCAAATACTACTTAGGCATACATTTATTTACTTAAGGTGGTTTATATTTAATTTTTTAATAATTTATATGGAATGATAATTTTAAAATTATATTAACGTTATGCCATATAATCTTACTTATTTGAATAACATGGAGAAAAATCCAATCTGAATTAGCAAAAAGCAAAATATAGAATCATTTGAAGAGTAAAGAGTAGGTAGATATTTTATTCCCCTTGGGTCTCTGAGATAAGCAATGCTAAAACCTTGGTGTTTTTACTACCACATTTTTTCCCCTCATCAGTATTATTACATTAAGTAATATGTGATAGCAAAGACAGCATAGTCTGGTTTTGGAGCTTGTGTGAATGAATAAGATAAGAATGATTTATAATTAGCATATAATCATATATGCTATAGATAGATAAATATATAACTTTATGTAGATATGCACTCTGTATATAGTATAGAGTCTATTATATAGAATTACCTTCTCGATGACTCATGAAATGCTCAACTAAATTCTATTCTTTTAGTTGGTTGAATACTCCCCCTTTTTCATAGTTAATCATAATTCACCCTATGGCCACATCATCCCAAATTATAAAAATATAAACTTTTTATTGCTGACAATCTTTGCTTCTTTCCCCTTCCCCATCCACCTTTTCTATTCTTTATTAATCAAACCCTTGTTTATGAGTCGGACTTACTTTGCTGTGAGGCTGGGGAGCTCTGAAACAGAATGGGCCTCCTCCATCAAGCCCATGACATTAGGGTCATACTTCTAAATATGGGAACTCACCCCAAACATACATTTCTTTTGCATCAGTCCTCAAAATAAAGGAAAGGTGGCAGAAGTACCAGAAGAAAAATTGGAAAATCTTCTAGAACATATCGCATCCCCAATTGAAGAAATATAATTAAGAAACCGGTCAAAGGATCTTGCCATTTTGCCCCCAAAAACCAAAATTGAGATGCCCAGTGACGGCTGTTTTTGCAGTGACATAGGTTGCCTTCTGATTCACATGCGCCCCAGGCATGCTCTCTGTCTTGGGGGACCTCCCGTCCATAGAACTCCTATCCCTAAAGGCCATGATCCCATAATTTCATCCCCATCCCACAACCTCACGGTAGCTTTCAAGACACATTTAGGACATGTTCTCCAAGGAAATAACCTCCGCTTGAGAAGTCCTGGCTCTGTGTTTTCATTAGTTGTTCTTGGGTCAGTGCCAGAGTTCTTCTGCTTCTTGTCTGTGAAGGCCACTCAGACATCTTAGGCTAGTTCCCAGTAAGATGATGTGCTTGGGAAATACACATTTACTGCACAAGACACTCAGTGTCCGTTCTCTTATCCTAACCCAGCTGTTTGCCTAAGTGTTCTCTGACTTCTCTTGTCCACGGGGTAACTGGTCCAGATTCTCCCTACTTGGTTTCTACATCGCCTTCTTTTTTAAATAATTTAATTTTTATTGATTCTGAGAAAGAGAAAAAAAACATTAATTTGTTGTTCCACTTATCTATGCATTCATTGATTGATTCTTGTCTATGCCCTGACCGGGGCCTTACCCACAATCTTGGCGTATTGGGATGATGCTCTAACCAACTGAGCTACCCGGTCTGGGTTTCTACATCACGTTCTTACATAGCCCTTCATACCTCCACAAGGAGAATGCCAAAAAGAGCATGGGGTTTCATCTCATGGTTTCTTACAGCTATAACACAAATGTAGAAGCTCTGCCTTATTACATATTCTTGTTCAGAACATTGGAAATTACTTTACAAACAGGACTGGTTCATCCCTTTTTTATCATCTATGGCCTTACACAAAAAGCCCAGCAGAGTGAAGTGGTTTGTTTCTGTGAAACAAAGGGTGTGCACACATGACAAGCTTACACGTTAGTATAAAACAAAGCCTATCTTTCTACACAATGTAAGAAACAGCCAATTGAAAGTTTTTAACTTCCTGGATCTTTGGGAGGGAAACTAAACAATTCATTGCTAACATAGTTTTCCCAAGATGTTGCTGCTTCCTTTCACTGACTGACAGATTCCTTATGTACCAGACTGTGCCAGCCCCTGCTGAACTGGGAAATCCAGTACCATTTTCATGGACATTATTGAACTTTAACATTGTTTAACAAGTACACCCTCCCTTCAGTGTTGGGAAGTATACACTGTCATTTTACTCCTAGTGAATTAGATCCTGCCAATTCTTCCTTACCATTAGAAAATCTACGGTCAGTTATCTGTTTTAACTCAGGTTAGTTGTTGATGTTACTATATTTAAACACCTGTAATTTTCTCCTCAGAAACTACCAATAGTTTTATTGTGATTGGTAGATATGACTGCAACAGGCGTCCCACATCGTGTTTCTATCACACCCTCGGCGGTGTTCTTTGTCATGCACAGAACCCACACCAGTCTCTTGGGTTCTGGATTTCAAACTACATTTGACCTTTGAGATCTAAGTTAATGTATTATTGGCAAAAGAAAATGAAATGTATTGTTAAAGAGAATAGGATTAGAGAGGCTTATAATAAAGACTTGTAACACTTCTTGGACCTCAGATATGTCTTATAGAACAAAATGTTTATGAGCTATGTGTAAATGAATCAGAAACATATGGATCAAATTTCCCTTAAAATGCAAAAGGACTGAAAATTAGCAGAAAAGTGGTCTGACAAAAGGTGTGCTTTGAATTTCACTGAACCCAGATTTTTTGAAATGCATTTTAAGAAACTTGACAAACCCAAACCGTGACTAGATTTCCCTTTTGCTGGTCTCTTTTATTCCTCAACATCTCAATTGAGAGGTCAGTGGTTAAAAATGGAAGACAGAAGTCTTAAGGTTTATTTTTTAAAAGTGCTTTGTGTCATGCTGTTCTGTAACCAGAATGGGGAATTAGAATGTGGCTTCGAAGAGTGCCTCTGCCCCTGTGATTTTACGTCTCTCATGCTTCCCTTTATAATTGTTTTCTCAGGTTCGCACCGTCTGCTCCATCTCCTCACCACATCAGTCCCCGGCGAGTTCCAGCTCCTTCTTCCATTATGCAGAGGACACAGCCTCCCCATACCCAGCAGTCCTCAGGATCACACCTGAAGTCTTACCAGCCGGAAACAAACTCTTCTTTTCAACCAAATGGAATCCACGTCCATGGTAAGTGAGGAACAGTCAGTCCCTTGAGTTTTGAAAAGTGATGTTGCTTTTAATCAGGTGTCTTGGTTACCAGTTGTGGGTTTTAAATGTTCTGTCCTACACCAGGCTTTGGCTTTTAGGAATGCCCTCTAAAATTTCACACTTAATCAGCTTGAAATCTTATAGGATTTTCTTGGCTTTGGCCCTAAGAAGGTATGACTTACGACACCCCAGAGTGGTCAGCCCAAGGTGATGGTCCATTTATGGACCCAGCACTTTAACACCTCATGGATAGGCCTTAACAATGACATCTTTTTTTCTAAACAATAAACAGTCATTTAAAATGGAGTCTTTTTGCCCATGCACAAGTCTTTGCCCCATTCCCATATGCCTAGATCCTCTCCATCCTGCAGGACCCAGGTGAAATGACACCTCCTCTCTGAAGCCTTCCCTGATCTCCTAGCTGAACTTCATGTCTCCTGGTTCTAAACCCTGTTTACATATCACCTGTATCTCGAACAGTACTTAGTCTCTCTCTCCCTTGTGATTTACTTCTCTGTGAGTAAAAGATGTCTTCACTATTACTGTGGAAACTTCCTTCTGAGGTCAGAATTTTCTGGCCAATTGTTATTTCTCTTAGAGAACTTAGTACATGTCATAAACACACACAGATACTGGATAAGTGGATGAAGGAAGAAGAGGAGGGAAGGAAGGCAAGAGAAATCACAATGGTTTACAAAATGGGCAGGTCTTATGTTTAACTCAAAACATACATGAGAACTAAGTCTCCCTGAATTTCTTTTCTCTGTTTAAACCCATTTTGCTGACTCAAGCAGATATCTTAAATGAATATCCATAGAAATGTGAATTACTAAATCATATAAACTCGCACTATACATAGTTTTTTACTTCCTGTGGACATTCGGACCTTCTTATATAAGCAAAAGAGATACTGTCCATTTAGACTGAGTGTTTTAGCTTCTAAAAAATAAGGTCTTCTTCATCTATCTCTTGCTGATTTCTGAATTTGTTTCATATGAATTATTATTTGAAATTAATGGGTGGTGTCCCTAAGCAAACCTAAAGCAATGTTCAAATTGAGTGTGATTGTTAGTGATTTCCCAAGATAGCAGAATAAAGCAGCACTAAGGAGCTAGGTTTGGGCAAGAACTTCTATGTAAGGGAAGGGACAGCTGAAGAGGAGTCAGTGTAGAGACAGTGGCAGGCTGTATGGAGGGAATGAGCTTGAAAAGCCCAGGGTCACTGCCTCTGGCTCAGCACTCCATCCATTTCTTCTCCCCTCTCTCCGAATATAGTCACACAAATCCACTATTCACCAACAAAACTTGGGCTTCCATCATTCTTTGGGCCTGTGGTAATTTTTTCCTTCTTCTGTTGGTAAAGTTCTTCCGAAACTTTAGTTATGTATTTATTCAACAAGAAATATTTCTTTTTTAAAAAATACATTTTTTATTGATTTCAGAGAGGAAGGGAGAGGGAGAGATGAGATAGAAACATTAATGATGAGAGAGAATCATTGATCACTGCCTCCTGCACACCCCCTACTGGAGATTGAGCCACACCGTCCAGGCAAGAAATATTCCTTGAGTGCCTACTAGGTGCAAAGCAATGTGTGTGAGAAATACGGAGCACTCTCCTTCCTTTTTGGAGTGGCCTCCCAGCCCAGATGAGGAGCTTGTCTAATAGGGGAGATCCAGGTCCCCTGTGCTGTGAAGCCAACCTCACCTGCAGGCTGGAGGTGGATAGCATGAATATGGGCTTTGTGGGATACAGAATAGGTCATTTTTCCTAAGACAATTTTTACCTTCACTTTAACATCAATGAAACCTGAACAGGTTTCAATCATGTGGCATAATATAGTAGGCAATGATTTTTCTTTCTTGTGCTATGTAGAATTATGGAGCCTTTCACAGTCAGTGGTGTCAGGGTTCCAGTGACGTGCAGCAAAACACACTTTGATTACAACTGTGAAGCACATTTTAAAAATTCAAAATTTAACCTATGTGTAGAAGAAAAATTGGAAGGAAATTCTCCAAAACATTAACAGTTCTTTTTATCACAATGGTAGGATAATAGGTGATTTTTTCCCTCTCTGTTTTTTTGTTGTTGTTGTTGTTGTATTTTTTTGTACTATTATTATTATTATTATTATTATTATTGCTTTCTACAGAAATTTTAAAAGGGATTTGGGGATTAAACCAGTTTGAATGCAAATACCAGTCTACTCAACTGTGTGACTCTGGACAAATTATTGAGCCTCAGTTTACATTCATTAGATGAGAAGAGCCTTATCTACCTTCTCTTATCAGTTGTTATGAGGATTACACAAGAAAAGAAATTTAATCTTCTTCCTTTAATCTCTTATTTTCTTTATTAGACTCTTTGAGCATAGGGATAATTTTGTAGCCATGGGGCAGGCATAATGCTTGGTGCAAAGTAGGCATTTAGTAAATATTTACCAAATAAGTGAATGACACAAATGAATAATGAAACAAGGGGACATAGAGAATGGATCTAACTTATTATTTTGCCCTGCAGCTTGGCAAAAGGCTCTTCCCCCACATTTCTCTATTTAGTTGTCAACTTGAATGTTTTTTAACTTTAACTTTTTCATTGTTAAATTCCCATGGCCAATGAGAAACTGCTCACAGAAGCCCTAAAAAGAAACACATATGACAAGCCTTTATAGAAAAGATCAGAATATAGTTATGCAAATTGGGAAATCTTGACTTCCTCTCAGGAAACCAGCAAGTGGCTGAGTTTGCAAAGCGAGTATCCATTATCTCCTGGGCCACTGCTAGGAATTTAAGGGATAAGGATCCAGATGCACATGTACTTCCTCCTTAAAGTATTTTTCTGGAAGTGTTTTTCTGGAACTTCCTAGGCACAGGTATTTCCTATCAACTCCTCCTCAGGGTAAAGACCAAATTGATCAAATAGTTTTCAAGTGGGTGAATCAGTGCTAGGGATAAGAGGAGAAGAGAGACTTCTAAATGAGTTGCCTTTGTTGGCCATGCCTTTCAGCTTTGGTTGGACTAGTGGGCTGGCTAGCATTATACAGAATCTTAGTAACAAGGAACTTCAGCCCCTAATATAACTAGATTTTTAAAGCCCCGAGCAGTGCCAGGGTTGGTAACATGATAGCTATAGTGAGTTTTTATTGTCTCTTTTATGAAGTTTATGGCTTTAATGAGAATCATCACCTCCATCCTCTCTGTACTCAGAGAAAAATGCAGTAGGTAGAGGTAAGAGAAAAATGTCATCACTGTATTTTTAGAGATGGGAACTGATACATAAAAATATGAAATGTCTAGGCACTGCTGCCTGGGCAAAACACAGGCATCTTTAATAAGAGGTCCACATTTTCAAGCCATGTTCTTAATCTATGTGTTTCTAAGTCAAAAGAAAAAAAATACATATATATTTATATCTTTCCATGGGGAAATATCCCCGTATGTAGATGCTGTTGCATTACATAGATCCATGAAAGGTGAGAACTCAGAGGGCCTTTGTTCTTACAGATAAGAGAATGAGGTCCATTGAGTTTTCTTCATGCCAGACTAATTTATACAGAGCTTAGATGTTGTGTGTTCAATGTATATTTTTATTGAGACATGTTTTGTAAAAGGCATAATTTGAAAATATTAATAGCACCGCTTTTTCAAGTTTCCTCACCTTGTGAGTGACCCAGGACCAGGGCACCGTTTTGTTGGTTGTGCATCCACTTTATTCATACATATTGCTTTCATTAGCAAGGTGGATGAGGTGTCACTGTTTTTAATGTTTGCCCTTTGATAGCATCCATGGGTCTCTGTTTGGGTAGTATCTCCAAGGCAACTTCTTGGTACATCTTAGTCTTTTATTTTAGATGTAAACACAAGAACAACTCTTTCCAATCATGTAAGCTTGTTCTTCAGCCTTTTCTTTCTCTTTAGGACTGTTCTCTTGTCTGGGCAAGCTTTAGAATCTTGCTGGGATTAGTTGCCTGAGAGTTGATATTTGTACATTTTGTTGTGGTGCTAATGGATAATTTCTTTGTAAGTGCCCTATTCACTCCAGGCTGTGAGAATGCCATGGGGATGTCTAGAGCAGCATTTTCACAACCTTCCTGCTTCTGGACTCATCAAGGAGAGGCCAAGTTCAATTCAGCAAGTGTGTATTGGTCACCCACTTTATGCCAAGCAAACATGAATGTAATTTAATCAGTGCACTGTGATACATGCACTAACAGAAGGTATCAGAGGAAGGTACCAGAGAAGGGTTCTCTTGAATAGGGTTCCAAAGATAAATAGTTCATTGGGTAGGCCAAGTGTAGAGAGGCATTCCAGGCAGGGGGTAGCAAAGTGCACAGGCAAGGACACAAACGACAGCATTGTGCATGCGTAAAGAGAAGAGCCAAGGGAAGTTTGTGTCTGCCTGGAATGCACAGGTTAAGCTGTGGAGCAGAGGGGCAGGAGGCTGGGGAACCAGCAATGCCAGCTCACAGAGGGATTTGGGGCCATGCTAAGTGTAATGCTACTGAGTGAAGAAGCTAGCCTGGTATTTTAGGAGAGTCAGCGAGGGTATTGTGTAGGGAATAGAATGGAAGAGGTGGGAACATTACATCCTGACTGTTGAGATTTTATTGGACTGCATGTATAGAACACCCAAACAATAGTTCAGCTCACTCAGACACAACTGGTAAATAGAGAAATAAATGATGTCAGAATGATGTAGAATTATGTTTGTGCACGCATTCTTTCCTACGCAAGACAAGCCGGAATAGCAAGAGAAGAAAATGAAAAGCCCTCAGCCTAGCTGCTGCATAGAAAGGAGCCCTGTCAGCTCTCTTTTAATAAAATTTGAAGGGCATGACCCCAGGGGCTCTCTCCTCAGAGAGTTGCACACCTGGCCTTGCACAGTCCTCAGCCAGTGGCAGATCACAGTCCTTCCTAAGTGCTGGTCTCTCACCTGTTGTCTTAGTCACTGCCAGCATTTCCAGTTGGCATTTCTGTGCATTTTTAATAACCACTGAGTTGCTTCTAGCCCCACAGAATTGGCTGCCCAAATTCTCTCTTGATTATTTTGTCACTGTTGTAAGTTAGAAGATTTTAAAGATTTTGAGTGGTCTGACCCAATCCTAGTTTTCCAAAAGAGCCTGTTATTTGTAACTAGAGGCCCAGTGCATGAATTCATGCACAGGTGGTCGGCTGGCTTGCCCCAATCAGGGCTATCGGGTGGACCGGCCAGGGGGAGGGGCTGCAGCTGGCCGTGGGGAGGGGATTTGGGCAGTTGGCTGGCTGGCCCCTCCCCTGATGAGGGGGGCGACTGGGGGTGGGACAGATTAAGGGGGAGGGGCCATGGGAAGTTGGCTGGCCGGCCCCGCCCTCTGGCTGAACTCCTGGTCGAGGGAACAATTTGCATATTAGCCGTTTATTATATAGGATATTAGCCTTTTATCATATAGGATATGCATTTGTACAGAGCACAAGACTTCGGGATTTGTTTACCCCGGTATAGCAGCATGGAAGATATCTAACAGTAAACAGTGCAGGGTGGAGAAGCAGGCCCACAAAGCCAGCAGTGTGCCAGCCTCCTCCCAACTTTCTGCTCTGCCATCCCTAAGAGTGGCTTCCATCTCCCTTTCACAGTAGGGATGCTGATACTCTACATATCTTGTCCCAGTTTCAGGCAGAAATGGGGGAGAAGAGGGAAGGACAGGTGTACTCTGAGCTCGGTCCCATGGCTGCCCTCATAGGCAAGGGAATCTGAGAAGAGAGATGTTTTAGTGCATTTGCCATGCTTAACAAAATTGAAGTTCTGTTCATAATGTTTACTGGATAGGCACACTGCAGGGTCTGCCAGATGTTCTCTGGGATGGTTTTCTAATCTGTAAAATGGAACCATCTCATGCATCCATTCACACTGATTACCTCTTAGAAATCAGTGGTAAAGCTTAGAGGTATCTTTCTGAGGGTTCTGCCCCATTTTATATCCTTAGACCCCATTCTCTTAGGTTTTTATACTTTCCATTGCCTACTCTTGTTTTCACCCCTCTGGACTTGCAGGCTGCCAACATAAAGATTTCCATCATCCATGGTCCAGTCATTAGATTTCATTAGGAAAACACCATGAGGCTGCCTCCCCAGCCCGGGCCATTTGATATCAAGGCAGCAGCAGTGGGAAGCGGGAGCCTTCTCTGTTGGTCCTGGCTCCTGTGGTTCATGAGCTGTCTGTCTCATGATTTAAAGCATGCCCTGCCTGCAGGCCCCAAAGAAGCAGGCCAGTTCACTCCCAGACAATGGTGGCATTTTCCCACTTCAGTGTGGAGCTCAGTAAGCCTGTCAGCCAAGTTCAAATTAACTGCATCTGGAAACAAAAGGTTTCCAGCCACCAACAGGCCTCTAAGAACAAACCATGTAAATGGTTTGTCCTACCCACCAGCCAAACCACCTTTCAGGCTGAAGAAATCTCTGAGCATTGATACTTAAGTGGAAGGGGGTGGCAGGTACAAGTGTAACTTCTTCCTGGGTTGTGTGCTGTTTGCTTACAGTGATTGTGCAATGGTACTTTCCAGAAAGAGTCCTATGGGTCATAGCCACAGCTGATCTCATTTCTGGGAGTTTATAGTGTTAACTGTGGAAAGGTTATTTTTTAAAAGGCAAATTGTAGAGACAATAAACATACTCTCCCTTCACAGGAAACTTAGTCATATCTGCATATGTGAGGTTGAGAAATGGTGAAGCAGTAAGCCTAGAAATGGCATTGCTTAAAACTGAAGCATGTGCCACAATTTCCCCTCGAAACTCAGGAAAACAAATGAGATTGATTGTAAATCCACAGTGTAATATTCTCCACTGAGAAATTTGTGACATATTCATAAGAGGAATGAGCCAATGAATGTGCTTCATGTGATTCCGATGTTATCATCAGCAGTCACAGTCAGGAATGATTTTTGGTATCAGCCACGGTGTTATTAATGCTTATATAGTAGTAAGGATTGATGATTAAATCCAGAGAAATTCTTAATTACTCTTGTACACTTAATTACTAAAAAATTACCCCAAGAACAGTTTTATAGAACTAGTACTTAAAAAATTCTGACAGTTTGCTACTTATATCAAAGCAAAAGTTAAGTTTAGGTATGTGTGCTGGTTCCAGTCAGCATCTCAACAAGCTGGGTGTTGTGGGAGAGGTATAAGATGGTCATAACCAGAAAGGCTGATTCAGTGATTGATTTTGGAATGACTGAACTATGAATAATCTACATATGTAGTTAAGCATTTGCACACGCAAGCGCGCACACACAGAGATCAAACCCATGTATCAGTAAGGATATTAAAGATGACTGACTCAACTGACCATAACTAAATTATACATTTCCTCAGGGCAGGGACTGGATCCTCCTTTAATGCTTTGCACATAGTAAGTGCTTAATAAATGTTTATTGAATACACATGAATGAATAGAAAGAAGGGGAGGAGAAAAAGAGACATTTTCCCTCATGGCTTCTTAGTCGGACTGGTGGAGCCAGCCCTCTGCAAAGCTATGACCTAGAACCAGATTTCCATGCCCCCTCTTTTCTGGGCACTTCCTCCAATTTCTAACCCTTCGCTTTAGATGTCCAGTTCTTAAAAACTACTTGAGACTTCTCTCTAGAAGAAATAGGATGATCTAATGATTCTGTAGGATACCTTCTGATGCGTATTTGCATTTTAAGGGGATACATGAAATACACCTAGTGTTGAATGTCTGGTAGTGAAGCTCTGTGCAGTAGCAGCTCTGCGCAAGAGGCATTTTTAAGGCATTCCCCTGTTCCCAAAAGCACTTTGAAGTTTTCAGAGCTTTCCCAGCCACTAGCTGATGTACTCTCACATTGGTCATATTATCTCAGAAGAGGCTGTTCCCAGAAGAGGAAATTGTGACTTGCCCAAGGTGATGCAGGAAGACAAACAGCGAGCTGTACAAAATAAAGAAGACTTTGGGGTCAGGCACATATGCCTGGAGTCCCATGAGCAAGTCATGCAATGTCCTGAGTTTCCTGAATCTAATAGGGGTAGTAGTGCTTCTCCTTCAGAGTTGGTATGAGAATGAGGAAAAGTGCCTGGTCCACGTAGATGCTAAGTTCACTACAGCTATTTAGTGTTGTTATTTTTCTACTGTGTACTAGATACTGTATGTTCTGCCTACAACCACTTACGTTGTTTAACCCT
Source organism: Myotis daubentonii (assembly GCF_963259705.1). NCBI lineage: Eukaryota > Metazoa > Chordata > Mammalia > Chiroptera > Vespertilionidae > Myotis > Myotis daubentonii. The sequence goes on from NC_081850.1 coordinate 34,063,285, forward strand.
TGCAAAACCATTAATAAAAGTATCAGAACTGGCTTTATGAGCACCGGCTGACCCCAAAGCCCATACTCATTCTCCTCCATGATTGTGCCTGTAGACACAGTCCTGTGGAAGTTTTTTTTGTTACTTGGGAATTATTTTTGAGGTTAAGTGTGGAACCATTAAAGATGGGGTTTCTTACAGGACTAAATGTTGCTAGCAATACAAGTACTATGATTCACAATTTCCCACCAACTGCTTGATCTCGTGTCTTGGCACACAAATTGCTGAAAGTCTTTGTGTTGTTGTTTTTTTGTCTGTGTCAGCAAGTGTGGTGAATGCTTATCATGGGATTTCTCATTAATCCTCACAACAGCATTATAAAGAAGGCATTATTTACTCCCATTTTACAGATGAGGAATCTGAAACACTAGAACATTAAGCAACGTGCCCCAAATTTCTTCATCTTCAAATGATGGAGCTGGAAACTGTACCCAGGCCACCTGGCAACAGAATCTGTGCTCTTCGCCAGTGGCTGTGCTGCCACTGTCTCTTTAGGGGAGGCAGTGACCACTCTCTAACTGTCCCCTGTGGGAGTCCCCAGTGGGAGTCCCCAGTGGGTGTGTGTCTGTGTGTTCATCCTCTCATGTGCTATGTTTACTGAAGCACAAGCGTGGGGGGAGCTGGCCAGGGTTACCATGCTCTCAGCACCACACTTATGTATAGTTTAAAATTTATTTTTTACTTTTTAAATTAAATATTTTTTCTGTTTGTTTTTAAGTGCTTAGGGTACTTGAATACAAAGAGTTTAGGTTACCTCCCAGCCTTATGCTAACCTCAATATCACTGCCCAAAGGTAATGGTTATTAAGATAGTGAGTACTTTTGCAGATCTCTTCAAATGCTTACAGAAATGAAATGTGTGTGTGTATGTCCTTACATATACTTGTATGTATATATGTACATACCTACATGCCCTGTTATAAAAATGGCCTCACGTTCTGTATTTTATGACTTATATTTTTTTAACTTAATAAGATGCATGCTTTTGTTTTATAGGTCAATGTATATAGATCAACTCCTTTTTAAAAAAATTGTATAGTACTTATAGGAACGTAATCATTTCCACATTGATAGACATGTATATCTTTATTTTTTGCTTTTACTAACAATGCTATGTTAAATGTCCTTATGTATGTACTAGAGGCCTGGTGCATGGATTCATGCACTGGTGGCGTCCCTCGGCCTGGCCTCTTGGGTTCCAGCCCAAATCAGCCTGGTGCACAGATTTATCCAGGGTGTGTCCGGCCCATCTCACCCAGTCCCGATCAGGCCAACCAGGGAGCGGCCCGGGGAGGTTTGCCGGGTGGGGAGGGACCATAGGAGGGCTCCAGAATATGTCCGGCCTGTCTCGCCCAGTCCAGACCCTAGCAGCAAGCTACTCTACCAGTCTGAGTGTCTGCCCTATGGTGGTCAGTACACATCATAGCGACTGGTCAAACAGTGGTATGGTTGGACACTTAGAGTATTAGGCTTTCATTATATAGGATGTATGTGTGTATGTGTTTTTACACAAATACTCTCACACATATATGTGCTTTGCCTACTTTCTCTAGGAAATATTTCTGAAAGAGATACTGCTCAATTAATAGGTATGCACATTTTAAAAATATGTTTTTATTGGTTTCAGAGAGTAAGGGAGAGGGGGGAGAGGTAGAAACATCAATGATGAGAGAGAATCATTGATCAGCTGCCTCCTGCACACCCCACACTGGGGATCAAGCCCGCAATCCGGGCATGTGCCCTGACCAGGAATTGAACCGTGACCTCCTGGGACATAGGTCAACGCTCAACCACTGAGCCACACCAGCCAGGCAATAGGTATGCACATTTTAAAGTTGGATAGGTACTGGCATATATTCTTTCCCAAAGGCAATACCAGTTCAGACTCTTACCAACAGAGCATTGGAGTTCCCATTTCCCCACATTGGATATTGTCATCATTTTAATTCCTGCCAATTTGTACAGCAGAGTTGTTTTTATTTTTCCTTTGGTTAATAACATGATTGAGCATCTTTTCATATTTTTATTAAGAGCACTAAAGGTAGTTTAGTCATAAAAGGGATTAAGTAACAGGAACTATTACTTGGGTATTTATATTATTGATTAAGTAGTTTACCTGTTCTTTCACCCTGCCAGTCAAGTTGTGTCATGTGCGACTTGTGAATGTTTTCTTAATTGGAAATAAAAAACTTATTGAAGAGAAGGAAGATATCCAGAAAATTTCTCTTTCATTGACTATTGTGACTTCTCTGTCAGTTTACTTAAAAACAGAATGTTTAATGAACATTATTACGGATTTAGTGCTTTTTCATTCTTTTGGGGGAAGTAATGATGTTTCTGCCAGAAGCAAATGTTCTCTGTGATATCTGAAACTTATAAAGTTTAGCCTCTAGTGAATGCAGCTCTTAAAATCAAGTTAAATATTTCTTAAAATTTTATTTTAGTGACTGTCCCATTGTACTCTTCAAGGATGAACATATTAATGGCAGTCTGTGTCTTGTAATTATTGTAGTTTTAGCTGGAACTTTCCTTATAAATACAATAAGCAATTGATGGTTTAGAAGAAAAAAATGTGAATAGCTGTGGGTGGAGTTTCCTAAAATAAAGGGAAAAATACCCCACACATCAGGAACATCTGGGTTACTGGTTACAAGGCCACTGTGTTAACAAAACAGAACAACAGTAAACACTAGACCTGGTTTGATCTGTGCCCATTCAGATCATCTGGGCTTAGACTATGTTGCTAAACAATCCCAGTTTCTTAGAATTTCTAGTTGGTTTACTTACAATTGTAAGTGCTCTCTCTGATGACAGGAGTTTTCCTTCTCTAACCAGATTGTTCTGACTAAGCTTTCCATTTCATTCTTCTCCCAGGTCTTTGAGACCCAGACCTTATAAGACGCAAGTCTATTGAGGTGAAAACTTCAGGCATTTTTCTAGATCATTTGAGTGTAACAACCAACCCCTCCCTTCCCTCATTTCACCACCAAAACCTATCTCATATCACATCCCAAAGTAAAAACCTTTCCTTCAAGTTCTTAAATTTCCTCATCATTATGACAAAATAATGGGATCTGAATAATGATTCATAGGACCTGAATTAGTCAAGCAGTTACCCAAGGTCTTTTGCATTGTGGATATATGTTAATGCAGTGTTTTTATCAAAACCACTAATAATACCTACATTTTTATTATGAGATATGTTTTATCATTTACTCTTAAGGACAAAATTTTCATCAGTTCTTGGTTAACTATAAAAAAAAACTTCATAGTAAAATATTTGTTGGATAAATACCTGAATCCTTATTATAACTTTGTGAAGAAAGAAGGAAATATATTTCTGCCCCTATTTAGAGATGAGACTCAGAGTAGTTGATTAAGTTCCCTGACCTTGGGATGGTTTCCTGAAAGAACACAAGGTGTTCTGTGGATGAGATGAGTTGCTTAATTCTCCTGCCCACTCTTTTTCCTCAGTGGCCTCACTAGCATTGAGCAGAAAAGGGTGACTTGGAGCAGCAAAACCCTCCAGGTCAACTGGACGGGCCCAATCATGTTTTCATCGTCTTTGATTCTTCTTCCATTAAAATAAAGTCAGTGATAGAAAGGGAAGTCACTTTACTTTTCTGAAACTCTGATGGACTGTTGTGTATAAGGTTCATAGATCAGAATCTCTGAGCTCAGCTGTGGCTCCCTCACCATCACTGTTGTCACCAAAGCATCTAGCTGTGCTTGTCATTCATTTTTTCATACTCCATGTTCAGCTCCAATTGGATGCTAACTCTACACCAGTAGAGAGTACAGATAAAAGTCCCTGCCTGTTCTGAGCTTATATATAAGGGATAATTCTTGCCAAGCCAAGCCTTTGAACTGAACAGTGAGAGAGTATTCCTCTTGTTCCATATGTGGGCAGGGAATCATTTGATCTGTTTATTTCCTGCAGCACATTACCACATTTTTGAGATGCATAATATAAACTTAAAAAATCAAGAGTTTGGTGTGCAATGGAATAAGAGTAAGCAAGAAAGGAAAGGAAAGACCCTGTAGTCCAATCACAACCACCAGAACATGACCCTCCAGTGGCAGTGGGAAGAAGTCCGCCTAGCTGGAAGGGTGGAGCAGAAACAGAAGGTCATAAATTGGATTGTCCAGATTAGTGGTCAGTGTTCACAAGGCCTAACAAGATTTAAAAAAAGTTGTCAAGTTTCCTGGAAGCCAGATGAAAGGAGGTGACAGGGATCCTGGGATCCAGTGACATTCTTTAGGTTACACCAATGCAATGTCCACTCTGGTACCTCAAATCCACTTATATAGATTTCTGTACTCTTTTACTTCAAACCCAGTTTTATCTCAGTATAATATTCCAGACTGTGGATTTTAAAAAGGCATGACAGTATGTAACAGGGACTTAACTATGAGGCAGAGGTTCAGTGGGAGAAGTAATCAAGCTATTGGGGCCCACTCTTTGAGAGATTCGAGTACGAAGATTGTATAACCATAGACTTGGATTCAGAGAAGCAAGAAGTCACCGTGCAGTGGATATAATGTGAGAGTTTGGTTACAGCTAGACAACAGAAGTCTAGGCCACAAGATCAGCATGGGGTCAAAGTAAGACCAATACTTCTAAGTCACTCCAGTAAGGCCCCATAATTTCACCTTGACCTAGAACTTAACTTGTAAGAGAAAGGCACTGTGTTAGGAAGGGAAATCATCTTGATCCATACCTGTTGAGAGTATAATTTATGATCACTTTATTAAAACTTTATCTCCAAGAGACCCAGAAAGGGCTGTGGACCAGCCCATGGGGAAGAGATGCCCATCGGAAGACCTCTTCTCCCCCATTTCAAATGAAATAAAAGTTTTTCTGTTTTTTTTTTCTATCAGGATTTTATTTAGAAAACTTTTAGATGATTAAAAATCATCTGAAGGTGTCCTTAGAGCCTTTCAATCTTTCATATAAGGAATACCTTGTTAAACATGCATCTCTTGGTTTTGAGAATCTCTATTTTATGTAATCTCAAAATGTGCATTATCGCTCTCAGGATTCACTGAACCATTTTACTATAACTGTATGTACCCACACATGACAATTACTGAGACACATTGCAATTAGTTTACTTTGGCAGCTTATCATTTTGAGAATTTGGAAGCCATAGGCCACCACGCATTAGAGTTTTCTGTGGGTTGGAGATATTTAAATGAAAATCAATTACATCTCTTAACCAAAAGTATTTTTCACATGCCTTTCTTCTCATGCGGCCTTTTCCCATTTCCTTATGCTCCATTTCTGCACACGCTCTGCCCACTCCCATCTCTTTACTCAAACCTGTACAGACATCCATAGCAGACCGTCTCCCCCTTTCAGTACCCCACACCCTGGAAATGAGTGTATAGCTCCCAGGGTGAGAATGTGGCTCACAGTGGTACATGTGGGGGCACAAGAGAAGGAGAGCACCCAGGGTATTCAGAATGCATCTCTGTGTGGCCTGTGGGCTGGCAGCAGAAGCTCTAGGTGAAAATGGCCTTGCTTCTTGGAAGCAAGTGGACTTTTCTAACTGGAAGTCCTCATGCTGCAGCCCATCTGAGGGCAAGGGGACCAGGCACTTGTTCCAGGGGTCAGCTTCTGAGCCACTATCATGAGGTGCCTTCAGTAGGAATGCGCCCAAGTGGAATTTTAAGGGTTATTATTTCCATTATTTTCCTCTTCCTCAGTACAGTAGCTGCTTAAATGTCAGTTGTAAATAGCTCTAGTGCTTTGCAAGCTGGTTCAGTTCTGAGCCCAAAGAAAAATCTGTCTTCTTTACACAGTCTGTGAGCTGTTCCTGCAGCTTCCCCATTTATAGACTCTGTATTAAAATGAGGAGACAGTTTCTCCACTGCTAATAGGGAGGAAGCAGAGAGGAGTTCTAGCTAGATAAGACCTGGATGATGTTTATGGCCAAGACCAGGAACCAAGACAAATTGTGGCAATTTCACACATCATTTTATATTTAAGGGCGGTGTATTATGAGAGAGAAATTGCTTAAGAATGGCTTATGCCCTGGCCAGTGTGTCTCAGTTGGTTGGAGCATGGTCCTGTGCACTGAAGGTTGTGGGTTTGATTCCTGGTCCAGGCACATACCTAGATTGTAGTTCAGTCCTGGTCAGGAGCATACAAGAGGTAACAGATTGATTGATGTTTCTCTCTCACATCAATGTTTCTCTCACTCTCCCTCTCTCACTAAAGTAAAATAAAAATAAAAAATGGCTTGTGCACTATACAGAATCTATAAATACTTCCAAGCTTTTCATGGTAATAATGATTGTTGCCATTTATTGAGGACCTACTACATACCAGGGAATGCACTAGATGCTTTTATAAACACTCTCATGATGTTTTTCACACGCTATGAAATAGATATTTTAAAAGAAAATGAGGCTCAAGAAGGAACACACAGTTGGTCAGTGAATCACCCAGGATTCAAACCTAGATTCAAGTTATTCATGCAATGGATAGAAATAAAATAGTAATGAAATCAGAAAATTGGCACACATAAAAAATTCTGAAATGTCCCTGTTTCTATTCTTGAGGGTTTTTAGAATTTTTCAGTGATTAGGTGATTTCATCAATTGTACTAATTAATTCAGTGCTTTCTTCCCTAAGGAAAATGTTTGTCCTTTATGAATCTGGCCTGTGATTTGGCAGTGAGGGACCTCAACAAAAATGGCAAGATTTTGTTTATGTTGATTTGGTCCATGAGCTTATTAAGCCCTAATCATCTATGTGAACTATGTCACTAAACAGACCAGGGTTTGGCTCCTAGTTCTGAAACTTGGTAGCTGTGAGGATTTGGGGAAGTTATTTTAACTTTTTGTTTCTTTGTATATAAATTGGGGACAATACTACTTATCTCAAAAACTGGTGTAAGGATGATTTTCTATGTAAAATACAGTCCCTTCTCAGAGCAAATTAGTATTAGTTTTTTTCCTTCTGATAGAATTTTCTTAATGATTGGTATAATAACACTAATGAAAACATTCTTTTAAAATGCTAGAGCAAGGGGACTGCAACTGAGAGAGGTCTGAACTCAGTTGGATGGTAAATGATGACTGTTCTAGTTCTGCCATTTGTTTTAAGATAAACACTAGATCCATGAGTCATTTCAAATTCTAGATGTTTGTAAGTATTAAAATGGTTGTATGAATTTTCCACTTTTCTCTTATTTGCATGGTATTATATAAACAAAGTATTGGCTATAATGGCAAGGGATTCAAAAGTTCCCTCTGCTTCCATCTCTTTGTCTATAAAAAGAAAACATTTATGTTAGTCACCTACATAAAAGACAGGAATGTCAGATGGCTACCTAAGAAGGAATCTTAAGTGTTTTCTAATACTAAGGTACCATGTGAGTACGAGGTGTGTGATTCCAGGGACTTTCTCTGAGTATATTTGAATGCAGTTAATAAGGCTAAAAAGATGTAACCCCAGAGACCCTATTCTTAGGGCCTTTAGGAGGTTTACCAACAGATTTACCTGTGTTGTTCTCTTTCATCTCATTGGTTTATGTCGTGGCTTTCAGAAGGTATTCAGAGGGGTTGGCTCAAAGAGAGTACGGGGAGTCACAAAGAGCCAGAGGGTAGGAGAAGAAGAAATTTGTGAGTCAAGGGAAGTAGGTTCACATGTCTTTTTCTATAAATCCCAATCCCCGGAGCTCTCTGATTTGAGTCCTTCTGCTCATCCCTTGGGCTTATCCATGCCCCTGCACATGCAGCCGTCATGTGGCTGAGGCCAAAAACTCTACACTTTCCAAAGTAACCGACAAAATTATAGTCTCTGCTGAAAAATAGTCATGAAGCTTGTAAATATACATTCTTCCTTCCACTTGGCTAGAAAACAAGTGTACTACCAAGAAGCTTAGGCTCTGTCAGCTCTGCCTCTGCCACTGGTCTCTGCTACCCAGGCACAAACTAGGTGTGCACCCCTCAGCCAAGGCTGGTCCTCAGCAGAGCTGTGAGGTGGCCTCCTAATTATCCCTGCTATCATGAGGCAGGGCCAAACAAAAGGAGCCATGGCCAACACTTCTTAAAAAGTTTTCAGAACACCCAAACTTGTTTCTGTTTCATTGTTTTTTTTCCCCCCTCTTCCTACCTTGAATATATTCTGGAAAGAAAAAAGTTGCATCTCTATAGATTCCTTAAAGAAAATTTCCTTTTTATTGTCATATACAGTATGAAATTGTTATTTGGTTTCTCATTTATATGCTTATCTTTCTTTCTCACCTAAAACATACACTCCAACAAGACATGTATCATGTTTTATTCATCATTGTGTCTCCAGCACTTGAGTAAATCCTTAGTAAACTGTTGTTGAGTGAATGAAAGCATAAACATTGGAATGCTTGTGTGATTAGAAGAATAGGGGAAAAGAAAAGTGAAGAGTATCATTTACAAAGTGCTAACTCTGTGCCAGGCTCATGCTGGGCATTTACATGCATCATCCTATCTAATAAAAGAGAAAAATGGTAATTGGCGTACGACGATACCCTTTTCATTGGCTAATCAGGGCTATATGCAAATTAACTGCCAACTATGATTGGCAGTTAACTGCCAACAAGATGGCGGTTAATTTGCATATGTAGGCACAATGCAGGGAGGCGAAAGGGAAAGCAGGAAGAAGCCCCCTGCCACTGACAGTGATCGGAAACCCAGGGGGGAGCTAAGATCTGGGGGGCAGGGCAAAGGCGGCCCTGGGGCCGCCTTTGCCCTGCCCCCCAGCCATGATCGGAGAATCAGGTGCCTTTGCCACCCTGGCCAGTGATAGCAGGAAGTAGGGGTGGAGCCAGCGATGGGAGCTGGGCACGGTCGAAGCTGGCAGTCCCGGGAGCTAGGGGTCCCTTGCCTGGGCCTAAAGCGGAGCCCATGATCGCAGGGCCGCTGCAGCTGCGGGTCCCCGCTGCCCGGGTCGGACGCCTCAGCCAGAGGCCTCAGGCCTGGTCAAGGGGCCGATCCGGTGATTGGTGATCGGAGGGTGATGAGGGTCAACTCCTCTGGCCGAGGCATCAGGCCTGGGTGGGGGGCTGAGCCGGGGATTGGGGGGATATGATGGTCCCCTTGCCCAGGCCTGAAGCCTGGGTCAGAGGCGTCAGGCTTGGGCGGGGGGTGGAGCAAGCTATCAGAGGGAGATGGGGGTCCCCTGCCCAGGCATGATTCCTGGGCCAGAGGCCTCAGGCCTGGGCGGGGGCCAGAGCCAGTGATCAGGGGGAGATGGGGGTCCCCTGTCCAAGCCTGACACCTCTGGCGGAGGCGTCAGGCCTGGGCAAGGGGCCGATCAGGCGATCGGAGGGTGATGGGGGTCTATGCCTCTGGCGGAGGCGTCAGGCCTGGGCAAGGGGCCGATCCTGCGATTGGAGGGTGATGGGGGTCAACGCCTGAGGGCTCCCAGTATGTGAGAGGGGGCAGGCTGGGCTGAGGGACACTCCCCTCCCCACACACACCCAGTGCACGAATTTCCTGCACTGGGCCCCTAGTCTCTATATATAAAAGGCTAATGTGCAAAGTGTCCTCTCGGGAGTTCGACTGGGAGACTGGGAGTTTGATAGCTTGCTATGATGTGCACTGACCTCCAGGGGGTAGTGCAGAATGAAGGGAGGCCCTGGCCAGCAACCAGGAAAGGGAGGCCCTGGCCAGCCGCCAAAAGGCCCTGATTGGCCCTGATCGCTGGCCAGGCCTAGAGGCCCTACTTGTGCACGAATTTTGTGTGCCTGGCCTCTAGTCTCTTATAATCCTCTTTAATCTTCACAGTTACACCGTGAAGTAGATACTGTGAATACCCCATGTTCTAAAAATACAACAGCAAAGTCAGGTAACACACCTTAGTCAGTGTTTCTTCTGAAAGATCAAGGGAATGGTGACTCCTGAGATTTGGGCTGAACATTACAGTGCTTGGCCAGAACCCAGAAACAATGCACTCTGATCCCACAGGGATTGAGGGATTTTCCATCCGAAGATATCAAGGCGTCTTGGGAAGCGAGTGCTCTTAGCGTTGTTTCTGAGAACCTTCACAAAGGATCTTGTCAGCCTGATTGGGCTATGGTCTAGTTGTGGAAGTAGCTAGGGGCAACCTTCCTGATGTTCCACACATGGGCTTTCTGCATCTATATGTGGTCATTACGGTCCAGGCAATGTCTACCTCAAGAAAGGATCAGCCTTGGTTCTGGATGTTGTCCATCCAGCACTGTTCTGGTACTCAGAATTTGGTGGTGTTTCCCAGCCTCACCATAAAGGAAAATTTTTTTTTGTTTTGCAAAGCCATCTGCTACATAAACAAACCCACTGAAAACACAGCTCCTAACATAGCACTTGACAAGGTCCAGGCTGACGGTATTTCACTCCATCCATGTGAGTATGCAGTTGGGTAGAACCTCTGTTTTGAACATCACAGCTCATGCACTCCTCATAGCAGTGGGTGTGGTGACCTAGCTCCCAATCTGCAGGGATGTGGGTGACACGTTCCCTTTTGCTTCTCCTATTTACAGAAGCAAAAGTGGTTTCTCCAGGAGAGCTGAAATGCCCTGGGAGTTTAGCTTAAACAATGTTCATCAGCCCTCTTGAGGGGTTGAGAGTTGGGTGACCATTATTTACTTATTGATATATCTTTACTGTAGTACTTACCAAAGATTGGAGTGCTAAACTTGTAAGGAAAAGACCAATATAATAAAGAGTCTAATATACTTCCTCTCTTTAAGGCCAGGAGTCTAAGAATCATTATATGGTTTTCATTTTAACACTTGGTGGGTCATGCATTCTTCCTTCAGGAATTTAATCAGAAACATTCCTAAAACAAAGTCTGCTAACCCTGGGAATAAAGATTGCCCTAAATCTTTGCTGTGCTGTCCAGTACAGTAGCCAAGAACCACATGTGGCTATTTAAATTTGAATTAATTAAAATTAAATAAAATGTAAATGTCAGTTCCTCAGTCCCGCTAGCCATGTCTCCAGTGCTGGGTAACCACATGCAGCTACTGTATTGGACAATGAGATAGATAGATCATTTTCATCATCACAGAAAGTTCTATTGGACAATGCTACCTGGAGAATTCCCTTCTGTTATCATAGTTAGTAACACACTCATTTCTCCTGTAATTTTCCCACTTCCACTTTGCGAAGGAAATCCACACCCAGATTCATGGGGCTGCTCTATCATCATTAGCAGAAGGAATGACCATGAACTCCTGATCTAATCTATCATCAATGACCAGTGACAAAGAGGAAGGGATTTTAAGAATGAAATTTAATAATATGTGAAGCTCATAGATAATGTTAGGGGACAAAACAGTATACAAAACAATATGTATAATATTCCAGTTTTGTGTGTATATATCTGGCTATATCTGAATTGTAAAAATAAAGATAATTTTTCCTATATTTGTTTATACTATTCTACATTTTCTAGTTGGTACAATTAATTCCAAATATTTTTATTGTTAGAGAAACAGGTTAGTTTTTAGAAGGAAAAACACACTTCCCAAAATTTACAAGAGGAGGAATGATTCCCCTTGACCCTTAGGAGCTGCAGCTTGGGTAAAATCAGTTTATGTGCACATTCCTCCTCACCCCCACGCCGTCCCATCCCCTCCATTCTTGGAGGTAACATACCTCTGAAATGGGGGAGGGGTGGTTTTTATAACTAAATAGGACACCTAACATTTATTACCAACATAGATGCATAGGCGCATTCTTAACGCTATCATAAATGTGTGTTTTCTCACTCCAACTGCATTACCCATCCACAAAGACAAGGTATTTTCTTACGTTTCATTGGTCTGTCCAACAGTACCTTGATCAGCATTTGATAACTACAATTGACCTACTGACTGACAGATTGGCTGACCTTGCCACTGCTCTTAGGTTTTATGCTCAGAGAATGTGTTAACATCTTTCCTCATTTTGCTTTGGGTCCGAGAGGCAGTGTTTCTTCCAAGTGTACTATGTGAAATCCAGCAGCTGGAATACAGGAGCCATTCATAAAAAAAAAAAAAAAAAAAAAGAGTTAGGATTTTTCTCAGTTTGTGTGTGTGGCAAGACCCTAATAGAATTTTTTAAAATTTCATTAGTTTTATGGAAATAGCACTGGGGAGAGGATATGTTAAAGCTCTTTGATTTGAGTGACCACAGTCATCCACACCAGTGTTTTTGGCATCCCTAGTAACTGGCTTCTTGGAGGGAGGGATTTAATAAAAGAGGATTTTCTTTCCCTGAGTTGGCTGTGAGAGTGATAAAACATGCTTGTGGGGCCATTCTGGTTTTGAATATTTCTTGTGTCAGCCAAGACACCCACATGCAGGAATTACAGTCCACTCTGCCCTCTCACTCAGGTCCAGATGGACAGGGGAAACTAGGAAGCGGAGCCCAGAATGTTGGGCTTACTATTTAACTTTGTCGGGTATATTTCACTGTATCCCAAACCTTTTATACTCTTACACATCAGAACCCTCCAATTAGATTGAAGCCATATGCCATTTCTGCTGTTTCATAGAGGCATGAGAGAAGACTGGCAAGAGAGGATGAATTGGTTTTCACAAAAGACAGGTGAAAGTCTCTATCATGACCTGACACACCTGAATGAATTATTTCCCAATTTGGGGAAATGAGGGAGTTCAGTGAAAAAATGTCATCTCTTCTTGGAAGAGTAATATTACACTGAGGAATGCTATCAGGGAATTTATGGGTGACGAATTTAAGCAGAGCAAGCATAGGGATAAATAGCAAATACTATCTATTTTGCTCAATGAGGAGTTATGACATTCTAAGAAACCAACCATGGTGGTTCCTGGTCATGTTTTCCTCCTGATGGGCATGCCATGATTGCATGTGCTTGGCCACCAGGCACCCAAAGTCATGGTCAGTTTAAGGAACTCCCATACCACAAAGCTGCACATCCCAGGTTTTTCAGACCATTCAGACTTGTTGCTATTTTGAGCCCACACTTGGTAAGTGAAGAAATCAGGATGTGTGTCAACTAGTGCAGGATCTGGGAACCAACTTCAGGATGAGGTATACGGCTCAAGTCCTCAGAGGGCTAAGAATGGTCCGGAGAAGTCTGCCTGGGAACTGTACATGAGCTGAATGCTCACTTCTGTGCTCATTCTTACATTTTGTTATTGCTGGAGGCCTTATTGCCTTTTTAAAACTTTATTTCTCAACACTTTTTTTTTTATTTTTAAGAACTATATTATTGTGGAATAATTTTACATTTTTATTTTCCTTATTTAGTAAACATACATTGCATAAATTGTTATTAAATATATATTATATAAATATCAATCATGTAATTATAATATTAGGTTGTTATATAATATGTAAATATTCATTTAATTTTCATAATCATTCAGTGAGGTGTAGATACTATGTTTATTTCCATTTTACAAATTGGAAAACTAAAACACTGACAGGCTACTTCACCAGGCCTATACAATTAGTAAGCAATTGAGCTAGGATTTGAACCCAGGAAATCTGGCTCCAAAGTACTTGCTTTTCATCACTATTAAAATTCAGAAAAAATATAAAGAAAATAAAAGGACAACTATACATATGCTGCCTTGTAGTCTTTCCTATACATAGACTTCCACATCATGGAGCCTAGTCTCTCTATTCAACTTTGTATCTTGGATTTTTTTCGAGCTGAACCTTATAATAGTCTTTTCACATTATTAAAATTTCCTTATAACTATTATTTTAATGGCTACTTAATATGCCCATCATGTAGATGTACCACTATTTGCTTAAACATTATCTTACTTTCTAAAATGACAACTAGCACTGTGATGACCATCTGTGCAGAATTTCTTTTCTCCTTTGGACTATACTTTTAGGATACATTCTCAGAAGTAAAATTGTCATATCCAAGAGTATGAACACTTTTCAGGTTCTTGATACAGGTTGTCAAATTGCTTTCCAAAAGGTTTATACTCTTTTGCCATGTCTGCAACACTATGCAGAAGTGACTTCTTCACCAGTCTCACTCTGGCACCAAGAATATTTAGGAATCTTTACTAATGTGATAGGTGGAATATAGTATTTTATCATTGCCTTGATTTTTATTTCTTTGATGGCTAGAGGACTGACAGTTTGTCCATGTTGGCTGATCCAATTATGTGGGTATTTGAGAGGTCTGTTCAGGTGGTTTGCCTGTGTCTGTCTGTTGAAAGCAAATGGAACCTTTGAATATCAAAAAGAGAAGAGCCTCATGCCCTCACTCCCACCCCTGTTGTCTGTGTCCATTGGTTAGGCTTATATGCATGCATACAAGTCCTTTGGTTGATCTCTCCCCCTTACCCCTACCCTCCTCTACTGTCCCTCTGAGGTTTGACTATCTGATCATGGGAGTGCAGGGGGGGGGCAATGTGGGGATAAGAACATATATGTAATAACTTAATCAATAAAGAAAAAATAAATAAAGAGAAGAGCCAATAATTTTCCATTCTTCTCCTGTCCTGACATGGAATTTCTTTAGGTATTTTCCTAGTCTATACTGCTAACATACATTTAATGTTACCCCAAACCTTACGTGGATTTTTTCTTGATTCTATATAAAGTATACAATTGTCTGCTTATAAAGGATATTATTACTAGTATTTTGTTTTCTTCTATGAGTGTACCCTGTGCATAAAACTGCTCTATCCTTGTGTCTTGGATCATAAGCTCCTAGAGGGCCAGCCTATGTCTTACGAGCAGTTCTGCTCATATTCTTTGGTAATGCTCCTAGTAACCATAGAACAGACCTCCCAGCCAAGGGTAGTATGAACAATCAGAAATGAGAAGAGTTGTGAGCATAATAGGCTGGATATGTCAGTGCACCCTGGTTGTATTTAAAGAGAGCCAAAAAGAACCCAAATAGCACCTCCCCTACTTGATGATAGGAGCTCATCAAAGTTTTCTTTAACCAAACATAAAGTCTTTCCATCCTAAGAAGAGGCAGTTCTAATAAAGGAAGGCACACAGGGCTTGGGCCCAAAGTTCATGGGTTAGGGTTAGGGTTAGGGTTAGGGTAAGGGTTAGTTCTGTGTTCTCTAACATTTAATGTTTGTGGTAGGGACCCTGAGGCACTTCCTCTACTAATCCCTCATTTTTTCCCACCAAAAACAGAGTAATGGTATTAATAATAACTGACATCTATAAAGCACTGTTAAATGTTATAGATGGGCTTCCTTATCTAATGACTTGCTTAATTTTCACAATAGCCCACTGACATAGACAGTGACATTCATGTTTTATTTTTAAGGAGACAATGACATGGAGTTTATAACAGAACTGCAACTCTCCCTTCAGTAAAGTATCGAATGATGATTTCATTACTTATTTTTTAAAGCATACTGTAATCCAAGAAAGTAATCCATTAGCCTAAAAGGAAGCAAAGAGGAAAAAGGAAAAGGAAGGTGTGGAAGATTATAGAAAAGGACCACATAGGATCCCAAGGAAAACTCCATTAAGTGACCAAAAAAATTAAGAGAAGTGAAACGTGATTAGCAAAATGTTGATGATTATTTTAAAATATTAAGAAATATTTCCACACATTTCTTCATTATACTATTTGTTCAGTTTTCCCATTTGTTGCAAAGATCAACAACAATAATAGCTGAGTAAATTGCAGTAATCTAACTGTGGAATGCCATGTACCTATTCAAAATAATGAGGAAGATATAAACATGTATGAATTTATCTGTTACAAGGACAAGTGAATAACTAGATCTCTGTTGCCTTTAAAAAAACATTCTTCAGATTTTTACTAAGTGTGAAAATCAGAGTGTAGGATAAAGGAAGGTTAGGAAGATGCGCTCAAACTCTAGCCTGGGAAGGAATGTCTTCTGAAGGTCAGGCCTTCAGAGTCCAGGACTCTTTGGATAGTCTAGAGAAAGTAAGATGCCTTCTAGTTTCAGGTACCAGAGCAGCAATAAAAAGTTCATAAGCCAACAAACTTTGAAAGCCCTTGAAGGTGGAAGAGCTTCTGTCCAAATGGTACATTCCAGATGCTTACTTAGAAAGTTTTACAGGTGAGCTTAAAAGTTCAAAGCATTTTGTCATATGAATCTAGGCTGAGTGAGGGTCTAGCTGGGTTGGAATGATCTTTGGAAGTTGTGCCTGACAGTAGCTCAATGCTGTGCTTGTATTTCAGGATTTTATGGGCAGCTGCAGACATTCTGCCCCCCACACTACCCTGACTCCCAGAGGACCATGCCACCCAGCAGCTCCTGCAGTGTGGTGCCTTCCTTCGAGGACTACTTGGTCCCTACGTCCATGGGCCAGGCTGGTTTTGATGTTTTCCACAGAGCCTTCTCAACTCACTCGGGCATTACAGGTGTGTTGGAGTCTGACTTCAGAACTTGGGCAGACTGGCAGGAGAGACCAGTTGGGTTTCCTGTGACTGGCTGGGCTAGACTTTACACTGCACATGGCTGCATCAAATCCTGTTGAATCCACCTCTGAAATGTCTCTCCTCTTCACCATCCTCTCTGGCCCCACTTCCACTACTCTAGTCCAGGTACTTTGTGTCTCTCCAAGACAACGCAGACAGCCTTCCAATGAATCTCCCTGCATCAACTCCTGTCTTTACCATTCTGCCTTCATGCTTCCATATACTTCCCAAAATGAAGGATAAAATATATAGTTTTTCTGCTCAAATGCATTCATTCCCAGTTGCCTAGAGAATAATGTCCACTCTTTTTTTAAAAATTTATCTTTATTGTTGAAAGTATTACTGATGTCCCCCTTTCCCCCCCCTTGATCTCCTCCAGCCAAGCCCTGCCCCCTTCCCAGGCCTTCACCACACTATTGTATGTCCATGGGTTATGCATATATGCATACAAGTTCTTTGGTTAATTTCACCCTACCCCCACCTCCCCACTCCCTGCCTTCCCTCTGAGATTTATCAGTCTGTTCCATGTTTCTGTGTCTCTGGGTCTATTTCGTTCATCAGTTTATTTTGTTCATTAGATTCCTCATATGAGTGAGATCTCTCAGCATGCCATTCAAAGTGCCCATGAGTTAGGCCTGATTAGACTCTCCAGAACTCCCTCACATATGTCTCCTGACATGTTCTGCACCTCAGCTTTGCCACCACACTTGGCCCCACATTTCCCTCCCTCTCTCTCTTTGCTTCCTGTTTCCTCCTTCTGGAATGTTATTTTTTTAAAACCTCCCCTCCTGTAAGAATCCCATCCTTGATTCAACTTTAAGATTACCTTTTTTTGAGACCATCCTCACCCTTCCCCAGAACACTTCACTTTTACTAATACTCAGCTCATACTTTGTGCCAAGACTTATATTGGCCATCTGTCTGCACCCCAGACTTCTCTTCCACCTAGGTGCCTGAGGACAGAGACCTGCTAATGGGGCTAGGTCAGCACGGTCGCTCATTGGACCCCGGTGGGCGTGGCGAGGTGAGGCAGGTGTTGACTCTTGCGTTTCTTATCTTCCAGTGTACGATTTGCCTTCGGGTTCCTCAAGCCTCTTCGGAGAATCTCTTCGCAGTGGGCCTGAAGACACCACGTTCTTGCAGATCAGTGCTGTGGACCGCTGTCCTAGCCAGCTCTCCTCTGTCTACACTGAAGGGTAACAGCTACCGCTCCACTGGCCTCCACTACCACTGGCATCCGGAACCTTTTGTTGCTTGCCACCTATTGTGTTCATACCCTCACAGACTGCATGGAAAGGGTGGCGACCGAGTCAGTGGTGTCTGCGAAGCCACAGATGTGTCCTGGAAGGCAGGGCTGATGGTCAGAGCTGGGCTTTATGGAAATGTTTTTATTTGCTCCTTGTTCTCTCTGGGTTTGCTGGTGACCAGCAGGATTGTCTTTTCAAAGGGAATTTAGACTCTTTCTCTCCCAGATACCTGTTTTCTCCTGGCTGTCAACCCCCAGAGGACACAGATGAAGTGATGTGCATGTGAAAATGTAGTTTGGGGACTGCCCTCTCTGAAAACCCTAAATAGAGAAGGACAATGCAAATTGCCAGAAGCACAGAGAAGTGCCCACCACCCCCGTGCTCCTCTTACTCACTGCTGGCCAACGCTTAGCCAGGCACACAGGAACCCCAGACTTGCAGCACAGGGGGATCCCCAGGGTTCAGCATCAGCCAGCCTTCCAGTGAGCTGGCTGCCTCTCTTCCTCTCCTCTTTGATATCCCCATGCTAACCAATTGCTTTTCAGTGTTTCTTCAAAAGCAAAGTGTGGAGGTTCTGTTAAGTAAAGGCCCTTGAAAGGCACTACAACTTGTTTTATATTCCAAAAACCTTAGTTCCTTCATTTTAAAGACTTGTAATTTACATCTACTTTAAAAGGAAAATAGATATTTAGAAGTCTGTTCTTTGGATGCAAACTATTTTAATCACCCCAACTACATACATTTTGCCACAGCTATGTGGCTCTGCCTGACCACACCTCACAGCACCTGTGAGCACTCCTGGAATGTTAGTTTTGTATATAGCAAAGGCTACCTGAGGGAAACAGGGTGAGCACACCCTCTTCCCAGTGCTGTAGCAGGAACCCTAGCAGGTTAGCTGTTCGGCAACCCAGCTCCACCTCAGAGACCTTGTTCAAAGTAAAAGGTCACACGACTGGTTCACCCATTGCTTCTACTCTGGTGCTCTGCCCAGAGACATGCTAGATGTGAGCACAGGGACTCACTGAGTTATGTTCCTAGGTTTTCTCAGAAAACCAAACTAGAGATGCCCTATGTCGTTATTTGGTACAGCCTTGGCTCACCTCCCTCAGGATATCTGCCATCTGTCTGTCTCTCCCCTGTGCTTCTCTCTCTCTATTTGCATTGTTCTCACCCTCTCCCTGACTGTGGTTCAGACATGCCCACCACCATCATTATCTGACCATCAACTGTTAGCAAGGTCTGGCCACAGGAAGGTTAAGGAGACAGTTCTGGAAAGGTGGGCAGAAGAAGGCAACCTTTTTTTCTGAAACTCTGGTTTGAGGGCACTTGGCCATTTGATATCAAGCCTGAAGAGGAAGCCATTTCCTGTGGCACCTTTACAAAGCTTTACAAAGATCCTGAGTCTGATGGCCTAGGCTATAATCATGAGTCCAGCCCCAGATACCCAGTAAATTTGGACATTCCAGTACTGTCACATTTCATGCTTTCTTTTTTCTCTTTTAAAAAAATGTTTTCTGAACAACAAAGAAACAATGCTGTTTGTCAAACAGAAATAATTACAATCTTCAGTGAGATAAGTACACAGTGTGGTGTCAGACTTGGGACCTGGGGACAGGTGTATCCTGACAGGTGGGTCCTCCC
This sequence comes from Myotis daubentonii, assembly GCF_963259705.1. Taxonomy (NCBI): domain Eukaryota; kingdom Metazoa; phylum Chordata; class Mammalia; order Chiroptera; family Vespertilionidae; genus Myotis; species Myotis daubentonii. Next base: position 34,082,598 of record NC_081850.1, read on the forward strand.
AGTGCAGCTGCGCAGTCAATAGTATTTGGCCTGCTGTTGGACTTCATTCAAACATGTGGTAGGATGAGCTGAGTACAGCACCAAGCACGGGTCTGTTTTCACAGTGCACCTGGTCAGTCTAGTTCTCTGACCAATGAGCTCTGATCTGAGAAAAGCCATCGTGCAGATGCCTAACTCTGCAAACGGGTTATTCACTTGAGAAATGCCTGTTCTACTTTATGAGAGAATGCCTGTTGGCTCCCTTTCCAGGTGAGCCCTCAGACTGCAGGGCAAGTATCCTCCTCCTTGCAGACTTGGTGGGTTGTGTCCCTTGGCCGAAGCAAGGACACTCGCATCCTAACACTGGCATCCCTCCTGTGTCCTTTGTCACACTCTGGAAAGAAAGGGAAGTTTCTTAGAGAGACAGTCTATTCATTCTTAATATTGAAGCCTTTATGAGGAACTCAAAATACATATTATTTTTGTGATGAGGAGGAAAAAGATTGAAAGGCAAGGTGTTTATTGCAGCTGATGATGTCACCCCTGCCTGTGGCTTTATATAAGTTAAAGTTGAAAGGGGGAAGGAAGACAAAGCCGGAAGCTGAGCCTCAGAAACCATGGATGCCATCTTCTTTGGCTGGAGGGGATGCCCCTATGCCAGCCTGTCTCACTGTGGCTTCAGGGTGGTCCTGCCCCTCTCATGCTTCACTGTGGCTGGATGGAGCCAGGGCGAGCCAGGCCGCAGTAGCACCTGTAGGGCCTCCTTCCTCAGTAGAAATTGGGCCGGCCCTTCGGGAGGCATTCCTGTTAGCAGAGGGCATGCAGTAAGCAGGCCCAGGCTGCCTGCAGTGCTGAGAACCCTTCCAGGACCCTCTGTGTTTCCTGATGGTGCAGGTCTGAGCTTATGGCCTCAGGATAGGACACTCAGGTTCTGGCTAGACTCCGCATTCTGTCCTTAGATCCCAGAATCACATCTGACCTTAAAATGTGTTTCTTGCTTGCTTTCACATTGCACAGGATTTATATATGCTTTCATTATAATGTTCGTAGCAGTAAAAATGGAATGTTCAAAAATTTATTACCTTCCACTTCTTGACCTTTTTAGTCTTGACATGTAACCATTTTCATTAACATCCAAACAGAGATTGTCATTACCCTTTTTTTTTTTTTTTAAGTAAAAACCGGTGCCTAGGAAAATACATGCAGCCCAAAGCTAATTACCCTCTTACATAAAAAGAAATCAGTATGCCTAGAGTCATTTAATTTGCTGCATTGTCTTCATTCCCTAAAGGGACTGCATCAAAGTGTCAGTTGTAATTCAGCCTCGGATCAGCTGTTAAGTATTATTTAAATATTTACTATCCGGTGGGGTCCTTTTCCCATGTCTCCCCCAAATTACACAGGCTATTTTAAAACGGATAGTAGGTCTTCAGTGGCTCTCAGCAGTGTCCACTGGTGGAACTGAGTGTTGGTTTGTTCTGGAGCTTTCACATTTCCAGCTGTTAAGCACATTCATGCACCAGAATGGAGGTAAATGTTCATCTCCCTATCCAGGAACCTCGACTGTTCAGTTGCCTCAAAGTATTGGGAATAGTGATTGTAAACAATTTAATTATTTGGTGTTTTATTGGACTGTTTGACCATGTCATTTTATAGCAGCGTTTTTTAATGGCACTTTTTGTTGGTGGTGTGGAATTTCTGCGGTTACTTTTTTTTTTTTTGCAACAGATAAAGCAAAAACGTCACACCACTCATTGGAGAAATAGTGAGTGTAAAAAAGAAGAGATTTATTTTGTACGGACAGCAGAGCATCCTGTGTAATGTTGCTGACATACAGCACTTTGGGGGGAAAAAGTGGAAATCTGTTTTCCATAAATCACACAGACTCTTGTATATAGTTATATACACTCACATAGAGAAATGAACTGCATATATCATACTGGATATGGGGCCGATCTTACTCTAAGGGCACATCTGGTGCTTATTGTCATAAATCTTTTAAAGAATTAGGTACACTTTTTTTCTATTAATATGTATAGTTTTGTGATTTGTCACAGTTATGTTTCATATAATCATAAGTTATTTTGTCTTGTTTCATGAAGTCCTTTTTTATGTCAAAAGTAAAATGAAGGTTTTGTGCACTTGGTACCGAATAAAACTGGAAATGGAGGCTATGCCCACCGCTTGAAACCCTCCCTCAGCATGTCATTCCAAAAACAATGGCAACAACTGCTTTTTGTTTGTTTGTTTTATTATTTTGTTTTGTTTTACCATCAGCCTCCTTTATATTGAGATGGTAATTATAATTAAAAGCAGCTGGTGAGAGAGGGCGTGTCCAAGGCCAGCTTTAAAATGCTGCATTGCTCTGGGCCAGAGCTGCAGCCTGGATTTAATTATAGATATGAGGACGGAATGGCAGTAAAAATGAATGTGTCCCTGAATCCTTTACATGTTGGGAGTGTCCATAAATAAAACATGAAGTTTTATTTCATCAGATTTAATTAAAGCTTTTATACATGTTTTATTGGTTATTCTATTAATCCACTTCACAAACTGGATAAATGTGCGCCAGGGTTTGGGGTTTATTTGTGTCTTTTCGGTGTAGTGCTACATCATGCTTCAGAAATGCCTCAAGTGCGTGGACCTCCAGGTGATGGGGTTTCAGCGTGCTGGCCATTGGTGGGGTGGGCGTTTTCTGTCCAGTTTTTCTAAAGCCCTGTAGAGAAAGACACAGGCATCAGCTTCAACTGACCTTTGAAGTCCCCTGGTTTTTCTGAAAGAGAAAGGGGCAATGACCATTTCCCTGTTCACTTTGCAAGCTTTGGAAGGCCACCTGCCCCACCTGCTGTGATGACCTTCCTCCCTCAGCTCCCATCCCTGGGATGTGGGCGGCGGGGGGGGGGGGGGGGGGGGGGGAGGCGGGGTGGTGGAGGGGGGACGGTTCGCGGTTTAAGTTGCACGCTGTTCTGAGCAGCGTGCGGAAATCTCGCGATGTCTCGCTCTGACGTGATTACGTCCCTTACGCGCCCTCACGCCTCACGGCAGGCAAGAGTCTCCCTCTTACTGACCAGACACTCCAGGCACCGCCGTGTTGGCGTTCAGGTAACCGGCACTTTACTCAGAAATGGCGCCAAAGCCCGTGGGTCGCGATGCTGGTGGCGGGATGTGCGGCAGAGAAGCGCGCGGTGAGGGATGGGCGTCCTCAGGTCTTGAACCCCCGGCGTATGATCTCAGATCATCATGGGAAGGTGAGTCTAAACACGACGTTTAGGGAGAGCGAGCACATCACAGAGCTCTTCCTGCAGGATTTCGTTACGACTGTCCCATTTTATTGGTAGTAGCTACTACCTTACTGTGCTTAATTTACAAATGAAACTCGATCACAGGCACGGATGTGTAGGAAAAAGCAGCGTATGTGGTCTGAGCCGTGGTTTCAGGCATGGTCTGGGGGTCTTGCAACCTGTTTCCTGTGGGTAAAGCGGCCTTGCTGCATGGTGTTTAGGTGGGAAAGTATAAAGAACCACAGGGAAGACATTATCAAAAGGTCCGGGGGCGGGGGGTGGGGGTGGGGACACTGAGGAACTGTGTTCAGGAAGGAAGGACACGTGGAGGACTCGGGGTGATGGCCAGCAGTCTCTCATTTCTTGACCCCCACGATGCGTTATACTGGTGTTTGCTTTATAACGATTTAACTGTGACTGTGTATGTGTTTGATACTTTTTTGTGCAAATATCGGTGACGAATAAATCTTACATCCCCTACTCCAGGGGCTACAGACTTTCCCTGCTGAGGGCCAGGGAGGACAGATGCCAGGCCTGGAGGGCCACGTGGTCTGTCTCAGCTGCTCAGCTCGGCCATCGCGGCTCACAGCGGAAACACACACACACAGTGGTTCTCAACCTTGGCTGCACATTAGAATCACCTGGGAATCTTTCTAAAATCCTGATATCTGGGCCTCATCCTCCGGAAATTCTGTTTCTTTGTTATGGGGTGGGGCCACAACATTAGTAACAAAGAAACAGAATTTCTGGAGGATGAGGCCCAGAAATCAGGATTTTAGAAAGATTCCCAGGTGATTCTAATGTGCGGCCAAGGTTGAGAACCACTGCACAAACACCTTACTTCATCTTCTGTCCAAACTTCCTTTATGGACACACATGTGAATTAACCATAATTTTCAGATTTCTTGAAATATTTTTCTTATTTCGCTATTTTTCTATTTAAAAACACACACACAAAAAAAACCTTAATTCACATTCTGGGCAGGAACAAACCAAAAAGGCAGCGGGTGGGATTTATCCCATGGGCCGCAGTGGGCTGAGCCTAGTCAAGGGAAGGAGCAACCCCAGGTCTTTCCCATAAACATCCACCCAAGGAAAATGCAGTCAGGAGCTCCTCTGATGATTCTTCTGCTCCGCTGGGCCCTGCTCCTAGAGGGAATGCGTGAGTTCTGTTGATTAAGCTTTTCTTTGTGTAGATGCTGGGTTCTGCTTCCCGGGATACAGATGAACGCTCAGAGCCTCAAGTGCCATTCGATTGTATCTCTGGATTTGAGGTTTTTAATAAAAGGAGCTGGGCTTAGAGAAAATCTGTGAGAATTGGAAAATGAGCGCCCATTCTTTCCAAGCTAACCAAATATTTGCTAGATCTTGGCAGCCATAGCCAACCTTTGCTTCTGAAATCCTGAGGGGTTGTAAGTAGTGGGAGACTTCATTTTTCTCAGGCCATAGCTCTTGTGAAAAGCCAGAGCTTCCCCTCAAAACCTGCAGTGTTCTCAGGGCACCGAGATTCAGGGTTTTATGTTCAAAGACTCCACTGAGAAATGGAGCAGAGTCAAGGGACGTGGACCGAGTTTGTACCCCTTCCACCCAGCAGGAGAGCTGCTTCACACTCCCGCATCTTCTCTGGACCCTGGTTTCCTTCCCATAATGCCTAGTTCCCAATTCCCTAACTTGGTTTGTCAGCCCTGACAGTGCTGCCTTTCAGCTACTCAGAGAATGAGACTGAATTCACATGGGGCACAAGTGTATGCCTCTCTTTGTATGCCTGCCTTGTGATAACAGTGACAGTTTCAAAATATGGTTATTCACAAGCTCTGAGAGACTTGCTAAGTCATAGCATGGACTAAATCCTCTTCCGTGGTCTCCCTTGTGGTTTCATGTGCATCTGTTTGTGTATTGTGTATGGTTCTAATCTTAAAGTGGCTGGGAACACAGTGGCTTGGGTCAAATAACCTGAACTTTATAAAGAGCAGTTTCACCAACAGAAAGCTTAGAGAATATCCAATCTCATCATTTTACAGAGGAGGAAACTGGCATAATTTCATTCATTCATTTGTTCATTCATTTACTCCTTCAACATTTACTGTGTAAAATAGACAGGTAGAAGTCATTCTTATCCTCACAGAGCTAACAACTGGGAGATTGCGAATATCAAGTGCCTGAGAATATTGCCTCAGGTACTTCTTAAAAATGCACATTCTAGAGCTATTGAATGTACACCTCAGAGCAACTAAGCTGGAATTTTTAGGAGTAACACAGAGGCATCTGCATTTTTAATAAGCTCTCCAGATGGTTGTTTATACAAACTAAACTTGACACCACCAGTATTCCTCCCCCCAGCACCTATATAGTGGAGGAGGCCAACCATTTAATAGGGCAACGCAGTATAATAAAAGCTAAGCCTAAGCGGAAGAGGTGTTTCCACTCACTCCCTGCCTGGGGAGACAAGCGCAGCGTCAGAGTTTCTTGAGGGTAGGTTGGATGCCTGAGCTAGTCCTGACAGTTAAAATAATCTTTAAGAAGCAAAGAAGTACAGAAAGGATGGGCCATCAGGAGAAAGCGCAATAGACTGGTTGGAGAGTTAGACGTGGTCCTGTCTCTGGGCCCTGAATAGTGGTTCTCTCTCCTAATCCCCAGTCCTTCCTGCATCTGCCTGAGAGCTGAGGACATTGTTTCCCAGTCCAGCAACGGATGTCATGTTACCAGTTACTCTGTAAATACAGGGTTCCACTGTCAAATTAATTAGAGAATGATGGGTCAAAGTTACATAGATTCTTTACTTCAGGACTTGTCAAAGCCTTTACTATGTTTTCTAAGGTATATTAAGACTCTCTGAGAAGGAGTTCCAAGATGAAGTCTCTTGACTATGGAACCCTTTTTCCAAAAAATGCTATGTTAGCTCTGCAGAAGAGAATTTGGCATGTCCACAAAAAATTAAAAATATAATTATCATGTGATCCAGCATATCCTCTCTTAGGTATATTACTCAAAAGAATGGAAACAAGGACTAAAAAAAGATGTACAACAGTATTCCTAACAGCATTATCCACAATAGCCAAACTATAAAACAACCCAAATATTCATCAACTAATGAATGGATAAACAAAGTATGGTTTACACATACATTGGATATTATTCAGCCTTAGGAAGGAAATTCTGACACATGCAGCAACATGGATGGATCTTTAAAATATTAAGTGAAATAAGCCAGACACAAAAAGACAAATATTGTATGATTCCACTTCCACATGCTACCTAAAATAGGCCAAGTCATGGAGACAGAAAGTAAAATAGAGGCTACCAAGGCCTGAGGGAGGAGGGAATGGGAAGTTATTGATTAATGGATACAGAGTTTCTTTTTGGGATGATGAGCTAATTCTGTGGATGGATACTAGTAATGGTTGTATAACATTGTGAATGTACTTAAGTAATGTCACTAAACTATACAATTAAAAATGGTTAAAATAGGGAAACCAAGATGGCGGCATAGGTAAACACCGGAAATTGCTGCCTCACACAGCCACTTCAAAAATACAACAAAAAGGACATCATCCAGAACCACAGGAAGGCTGGCTGAGTGGAAATTCTACAACTAGAAGGAAAGAGAAAAGCACACTGAGACTCAGAGGAGGTGTGGAAGTAAAGTGCAGAGGTATGGAGGCGCACGTGGAAAGGGCTGGCAACTGAGGACAAAGTGGTCTTTTTCAATTGGGAGGGAGTCTCAAGCTCCCGACTGCTCTGAACTCCAATTCTGGGCGAGTCTCTGGGGACCCAGATTCATATGGGGAGAAACTGGACTGTCTGGCATTGGCCGGAACTCAAGGGCAGCTTTCTTTTAGATGTGATTGCAACGATTACCCGGACACTGAGACTCGGGGCCTCTTAGGGTAGGACTGAGGAGCAGCCATAGCTGCTTGCTCCGCCCTGTTGATTCCCTGAGACCCCGCCCCACCCAAGCTGTGTGCAGAGGCTTTTGCATATGAAAGGCCTGGCCCTTTGCAATCTGAAAATTACCTAACAAACTGCAGCTGGGTCAGAGAGACCCAGAACTTCCAAAAGAAGGCCCAAGGCCCCACAGCAGCTTGCATTGCTTCATAGCTGGGCCTCATCTGGGCACCTCCACCCCAAACAAAGAAGAGGAATCTGCAGATCTCTCCATAGCTCCTGCTGGGTAGCCTCAGGAAGAGGCTAAATTAGCACCTCCTTAGAGATCCAAGAGCCATTGTACCAAGTGGTCAGAGTGGGACCTTCCAGATTACAACTCCTCCGATCCATAAGGGACACACACTCAGGGGGCAGACTCAGTGAGCACCAAAGCACCACTGAAGCAAGTTTTGCCCCAGAAGGGTGTCTCCAGCACAGAAGTTCTCCTACTGCAGACACAGCTGATTCTCACAGCCAATTGGCCTGGAGGTCAGTTCCTCCCAGTGATACCTACAACAATCAATGCTTAACTACAACAAGACTGTGCACAAAGCCCACAAAACGGTGCACCAAGAGTGTTCACCTCAGGTAACTGGGAAGGCTGAGCCACTGGGCCCTATAGGACACCTAGCACAGAAAGCCACTCTATCAACACAGGGAAGCATAAAAAATGTGGAGACAAAGAAACAGGTCACAAATGACAGAAATGGAGGAAAGCAAACTACTGGATATAGAGTTCAAAACCACAGTTATAAGGTTTTTCAAGAATTTTCTAGAAACCGCCGATAAATTTTGTGAGACCTTCAAGAAATCTAGTGAGACCCTCGAGGTTATGAAAAAGGACCAACTAGAAATTAAGCATACACTGACTGAAATAAAGAATATTATACAGACTTCCAACAGCAGACTAGAGGATCACAAGAATCAAGTCAAAGATTTGAAATATGAAGAAGCAAAAAACACCCAACCGGAAAAGCAGAAAGAATCCAAAAATATGAAGATAATGTAAGGAGCCTCTGGGACAACTGCAAGCGTACCAACATCCAAATTATGGGGGTGCCAGAAGAAGAGAGAGAGAGAGAGCAAGATATTGAAAACCTATTTGAAGAAATAATGACAGAAAACTTCCCCCACTGGTGAATGAAATAGACTTACAAGTCCAGGAAGCACAGAGAACCCCAAACAAAAGGAATATAAAGAGGACCACACCAAGACACATCATAATTAAAATGCCAAGAGCAAAAGACAAAGAGAGGATCTTAAAAGCGGCAAGAGAAAGACAGTCAGTTACCTACAAGGGAGTACCCATACGACTGTCAGCTGATTTCTCAACAGAAACCATGCAGGCCAGAAGAGAGTGGCAAGAAATATTCAAAGTGATGAATAGCAAGAACCTGCAACCAAGATTACTTTATCCAGCAAAGCTATCATTCAGAATAGAAGGTCAGATAAAGAGCTTCACAGATAAGAAAAAGCTAAAGGAGTTCATCACCACCAAATCAGTATTATATGAAATGCTGAAAGGTATCCTTTAAGAACAGGAAGAATAAGAAAAAGGTAAAGATACAAATTATGATCAACAAATACACATCTATCAACAAGTGAATCTAAAAATCAAATGAATAAAATATCTGATGAACAGAATAAACTGGTGAATATAATAGAATCAGGGGCATAGAAAGGGAGTTGAATGACTATTCTCTGGGGGGAAAGGCGTGTGGGGGGTGCAGGAAGAGACTGGACAAAAATCATACACCTAAGGATGAAGACAGTGGTAGGAGGTTTAGGGCAGAGGGTGGGGTGGGAACCGGGTGGAGGGGAGCTATGGGGGGTACAAAGAGGAACAACTATAATAATTTGAACAATAAAGATTTTTTTAAAAAATGGTTAAAATAGCCTGGCTGGTGTTGCTCAGTGGTTGAGCGTTGACCTATGAATCAGGAGGTCATGGCTCAGTTCCCAGTCAGGTCACATGTCCAGCTTGTGGACTTGATCCCTAGTAGGGGGCATGCAGGAAGTATCCAGTCAGTGATTCTTTCTCATCATTGAAGTTTCTATCTCTCCCTCTTCCTTCCTCTATGGAATCAATAAAAATATATTTTTTTAAAATGGTTAAAATAGTAAGTTTTTTGTTATGTACATTTTACCTCAAAAAAATAAGGATAATATAGCCCTAGACAGATGCTCAGTTAGTTTGAGTGTAATCCTGTATGGGAACATCATCCCGTACACCCAGCCAGAGCACATACCTAGGTTGCAGGTTTGATCCAAGATTGATGCATATACAGGAGGCAACCAATTAATGTTTCTTTCTCACATCTATGTTTATCTCTCCCTCCCTCTCTCCCTCTCTCTCTAAAATCAATTAAAAAATATCCTTGGGAGAGGGTTTAAAAAAGTAAAGATAATATAAACAGAGCACCAAATAGGGTATCTGCCACCTAGAAGACAAAACAAACAAACAAACACACACCTCGTTAGGCAAGTGTTCCTTAGGCCACTCTTTGGAAATCCCTGCTCTGGGGACAGATGAGAAGTAGATCCCCAAGGGCATCAGTATTTACCCCTGACAAGTGGAAATGGTGCTGAAAATGGAGCCTGGCTTGTTGAGAAAGCTGAGGAGGAAGAGGAGCTAAAGGGAGATGGCAAGGTGGTTTGGAGCCACTGCAGAAGGTGGCTCTGAGCATGGAGCATTGTGCCTGGCATGAATTCTCAGTAATTGAGGAAGGGAGAGAAAGAGAGGGAAAGGATGTTGGTTTGGGGGAAGGAAAAGGTAATGAAGGAAATACAAGAAGCATTAGTGTAGGCCCAGCCAATCCCAGTGGAAACAAATGCAGAGATTTGGATTCCATTCATTTTTTCAACAATTATTTGCTGAACTCTATACCCAACACTGTGTGCCTTTACTCTTTTGGGTGCGAGGGCTAATGCAAAAAAGAAAAGCACACTATTACCCCTGTCCTTGGGACATTCTGTTCCAGCTGACTGGCATTGTAAATTGTTTGCTTTGGTTGTCTGGAAACTTTGAGCTCCAGGAGGACATTGAGGGTTGGGTTTTCCAGGAAGCAGATGCTGAGACAGTTGGGAGTACAAAAAGAATATTGGAGAGTGACATGTGATAGGAAAGAGACAGAAGCAGGATGGGGCAGGGGTTGCCATTAGACTGTGATGCCAACAGGATGGAAGTTCTGTGTTCTGGATCAAAGATTGCTGTTACCCAGCAAAAGAGTTCCATTATACCATCTTTTGCTGAAGCCCACCCTAAGAAGGATGTGTCTTAGCTATCACTGTTGTTTGTGGTCATTCATTGGTTGAGGTTCTTCCAGGGAGCTGGAAAGAGCTTATGCTTTGGAGGACTCTGGAGAAGTTAATGCTATCAGCTAAAGCCCACACAGTGTACCTGGGAATCTGAACAGTGCATCTCCACCTACCTGCTACATTGGGTATTGGGAACGGCCTAGGGCCCCCATTGTTATGTTTCCTGGGATGCAATAAAGAGTATACTGGGCACATACACTCACACTTTTGACAAAGGACCTGTTGTGGTTCCTCTCATCCTGGGAGACATGGAGGAAGGTCACAGGCTTTAGGGTCAGGTAAACCTTGTTCTTTGCCACTTACACACTTTGGCATCAGAAGTAAGTTCCTAAACAATGCTGCTCTGAGCCCATTTCTTCTTCCAGCGGGAAGATAAGTACATAGATTATCTGGCACAGTCCTTGGCATGTGTAAAGTACTTGTTAATGAGTAGCTTTCATATTTTTAAAAAATATTTTTATTGATTTTAGAGAGGAAGGGAGAGGGATAGAGAGAGAGAGTGAAACATCAATGATGAGAGAGATTAATTGATTGGCTGCCTCCTGCACGTCCCATTCTGGTGATTGAGCCCGCAACCCAGGCATGTGTCCTTGGCTGGAATCAAACCTGGGACCCTTCAGTCCACAGGCCGATGCTCTATCCACTGAGCCAAACCGGCTAGGGCAGCTATCATATTTTTAAAGTGACTGATCCTGCACCAGAGTGGCATGATCATTTGTGAGGTGACCACAGCAAGAATCATGGTTCTGAAATCACATGGAAGCAGGAAGAAAATGAGATATCCTGGAATGCAAGAAAGTCGCAAAATCTTCTATAGGATGGTGCCTGCAAAGGCCTGTCTTTATCTTAAGCTCAGAGCAACCTGTATGCCTCTTTGGCATCTGCTTGGAACTGTCAGAAAAGGTAAAATCACCTTTAGAGGCAAATGAGAGGACCTACCTCCTTGCTGGGCCCTCTGCTGCAAAGGCTCCACTCTGACCAGCATCTACTCTGACTACCTTCCAGTCATGTCTCTCCCCACAGAGCAAGGAGCTCATGTGACCAAAGACATGTCTTTACCCAAAACCTGTGCTCCTATTTGCAGACACAGTCCAGGTATCTGGAACCTCAGCTTCGTGTCCAAAGGGCCCTATGCTGCTTCCAGGGCCAGCACAGGCCCCTCAAGCCCATTCTTCCAATAGTGGGTCAGGTCTCCTCCTGGGCCTGAGGGTGGCCAAGCAGTGGCTATTTGTGGGATTGTGGATAGAGACTGAGCTCCTCACATGTGAACATGAAGCCTCTACATGGCTGAAGATGGAACCAGGGACTTGAAGGGAATGGGAGTGGGTCATAGGCAGAGACCAGGGACTGGCTCTCCTGTTGTCACCATGTTCTGGCCAAGAAATCCAAGGAACCTCTGATCATCCTAAATCAACAGTGGCCTCCCAGGCTGTTATGAAAGTATATTTGTTAAGAAAAGGGGAGAGAAAATAGCTTATGTAACAGTTTTCTCAGCTTCCTTTGGAATATTTAAATATTTAGATCTCTGAGTTTGTGGACCATCTTGTGTAATCTTGCCCCAGGCTCTGTTACAGGCAGTCCCCAGTGGATTCTTAGAGCCTGGAATCGGTAGACCCCCAAAGTACCAGAGAGGTGTGCAGGGGAGATCCTAAAGTCCATGAAAGCTCTTGCAGGTGTGTTACAACATCAGGACTCAACAAACACCTTGACAGTTGCCAGACAGCAAATGGTGTACAATGCAAACATTTGTTGTACTCTGATACTTTTCAAAACAAAATAATGCATTGTTATTTCTAATCTTAAGAGCTTCCTGATTTGTCTGTGCTCTTCAGTCCACAGTGAACATCTGTAGACCATGTCCTCGGTACAGGGAACATCTGTACAACTCAGGTCTTTTGTGTTGCATGAGTGTATAGCGTGACCCATTTACTACAGAACTGCTTTATGGAATGCCCCTTACATCTGCATGGCACATTAAGCTAACAGTCTCCCCAGGGAACTGTGGGCACATCTGTGTAGCTGAACCACACAGCTGGGTCTCCTGTCATCAACCCCAAATCATCTTCTTTCTTCTCCCTGGCATGTACCCTGTGCTCACTTATGCTTAGACTTTCAAAAGTCCATTATCCTCTCCCCAGAAAGCATTACTGCCTGAGGCCAAGGGCCCATGATGGAAGAGGCCCATTTGTGATCTAGCCCCTATGGCTGCCTGAGGACTCTCATCACTGACCACTATCCCATCTGGGTGCCTGCCTTGATACTACAGAGGAACTGAAGATGCAGAATCACTGCCTTCTCCAAGGTAACAGCTAGGAAGTGAGACAACCAGAACAAGAAGTCTGGGAACTTCTATTTCCTCTTCAATTACTTCTTTTTCTTTATCCCCACATCTTCTAGGGTCTTAATCCCTATCAAAACCTAAGTTGGACTGTGCTGAGTTATTAGTAGGTCGACTTGCTCACAGCCCATGCTGGAGCCAAAGTTGCCATGGAAATCCTAGGCTCTTGCTTTGTTTTCCTGTCTGCAGTAGATTTCAGGCTGCCTTGCTGGGCTCTTACCTACCTTACCTGAAATCAATACTATTCCAGCTGTGTAAAAACACATATGATGGAGGTGGAGTACTGAGGTTTGAAGAGCACTGGTCTGAGAATTTTGAAACAGTCCTCAGTCTCTTCCAGCTGGGTGACTATGGCCTTGCCCTCCAAAGTAAGATGGCCTCATAATCCACCCTGTCTTCACCACTTAATCAAATTAGTTGACCACTCAGTTTCTTCCATCTATTCAATGAGGATCATACTAAATGACAGTGTTCTTGGGGATTCGTTTGTCACATGGCTGGCCCATAATAAATGTCTGTTTCCCTTCCCCACCTATCAAATCAAGTTGTTGAAGCAGATGATCTGTGCAGCTCTGACATGCTTTTGTGCCGTCATTTGGCTTCCTACCCCAACATTTTCTCCAGGAGCCATAAATGATACCCCTCTTGGGTCATTCCCTCCTCAGCCCCGCTGTGTTCTCTGTAAAGTTTGCTATGAAACTGTTGTCCCTCACCTTCCCAGCTAGGAAGGGATTTGCAGCCAGAGTCAGCCCACTTGGCCATTGGTGCTCTTAATGATTCACTGAGAAGATGGATCTTGGAAGAGACCCATTACAAGATCACCTTCTCTGCTGCCTGAGAGAGCTTCCAGGAAAGCTCTGAAGCCAGTGGGACAACAGAGATCACACAGGCAGGGGAGCCTTCACTAGGCACCTTTCTCTGCTTTACTACCCCTGGGCTGCAAGGTCAGGACTGGTACAGAGAGGAGAGGACTGGGGGTGAAGTCAACCTGTCATATGGTGAAAGGACAGTTCTGCATAGCCAGCTGGAAAGCAGCAACTCCCTTGTTTGTAAGCAACAAAAGCCAACCTGGGTGTGCTAAAATAGTGAAGAGAAAGTTATTGAAAAGACCTGGGACAAATGTAAGGATATATCAGGAATGGAACTGAAATGCTAACCCAGCTCTCACTCTTTCATTTCTGCTCATTTTGGCCTGGCTGTTCTATTCTTCCATCTCTGCACACCTACTGTCTCTGATTCATAAAACTGGCAAATGATGCCCATCCCACATGATTTACCAGCATAGAGAAAACAGCCTTTCTCTCTCTGCACATAGATAAATAGATGGATAGAAATGTATACATAGATCTAGATGCAGACATAGGTAATTCTGTCTTATCAATCTAGATTTCAGATTCTCAAGAGATTCTGAGGTACCCATGGTACCTAAGTTACCCATCCCTGGTCTTATCAATTACTCCTGTCACTTTGTACATTATTTAACTGGGACAGTCCTACATGAGGGCACAGGGTTAAAGGGGAATTTCTATGATCCTGGCATATACTCGAAAAGGTGTGCATGGCAGCCTAACAAGTTGGGTGACTCTGAAAGCCAGGATCTTAGCACCAAGAAGAGCTCAATAGTTCTAGGATTACCATCGACCAGTAGCAAAGGGATAGTAGCAAACCTCAGTGTTCTTCATACCTCAGTACTCCACCTCTATCTTCAACCAGAGCCAAGAGTATGCTTATCAAAACTGGACTTGACTGAGTTCTGCCAGGCAGACCTGCTTCTCCCAATGGTTCCTCAGTACTTAGTTCTCCCCCTCAAAAATAAATAGAACTGCTTTAAGAAAAAAGATTAGGGAGACAGGTTTTGAGAAAGAGAAGAAGTGAAATTTGGTGCTGGTTGATTGGCCTGTTTACATTCTCTATTATGTTTTCTGTCAAAATATAGTTTAGAATGGTTGTATCATTGGACTTAAGGATGAAGTATTAGGTTTTGCTGGTGTTCCCTTTCCCTCAGTGGGATTAGAGATGGTGTGGCAATTCCATTCCACTGATTGGGTAACATTCAAAAGAAAAAAACACAAACAATAGAGTGGGGGCTCACTAGGCTTCCCTTCTCACTGTAATTTGTACAGAGTAATTTAAGTTTTTCTTTATTCCTCCAATACAAATCAGGTAACCCTTTGACAAATGTTCTCCTCTCCATTCACTAGCTTTATAATTGCTATTTAAAAGTTGGTAACAAGTTATGTGTGTGTGTGTGTGTGTGTTGGTGGGGACTCAGGGGAGAGGTTTTAATGGGGAAAACGTTTCTTATTGATTTACTTCTCAAAATGTGTGTGGTGCACATATGTGATGGGGGAGGAAATACAAGTAAATACAATCTGGGGTATTTCTATGAACCATTATACTTTACACAAATGCAGGCACATACTACAAGGGTTTTGATCAAGCAGTTCCAAGTAGTCAGAACCCCGGAGGGATGTCCTAAAGTTGGAATGAGATGTTGTCAAGTGTGAATGTGCATTTGAATTATGGAAGGATCTTGATAAAACACACATTCTGATCCAGTAGGTCTGAAGAAGGGCCTGAGATTCTGCATTTCTAACAAACTCCCAGTGATGTGATGCTGCTGCTGTGGGACCACACTTTGAGAAGCAAACGCACCTGAATCAAGAAGTGGACATTGCCATACAGACCAACCTGATTAGTTGTAAAGACACTGACCAAACCCACATGCAGGCTGTTCCCTTGCACACCCTGGTAAAGGTCATCACTCGCTTCTTAGAAGAGGCAAATGGAGGCTTCAATTCACCCCCTTTATATTTCTTGCCACCTGCCTATTTCATTATTGCACATACTACCTAGAAATTCAAAATTTTCTGAAATTTTGGTTGAAACTGTTTTAGCAGTAGATTACAAATCTCTTCATTTTTGCTTGCATACACAACAAAATTTGTTTAGCAATTTGCTATAGATGTGAAAATAGATGGACATTTCCCCCCTCAGAAGGGACTATAAATTCTACTTAATGGGAAGTTAGCCAGTTTCTGACATATTGCAGAGTTTATTTCTTAACATCTTCCAATATCCACGATACTCAATATCCTTAGCAGTCTGCACCCATTCCATTGACTTAGTTTATCCATGTCTGTATTGTTTTCTTTTTGGTTTATACAAAGAGGTGCCCTTCACCAAAGCATGAAACCAAAGCAAAGAGATAAGTGAGGTACAAGAGACCCATTCCAGTGTTTGTCTTTCTCTGAAGTTTGCCCCAACACATTTGCCTTCCTAAATCTGGCTACTATTTCCAAACAATAGATTAAGCTGCCACAGGCCTAGGGGCAGTTCCTTGAGGAGGACACATCAACGCTTATTATAGTTATCTAATGATGTCTCCACTATCTTATAAGCTCCTCAGAGAGAGTTTATGACTTATTGCTATATCTTCTGAGTATGTCAGAGTATTTGATACAGAATAGGTACTCAGTAGACTTTGTTGAATTAAATTTCAAGTTAATGAAAAAAAATATTTCCAAACTCTTTGGAGAAAGTGGGAATCATGGCTTCTAGAGTAAGGATGGGGCAGGGACAGTTCTTGAATACAGAGCTGTGAGAGAAGGTCACTTATACAGGGGACTGGTGTGTACAATGTGAGTGGGTATCAGGAAAGCCAGGAGACAGATCCTCAGGGCCTATGGAACTCCCCCTAACCTCAGACTAAATAGTTTCTAATACATCCTATGAGATCTGGAGATGCATAAAAATATGATCCTGTTTGGGTTATAGACAGAACATTGGCAGCAAAATAAAGGGTAGATTAGATTGAAACAGGCAGGAATTTAGTAGTCCTTGAAGGGTTGTTGGACTCAGGGCAGGTGGGCAAATGTACCTGAGTTTCTGGTACCATCTGAAGGCTGTCCAAAGATGTTCAGTAATTTTTCTGGAATTTGAGAACACATTGGATTATATTTGAAAAACAATAAAAATGGGTCTCTCCTCCAAAGATATGAGAAATTTGTTTTGCATTAAAAGCCCGTAAGTTTATTTAAGATTTTGGGGGTGGTCATTTTGGCAAGGTGAATTCCCCATCAGCCTGTTTGATTTCACTTCCTGCCTTTCATGAAATATATGTATAGAGAAAGTATGAGACTCCCCACTGGGTTCTGCATTCATGTGCATCTGCTGTCCAATTCACAGCTTGTGAAGGAGGTGTTAATTAGTTGGCAGAAGCACCTGAACAGAGAGTTCTGGGTTGGCTGAGGGGGTGGGAAGGTCTCTGGCATTTCCTTATTCACCAAAGCTGGAAAAAACGAAGTAAGGAAACTCACATTGCTGTCCAAAATGGCAACCTCCAAGCCAAGGCAGGTACTTCTTTTCTAAAAAGAGAGTCTATTTCAGGGTTTGTGTGATTAATATCAAATTAATAACACATGCTCATAAGAATTTTACTTTTTCATATACTGCTCCCTGACTTTTAAAGATCTTTCAGCGAAATATGAGGGGGTTTTTTTGTTTGTTTTTTGCTGTTGGGTAAAATTAACCTTGAAGAAGGAATAGATGAATTGCCATCAGAGAAAGAGCAGAGAACATGTCTTCCGAGAGAGGGCAGTGATCCAGAGCCAGGAGAGTCTCTGAGGTGGAGGATGGAGAAGGGAAGTCACAAATTCAGGTGGAGCAGAAAGGACTTTTCATTCGTGGTCAATAAAAACAAATTGGCTGAGTAGAAGTAGGGTCTTCCAGGCCAAAATTTGTTGGGGGTTGGGGGTTGTTGTGGAGAATAAGACTAAATAAAGATAAACACTTGCTTTCTTCAATTTTTATGTCAAGAAAACTCATCAAAAACTCTAACTCAACATGAACAAACAGTGGATTAAATAAAAGGAAAACAGAGTAACTGGATGTCATCTGGTAAAATATGTTCATTTTAGAGGTGGCACACCTGAAGTGCAGGGAAGGAAAACAACTTTCTAAGGATATTAATGGATGTTCCAGTGTGACAGAAGACATTGTGAAAAATTAAGAGGTGCTCAGATTACACATATAAAGAATATATAGAGAGAGACCTCTAACTTTCCACTCTGAAAAATGCCACTGAAACTTAATGTACTGAAGCAAGGTAAAAAGGGAAAAGCGACATAAACTGAGCCTCTAGCACCCTCAGCAAACACTCTTTACGTTACCAAGGTACAAGTTACCTGAACAAATACAGAAGACCCTTTTCATCCTAGTGCAGGATGGCCATCCCTAGCTCCTGGTGAAGCTGAAGTATCTAAATAAGAGAAAGACAGAGTGGAGGAAATTCAGTGAGGAAGACAAATGAGGGTGGGGCCTTTCTGTAAGATCAGAGAACTCCAAGCTCTCCAAAGGAAGCCTTCAGCAAATTCTAATTAGCCACTAGAAGACAGAGCACAATGTCTTCCGGACACACCCCAGGGAGAGAAGAATTCCTGAGATACATAATTAGGAGCAATTAGCAAGGGCTAGAGGGGAGTCTGATAGAACAGGGACCAGGTTTGATTGGGTGATACTTCCCTAGAGAATTGTGGGAGGTGGCTGCTGAGGGCTGTTCTCAACTGATTTTACCATGGCTTCTGCTCAAACACTTGAGGACAGAGATTGGAAAATTAAAAGGGGTTTTCTTAGTAAAATGTACCAAATCTTTTCCCTGTAAACTGTTTCAAAGCTTTGGTTTTTAAGCCGGCCTGATACATAGTACATTTTTTTTCAATAATGTTTACTAATAAGGAAATAAAGTAAAATGAAATGGTGAAGGAAATTTATGTATTTCTTGTCAGTCTTCATCACCTATACATATGAGCTGTAAGGGTATTGGCAGAAGTAGATCAGGCTACCTTTACAGATAAGGCCCTTTTGTTGTCTTGCACTAGCCCCAAAGAACCCATTAAACCCAGCAAAGGGAAACCAAGGTATTTCCATTGCTTGAGGAAAAGATAATGGAGCTATATAGGTCTCAGACCTCCATAGCCGATGTGGGCAAGATTTGTATTGGAGAGGGTTAGTTCAAATCCAAGATTCACTACTTCCTAGCTGTGTAACCTTAACAAAGCTATTTGATCTATAAAGCCTGACTTAATACAGGTTGTTGTAGGAATTAATAAGAGTGTATCCCCAATAGGCTATAGTGAAAAATCTGAAGCAGCCCGCTAATACATTAATTTACCCAAATGTGTGTTTTGGAATCATTTAACCTGGGAAGACTACCAGAACACTTTAGTGCTCAAAATTAGACATCCTAAACCTGGAAGATTTATTGGGATTTTTTTTTTACAGCCAAGGTGGGCATTTGGCAATGCCCAGTTTTAAAGATTTTTGAGTTAAGATTATTGTGGCTAGGCTCTGTGGCAGGGGTCCTCACATGTGGCCCACCAAAAACATTTATCTGGCCCGCCGGATGTTTTTGCCCCCGCTGTGTGCATAGGAATTTGTTCATAGTTTTTTTTAAAACTATAGTCTGGCCCTCCAACAGTGTGAGGGACAGTGAACTGACCCCCTGTTTAAAAAGTTTGAGGACCCCTGCTCTGTGGTGTCAAACTTTGAGGCTATGCACCCATATTTTGGAATATTCCTAATTTAGATCTTTCCCATTTTTTCTTAATTGTAGTAAAATACACATACTGTATTATAAAAGTTACCATTTTAACCATTTCGAAGTGTGTAGTTCTGTGGCATTAAGCACATGCACATTGTTGTGCAACCATCACCACTATCCATCACCTGAACTTTTCATCTCCCCAACTGAACCACTGTGACATTTAAACAATAGCTCTCATTCCCCCCTCCTCAGCCCCTGCCAATATCATTCTACTTTCTTTTTTTTTTTTAATTGTTTAAAGTATTACATATAGTATTACATGTTTCCTTTTTCCCCCATTGAACTCCCCCTGCCACCCACACCCCCTGGCACATGCCCTCACCCTTCTAATGTCTGTGTCCATTGGATATGCCTATATGCATGCATCTAAGTCCTTTGGTTGATCTCTTACCCCTCTTCCTCCCACCCCCGGCCTTCCCACTGAAGTTTGACAGTCTCTTCAATGTTTCTCTGTCTCTGGATCTATTTTTGTTCATCAGTTTATGTTGTTCATTATATTCCACAAATGAGTGAGATCATGTGATATTTATCTTTCTCTGACTGGCTTATTTTGCTTAGCATAATGCTCTCCAGGTCCATCCATGCTATTGAGAATGGTAAGAGTTCTTTCTTTTTTATAGCAGCATAGTATTTCATCGTGTAGATGTACCACAGTTTTCTAATCCACTCATCTACTGATGGGCACTTAGGTTGTTTTCAAATCTTAGCTATTGTAAATTGTGCTGCTATGAACATAAGGGTGCATATGTCCTTTCTGATTGGTATTTCTGGTTTCTTGGGGTATATTCCTAGAAGTGGGATTACTGGGTAAAATGGGAATTCCATTTTTAATTTTTTGAGGAAACTCCATACTGTTTTCCACAGTGTCTGCACCATTCTTCCTTCCTGCCAGCAGTGAACGAGGGTTCCTTTTTCTCTACATCCTCACCAGCACTTGTCATTTGTTAATTTGTTGATGATAGCCATTCTGAGAGGTGTGAGATGCTATCTCATTGTCGTATTGATTTGCATCGGCCAAGCCAGTAGAGGGGGGCAATTGGGAGCAACCAGGCTGGCAGGGGGGAGCAGTAAGAGGCGACCAGGCAGGCGGGGTGGAGGTACAATTGGGGGTGACCAGGTTGGCAGCGGAGCAGTTGGGGGTGATTAGGCTGGCAGGGGGGCAGTGAGGGGTGACTAGGCTGGCAGGGAGGGCAGTGGGGGAAACCTGGCCGGCAAGGGGGGGCAGTTAGGGGTGACCAGGTTGGCAAGGGGAGCAGTAAGGGGTGATCAGGCCATCAGGGGAAGGAGCAGTTAGGAGCAACCATGCCTGCAGGAAGGGGGCAGTTGTGGGTGACCTGGCCAGCAGCGGGGGGCAGTGAGGGGCGACCAGGCTGGCAGGGGAGCAGTTAGGGGTGATCAGGCCAGCGGGAGGGTGGGGGTGACGGGTGAACAGGCAGGCAGGCAGGTGAGCGATTAGGAACCAGCAGTCCAGGATCGTGAAAGGGATGTCCAACTGTCCGTTTAAGGCCCGATCTCTGGGATCAGGCCTAAACCGGCAGTGGGACATCCCCCAACGGATCCTGGATTGGATCGGGTGCAGGCTGGGCTAAGAGGACCGCCTGACCTGTGCACGAATTTTGTGCACCAGGCCTTTAGTCGGAAATAATATTGGAAAATATGTTCTCCCATGCATGGCTTTCTTGTTTTGTTGATGGTTTCTTTTGCTGTGCAGAAGCTTTTTATTTTGATGTCTCATTTGTTTATTTTCTCCTAAGTTTCCATTGCCCTAGGACAGTGGTTCTCAACCTTCTTAATGCCGCAACCCTTTAATACAGTTCCTCATGTTGTGGTGACCCCCTATTTTATTGTTACAAATTGAACATAATTAAAGCATAGTTATTAATCACAAAAACAATATGTAATTATATACGTGTTTTCTGATGGTCTTAGGCCACCCCTGTGAAAGGGTCGTGCGACCCCTGTGAAAGGGTTGTTTGACCCCCAAAGAGGTCGTGACCCACAGGTTGAGAACCGCTGCCCTAGGAGTTGTATCGGTAAAGATATTGCTATGACATATGTCTGATATTTTGCTGCCTATGGACTCTTCTAAGATTTTTATGATTTTCCAACTTACATTTAAGTCCTTTATCCATTTTGAGTTTATTTTTGTGTATGGTGTAAGTTGTGTTCCTATCATTGCTTTGACTAACAGGAAGCTTAGATTCAAATTTGTTTCTCATCTATAACAAAAGGCCTGGAAATATAAAACCTGAATTTTGTGTATTAAACTCTCCTCTGACTTTGTCCTATGCTTCCTACCATAATTTCCTCTTTTCCATGATATTCTCACTTTTCCCTCCTTGCCATTGTGTGTTTGTGTAAATCAGAGAAATACTTTTTAAAATTTTTATCTTTTAATTGGTTTTATAGAGAGGAAGGGAGAAAGAGATAGCCAGAGCCAGAGAGAGAAAAACATCCATGTGAGAGAAAAACATCAGTTGGCTACTCCATGCACCCCGACTTAGAATCAGACCCTAAACCTAGGTATGTGCCCTGATCAGGAATCAAACCTACCACCTTTTGGTGTGGAATGATTCTCCAACCAACTGAGCCACACAGGCCAGAATGAGAGCGAGATTTTAAAACAAGAAAGTATCATTCAAGACTTTTGGTTGCAAATAATAGAAAGCACCTCTAATTAGTTTTACCATAAATTAATTTAAAACAGAATTCGTGGGGAAGGCTATTATCACACAAAATTATTGGGAAGTTTGGCATTCAGTAACCCAGAGATGCTGGGCTATGGGCACTACGGGCAGGCCCATGCCCAGGAACAGTAGTGGAGTAAGATACTCCTGGAGGGAGGGAGAGGAGAAGAAGGGAAAGGAAAGGAAAGATAAGGAAAGGAAGGGGATAATAAAGGAAGGGAGGGGAAGCAAAAGAGAAGAACCAGTCCAAAAGAGAGCAAGAGTTCTGTGGAAGCTACAAGGAAGAGAGCACTTTCAACTCCAGTGCTTCTTCCATAAGAAGACCAGCTACATGGCAGTCCTCTGATCTGTGTGGGCTCTGGCATGGCTTGGCAAACCTCAAACTCTTTGTCCCTTTCCGAAATCACACCCACTTTTGATTTTCTGAAGGTCAGGCTTCATGGAAGATTGCACATGTGAAACAGATGAGAACGTTTTCACTTTAGGTCCCCACCCCGCATTGGGGAAACCACCTCAAACACCTGACAAGTCCTCTTTTCCTGGCTCTCTCTCCAGTATGAGCTCCTCCTTTTTCTGACCCTCACACAGAGCTCACTTGGGTAAATTTTGCTTCCAGCTTTGTAAAACGAAAGCCCCATGGTGAATAGAACCATACGCCATAGAATGCAGTTTACAGATCATCTATTGCTGCCTGAGTATACACCCCTCCACACACAGATATCAGGTGCCTTTGAAAAAGTCTTCAACTCTATGAAGAGCTGTCCTTTAGAAGAGTTCTAGTAAATACAAATTTCTCCATCCTACTATACATCAAAAGCTTCAGCTCCTCATTCAGTGGGCTGGAAATTTCACTCTGCCCTGGTTTAGTTGAAGGAAACTCATCTGGAGCCAAAATGTCTAAAAAGTTTCAGATATATCCATGGTCTGACTCAGATATAGTTCCAGAAGTGCTATATTAGCATATCTAAAGCTTCTGACCAGGCTTCTTGATTTTCTCCACAACCCAAAGAAAGTATGTTCTCACAATGGGAGTTTCTATGTGACACCAGAGGAAAAGAAAATAAGTCAAAATGTGTCAGCCTTGTTCACAAGCGGGAGTTTCCTGACCAGAGGATGGAAGATTCATTCCCTTTTGGAGGTGAACACAGAATATTCTCTTTGCAGAGTGGGGATAGCCACATTAAATCTGCACAGCTTGACATTACCACTTACACTTCCTTGCTCACCAAGTAACCTTCAAATTAAATCTTGATTTTCCACCCAGATGTACATTCTAGGGAAGGATACACAGACATGCTGACATGAATGTCTGGGTAACCCCTTCCCGGTTCTAAATTATGTTATAAAAAACCTATTGATTGGTCTAAGGGCAATAACCCTTTGATCTGGGCCCACTTCGCTATGATTGCACTGAGGCGATCACATTTCCAAATCTGTAATGCTGGGCATCCAACCATGAGGCTCAGAGCCCATTCATCCACTCACTCTCCTCCCTGCCCCAGGAGGTCCTGTGGAAGTAGCTGACAGGATTCTTGACTAATTACAATACCATTTAGTGAGTACTTCCTATATGACAGGCACTATTCTACATAACCTTTTGTAAAAGGGAAAATTAATGAATTTAATCCTCACAACATTCCTAAGAGGTACATACTATAACACCATTTAACAGATGTGAAAACTGAGGCACAAAGAAGTTAAAACGCTTGCCCAAGTGATAGAGGCAGGATTCAATCCCAGGCCGTCTGACTCCCGAGCTTGCCCTCTAAAGTGTTATGCTACAGTGCCTCCAGGGTTTGATGACATTTACATCTTTGCCTACAACTGTTATATTTTGGAAAGACTATAAAAACACATCTGGAAATTGTTCATCTGAAGTCATATGTCTAGTGGCTTAGTGTTGCTTTGATTTGAAAACAAAGCAAAACAGACGGGAAAGGAAAAAAAAACACCCAACACATGTGGTACATGCCAGGTGGTTCTGCAAACTGTCCCAAAGTCATGTCTACAGCGTGGGAACTGACCAAGGAGACTGAGCCAGAAATCCACATGGATGTTAAAGGATTATTCTAGGGCAAACGCTCCTCTTTAATCAGTTTATCTTTCTAGACTTCTGCCTCAGCACTCAGAACTCCTCACCAACTCTTTATGATACTTTCATTGATGGATAGCACACGTTGTGAGGACTGCATGTCAAGCCACAAACAAAAGGAAAGAGGACATCATGGTGGACCCTTCAGCCAGGATGTCCTTCCTCAGCTGTCCTGTGTTCACTGTATGTCAGGCAACCTAACTTGCTAGTAGGCAATGCTTTTTACTCTTTCTCCATTCAGGCATATCAACAGGATTTATAGCACAAACTGAAGTCTAGTTGTTTGTGCCCATTCTTTTTTTGATTTTCTATAGCTAAAGCAGGAGCATCTATGAATTTAGAGTTAGAGCATGATGGATTCCCACCAACACAGCTCTCATAACTGAAGCCCAGACCGTACGCAAATCATGGTGAGCCTGAGTTGGGATATCCCCTTCAACACTAAAGTCATTTCTCTGAAGGGAACTTGACAAAAACCAAACCAATCAATTAGAGACTCTCTACTAGAGTCACCCAGGGTCAAGATTTTGTCTAATACTGCCTGAGACATCACCAAATCCCAGTGCACACTCTTTTCCACTATGTCTCTCTTTTAGTGTCTGTACATTTAATCGTACCCTTTGTGGTATTGGAACGTAGGATTTCTATAACTAGAATCTGCTTTCATAAATAATAAATAGTGAACTAGAAAGAAGACATTCCACAAGGTAACTTACTTCCTTTCTGAGCAGCTGCACCTGAGAATAAAGCCTGGCACTGCCTGGAGCTTGGCCCCAGTTTCTGCTTCACAGGCCTCTCTCACCCTGATCTCTAGTTAGAGTCCAGCCTCTTTGACACATTGAGCTGGTCTTGATCCCTCTGCCTGACCACACCTCAGCCTGCTGGATCTTCCTAATCTGTGACCAAACCCTTGTTCCTGACTCTGTGGCTGCCCGGAATCTTGTTATTTGGTGACCTCCCTCCACTTTAGCTGCCAGTGATCCTTCCACCTCTAGCTGCTGCTGACCCAGACTCTTGGGAAATGTGAGGCTCTCTGCCTTTTTTTTCTCCCATTGACTACACTTTTGGAGTGACTCATTAATTTTCACTTCAACCTCTCAGTACTAGAGGCAAAAACTCACTTAAGCCCTGGCTGGTTTGGCTCAATGGATAGAGTGTCAGCCTGCGGACTGAAGGGTCCCAGGTTTGATTCCAGTCAAGGGCACATGCCCAGGTTGCAGACTTGGTCCCCAGTGGGGGGCGTGCAGGAGGCAGCCAATCAATGATGCTCTCTCATCATTGATGTTTCTATCTCTTTCCCTCTCTTTTCCTCTTTGGAATCAGTAACAAATATATATTTTTTAAAAACTCCCTTAAGTAACAGGGACAAGCCCTTCCCCCTCCTCTAAACAGCTGGGACCCTTACCTCTATGGCTGATTTAGCAGCTAATCTGTGGGGCTCAAAAATGCATTCATTGAGAGGAGAGCCAAGATGGTGGCATAGGTAAGCACCTTTACTTGCTGCCTCTCACAACCACATCAATACCACAACTGAATGGCAGAACAACTACCACCCAGAACCGCAGGAAGGCTGGCTGAGTGGAACTTCCACAACTAGACGTGAAGAAGGTGCAATGAGACTGGTAGGGCGTGTGGAGGCACGGAAAGTGCTGGCACCTGGATGTGCTCCTCTTTTCATCAGGAGGGAGATACAAGCTTCCACTTGCTCTGAACTCCAGTTCCGGGCGAGACTCTGGGGGACCCAGGCACATACAGGGAGAAACTGGACTGTCTGGCATTGGGACAGGAATGCGATGTCAGCTTTCTCTTAGAGGGGCTCACAGCGATCATTGTTTTGCAGGGGGGGAGGGGGTGGGGGTGGGGTGCAGAACTCGGAGAAGCAGGGACTTCTCCTCCGGTTCAGTGCTGACTAGCAGCTATTGCTGTTTGCTCCACTCTGGTGATACCCAGAGACCCCACCCCACCCAATTTACATCCCCACCCAAGCTATGAGCATCTGCTTTTGCATATGAATGGCCTGTCCTTTCTCCTAAAACCTGTCAAACTGCAGCTGGGTCAGAAAGCCCCAGAGCTTCCAAAAGAAAAGCCCAAAGCCCTGCCAGCCTTGCTTCAGCTGGGTCTCATCTGGGTACTTCGAAACCCCATATAAAGAGGAGGAATCTGCAGATGTCTCTGTAGCTCCTGCTGGGCGGCTCCAGACAGTGGCTGACCTTGCACCTCCCTGGAGACCCAAGAGCCAGTATACCCAGTGGTTAGTGTGAGACCATACCAGATTACAGCTCCTCACATCCATAAGCAACACACTCAAGGGGCAGACTCAATGAACACCAAAGCCCTACTAAAGCAAGTTCTGCCCCATAAGGGTGTCTCCTGCGCAACAGATCTTCCAGTATAGACACAGCTGGTCATCACAGCCAATTGACCTAGAGGTTAATTCCTCCCAGTGATACCAACAGCAGAAAAGGGTTACCTACAACAGGACTGTGCAAACAGCCCACAAAGGAGTGCACCAAAAGTGTCTACCTCAGGTGACCAGGGAGGCTGAGCCACTGAGCCCTATAGGACACCAGCCACACAAAGCCACTCTATCAACTCAAGGAGACTTAGCAGCTACCCAGTACATAGAAACAAATACAGGGAAGCAGCCAAAATGCAGAGACAAAGAAACACGTCATAAATGAAAGACATGGATGAAAGCAAAATACTGAATATAGAGTTCAACACCACGGCTATAAGGTTACTCAAGAATCTTCTAGAAACCTCTGAGAGATTTATTGACACCCTCAAGGATATGAAAAGGACTAATCAGAAATTAAGCATACACTGACTGAAATAAAGAATAATGTGCAGAGATCCAACAGCAAACTAGAGGATCCCAAGAATCAAGTCAAAGATATGAAATACAAAGAAGCAAAAAACATCCACTGGAAAAGAAAAAAGAATCCAAAAATATGAACATAGTCTAAGCAGCCTCTGGGACAACCTCAAGCATACCAACATCTGAATTATGGGGGTGCCAGAAGAAGAGAGAGAGAGCAAGATATTGAAAACCTATTTGAAGAATAATGACAGAAAACTTCCCCTACCTGGTGAAAGAAATAGACTTACAAGTCCAGGAAGCACAGGGAACCCCAAACAAGAGGAATCCAAAGAGGACCACACCAAGACACATCATAATTAAAATGCCAAGGGCAAAAGACAAAGAGAATATTAAAAGCAAGAGAAAAACAGTTATCTACAAGGGAGTACCCATAACAACGGTCAGCTGATTTCTCAACAGAAACTATGCAGGCCAGAAGGGAGTGGCAAGAAATATTCAAAGTGATGAATAGCAAGAACCTACAACCAAGATTACTTTACCCAGCCAAGCTATCATTTAGAATTGAAGGTCAGACAAAGAGCTTCACAGATAAGAAAAAGCTAAAGGAGTTCATCACCACTGAACCAGTATTATATGAAATGCTTAAGGATATTCTTTAAGAAGAGGAAGAAGGAAAAGGTAAAGATAAAAATTATGAACAACAAAGGGACAACAAATACATATCAACAAGTGAATCTAAAAATAAAGTGAATAAAAAATCTGATGAACAGAATAAACTGGTGAATATAATAGAATCAGGGGCATAGAAAGGGAGTGGACTGACAATTTTCGGGAGGAAGGGGGTGAGGGGGGTACGGGAAGAGATTGAACAAAAATCTTACACCTATGGACAAGGACAGTGAGGGGGGTAAGGGCATGGGGTGGGGTG
This sequence comes from Myotis daubentonii, assembly GCF_963259705.1. Classification (NCBI taxonomy): domain Eukaryota; kingdom Metazoa; phylum Chordata; class Mammalia; order Chiroptera; family Vespertilionidae; genus Myotis; species Myotis daubentonii. Next base: position 34,110,570 of record NC_081850.1, read on the forward strand.
GGAACCAGGTGGAGGGGAGCTATGGGGAGGAAAAAGAGGAACAACTGTAATAATCTGAACAATAAAGATTTATTTAAAAAATGCATTTATTGAACATTTTGGTGCCTAAAAATAATACATACTTACTGTAAAATTTGAAAAAATATATGAGGATGTTCTTATTCATATCCCCATGAGACAACCACTATTAATAATTTGGTATATGTGTATATATCCCTATATATAACATTTTTTATATACATAATTTGTTTCTTGAAACTAGTGGAGTTATAGTGTACATATCATTTTAGAACCTTTTTTTCCCACTTAATAACACATCCTAAACATCTTTTCCTATTGGCACATAGGAATCTACCTCATTTTAAAAAGTGTTACAAAGTGTTTTCTTGTATAAATGTACAATTAACAAATTTCTAATGACAAACGTTTGTTTGCAGTTAATTTGTTATAACAATGGACAGTGAAAACTCTTGGGCATTAAGCATTGCTTACTTGTGTGAGTATTTCTTTAGAGCTTAGATTTTTGGACATAGTGAGGCGCCTCAATTTCTATTCTATAAAATGAGCATAACTAGAAGATTGTGAGAATTAGATGAGCTAAATTATGTGGTGCATGTATCATTCTAGCTCTCTAGTACAGTGATGGCAAACCTTTTGAGCCCGGTGTGTCAGCATTTTGAAAAACCCTAACTTAACTCTGGTGCCGTGTCACAAATAGAACTTCATTGATATTTGCAACCATAGTAAAACAAAGAGTTATATTTTTGATATTTATTTTATATATTTAAATGCCATTTAACAAAGAAAAATCAACCAAAAAAAATGAGTTCGTGTGTCACCTCTGACACGTGTGTCATAGGTTCGCCATCATTGCTCTAGTATCTACATTGAGGATTCTTCATTTTATGACTCTTGGTCTATAAATCTTGGTTGAGCACAAAGACTTCCTTCCATTAGAAGTACCCCAAATGCCAGGCACTCACCTTCCCAGACTTCTTTGCAGCCAGGCAAAATCATATGAACTAGATTCCACCAATCAGATACATTCACAGTAAACTTTCACTTGGGAGCTACTGCAAAAACAGCCCAGGTCATGGAGCACACTCTCTCTTTTACTAGCCCTGGTGGTTACAGTAAAAGCAAGTTCTCATCAGAGAATCAGCTAGGTTGCAAACTATAGATTGAGTGCATATGAGGCTTCTTCAGTAGAATAGCTCTCCAGCATGGTTTTAGACATTGTTTCTGGCAACTTTTAACCTCAAACTTCATTCTTTAGATATCTCGACAATTCAGAATTATGCAAAATCCTATGAATAAAGTCACTTCCTGGTTAAATTAGGCAGGAACATTTTGTGTTGCTCATAATTAGGAAGTGTCTACTACAAATGCATAGCTGTAAAATGTGAAGTAAGTGATAGAGCAGATCATTGCTTTTCCTTGCTAACAGCATGGACATAACCCAGTTTCAGCTAAGGTGATATAAAGGATATGTTCTTGGGGCTTCTGGGAAAGAGTTTTCATTCCTACCTAATAAGAGAGAGGTATGGGAAGACAATAGTTTTTGGTCAGTGTTCCCCAGCTTTTTCCTTGGGATGCTGTCATGTGAAAATGAGGTGCTTGGAGATCTGGCAGCCATTTTTTCAGCTATGGGAGATGTTGCCCACCCATTGGGGATTAATTACAAAGCTCAAGAATGTAAAGAGCCTTGGTCCTTGATGACACCACTGAATTTCCAAAATGGACTTGAGTTGCCTACTTCCAGACTATCTGATAGATAAAAAATAATAATGATTTAAGACATTAAAAATCAGGTATTCCACTACTTGCAGCTGAATACACCATAATTCAAGATATTTTGGTATCTTTATCAGTATAGCAGCTTTGAGAGGCTAGGCTGAGGATTTTGATGTTTCAGGAACTCAACTATCAGATCCTATCTCCAGTTGTAAAACTCTCCCAAAGTGTTAATGACATCTAGATATTTTTTATCCATAGAAAACTTATGGATAGTTCAGTTTGCTAGTGTGAGAAGCCTGGTCCCATTGAAGTACTCTTTGGGAGAAGATTAAATCATCCCAATAGGCATAGATCAAAGTAACCCTATAAACAAACGCTGAAGTGTTAGCCAAATAGAACTCCTCGGTACTCAGAATTTCTGGTACTCAGGGTCTCTTAACAAACCCATGGCTGACTTCCAGATCTTGTGCTCACATCATATGTCTGTCATCTCTACTCTAGACTCTGCTGATCCCAGGGAATATACAAGATGTAACAATTGTGCCACTTGAAATTATTCTGCATTATTTTGCATTCATTGTCTCATTTTAGTCTCAAAAAGCTTGATGAGGTAGGTATTATTTCTTCATTTTACAAACAAGGAAAATAATGTTCAAAGAGATTAAATAATATGCTCAAAGGCACAGATGGTGAGTTGTGGAAAAGCGATTTAAATCAATGCTTTTTCCTCTACCTCAGTGATTATCATAGCTGCCCATCAGAATATCCCAGGGAGCTTTAAAAAATTCTGATGCCTGGATCCCATCCAGAAAGATTCTGATGTAATGGATCTGAAGGGAAGCTTGGACACTGGGATTTTTAAAATAGTTCTTTTGAAGTCTAATTTACATAACATAAATTTACCCATTATAATTGTAAATTTAATTATTTAAAAATATACTTATAGTATTGTGCAGCCATCACCACAGTCTAGTTTTAGAATATTTGTCATCTTCAAAAGTTCCCTCTTACCAGTTTGCTGTCAAATCCTTGCTCCTACCTCTGGCCCCAAAGAGCCACTAATTTTTTTTAAATCCTTGCCAGAGGCTATGTTTATTGATTTTAGAGAGAGATGAAGGGAGGGAGAGAGAGAGAAACATCTATGTGAGAAAGAAACATCAACTGGTTGCCTCCAGTATGGGGCACCCCAATAGAGGATCAAACCCACAACCTAAGTTTATGCCCTGACTGGAAATCAAACTCATAACATTTTGGGTGTATAGGATGATGCTCCAACCAACTGAGTTACCTACCTGTTTTATATCGCTATCAATTTTTTCTTCATGGAAATCCATATAAACAGATTCAAACCATGTGTAGTCTTTTGCATCTGGTTTCTCTCACTTCACATAATATTGTAGAGGGTTATCCATTTTATAGCATTTTTTTATTAATGAACAATACTCCCATGTATGAATATAACATATTTATCTCTTCAGCATTTGATGAGCATTTGGGTTGTTTCCAGTTTGAGGCTATTATGAATAATGCTGCAGGAACATTTGCATACATACTATTATATAGAAATATGTCTACATTCATATTAGGTCTATTTCTAGGAGCAGAATTGCTGGGTTATATGGTAAGTTTATATTTAACATTTTAAGAAGCTGCCAAACTGTATTCCAATGTGTTCTATTTCACATTCCTGACAGCAATGATTGAGGACTCCATTTTTTCTGTAACTTTGCCAACAGTATTGTCAGTGTTTTAAATTATTAATTTGTATTTACCTAGTGACTAATGATATTTAATATCTTTTCAAGTGCTTATCAACTGTTTGTATATCTTCTTTGTTGAAATATCTACTCAATTTTTTGCCCACTTTTTCCTTGGATTATCTTATTAAGGATTTGTAAGAGTTCTTTATATATTCTAGAAACAAGTTTTATATCAGATATATGATTTGCAAATATTTTCTCCTAGTTTTGACTTTCCTTTTCATTTACTTAGTGTTTTTTTACAAAACAGCATAGTATTGGCAGAAAAACAGACACATAGACCAATGGAACAGAATTGAGAGCCCATAAATAAAACCACGTGTATATGGGCAAATAATTTTTGACAAAGGAGCCAAAACCACGCAATGGAGAAAAGAAAGCCCCATCAATAAATGGTGCTAGGAAAATTGCAAAGCCCCATGCAAAAGGAAACTAGATTACAGTTTGTCCCTATGTCTAAAAATTAATTCAAAATAGAATAAATTAATAAGTTCAAAGACCTAAATATAAGAGATCTGAAACAATTAACTACATAGAAGAAATCACAGATTCTACTGGTAAACTTATGTACCTTGGTTGTAGAGAACATTTTATGAATTTGACCCCAAAGGTAAGGGAAGTAAAGGCAAAAATAAATGCATGGGACTCTATCAAACCAAAAGCTTCTGCACAGCAAAAGAAACTAACAACAAAACAAAAAGGCAACCAACCAAATGTGAGATGATATTTGCAAACAACAGTTCTGACAAGGGGTTAAAATCCAAAATATATGAAGAACTCATACAGCTTAACACTAAGCACACAAACAGTCCAATTAAAACATGGGCAGAGGACCTGAACAGATACTTCTCCCAAGAAGACATATTAGGTGTACTGCTTAATAATGTGGATTTTTTCAATAGATGGAGTTACACATATGTTGATATATATGTGATTTGATATGTATGCTGTTTTGTTGTATTGACAGCAAGCTTCAAAACTCTGTCAAATTTGCTGAAGGTGTTAACATAGTTATTTTTACACTTAAAAATGTCGAATTTTGTGCCAAATTTGACAGAGCATTTGCGGGAACTTTTAATTCATTACTTTATTTTGAAGAAAAGTGCTGCTGAATACTTCGAGAAGTTTATGGTGAACATGCTCCATCTCAAGATACTTGTGAACGCTGGTTTAAACGCTTTAAAAGTGATGATTTCGATGTGAAAGACAAAGACATCCAGGTCAACTGAAAAAGTTTGAAGACCAACAATTACAAGCATTATTGGATGAAGATGTGTGTCAAACTCAAAAACACTTGCAGAAAGATTAAACGTTGTTCAGCAAACAATTTCCAATCATTTGCAAGTAATGGGAAAGATTTTAAAGGAAGGAAAATGGGTACCACATCAACTGAATGAAAGACAATGGAAAACCAAAAAGTCATCAGTAAAATGTTGCTTCAACGGCACAAAAGTCATTTTTGCATTGAATTGTGACTGGCAATGAAAAGTGGTTTTATTTTGAGAATCCCAAATGCACAAAATCATGGGTTGATCCAGGTCAACCATCAACATCGACTTGTAAGGCCAAATTGCTTTGGAAAGAAGACAATGCTCTGTGTTTGGTGGGATCACGAAGGTGTGGTGTATTATGAACTTCTAAAACCAGGTGAAACCGTTAATACTGATCACTACTGACAACAAATAATCAATTTGAACCATGCTTTGATGGTTAAACGACCAGAATGTTCCAAAAGACACAGCAAAGTAATTTTTCTTCATGATGACGCACCATTGCACACTTCAAAACCAATTAAAGACATGTTAAAAGATATTGCCTGGGAAGTATTAACCCATTTGCCATATTCACCAGACTTTGCTCCTTCAGATTACCACTTGTTCTGATTGATGGCACACGTACTTTCTGAGCAGCACTTCAAAATGTACAAAGAAGTGGAAAATTTGGTCTCTGCATGGTTTGCCTCAAGACAGGAAAAATTCTATTGGGATGGTATCCACAAATTATCTAAAAGATGGGGAAATGTGTAGCTAGCAATGGACATTACTTTTAATAAAGCACTTTTGATGTTTCTCTTGAAATTATGTTTCCTTTGATTACAAAATCTGCTATTAACCGGTATACCTAGTACAAATGGCCAACAGATATATGAAAAAATACTCAACATTAGAAAATGCAAATCAAAACTAAAATGATACCACTTCACACCTGTTAGAAATGGCTGTTATCAACAAGACAGGTAATAACAAGTGTTGGAGAGATTGTGGAGAAAAAGGAACCCTCATTAATTGCTGGTGTGAATATAAGCTAATACAGCCACTATGGGAAAGAGTATGGCAGTTTCTCAGAATTATTAAGATTAGAGTTACCATATAACCCTACAATCCCTCTCTGGCTATCTACCAAAAAACACTTGAAAACATTTATTTGCAAAAATATATACACCCCTATGTTTATTGTAGCATTATTTGCAGTGGTCAAGACATGGAGACAACCCAAGTGTCTTTCAATAGAAGATTGCATAAGCACTGCACAAATAAACAGTGGAATACTACTCAGCCGTAAGAAAGGATGAAATACTGCCATTTGCGACACATGGATAGACCTTGAGAATATTATGCTAAGTGAAAGCCAGCGAAAGCTAAGAACCATATGATTTCACTCATATGTGGGATATAAAATTGAAACTCAGATACAGACAATAGTATGGTGGTTAGCAGAGGGAATGGTGGGGATAGTAAAGGATAAAGGGGATCAAATATATGGTGACCCCTTTTAACTTTGGGTGGTGGGCACACAATGCAGTACACAGATCATATGTCATAGAAATGTATACTTGAAACCTATATGACCTTATTAACCAATATCACCCCAATAAATTTAATTTAGAAAAAAATAAAATGTAAAAAGAATTACAAATTTTTTGTACAAAGTAATAATTTTTCATCTTATGGATTGTACTTTTGAATCATATCTAAAAACTCTTAGCTCAACCTAAAGTCATGAAAGCTTTCTCCTATGTTTTCTTCTAGAATTATTATAGCATAGCTCTTACATTCAGGTCTATGATCAATTTTGAGTTGTTTTTTTGGTATGTTGTGAGGTTTTGCATATGGATATCTAATTGTTTGAACACCGTTTGTTGAAGAGAATATCCTTTTTTCATTGAATTGTCTTAACAGCTTTGTTGAATGGATACTGGAATTTTGAAAGTTCCCCTGGTTTCTTTTGCGCTTCCATTCTGCCTTTAGACAAAGCTCTGATCCAGCTTTGTTCCAAAATCCAGAACATTTTCCTAGCCTGATGATAATCTTTGTGATTATTCGCTGGAGTTTTTGTAAGAGCTGTCACTACAATCAGAACGGAAACCTCCAGAGGGAACCGATTATACAAAAGTGATCTTAAACCTAGAAATAACCACAACCTACACTTACAAAGCTGTTCTGTTATAGCATGCATGAGTCACACCAGGTCTGCCTTTCCCATTAGACTGTGAGCTGTTCAAAGGTAAGGACTACGTTTTAATAATAAAGACTACATTAACAGCTACCATTTTAAGCACCTGCTATGTTCCAGCACTGTGTTCAGCACTTTGTCGATATTATCTCATGTAATCATTATTTTCCAAAACTCTTGAGCTGTGCTTCATAAAGGTTAAGTAACTTGCCAAAGGTCACTCAACCAGCAAGTGACAAAGCCAGGATTCATACCCTGGAGAGTCTATCAAACCACAAAAAATAACCCAATAAATATTACTAGGTAGCCCAGTCCCTTGCAGGGAATGACTCCAAGTTCTCCAACCTGTTGCAGACAGACTAATAACATAATTGTAGCATGAAAAATGTATATGTTGTCAAATGGGTGAGTAGCAGAGGTGGGCAGAAACCTTGGGCTTGAGTGGATCAGGTCTCTCCATGAGGTGGCACTCACAGGCTTTGTTTTCATTTTCCATTGTGATCACAATTTGGAGTTTTTACCCCGCTTCTGGGAGTGGTGGTTCATTTCATGTTTCCTATGGCTGATTTATTGTGCTTTTGACAGTTCCCTCCACCCCATTCTTGACAATTGTAAGTATTGCTCTTTCCTTTAGAATGACAGACTAGTACACTGAGACTTTGGGGAGGCTTATGTTCCCTCTCACCAACCCTCCACAAATGCACAATGCTTTGTCTGGGTTACTCTCTCACTAATCTAAGAGCCTCTTCCTTTTGAAAGATGATGCCTATTCAATTCCTTATGCTTTTTCTCAGCCCATATACCCTGGAGATGAGACCAGACCTTTGCCTAACTAAAAAATAGGGCCCGCCTGCTGCCCTCTGTTAGTTTCTGGTTATGAATTATGTTTGTGGAGTTGGAGCTGCTTGTTGTAAGCAGGCAGCTTAGAAAGGGGCAGTGATACCCACGCCTGCTCTACCTGGCCTGGCTTGTGCAGCAGCCTCTTTAGTTACTGCCTTCCAGATTGCAGGTCTTACTCATCTGGACCAACAGCCCAGCCCCGCTCAGTTCTGTGCTGGCTCAGCACAGGTTTCTGTACTTCTGCTCAGGAAATTGAAAGAGTCTTTAGCTCAGCCTTCCATAGGAAAATGCTAAAGCTGCCACAGCTGACTCAGCTCAGTGACTTCCAAGCAGTCATCTCTCCAGTGCCGGTTATCTGTGAGTTCTGCCAGCCTGCCCTACCAGTTCATGTGAGTAAAAGAGAACATTTCAGCCTAATGTTTTCATTTTTCATTGGAAACCATGAGGCCCCACCCTCAGCATGAGTCACAGCTCCAGTAAGGATATAGCCTGTCTTAAAAGTCAGCTCTCATCAAGTTAATTAAAAAGCAATTCAATGTGCTTTATGTATGTAACATATGGGGTCATTTACAGGTCTGTGATAGTTGTGTTTTACTGAAATAGATTTGTTCCAAAAACTTGTTTGTGAATTTACAAATAACTGTGCGCATTTGCTACTTAGAATTCTTCAAGGCTAATGAGTTGCTAATGTGCTGGGCTTATACCATAATTGCAGTTGGATCCGGCCCTCTAGAGTTAGACTGTATTTAGCAAAAGCCAGGACAAGGTGCAGCCTTCCCCTTGATCCTCAATACTCAGAATCTTATGGGGAGGAAGGGAAAAAGCATTCTTCAGGTGTCATGAGCCTGTGTTCTGGTCCTAGTCCTGCCACATCTGACCTGTGTTATTATAATCAAACCACTTCATTTCGAAAAACTTTAGTTCCTGTATTTGAAATTGGGACTAGATCTGTATTTCCCAATTGTTGTTCAATGCAATGCAAACCTACAAATAACATTGGGATCAGTGATCTATTAAGTTGAGCAACTTTTTTAGGAATCCAGCTTGTCCACCTGGAAATCTCCTATGCCTCCTTCAAAGCCCTCCTCTAAATGCTGATTCCCTATGAAGCTCGTCCTGATCCATCCTCTCCAAGAGAATTCATCCCTTTCTCTTCTACACTTACTTTTCAAATTATTCTACTAGAATACTCATCTTATAGCACCAACTTATTTTCACATATGTCTACCAGCAACAACTTAAACTTTGAAACCGTGGCATCTTGTCTCACTATCTTTGTATATGCATGACCAAATACAGGTATGACCGACTAATATAGGTGCAACATAATTGTTGATATGGATGACTACTAATTGTTGTTGGTTGACTGGGGGATATGTTTACACTTAGCTGTGCTCCTGTATCCATTTTTGTTGGTCATCCACATCTTTCTTCCTTTTCTTCCTTGGGAAACAGCTTCTCCCCAACTCCAATTATGTAATCCTGATGGGAATGCCAGTGATAGTACTCGGCCCCTTCCCAGAAGGAGTAGCTGTGATGTGACTCAGCCTGGCTGACTGAAGGTTTTATTATCCTCCATTCCCCATGCTAAGATAGGGGAGGGGGGCATGTGACACAAGTTAGGCTCATTATGGTTCTTCTCTATTGTTCATGAGTTCTTTATCAAAATTTGTTTTTTATAATAATTAATCATTTAAACCAGCGGTCGCCAACCGGTAGTCCACGGACCACTGGTGGTCCATGAGGTCTGAAAGGTTTGCGACCACTGATTTAAACCATGTAAAAACACTGTTACATGGAGCCAAACATTTATGGGCAGTCCCCCATGTGAATGTGTCCAGTGATAGCACTAGAGTATGAACATTCAAGAAAAGGATGGTGATACTCATGCTTATACATCCACATACTGGTATATGTGCATAGATATATGTGACTGACATTTTTGTGTTACAAACCTTGTCAGGAACTAGTCCATAGCATTCTACTTGATCCCCCTGAGGTTGAATTTTTGACCATTGCCTCCTCCTCGAAACTCCATCTTGCTCCAGTTTCTGTGATAGAGCTTTGAGCTGGGTCATCCGCCACTCTCAGGTCACCCCTTTCTCATCTCCTTTTGTGAGCTTTTTCCCCCTCTGGGATTTGTCCTCAAGTAGAGAGGGAGAGAGTGCCTTGCCTGTTGGGTTGTGGAAATTGGAGGAGATGAATCAGAAGCCTGTGGTGGCTGTCTTCCATCATCTGTGGAAATGTGTTTTCAGCAAGAGAGAATGAAGCCAGGCACAGAGGCACATGGAGTGGAGAGAGAAGGTGAGAGAGAGCAGACCCATGAGAGGACCTTGACAGTAGCAAGTCCTCAAGTCCAGCAATTACATTCCCTTGGATTCTTTAACTCTGTGTCTTTCTAACATACCTCATTCATAGTAAGTTGTTGAAATTCCAATTAATTGCAGCCTCACTATATTAAAACAGAACTCCAACCCATCCTTTATCTCATATCATCCTAGGAACATGATTATAATAATGGCTTAGCATAATGAAATTAAGACAAAGTCCAGGATCTTAAACAGGGTGGCAAGATTCCAGGGCCCAGAAATGTTTTCCAGACCACAGCTGAGGAAACTAGCACATTTTGCAATCATTCTTTGTTCTTAGATAGATTTTAAAAAATCAGTCTACTCCTTGCCTTCAGCATAGCCCTCTGAGAAACCTGCAATCCTTCAGAAGGATTCCTATATTTGGATGCTGACTCAGCCAAAAGAAAATCTACCCCCCCCCCAAACTAATTTGATTCTGCAGGCCCCACCAATGACTGACAGTGTTCCCAATTGGAACACTGTAACTGAAGGCAGAAAGTTGCCTGCTGTTATTTTCTGCTTTGTTCCAGTTTAATTGCTTTTGTACATGTGCCTATTACATGAATAACTAAATGAAAACTCTACAGTACTGAAAATAGCACTTAAAATAGCATTACATCCCCTCAGAGTCTCCTATTTGATTCTGTAGTTAGGCAGGTGTTTTTCAGCAGAAGGGAAGATTAAAAAAAAAAAGTTATCATGGCTCTGGGGGAAATGATGGCTACAATTTCACGCCCTCTGGCAAATTTTCTCATTAAAATGACAGGTTTCCATCATGAAGCCTACTGGTAAAACACTTCCTACTTGATGGTGGCAAAGGAGATAAAAGCACAGTAAAGATGATGTTCTTAGTTGAATGGAGTTGGGTTTGATGATAGTACTGTGGTATTTTTATATTGTCACAAACTTTTCTCAGAGTTCAAGAAATAATGGCCATTATGGTTAATATTCAGGGTGGGGCAAAAGTAGGTTTACAGTTGTAAGTATGCGAAACACAATTTATTCTTGTATTATGTATTAATTATTATACTCTCCATCTGAACAACTGTAAACCGACTTTTGCCCCACCTTGTACGGTGGATTGATCCACTCTTAGCCCTTCTTTATTCTGGAAAACAGTGAGGATGTGATCGCTGACAGTTGTTTCATGAGCAACTGTGCTGACAGTAGGCTTCCTAAAGAGTTTGGCTGTTGGAAGGGACTGGTTCTTGTTCATATTGTTACCAGGATCTAAGAGTCCATTAGAGAATGGACCAGACAGAGAGGAAGCAGAGAACAGAGGTATAGGGAAAAACTCATTGAGTTCTGGATCTAATCATGCCCAAACAGCTTGGCTTTTCCTTTATATGAACCAATAAATGGCCTCTATTTTTGTATGTGTCACTTGCAACTGAAAGAATCCAAATTGATGCTGATCGTGTCACTGTTTGTGTTCTTCCTCTATTAAAAAGGGTCTTTCAAAAAACCTTGAGGAACATAAACTACATCCACCTTCACCTCCATGCCCAGACCTCTCATTTCCTAGCTCCTGCTTCTACTGTTGTTGGCCTCACATCTGTGCTAACTGTGCTAAATCCACTTGAGTTTGTTCTTTTTTTTTTTTTTTTTTGGATTGTTTATCTTCCTTTCTTTTATTTATTTATTTTTTTCTCTTTTTTTTCTTTTTTTTTTTAATTAAATCTTTATTGTTCAGATTATTACATTTGTTCCTTTTTTTTTCCCCCCCATAACTCCCCTCCTCCCAGTTCCCGCCCCACCCTCCGCCCTCACTCCCCACCCACTGTCCTCATCCATAGGTGCACGATTTTTGTCCAGTCTCTTCCCACATCTTCCACACCCCTTTCCCCCCCAAGAATAGTCAGTCCATTCCCTTTCTATGTCCCTGATTCTATTATAATCAACAGTTCATTCTGTTCATCAGATTATTTATTCACTTGATTCTTAGATTCACTTGTTGATAGATGCATATTTGTTGTTCATAATTTGTATCTTTACCTTTTTCTTCTTCTTCCTCTTAAAGGATACCTTTCAGCATTTCATATAATACTGTTTTGGTGGTGATGAACTCCTTTAGCTTTTTCTTATCTGTGAAGCTCTTTATCTGGCCTTCAGTTCTGAATGATAGCTTTGCTGGGTAAAGTAATCTTGGTTGTAGGTTCTTGCTATTCATCACTTTGAATATTTCTTGCCACTCCCTTCTGGCCGGCAGAGTTTCTGTTGAGAAATCAGCTGACAGTCGTATGGGTACTCCCTTGTAGGTAACTGAGTTTCTTTCTCTTGCTGCTTTTAAGATTCTCTCTTTGTCTTTTGCTCTTGGCATTTTAATTATGATGTGTCTTGGTGTGGTCCTCTTTGGATTCCTTTTGTTTGGGGTTCTCCGTGCTTCCTGGACTTGTAAGTCTATTTCTTTCACCAGGTGGGGGAAGTTTTCTGTCATTATTTCTTCAAATAGGTTTTTAATACCTTGCTCTCTCTCTTCTTCTGGTACCCCTATAATTCGGATGTTGGTACGCTTGAAGCTCTCCCAGAGGCTCCTTAGACTATCTTCGTATTTTTGGATTCTTTTTTCATTTTGCTTTTCCGGTTGGGTGTTTTTTGCTTCTTCATATTTCAAATCTTTGACTTGATTCTTGCGATCCTCTAGTCTGCTGTTGGAAGTCTGTATAATATTCTTTATTTCAGTCAGTGTATGCTTAATTTCTAGTTGGTCCTTTATCACAACATCGAGGGTCTCACTAGATTTCTTGAGGGTCTCATTAAGTTTATTGGCGGTTTCTAGAAAATTCTTGAAAAACCTTAAAAGTGTGGTTTTTAACTCTATATCCAGTAGTTTGCTTTCCTCCATTTCTGTCATTTGTGTCCTGTTTCTTTGTCTCGGCATTTTTTATGCTTTGCTGTGTCGATAGAGTGGCTTTCTGTGCTATGTGTCCTATAGGGCCTGGTGGCTTAGCCTCCCCAATTACCTGAGGTAGACACTCTTGGTGCACCCCCTTGTGGGCTTTGTGCACAGTCTTGTTGTAGTTAAGCCTTGATTGTTGTAGGTAACACTGGGAGGATTTGACCTCCAGGCCAATTGGCTGTGAGAATCAGCTGTAGCTACGGTGGGAGAACTTCTGTGCTGAAGACACCCCTTATGGGGAAAGACTTGCTTCAGTGGTGCTTTGGTGCTCACTGAGTCTGCCCCCTGAGTGTGTCCCTTATGGATCTGAGGAGTTGTAATTGGATGGTCCCACTCTGACCACTGGGTACACTGGCTCTTGGATGTAAGGAGGTGCTAATCTAGCCTCTGCCTAAGGCTACCCAGCAGAAGCCTGCTGTAAAGCAATGCAAGTTGCCTGGGGCCTTGGGGCAGCTGCAGTTTGTTAAGTAATTTTCAGATTACAAAGGGCCGGGCCTTTCATATGCAAAAGCCTCCATGCACAGCTTGGGCGGGGCTGGGTCCCAGGGGATCAACAGGGCGGGCAGAGCGAACAGTATGGCTGCTCTCAGTCCTGCCCTCAGAGGCACCGGCAGTTGCTGCGAGTGTCTGAGAGAAAGCTGCCCTCGAGTTCCGACTGATGCCAGACAGTCCCGTTTCTCCCGTATGAGTCTGGGTCCCCAGAGTCTTGCCCAGAACTGGAGCTCAGAGCCTGAGACTTCCTCCCTATTGAAAAAGACAACCTCGCCCTCAGCCGCCAGCCCGCCCTGCATGCACCTCCACACCTTTGTATTTTACTTCCGCACTGTACCTCCTCTGAGTCTCGGTATGCTTTTCTCTTTCCTTCTAGTTGTAGAATTTCCACTCAGCCAGCCTTCCTGTGGTTCTGGGTGATGTCTGTTCCATCTTTTAGTTGTATTTTTGAAGTGGTTGTGCGAGGCAGCAATCTCCCGTGTTTACCTATGCCACCATCTTGGTTTCTCCTTGGGTTTGTTCTTAAACAACTGTTTGCTCCATTTTCTTCAAGGAGTAATTAAAGTAGAAAGCATAGAATAGAGGCTCTTAAAGTGTGTGATCCAGAGCCAGCAGCATCAGCATTGTATGAGAACTTGTCAGAAATGTAAACTTTCAAGCCTCCCCCCTCACCCTCTTGAGTCAGAAACTCTTGGGGTGGGCCCCAGAGATATGGTTTCTAGCCAGGTCTCCAGAAGATTCAGATACAAGCTGAAGCTTGAGGCTGTGCACAGTCATTGTAGACTATGGAGCAGACACAATAAACATTTATTATGAGGGAGTTTGAAAAGGCAATAGTAAAACCAGGATGGTATATTATCAGGAATGTATTAGAACACAAAGACCAAAACAGGGTTAGGACTTAATGGAACCTTGTATTTTTTTCTACACATCAATACAAGTAAGCTGCAGGGAGAAAGTAAGGAAGAAGGGGAGATTTAGATTTTTTTTCCCTGTGGAAAAAAACAGTTGTAAAGCATCTATTTCATAAGAAAATAAATTTCCCAGACAATCATATTTTATTTGACACCAGCTTTGGTGGTTTCAGTCCAGTAATTTTGACAGTTTGGAGAGTAATCATTTGATTGCTGGGCAAAACAAATTTAGTTTGTATTGTAGCAGTAATGTACCCAACAGCATCCTATCTCACACTGCTGCCTATGACTTCTGAGAAACCAGGAAGAAACGCCTTATCTCTTTTGATCAGGCATGCTTGATGGCCTTTGTCGCGTCATGTATCACCACAGTGGAAGGATCTAGCCGTGCTCAAATTTCTGAGCAAACATTCAAGAGAGCCCATGTATTTTAGCAAAACACTCCTCCCCTAGCATAAATCATCCCAGCCTTAATATTTAGAGGGAGCATGAAGTCGAACGAGGAATATAACTCCCTTGGCCAGGGCTGCCCTACCTCCTCCCAATCCAGCCCTCTTTCTAGATAGGGTTGCTGTGGGGAGCATTCTCTCCCAAACTAGCTAGTCCTCCTTCTGAAAGACATCTGTGAATGACTGAACATTTCATCCTGTCAGGTGCGTTCTGTCCCCATCCATCCATCTCTCCCTCCGTTGCCAGATCATTAGTTGGTATTCAATAATGTTGCCTTTGTTAAATGCTTGGTGAATGAAGTAAGACTCTAGGATGAAAGCCAATGCCTTTACACACACACACACACACACACACACACACACACACACGATGTTTTCTCAGCCATGAGTTTTATTTTTTTTAAATACCTACAGCAACAAAATTGAGTTAAGAGAAGCTTCCTTCTTTGCGCAGCATTGTCTCATGTCAGCATGTCTACAGTAAAATCAAGCTGCCTTCCAACACTATTGTCCATCAAGACTTCAGCTGGCTTTCCATTCCCACGCAGGTGTGGCAGCGAGAGCCCAGAGTATTGCCCTTGGGGCAGACCTGAGTCCAAATGTTGGCTTTACCACTTATTTGAATAATCTGCTGGCCCTACCATTTGACAAGTATTTATTGAGCACCTACTAAATGCTGGCCCTGATCTCATCACTTGTAATTTGTCAGTGAAACAGACAAGGTTATCTGTCCTCATGGAGCTTACATTCTAGCAAGAAAAGATAAACAATAAACATAATGAATGAGAAAATGCATACTCTGTTAGAAAGTGGTAATTGCTATATATATTTTAAAAAGCCATAGATCAAGTCAAAGAGGGTAGATTCAAATATGATGGGGGATCAGGTTACAGAAGTCAGTAGGGTAGTTAGCACTACCTTTAAGAGCAATGATCTGGTTATAAAAGGCTTAGCCGAGGGGGGGTACCTGGAGGCAGAGTCTTCCAGGCATAGAGCATGGCTAACACAGAAGTCTTGAGGCTGAAGTATGCCTAGTGAGTTTGAGGAAGAGGAAGGAAGCTGGAGTGGTAGGGTGGAATAAACAATGGAGAGAGAAGAGGTAACAGAAGGGTGGGATTAGCTTGGTCACTAGAAACAAATGTGAGGACACTGGTTTTACTTTAGTTATATGGGAGCTGTTTTAGGATTTTAGGCAGAGGCTTTAGGTGATTTGACCTGGCTTCTAGATGAATCACCCAGGCTGCTGTAAGGAGAACAGTTGGCAGCAGCCAGAATCCAGGAGCGAGAGGAGGATGGGCTGGGCCAGGTTGGCAGGGTGAAAGGAGAGAAGTAGTTGGATACGGATATATTTTGAAGGTGGGGCACTAACATGCTTTCTTGATGGATAGGATGTGGATGTGAAAGAGGATGACTTCAAAACTTTTGACCTGAGCAGTTGGAAGAATGCAACTGAGGTGCCACTGTTTTGTGAGAGTTAAATGGAAAACACATCCCAGGAGCCTGACACACAGTAGGCACTCACTAAATATTCCTTTTCTTTCTAACAACCTCTGAGTCACTCTGTTCCTCCTTCCTCCCATTGCTTCCCAGTGGGCCAACATGGCTTTTTTCAGCTTTAGTCTCCACATCTTTAACTTGGGGCCAGTAGAGCCAGGAATGAGCTGAGGATTACAGGAGAGGAAGGAAGCATTTTACAAGGGCATGGAGCAGAGTAAATGCTGAACAAATGTCAGCTTTCATTAAACAGAAGGAAACACTTAGCAAGTTGTGGGGTGCTTCAGTGTGAGTGATTTTGGCTGGCCCTCCCACTTCCTATTCCTGCAGCTTCATTAAAGGCCTAATGAATCTTCGAAAACACTGGCCTGATCACGTCACTCAGCTGCTCATATTCACTGACTTCCAACCACTGACACGATCAAGGCCAGTCTTGTAAGCAGAGTTTACAGGCCCATCATTGTCCACTCCAGCCTCATTAACTTATGCTCAATTCATATCAGAGCACATGTTTTTCTGCCCAACCTCTGTATGCATGTTCAGGCCACAGAACACGGTCCCACTCCCTCTGTCCTCTCCCACCTCTCAGGGATGACCTACTCTCCTGTAGGACACAGAGCAAATGCCACCATCTCTGTCAAACTTGCTTCAACTCAACCAGAGTCATTTTCCTTCTGAGCTCCTCCTGTGGAGTGTACACATGTATTTGGTAGTACTTCTTGCACATCACAGAGCAGAAATGATATTAAATATTTAATAGTTAGTATAGCCTGGACATCGACCTATCAGATTAGACACCAGCCTGTGGGTGACAGTTGAATATCAGCCTTCCCATACATGTCATGCAATGACAGCTTCCTCCCTCCCTCCCTCTCGCTCTTTGAAATATTTTTATTGATTTCAGAGAGGAAGGGAGAGAGAGATAGAAACATCACCAATGAGAGGGAATCATTGATCAGTTGCCTCCTGCACACCCCACACTGGGGACGTTGATGGACCTGTAAACTCTGCTTACAAGACTGGCCTTGATCGTCTCAGCAGTTGGGAGCCACTGAATATGAGCAGCTCAGTGACATGATCAGGGCAGGGTTTGCAAAGATTCAATAGGCCTTTAATGAAGCTGCAGGAATAGGAAGTGGGAGGACTAGCCCAAATCATTCACACTGAAGTACCCCACAACTTGTAAGTGCTCTCACTGAGAATTGAACCGTGACCTGGTTCATAGGTTGATGCTCAACCACTGAGCTACACTGGCCGGGCAGGCCTCCTCTCTTGATTCTAAAGTCCCACAGGCAGACACCACCACTTATTTATCTCCATACTCCAAAGAGTGTCTGACATCTACTAATCTCTCTTTAGATATTTTCTGAATAAACACCCACATGAAAAAGAGAAGCAAATGCCCTTGCTTCCTTTGAAATTGCCTCAGTGATTTCATTCCTGGATCAAAGAACCCCTCCTCCCACCTTGCCTCTGGCTCTAGGAAGGCCAACTTCCTGGTCTCTCTCCTTCCTCTTGCCTGATGTTCTATTTCAATCAGAAACACTCATTGGAGCTGAAGGTGTCTCCCCCAAAGCAAGTTTTCACAAATGGCAAAGCCAAAACCCACAACATCCTCCTCTGCCATCTGTTCCAGAGAGTACATTTGGCGTCGGATGCCCAGTGGGACACATGTATGGGGCAGATGGAGGTTGTTTGAATTTACTGCTTCCAGCTCAACTCAGTTTTGGCAACTTCTGTTGCCCACTTTTCCTCACTCGTACACTCACCTTTTCTAGCCCAAACTTGAAAGTGGGTTTTAAAAATTTATTCCCTCCTCATCAGGAAAAACAAGCTCCAAATAGGCCAAAGTAAATTGGCTGAGCATTCGAATAAATGATTATTTTTCCTAAGTGGCCTCTCAAACATAGCCAATATCCATAATTTTAGCCAAAAAATAATAGAGGGAAAGAGAAAAATTAGATTAAAGAGGGTTGGACAATTTACATAGAATTCCACAAAGTTCAAGCTGGACAAGGCCCTGGAGATCAGCTACCTCAGAGTTTTGCAAACTGTTCTGAGGAGCCCTGGGAATTTCCAGCACCCTGTCAAGGGGGCATAAGGAGAAGTCCAGGCCCCCATCACTGCTCCAACCAGCTTCGCTGAAGTTCTCTACCTTTTGCATAGCAGTTTACTTAGAGAGTTTTGTGATTAAAAGTACTTACAAGGGCTATTCCAAGCCCAGTCCACGTGTACTACAAATTAGGAATCATGGATGAGAGAGGGGTAACACTCACAGGGGCTCCCAGAGCAAATTGATGATGGAGTCAGAACTCAGTTTCAAGTCTAATACTTTTGATACTTTTCCCTCAGTACCTGGCTGCCTCACAGTATCACACAGCCAATGTGTAATTAAGAGAGAGAGCAGCCACCCATGGGAACCAAGAAAGCCAGAAGGTCATTGAGCAAAGTTACTCATTCATTGGTCACTTGCCTGGTATTCTTTTCCTTATTTCTTTGGTCAAGCAACTCTGCCTCCCCTGTTACAGGTGTCTGAGGGGTGGGGTACTCCTGGGGCCTCTGATCCTTGAGGAAAGAGTGATAGTTCCAGAGCTGGGTACAAAATCCAAGCAGGCCTATCAGTCCTTTCTTAAGAATGGTAGCAACACGGAGAGCAAGAGAAAATGTCTGTCCTGAGACTGAGGGCATTAAAATTCCTTGTAACTTGGAGTTATAGGAGGCCCTGTTGCAATCAAGAGTTTGTCTGAAAATGAAACACACACACACACACACACACACACACAAAGTCAGCAATGGAGAGAGATGAAGCATATTCCTCCAAACATTGTTTGATCCTGGGACCAGCCATGTATAAAGCTTGTGCAACCTCCTAACACATGTTCTCAAGTAACTTTTATTTACAGAGAATTTTTTTTAGTATACCAATACCTTTCCATTACCCCAGATCACAGAGGTGAATGGAGCCATATTCCCTAATCCCAGAATGGCATCACCTCCCTCCTGGCCAAAAGCTGGCCACAAGGATGCAAGAAACCCCGGGTGTCACCACATACCAGAGAGACTTATTTGCTCAGCAGATATTCTTTGAGAAGCCTCTAAGGGAAATTACTTCTTACACCCTTGATAGGAACCCATATCAGGAAAGGAAAGTAGAGAGTAGGTTTCCTGCTTTGGAGGTCAACAAGTTGAGACTGTGTTTGACGTCTTGCCATCACAGCAGTGGGAAGAATACAGATGTATCAGCCAAGTTCTAATCAGGAAAACAGCAAGGTCTAATCAGGCAACCACTGCAAGGGTTGCCAACAGAGTGGACTTATTCAGGGAACTGGTCACCCAGGTGATGGAGGAGCTGAGAAGACAAATGTGATGGCAGCAAAAACCAGAGATTAGCAACAGCAGGAAGCAATGGCCATCCCTAAGTCTGGAAGGACAAAAACAGGAGGTGATAATACAGGAGTCCATCAACTAAGTTACCTGGTGGAAGCTAGAAATACAGTAGGTCTGTCTGGTGGGAATTAGAGACAAGGAGGAGACTCAGCTACCCTGGAATCATGAAGACAAGTCAGGGAAGTGGGAAAACCCTGGCTTCTCTCTTTTTCCCATCTTCAATCCAGCAAGACCCAAACTATGTTCACGAAGATGTATCATAGGTAGGAATACACAGGTGGGGATATTATGAAGGCCTAGATCTGTTTGCTGCTCTTTATGGGGTTGAAATACAAATTGGTTTGCAGCCAGGCCAGAGAAGTACAAGGTTCTTCTCCAGGATTTGCAGACTTCTTCAGGCGTTGCTATTTTTTGTTTGGGAAAATTAATCTCTTTCTATCACTTTTACACTGTGTGGACACTTGCTACTGAGTTACATCAGCAATACCCTAGAAACAAACAGTGGGTGTTAGGAGCAGCCACATCTCCAGAAGCAACTGACACAGGTTTTTGTTGTTCTCCTGTTGTGGTGTGGGTAGAGATGGTCCTGGTGATTTTCATTTAGCCAGTTGAAGGGACAAACATTTGTCAGTAGGCCCGCTCATCCCATGGAACCTCATGGCTCTGAGCCAGCCAATGTGTGATTGAGAGAGAGACCCGCCATCCACAGGAATCAAAGCTAGGGCATTGAGAAAAGTTACTCATTCATTGGTCCTTTATTTGGTCCAGCCCTAATTTGTTACAGTTTGCTTCTTAACAACATTGGTCTAGCAAGGAAATACTGCCTAATGTTTGTTGATACAGGGAGGGTCTGCAGTTCATCAAGTGGAAAATTGGAATTTAATGGGAAATGAGTCTTAGAGGGAGGAATTGAGACATCTTCTTGTGTTTTGCACATTATAAAATGTTGCGTGACTTCTAACTGCTTAATTATAGTGCTGTTCACTCACCAAACATTTGTTGAGTAATCTGTTAGTGTCTTCTTAGTTTTTCCCGAGAAACAAAACTGAAGAGGGCAAAACAATGACAAGCCTTATGTAAGAATGAGAGATCCCTTTAGTATTTGTTCTTTCCAAAAGACCACTGAAGTCCACGCAGTTTTAAAAAATGTCCAAATATGAGGTGAAGATGTTTTACTAATTCAAACCCACAGGATGCGGAGGTTACAGAGTGGAAAGAGTGCAGACTCTGAAGACAGAATTAGATTGGATTCCTCACTTGACCATCTTACAGCTAGCTGCTTGGATATGGTGAATCACATCCTTTCTGAATCTTAATTCTCATTAAAAAAAAAATGGGCATCACAATACCCACAATCTAAGAGAAGGATTGAAGAAGTATCTAACACAATAACATTCTGTTGGGAACGCAGTAAGTGCTCACATAATTGTGTCATAATTTACGCAATATCCTCAGACATGTCTCTTTGCCACACTGAGCTCACATTATTTATCTCTAGTCCAATCCCATAGCTTTCTCCCTTTGGTCCCTAATTAGGCTAACCAGGAACACATGTCTTCTCTCTGATAAGGCCCCTAGTTCTAGACATTTTGTGATCTCTTTCCACCGTTTTCCTGCCCCCAAATAACCTCTGCCATTGTGCTGTTCTTGGTTTATGTAAACGACCTAGTACAGGGACCGGCACAGCGTAAGCTCTCAGCAAATACTTCTTGAATGAGTGAACAAGTGATCTAGCATGAAACCGTAGACGTCATGCAAATTTTTCACCAATCCTAAATACCTTTATGAATGTATTAGATGGGACTTCTGAAGCAATTGCAAATAACCCAAAGGAGGATTGATAATTGTGGAGGTTCTCACATTAGAATGTGGGGACAAGGAATAGGGTAAATCCTTTTAGGAAAGGTTTCTTTGTGTGTTCCTTAAATCACAACCTGGAATTACACTTTGACATTCTGTGTCAGCAATTGTTCTTTGCCTTTATTATAGGAAGTATAATAAATGGGTGGTTGGACGGTTTTGGGTAATTACTAGGACTGGTAAATGAGCTTTTTAAAACATTGCATAAAGCTTGTTTCTAATGCCGGAGTATCTCATAGCTAACATATACCTACAGTTGGACTCATACCACTACAAATTATGTGAGGAATAGTAATGATGGATGGATGTGCGCAGGGCTCCTTGTGATAGTGGCAGGACACCAGGCCAAAGCTTGGACTGTAGCCCATGACCATATAACACTGGTGCTCACATTACTTAATCTCTTAATTTGGCCTCTTCCACAGCATGCTATAACCAAGGGAGAGACTGAAGATACATAATCAGTTCCCATGTTTGTTCCCAGAACCCCTTCTTGAAGAAAATAAACTGTTCATTATTTGGTATTTTCTGATGATGCTGACTTTGGGAAATACTCTCTCTGGCATAAAGGTTATAACTTATCTATCACTTTCATATGTATTTTACCCCCCATAAAACACAAGGTTTGCTCATTGTTCACTTGCACTCTCTCGTCTGTTATCTGCTTTAACCCACCCAGCTCTGTGCTTGGAGGAGGATGGGGCTGACTGTCCAGACTGAATAACTCAGGGGACCTTGGCTCTAGCTCCTAGATGGGCTGAGCCAAGGAAAGTGCCCACAAGAGCTTGGAGGGCAGAAAGAGAGAGAAGCCAGGTACTTCTTCCCCTGCTACCTTGCTGCTCTGTTCTGGCAGTAACTGTTCCTCTAAGTCTACAGCTGCTCTCAGGAAGCCTCTCTTTATAGCTCTAGTTCACATCAGACTCAAGAACACGGTTTTTTCCACTTGCCCTTTCAGGACTAGGTGGCAAATGCCCCCACCCCCCCTGTTGGTTTCCTTAATCCTTCCCATATCTGTATAACGATTCTATTAATTAATTTTTAATTAATAATCCAAGCCTAGGATACTTTCTGTTTCTCTTTGGGATTCTAATTTTGATATTAAAGTATCATGTTCAGAATGGATTATATAGGAACACCCGACTTAAAATGTAGAGGAGTCAGGAAATGACCTCAAGACTTAACCCTATACCCTCCTCATGTCATCTCATGGAGAATTGAAAATGTATTAGAATAATAATGCTCTCTTGTATCCTTAGCTGTTTTTTAGATATCTGAAAGTAACTCAACCTCATAGCATATACCAAGACTAATTACATTTATAAAAATCCATCCATTTACTTAACATTCAACATACACGTATTTAGTGCCAACTTTGGGAAAGAATTTGGAAATTCAAGACAAGTAAGACATGCTTCCTTCTTTGAGAAAATTTTTCATTCTAACAGATAAAGGTATACCTAAACAGATGAGGTTGGATCCTTGAATTGGGTCTTGAGTGATTAGTACATATTCACCAAATAGGCAGGAATCAGAGAAAGAATTATATGAACAGGGACCAATGTAACTGATTGAAAAAGGAGACAGAAATAATCCAGTTATTCAAGGCACTTCAAATTTTTCATTGTGCTTGAAGTGCAAATGAAAAGGAGAGAGAAAGGAGATGAGATTTTGTTAACAAGATTTCAGAAGGGGTGAGAACATAGAAGGCTGGTGGTCAATGCTTAGGAGTTTAGACTTCATATTTAAGGTAGTTTCTCCATTGAGAACTTTTAAATTGAGCACTGGCATGATTAGATTAATAGCATTTCAGGGATATTAATCTGATGTCATCATGAAAGATAGATTATAGGGGGCCCTGTCTAAAGACTTGAAGATCAGCATATATTGTAAGAATATTTCATTTATCTAGACATGATAAGGCTGGAGGAAGCTGGTAGCTGAGTGAGTAGAAAAAGAGAACAAATCCAAGATTGGCAAATGCCTCAGTCAAGGTCTAATCAGAAGACAGAAACAACAGAGTAATTTGAATGGAAAAAGTTTAATATAAAAAATTATTACTTAGTAAGAAGCAAGACCTCTAAAGAATATAGGAATAGCCACAGACCCTGGGTCTGAGATGGAATACTCAAGGAAGAGAAAAATGCAGATCTAATTAACAAATCAAAATTATAATAAAAATTTAACAAAATAGACAAACCCCGAGTTAGCTTCATCGAGAAAAGAAAGAATAAGAACAAACATACAAATTAAAATAACAAGGGGAATGAAGCAAAATAAATTGAAAATAATTATAAGAAACTTTTTGCAAATAAATCTGAAAACATAGATGAAATGGGTAATTTCTTAGGGAAATTTAGATTACCAAATTTTATACCAGTAAATTTAAAAGTTTAAACAGATAACTTTATACAAAAGAGACAGAGTGCATGAATAAGAAACTAACCCACACCAAAAATTTACCATGTCCAGTTGAGTTCATAAGTGATTTATACCAAATCGTCCAAACCAAATTATTTCAATGTTCTGTAAGTTATTCTAGAACATTGAAAAGAAAGAAACAATGTCCAATTCCTTTTGTAAAGCAATTATAACACTATACATGAACTAGATAGACTATACAAAGAAAGAAACCTACAAACCAATAGCACTAACCAATATTAATGCAAAAATTCTAAAGAAAAAATTTTCAACCCAGCCTGGGATTGAAGAAAATGTATTGAATGAGTCTTTATAAAGGTACTAGAGGCCCGGTGCACAAAAATTTGTGCACGGGGGGGCGGGGTGGGGGAGGTCCCTCAGCCTGGCCTGTGCCCTCTCGCAGTCTAGGACCCCTCAGGGGATGACCACTTGCTGGCTTAGGTCTGCTCCCCAGGGGATTGGGCCCTAAGATGGCAATCAGACATCCCTCTGGCAGCCCGGCAGCACTCGGGGGATGTCCACTTGCCAGTGGGGAGCAGGCCTAAGCAGCAGTCTGACATCCTTAGTGCTGCTGAGGAGGCAGGAGAGGCTCCCATCACCACTGCTATACTGGTAGCCATCAGCCTGGCTTATGGCTGAGCAGAGCTCCCCATGTGAGAGTGCCCTGACCATCAGAGGGCAGCTCCTGCATTAAGCGTCTGCCCCCTGGTGGTCAGTGTGTGTCATAGTGACCAGTCATTCCCAGTCTTTCTGCTGTTAGGGTCATTTTGCATATTACCCTTTTACTATATAGGATAGAGGCCTGGTGCAGGGATGGGGGCCGGCTGGTTTGCCCTGAAGGGTGTCCCAGATCAGGGTGGGGGTCCCGCTTGGGTGCCCAGCCAGCCTGGATGAGGGGATGATGGCTGTTTGCAGCTGGTCGCACCCCCTTCAGGGTGGGGGTACCCACTGGGGTGCCTGGCCAGTCTGGGTGAGGGGCTGAGGGCCGTTTTCAGGCTGGTGGGTGACTGAAGCTCCCAACCTCTCCTTTTTTTCTTTTTCTTTTTTTTATTCTGGGATTTATTTACCTTCTATGGCTGTCACTGGAGCTGAGAGCTGGCTCCAGCTTGAGGCCTCGGCTGCTGAAAGCAGGTACCTGAGGTTTGTTTAGCTTCTATAATTGAAATACTGTTGCAGCTCCAGCTCTGAGGTCTGGCTGGCTGAAAGCAGGTATCTGGGGTTTGTTTAGGTTCTATAATTGCAACATAGTTGCTTAGAGTACAGCTCAGAGCCCGGCGCAGCAGGTGGGGAATCTTGGCTTCCTCCATTGCTGGAGCAAGCAAGCCTCCTGTTCACTTCAGCTGCCTGGCTGCCGGCCACCATCTTGGTTTGCAGTTAATTTCATATCGCCCTGATTAGCCAATGGGAAGCGTGTCGGAGGTACGGTTAATTACCATGTTTGCCTATTATTAGATAGGATGGGAACAGTTAAGACAACCAACAAACACCATTTTAGCAAATATAATCCAACACCACATTAAATATAATAATATAATATGAAGTAAAATATATTCAAAGAATGTACACAATTTCTATAGATGCTGGGACAGCCTTTGACCAAATTCATCACCCATTCTTCATAAAAATACTCAAGGAACTAGTAATTGAGGGGCATCTTCTCAACATAGTAAAATATGTACACCTAAAGCTAGTACTCTCTTTAATGGGGAAACATTATTGACTGCCCAGACTTCAACATATATATCCAAGAGAATTGAAAACAAATGCTGTCAGAAAAATCTGTACATGAAGTGTTCACACCAGCAACATTTATAATAGCCAAAAAGTGGAAACATCCCAAATGTTCATCAACTGAATAAATGAAAATGTGGGTAAATAAAAAGTGGTATATCCATAAAATGAAATATTATTCAGTCAAAAAGAGGGATGGCACCGAACCAGTTTGGCTCAGAGGGACGCGCCGAACCGCATCGTTCTGCGGACTGAAGGGTCCCGGTTCGATTCCGGTCAAGGGCATGTACCCTGGTTGCAGGTTCATCCCCAGTGGGGGGTGAGCAGGAGGCAGCTGATCGATCTCTCTCATTGATGTTTCTAACTCTCTATCCCTCTCCCTTCTTCTCTGTGGAAAATCAATAAAATATATTTTTAAAAAAGAGGGATGGAGTACTGATACATGTTATAGCATAGATGACACTTGAAAACATTATGTTAAATAAAAGAAGTCAGACACAAGGAAAGTGACGTGAATGGGCAAATAAATCTGTAGAGAAAGAAAGTAGATTAGTGGTTGTCAGGGAATGAGAGAGTCAGTATTGCTAAGTTACAGAATTTCTTTTTGGGGTGACAGAAATACTATGAAACAAATGATACACTGAAAAAAAATCACAGAATTATATACTTTAAAATGGTAAATTTTATGTCAATTTTATCTTAAACAAAATTGATATTCTGTACAGTGTGCTCAATGGTTAGAGTGTGTGCCTGAGCACAGAGGGATCTTGGATTTGATTCCTGGTCAAGGGCACATATCTGGGTTGCAGGTTCAATCCCCTGCCCTGGTCAGGGCATATGCTGGAGGCAACCAGTCAATGGGCCTCTCTCACATTGATGTTTCTCTCTCTCCCTCTCCTCCCTCCCTCCCTTCAACTCTCTCTAAAAAGATAGATCAAAAATTTAAGTGGGAGAAACCAAGATGGCGTCATAGGTAAACACTGGAGATTTCTGCTCGCACAACCACTTCAAAAATACAACTAAGAGACAGAACGGACATCATCCAGAACCACAGGAAGGCTGGCCGAGTGGAAATTCTATAACTAGAAGGAAAGAGAAATGCATACCGAGACTCAGAGGAGGTGCAGTGCAGAAGTAAAATACAAAGATGCGGAGCGAGCTGGCGGCTGAGGGCGCGTTTGTCTTTTTCAATCGGGAGGGAGCCTCAAGCTCTGAGCTCCAGTTCCGGGCGAGTCTCTGGGGACCCAGACTCAAACAGGAGAAGCGGGACTATCTGGCATCGGTCGGAACTTGAGGGCAGCTTTCTCTCTGAGGTACTTCCACCGGTTGCTGGGACACTGAGAAGCAGAGCCTTTGAGGACAGGACTGAGAGCATCCATAACTGCTCACTCCGCTCCACCCGCTCTGTTGATCCCCTGGGACCCACCCTGCCCAAGCCTTGCAGGGAGGCATTTGCTGGATAGCCTCAGGCAGAGGCTAGATTAGCACCTCCTTAGAGACCCAGGACAGAAGTTCTCCCACTGCAGACACAGCTGATTCTCACAGCCAGTTAGCCTGGAGGTCAAATTCCCCCCAGTGTTACCTACAACAATCAAGGCTTAACTACAACAAGACTTCCCACAAAGACCACTAGGGGGTGCACCAAGAAAGTATAAAAAATGCTGAGACAAAGAAACAGGACACAAATGACAGAAATGGAGGAAAGCAAACTGCGGGATATAGAGTTCAAAACCACACTTTTAAGGTCTTTCAAGAACTGTCTAGAAGCCGCCGATAAATTTAGTAAGACCCTCGAAAAGACTGGTGAGACCGCCGATAAATATATTGAGATCCTCAAGAAATCTAATGAGACCCTCGATGTTGTGATAAAGGACCAACTAGAAATTAAGCATACACTGACTGAAATAAAGAATATTATACAGACTCCCAACAGCAGACAAGAGGAGCACAAGAATCAAGTCAAAGATTTGAAATGCGAAGAAGCAAAAAACACCCAACCGGAAAAGCAAAATGAAAAAAGAATCCGAAAATACGAAGATAGTGTAAGGAGCATCTGGGAGAGCTTCAAGCGTACCAACATCTGAATTATAGGGGTGCCAGAAAAAGAGAGAGAGCAAGATATTGAAAACCTATTTGAAGAAATAATGACAGAAAACTTCCCCTACCTGATGAAAGAAATAGACTTACAAGTCCAGGAAGCACAGAGAACCCCAAACAAAAGGAATCCAAAGAGGACCACACCAAGACACATCATAATTAAAATGCCAAGAGCAAAAGACAAAGAGAGAATCTTAAAAGCAGCAAGAGAAAGAAACTCAGTTACCTACAAGGGAGTACCCATACGGCTGTCAGCTGATTTCTCAACAGAAACTTTGCAGGCCAGAGGGAGTGGCAAGAAATATTCAAAGTGATGAATGCCAAGAACCTACAACCAAGATTACTTTATCCAGCAAAGCTATCATTCAGAATTGAAGGTCAGATAAAGAGCTTCACAGATAAGGAAAAGCTAAAGGAGTTCATCACCACCAAACCAGTATTATATGAAATGCTGAAAGGTATCCTTTAAGAACAGGAAGAATAAGAAAAAGGTAAAGATACAAATTATGAACAACAAATACGCATCTATCAAGTGAATCTAAAAATCAAGTGAATAAATAATCTGATGAACAGAATGAACTGGTGATTATAATAGAATCAGGGACATAGAAAGGGAATGGACGGACTATTCTTGGGGTGGAAAGGGGTGTGGATGATTCAGGAAGAGACTGGACAAAAATAGTGCACCTATGGATGAGGACAGTGGGTGGGGAGTGGGGGCGGAGGGTGGGGTGGGAACTGGGTGGAGGGGAGTTATGTGGGGAAAAAAGAGGAACAAATGTAATAATCTGAACAATAAAGATTTAATTAAAAAAATTTTTAAGTGATTTAGTTATCAAGGAACCCTTTTGTGGTTAAGGGAATGCAGTCTACTTGAATATCCTGAAGTAATTTCCCTCTTTCAGGAGAGAGGATGAAATTTTAAGAACTCATATCAAGGATCTTAAAACAATCTCCAGAACATTTCTTGGGATTACTTTGCCTTCTAGATTTTGTATCTGTAGAAATAGAACTGATAGTAAAAATGATGACCCAAAGTAACTAGAAAAGCCCAGTTTTCAAAAGCAAGGTTCAAGCGTGGTCTCTCTACCACTATACAAAGTAAAACATAGAAGAGGATTAATGCATTTGTAAAACCTTATTAGTGACTTTTTTCAAAATTTTCATTGAGAAATATTTTGGTTGTTTAATTAATTACACAATTCAATTAATTTGGGAAAGCAACTTTCTCAATTGAGACTTTATGAGGATTCATCTATAAAGCTGTGTATATACATTCCCTCCTTAAGAATTCCTAGAAATGTTTATTTAACTGTAAAGTCCTTTACTTAAAAATGTGGCATGTAACCAAGTTACTTTTATTCTTTCTTTCAGTGAAAACACTCATTTTAAGACAGTGTTCTGTTTCAGTCTGGAAGCATTATTTGGCCCTTGTTTTGTTTAAGAGACTCTTGCCCTGGCATCCTTTAATAAGCCACTATTTGATTTCCACTGGCCAAAATCCATCGATTAGAAGGCTCATCTGGGAATTAATGGGGAAGTGTAAGGTCATGAGAGAAAGAAAAGATGCAATATCCAATTCCCACCACCAATCCATTGGCCCAGGCTTGTCTCACCAGCTTTGTGATAATCATGCTCCTTCACCTACTCTTTGTTTATATCTAACAGAGCCCCACTGAACAGAGAATAGCTAACTTAGCGAGGAGAAGCAAATTTGGCAGAGCCCTTCCATTAGAAGCTAATGATTAAATTCATTTGGTATTCTTTGTTCCATAATGACATTATTTATAAGGAATTCTTTTGGTGGGAATGTGGCTGCCTTTTATACTTCCAGCAACATTTCTCATCCATTATCACTAAATAATCTTTAGTTCTTGTAAATCCCTTAGCAAAAGCTTCTTATAAAAGAACTTTAAAAGGAATAAATCCTCTGAGATATTACAGGATTCTTGCTGTGTGCCTCCCACAGACTTGATGAGAATCTCTTAGCTTAAAGCTTGTATATTGCTTTGAAGATCCAATCCATGTGCCTGTAATTCAGGAGCAAAACAGAAAAAAGGCAGCCGTAAATATTTGTAACGGAGCTAAGGTCTGCATTGCTTTGCAATATTTTTGGTATGGTAAAGGAGGGGAGAGCAGCCCCTCCTTTAGGGGGAATTTCAGTCTATCCATTAGGTGCAACTAATTAGAATTCACTTTGGAGAACATGAATGGGGCAAAATTAGAGGACTAGGGTGGAAATGGAAATAAGAAAGAGGTAAAGCAAATAATGTTTTGACACCTGTCTTTTATTCTTAAGAAGCCATTTATATATTTTTCCATATAAGCCTCTGAAATGTAGCCTTCTCTCCTCCCCACCCCCAAAGGGCATATGTGAACACCTGCCACGCTCTGCTTTCTGCAGCTGCCAGCGATTGCAGCTTCCCAAGGTATGGCCTTGCAGCTGCCAGATGAGCGACTTTCATGATTGCAGAGTTCCTATTTTTAATCAGACTCACAGGAAATTGTGGGCATCTCTTTTATTTACTTGGTTTTAAAATGTTTCCTGCATGAGTTTCTTTTTTCAGCAGAGAAAATAAATTGTAGAAGACGTTACGTGTGTACTTCAAAAACTTTCTCTGTTGGGTGGTAGGCTTCTTTTTGTAATGTCTGTCACGGGGGCCTTGAATATTTAACAAAAGTCCCGAGCCTTTCACTACCGTTTTCTACATGTGATTTTTTTCCTTCACTTCAGAAGTCACATAAATAACCTAATTAATGGAATTTTACTGATGTATGTTGAATGGTATCAAAGAGCTTTTCTCTGGTGTGGTTAGAAAAGAGCAAGGTTACTTCCTCTTCATTCCACCATGCAGAGTAAATTCTCATAATACTGTCACCTAATGAAGGTGAAGGTCAAGATTTTTAATGACTGCATTTTATCACATCTACAAGGCTGCTAAGAAAGAAACCTGGCGATTAACACTGACACACCATCAATTGGATGACTGATTTCAGAGATGTTAAATGTAACAAAAGCATGCGTCTTCAAGTTGATAAAATGTAGTCATTAGTCCACAATTCTTCCCTGAGCACTCCATATGCCCACACCTTCAGATGCTATGGCTGAAGGGTGGGACATGGTTCTGGATCAGGGGAACCTGTGGTCCCTTGGGAGTAAGTGGGACTATCACACATAGAACTAAAGGACATACAGCCACCTAAACACAATGGACAGGGCTAAATACCATGATGGGAGTGGTGGAAGAAAATCTCATGGGAGTGATTTAGAGGAACAATAAAAACTGAGTGTTAAGGATAGTCCCATGGTTGGAGGAGAGCATACTAGGGAAAGACAAAAGCTTTGGTGTCTGAAAATGATAATGATGTAGATGGTCAGACTCCCAAAACAATGGCCTGGGTTCAAATTCCAGCTTAGCCAGATACTGGCTGTATGGCTTTGGGCAACTTGTTTAACCTCTTTCTGCTTCAGTTCTCCCATTTGTTAAAGGAAATTAAATTTGTTATTGTGGTTAGAATGTTACTTAACACACAATAGACAATCAGTAGAAATTAACTCAGAAAAACAGGAATAGTGGCATGGAAAGGGCTGAGTTGGCTGGAATAAGAAGAGAAAGGTAGAGAGGTTGGAAGAGAGAGAAGTTGTGAGATATTGGGATGGGGCTGATATTGCAGTGGCCTCTTTACTATATCTAAAATACAGGAACATAGTGAGCTAGTTCTTTGGACTGTAGTTTCTTTCCCCTTAGCGATTATCTGACTTTATTCTTTATATTTCCTTTTGGCCTTTGCCAAATGAAATCACATCAGAGAGATCTTTTCTGACTACCTACATAATGTAGTGTCACCAACACTTCCCTGTCACTTTCTATCTCCCTTACTTTAATTTAAAAAATAACTGTTATTAATTATTATTTTATATGCATATTTATTTAGCTGAGAGAGAGTGTGTGTGTGTGTTATTCTCTGGCAACTAAAATGGAGGTTATAGGAAAACAGGACTCCAATAGACCAGAATAATAGGCAAAATTTGTAATGGTTAGAAGACTTGGGGACATCTGAATTGAAGAAGATCAAAATATGCCACCCAAAATATGCTGCTTTGGCATAAGTATTGTTTTGAACTAAGGCAATTAAGAAGCAGCAAATGCATTAAGAGCTCTTTGCCTTCCTCCTATCTGCTGAAAAGCAGGACATAAATTTCTCTTTGTGAAGGAGTTTCTTCCTCTACTCCCCCATACTACAAGGAGAGCAACCCTTATCACTGGACACAGAACGTCAGCACCAAATGGATCTGAAAAAGCAAACCTTACTAAAATAACCCTGGTCTTCCATTGGTTTTCCCCATATATTTATTTACCTTCCCCAAATTGCTACCCAAAATTCATCACCTTTTGTTAAAATTGTATATAAGCTCCCAAGCTGTTATAACTGCTTTTGGGGGTTTTTACTTCTTACTGTGAGGCCCCCTCATTGCATATGACAATGATTTCAATCAGTGTGCCATGGTAAGCACACTGTTGTGCTGCAAGAATTTTTAAAACATGCAACATCTGACTAGTCTGGGTCACTGACCTCTTTCCCTTCAGTGGTTCTCAACCTTCCTGATGCCACGCCCCTTTAATACAGTTCCTCATGTTGTGGTGACCCCCAACCATAAAATCATTTTCGTTGCTACTTCATAACTGTAATTGTTATGAATCGTAATGTAAATATCTGATATGCAGGATGTATTTTCATTGTTTGTGACCCACAGGTTGAGAACCGCTGCATTGTCTAATAAAAAATGACAACAGCCAACACAGCAATAGCCCTCTGATGTGAATGAATCAAAATTATATCTCTTTGCGGGGAGGGGGTTGATTGGCAAAAATTACATTTTTGGTGTTCTGCAGAATTTTAGTAATTAGTTTATGTATACCGTGAGATGAAAATGGTTGAAAATGGCTGGCATATGAAATAAATATTTTCTCTTGTTAATCTGTCTTTCATCAATTTAATTTATATACCCTAGCACCTGAACCTAAAAGGGTAGAAGGAAAGTTGTTTTCCCTCCCCTGCAGCATAAATAATAACCACCAATGGATTCCACTGCCAAGGATATAGGTTCTGTATTTAAAAACAACAACAAAAATAAATCAAGAACAACTGTGGATCCCTTTAAAGCAGGGACTATGTCAATTTTTTATGACCTCCGTATCTGCTCATATCTTATTCTATGAGTGAATAAAGAAGAATCTCTCTGGGTGGAGTTACCACCTTGGAAGAATAATACATCCGCTTGGCCCATTAATAATATATCCTCTTGGCCTATAATTAAAAATACATCCTCTTGGTCACAAAGGTTTGGATCACTCACTGTGGTAGGTTATAACTGTCCTACATGATATAAAGGTCCTAATCTCTGAAATGTCTGTAGAGTACCTTACATGGCAAAAGAGCCTTTGCAGATGTAAATTAAGGATTTTAAAAAATGAGAGTAGTTGCCCTAACTGGTTTGGCTCAGTGGACAGAGCATCGGCCTATGGACTGAGGGTCCCAGGTTCAATTCCGGTCAAGGGCATGTACCTTGGTTGTGGGCACATCTCTACTCAGTAGGGGGTGTGCAGGAGACAGCTGATCGATGTTTCTCTCTGATCGATGTTTCTAACTCTCTATCCTTCTCCCTTCCTCTCTGTAAAAAATCAATAAAAATATATTTTAAAAAAAATGAGAGTAGTTCGGATTATCTGATATACCCCTGAATATAATATCAGGTGTCCTTAAAAGAGGGAGTAGAGGGAGATTTAATGGCAGAGGAAGCCAATATGATCATGGAAGCAAGATGCTGCTCAGCTGGCTTTGAAGGTGGAGGAAGAGGCCAGGTGCTAAGAAATGCAAAGAATGCAGCTCTAGAGAAAGGAAGAAAGCAAGGAAATTGATTTTTTCCTAGAGTTTCAGGAGTGGGCATGGCCCTTGATTTCAGCCCAGTGACACTGACTTCAGACTTCTGATGATGTCCAGAACTAGAGAGGATAAATGTGTGTTCTTTTAAGCCGCCAATGTGGGGGTAATTTGTTATAGTAACCATAGGAAACTAATATACTTGCATGGTGTCTTTGTGATTTTCTTCATAGACATCATACTTACAGTGTCCTCTGTTCAGGGCAGCTGCAGTTTAAGACAGCAATCTAGCAGGGTCTTAGGAGGTTTCTAATTTAATTTTGTTAAGGACTGATTTTTTTTTATACTTCACTCCATGAAAATGTCAAGTCTCTGGCTCTAAATTGTGGTTCCCATTTTTTCAGCTTGTCCTTCTTGAGTAGGAGAAGAGCCAATGCCGACCAACCAATAAGAATTCTCTGAGTACCTACTATTTTCCCATATTTGAGGCATAAGGAACTTTTGACAATTTGGTCTAACCTTTGTCATACTGGTAAGAAAATGAGGATGTGAAAGAACTCATATGAAAATTATATAAAGAAAGCTTTGAAAACCAAAATAATCTACATATAAAAGGTATTTTTATTGCCTAACAGTGTTGGGCCCATGTAAAGGCTCCATAATCATAGTATTGAAATGATGTAGTCCTTGTTTTTAAGACCGTCAAACCTCAGAGGGAAGGTAGGGGATGGTGGGGGTAAGGGGGAGAGATTAACCAAAGGACTTATATGCAAGCATATAGGCCTAACCAATGGACACAGACAACAGGGGGGTGAGGGCATTGAGTGGGGGGATAGGGGGTAACGTGGGGATAAGGACACTTACGTAATAACTTAATCAATAAAAAAGAAAAAGAAGCTTACAACCTAGGAAAGCAAATATTTTTACAGGAAAAATAATATACTTTCTAGATAATATAATCCTATATAATAAAAGGCTAATATGCAAATTGTCTTCTCAGGAGTTCCACCTACCAGGAGTTCGCCTGCTCACTATGATGTGCGCTGACCACTAGGGGGCAGCACAAAACAAAGGAAGGCTCCAGCTGGCAGCCAGCAGCTGGGGTAAGGAAGGCCCCAGCTGCCCAATCAGCCCTGATCACCTGCCAGGTCTAGGGACCCTACCCATGCACAAATTTCATGCACCAGGCCTCTAGTGTATTATAAAGTGCTGATAATTAAAACAGTGTGATCTGGTATACAAATAGATATGTGGAATGTCATAAAACTCTAAGAATAGAATATTCTATAATATAAGGGCCATTTCAAATAGTGGAGAAAGAATACACTAATAAAAGACAAAGATGCTAATTGATCGTACCTTCGCTATGCCCACCAGCCAATCAGAAGAGTATGCAAATTAACCCAACAAAGATGGTGGGTTAATTTGCATACACAGGCACCAGGCGGAGAGCAGAGTGGGAGAGCCAGTGGAGAGTGGAGAAGCTTGGGGAACTTGGCTCCCCAAGCCACCAGACAGAGAGCAGAGAGGGAGAGCTGGCGCTTGGAGGACTTGGCAGAGTGGGAAGCCGTGGGATGGAGACAAAGCAGGAAGGGAAAACCAAGAGCACAGGGAGCTCCAGGAATTCTGAGAATAGTCGTTCTGGTGGCAGCCCCAGGACCAGAAGCAGAAGCCCAGAGTGCGGGGAGCACCAGGAATGCTGGGAATTGTAGTTCTGTTGGCAGACAGATCTCCTAGACCAGTGATGGTGAACCTTTTGAGCTCAGCATGTCAACATTTTGAAAAACCCCAACTTTGGTGCCATGTCACATGTAGAAATTTTTTGATATTTGCAACCATAGTAAAACAAAGACTTATATTTTTGATATTTATTTTATACATTTAAATGCCATTTAACAAAGAAAAATCAACCAAAAAAATGAGTTCGCGTGTCACCTCTGACGTGTGTCATAGGTTCACCATCACTGTCCTAGACACTAGAGCAAAGTGAGCCTGGAGCAAGTTACTGTTCCAGTGGGGGATGGAGGGAAAGCAAAGATGAGAGACATAAAATCAGAGTGTCTAGGAAAAATTAAAGAGAAGATATCCTAAAACATCCAGGAAATCTCCACCAATGAAGCAAAGAAAAAAATATGCCTCTATTATTCTGTGAGCAGCAAACCAAACTGAGTCAGGGGGGTCTCAGACAATTCGCTCATATGATTGCAAAGACAGACAGAAAGTCCCAGATTGGAGAGGGTTCCCCTGAGGGCTGCCAGATTGGAGAGGGTGCATGTTGGGCTGAGGGACCCCCACACTCCCCAGTGCATGAATGCTGTGCACTGAGCCTCTCTCTATATATAAAAGCCTTAGTGATCATTTCAACCAGTCAACCGAATGACTGGTCGCTATGATGCACACTGACCACCAGGGGGCAGATGCTCAATATAGGAGCTGCCCCCTGGTGGTCAGTGTGCTCCCACAGCCAACCTCCTGTGGCAGGACAACCTCCCACGGACACTCCCCTTGGTTGGCAGTCCTCTATCGGGACTGGGCGAGATGGCCTCGATCAGCCTGATCGCCGGCCAGGCCGAGGGACCCCACTTGTGCACGAATTCATGCACCAGGTCTTTAGTCCTATCTAATAAAAGAGAAACATGGTAATTAGCCGTACGTCCACTACCCTTCCCATTGGCTAATCAGGGCGATATGCAAATTAACCGCCAGCCAAGATGGCGGCCGGCAGCCAGGCAGCTGGAAGCGAACATGAGGCTTGCTTGCTTCAGTGGCGGAAGACTCCAACGTTCCCCGCCTGCTGCTGCCGGCCTCTGAGCCTGCAGTTTGAAACATTGTTACAAATATAGAAGCTAAACAAAACCCCAGAAACCTGCTTTCAGCCAGCCAGGATCTCAGAGCTGGAGTTGATACAGTGTTTTGATTGTAGAACCCAAACAAACTAGATACCTGCTTTCAGCAGCAGAGGCCTCAGAGCTGGAGCCAGAGCTAAAGCTGGCCCAGAATAAAAAAAAAAGAAAAAGAGGAGCAGTTGGGAGCTACAGTCACCTGCCAGTCTGAAAACAGCTGTCAGCCCCTCACCCATACTGGCCAGGCACCCCAGTGGGGACCCCCACCCTGAAGGGTGTGTGACCAGCTGCAAACAGCCATCATCCCCTCACCCAGGCTGGCCAGGCACCCCAGTGGGGACACCCTTCAAGGCAAACCAGCCGACCCCCACCCATGTACCAGGCCTCTATCCTATATAGTAAAAGGGTAATATGCCTCCCAGCACCGGGATCAGCGGAGCCACGAGGCCTCCCGGCACCGGGATCAGTGTGACGGGGGCAGCGCCCAAACCCCCTGATCGCCCTGCGGCTCTGTGTGTGACAGGGGGCGGGGCCACAGCCTCCCTATCCGCTCTGCTCTGTTCATAACAGGGGAAGGCGCTCCAACCCCCTGATCAGCCCTGCTCTGTGCCTGATAGGGGGGAGCTCCCCAACCCCCTGATCGCCCTGCAGCTCTGTGTGTGACAGGGTGCAGTGACCCAACCCCTCCCCCCCCGCCCCACGGGCCCTGCTCTGTGTGATGGGGTAGAGCCATAACCTCTCCATCGGCCCTGCCCTGAGTGTGACAGTGGCGGCGCCCCAACCCCCTGATCGGCCCTGCTCTGTGGGTGATAGAGGGCGGCGACCCAACCCCCTGATCCGCCCTGCTCTGTGTGTGACGGGGCGGTGCCCCAACTCCCCTATCAGCCCTACTCTGTGATTGACAGGAGGGAGCTCCTCAACCCCCTGATGGGCCCTGCTCTGTGCGTGACAGGGGGCAGCGCCCCAACCCCCCTGATGGGCCCTGCTCTGTGCCTGACAGGGTATGGAGCCCCAACCCCCCTGATGGGCCCTTCTCTGTGTGTGACGGGGGAGCTCCCCAACCTCCTGATGGGCCCTGCTCTGTGCATGACGGGGGGAGCTCTCCAACCCCCTGATTGACCCTGCTCTGTGCGTGACAGGGTACGGAGCCCCAACCCCCCTGATGGGCCCTGCTCTGTGTGTGACAGGGTACGGAGCCCCAACCCCCCTGATGGGCCCTGAACTGTGTGTGACAGGGGGGAGCTCCCTAACCCCCTGTTGGGCCCTGCTTTGTACGTGACAGGGGTTGGCGCCGCAACCTCCCCATCGACCCTGCCTTGAGTGTGACAGGGGGTGGTGCCCCAACCCCCTAATTGGCCCTACCCTGAGCGTGACTGAGGGTGGCATCGCAACCTTCTGATCTGCCCTGCTCTGTGCATGACAGGGGGCGGCGCCCCAACTCCCCAATTGGCCCTGCTCTGAGCCCAACAAGGGGCTGCACCTAGGGATTGGGCCTGCCCTCTGCCACCCGGGAGTAGGCCTAAGCCAGCAGGTCATTATCTCCTGAGGGGTCCCAGACTGTGAGAGAGCACAGGCCGGGCTGAGGGACCCCCCTCCCCCCCCCCCAGTGCACAAATTTTTGTGCACCGGGCCTCTAGCATATATATAAAAGGCTAATATGCAAAGTGTCCCCCGGGAGTTCGATTGAGAGACTGGGAGTTCTATCATTTGCTGAGACATCTGCTGACCATAAGGGGCCGGCATGGAACAAAGGAAGGCCCTGGCTGGCAATTGGGGAAAGAAGGCCCCAGCCAGCATCCGGAAGGCCCTGATCCTACCAGTGCACAAATTTCTTGCACCAGGCCTCCAGTTAAAGAAGAAAAACCTTAAGCAATGGAATAAAATCACAGAACAAAATATCTATAGATTTAATTGTATATATCTAAAAAAACAAACCACCCAGATTCTGTTTCAAGAATAGAACAGAATACGCCAGATTAAAAAGTAAACAATATAATAGAAGAAATATTTGGAACAACTCTACCTCCCTCCTCTCCAAACCAGTAGTAGTGTCCGCTACAATCTAGACTGACCACAGTGATGCTGGTGGTCATTTTATTTAGGCTAATTGCTGGAATAATTGAGGATTAAGCTGAATTTTATGAATACATGCATCCAGGGCTTTGAAAATTAGGAGATACTGATGGAGGTTTCGCCCTTTCAGTGGAAGACAAATCAGGATATAGGCTGATGGAGTTCTAATCTCCTGGACCCTCAATGAGAACTCACTAGCTGAGACAGAGCAGAATGAGAAATGGAGGAGAGGAATATTGTAGTTTAGTTGATTTGTTATTCATACAAACTAAGTTGTAGACATCATTTTTGAAACTGAATTTTATAATGGGATGAGTTAATGTGTTCACATTTTGGGACTTCTTCAATTTTCACTTAGGCATATTTTGAAATTTCCAATGAGAGATGTTGGACAAGGTAAGTAAATATAATTTTAAAATAGAAAAGAAGCCCTAACCGATTTGGTTCACTGGATAGAGCGTCGGCCTGCAGACTGAAGGGTCCCAGGTTCGATTTTGGTCAAAGGCATGTATGTACCTTGGTTGGAGGCACATCCCCAGTTGGGGGTGTATAGGAAGCATCTGATCAATGATTTTCTCTCATCGATATTTCTAACTCTATCCTTCTCCCTTCCTCTCTGTAAAAAAGATCAATAAAATATATTTAAAAAATAAAATAGAAAAGAATAAATACTATCAAAGAGAAGTATATTATAACTAGAGGCCCAGTGCACAAAAATTTGTGCACTCGGGTTGTGGGGAAAGGTCCCTCAGCCCAGTCTGTGCCCTCTCACAATCCACAGGGAGTGTGCCTAAGCCACAGTCAGGCCACCCTCTGTGGGAGGCAACTGGTGGGCCATTCGGGGAATGGCGAGTGGCTAGTCCCGCCCCCTAATCACCCCTTTGCTGCCGCTGGTCCCTGTTCCCAATCTCTGTTTCCTCCCTCTGCCCGCTGGCACCCGCCTTGGCTGGTCTGGTGCCACCTGCTTGCTGGCCCCGCCCCTTGCCAACCAGTTGTTCCACCGCTCACTTGATTTGCATATTAGACTTTAATTATATAGGATATGTAGTTATCTGGATAGTAGGGTTATGAGTGATTTTTTATTATAGGTGCTTTTTAAAAACATTTTTCAAATTCCTCAATGTGCATATCTACGCTAATAAAAGAAAGATGCAAATTAACTGCCACTCCGCTACACCCACAAGCCACGCCCACCAGCCAATCAGGAGCGAGTATGCAAATTAACCCAACTAAGATGGCAGTGACCACGGAGCTGGAGCAAGCAGGAGGCTTGGATTGCCCCTGGCGATGGAGGAAGCCAAGTTTTGCTCCTGCCCTGGCAGGCCCTGGGCTTCGTTCAAGGCTACAAAGTTTCAATTAGAGAAGATAATTAAATCCCAGATACCTGCTTCCAGCCTGCCCTGGCCTCTGCTCAAGGAGGTGCTGAAAAAAAAAAAAAGAGAGGTTGGGAGCTTAGGTTGTCGGGGGGCATGGCCAGCCTGAAAACAGCCATCAGCTCCTCACCCAGGCTGGCCAGGCACCCCAGCGGGACCCCCCCACCCTCCGCACCCTGAAGGGGCTGTGGGAAGCCTGAAAACGGACCTCAGCCCCTCTTCCAGGCTGGCCACACTCCCATGGGGTGAGGGTCCCCACTGGGGGGCTTGACCAGCCTGAAAACAGCCCTCAGCCCCTCATCCAGGCTGGCCAGGCACCCCAGTGGGGACCCCCGCCCTAAGGGGGTGTGACCAGCTGCAAACAGCCATCAGCCCCATACCCAGGCTGGCCAGGCACCCAAGCGGGACCCCCACCCTGATCCGGGACACCCTTCAGAGTAAACCAGCTGGCCCCCTCCCATGCACCAGGCCTCTATCCTTATAGTAAAAGGGTAATATGCAAACTGACCCTAACAGCAGAAAGACTGGGAATGACTGGTCACTATGACAAACACTGACCACCAGGGGGCAGATGCTCAATGCAGAGGCTGCCCTCTGGTGGTCAGTGCGCTCTCACGGGGGAGCTCTGCTCAGCCACAAGCCAGGCTGACGGCTGCCAGTACAGCAGTGGTGGTGGGAGCCTCTCCTGCCTTCTCAGCAGCGCTAAGGATGTCTGACTACAGCTTAGGTCTGCTCCCCGCTGGCAAGTGAACATTCCCCGAGGGCTGCTGGGCTGCCAGAGGGATGTCTGATTGCCATCTTAGGCCCACCCCCCAGGTAGCAGGCCTAAGCCAGCAAGTGGTCATCCCCTGAGGGGTCCCAGACTGTGAAAGGGCACAGGCCGGGCTGAGGGACCCCCTACCCCCGAGTGCACAAATTTTTGTGCACCGGGCCTCTAGTAGGATAATAAAAGCAAGTAAAAAACATTTTAAATGCTAACTAATCCACAGCACTGAAATGCATCTATATTTTCCCATAATAATATTTGTCATTTAAAGACTGTTACATTGTCCTGATTTGTTCAGTGATGGGTATGAATTATTGGAAAGTTGTTGTGTCTATTCTGGGATACAATCTGAAAAACATAAGCCTCCTGAACTCCCAACCTTATACGTTGTCCCTCGTTGCATTCCTTCTAAATAGGGTAATGACCTTTTTGCCTTGGTGTGAATTCTTTCATACTGTCAGGTTGCTGGATTTGCTCAAGACAGGAGAAACAAATGAGTAGAGGCAATGAAGAAAACGTGAAACAATTAAAAAACGTTTAAAAGATCACAAACAAATCTTAATCGCACTTGAGGGCAATTAGTCAATGATATTTTCCTTTTAATAGAATGTGTGGAAGGAGAAGCTTCCCATCTCTCACCCCCCACCACCCTCAGAGGACTGTGGACTATGCCTATACTAGAGCTGTGAGTACATTTCTTTCTGTTTGGCTTCCAGGAAGTGCATTTGTACCAGGTAATTCCAGGGTAGCAAAGGTTACCCTAAAAGCTAGTCAATAATTTATATGAAAGAATTTGTGGAATTTTGTTGTTCCTTGATTTTGTTGTTGAAAGGGAGAACAAAACAAGCAAAAGCCCTCAGAGCTTTTCAAAATGAATGTTACAGCAGGTTCCAACTTTCCAAACAACTGCCACCATAAACATGTGTTATAAGGCAGTATGCTCCTGTGGTTTGTTCTGTGGCAAAGTTGCCAAAACTCACCAGCCTGTGGCTTCATTGTTCTTTGCTAAAGAGAAACAGAAAGAATAAAATTGGCGGGTGGGGGGTTGGGGGGGTTGTTTGTTTGTTTGTTTTGTTTTTAATTTCTTTGCTTGTTTTCACAGCTGTTTTCTAGTCAGGGTATTCATCCGACTTGGCCACAACCTACCCTTGTTCCTAGAAGTGGGTTAGCCCTCTCAAGGGTTTACCATAAAAATATAACACAGCTTTGGGATTATCTGAGTAATTTTAGGTGGAATTCTAGCTCACTAAGATGAGATGAGGATATGAAAAAAATAAAATAAAATTCTGAAGACTCTAGAACTTGTACAGGGTATAATTAATTGGTTTGGAGACCTTCTGGAATTCAAGTGCCCCTTCTCTTCAATACCTAGTATGTCTTCTGGGAGGTGGGGGTCCCACACTATAGGCCAAATTCCTTCTGTTCCTGCTTTGGCAGCTTCAGACATAGCTAGGCTGACCCAATAGGTGCTCTCTCCTGGGACTTTGTATCTTGAATATGACCCAAACACAAGGGCGCAAGATTTATCTAATGTCCCCAATCCCAGTTCCTCTGCTCTTATCCTCTCTCTATGTGTGTGTCCTCTTTTGTGTATCTTCTTTTTTAAGAAAAATCATTATTTATAGTGACATTTCATTGATATGCATAGAAGTGCTATATTTAAAGTTTAATGTTAATTAAAAGTAGCCACCATCCCAGTCAAGAAATACTCCTTTGCCAACACCCAGAAGTTCCTGTTATATCCCTTCTTTATTGCAGCTCTCTCTTCAGTAAGGATAACTATTAGCCTTTAGTAATTACTGTTTTGCTAATTTTATCACTCAAAGATGAATTTATAAACAGTATAGTTTTGTTTTGCCAATTTGTGAATTTTATCTAAATGAAATCCTATAGTATGTGTTCATTTGTAACTGACTTCTCTCGCTCAGCATTTTATCCGTGAGGTTGAGCGAAATTGTAGTTCATTTCATTACATTGCTATTAGCATTCCATTGTATGAATAAAATACAATATATTCATTCATTCTACTGCTAAAGGCTATCTGTGATGTTTGGCCTATTCCAAATAATGCTGGTATAAACAATCTTGTACATTTTAATCTAATGAGTCTTTAAGGGGAAAAGTGGGTACCCAAACAAGCAATACTAAGCACAACATGGTAAATCTTATAATGGTCAATGTACACAGAGGAGGAAACCATTAATTTGGCTTGAGAATGGGGAGTTGGGGCAAAGAAGGCTTCCTATTAGTAATAGCAGTTGAGAGGGGCTTCATAGTTTGAGTAGGAGTTCAGCAAACAAATATGGGAATAGGAAATAGGACGTTCCAAATAGAGGTGAAAGTCTGAGGAGAAAAATTACAGAAGCATGAGCGTAAAGAGACTATTTGGAGGACTTGAGTTGGGTGGCAGAAAATTAGATTAAAGTCAGATTGTAAAAGTAAAAGGACATTTAGGTAATGCTAAAACATTTAGAATTTTATAATCTGATAGAGAGTCACTACAGATTTTAATCAGAGGAGTGAGTAGAACTTTATGATAGAATAATGAGCTGTGATATATGGGTCATATTGGAAAGAGAAGAGAAACAAAGTAGGTATAAAGCTGTATCTTAGTCTTCACCAGAGGATTAGGACCAAGTGTACCTCTTCTGTGCTCCCTCCGTTTTCAGACAAGGCTTCCATTGAGGCCATAAGACCATTGCAGCAGCTCTAGATCTTACATGCTCTCCTGAGATCCACAGGAACAGAGTTTCTCTCTCTTCCATAGCTCAACTGCTGCTGGTTTATCAGAAAAGTGAGGAGAGGATGGGAGGAAAAAACTAAGAGTTGTCCATTTGTAATGGGGAAATCATTTAGGAGGTGCCTGAACAGATTAGACAAGAAGTTGCTAGAACAATTAAATGAAAAGAAGGGGATGAATAGGAAATATGATCGAATTTGATATGTGGGGAGTAGTGAGGGAGGAAAAGGCTAAGATGATTCCAAAGGTGGGGGCCTGAACATTTGGGAGGATGGTGATGTCATTTAATGAGATAAAGAAACACAGGTGGAAGAACAGGTTTTGGGGGACAGATAAGTTTTGTTTTGGATCTGCTGAGCTTGAAGTCCTGGCAATCTATCTCTGTGAAAAGGTTGACCAGGCAGATGGAAGAGCGGGTCTGTAAGAGGCACAATACCCTGCACGCAGCTTCCCCGTAAATGTTTATTAAATACAAAATAAACAAAGATGAGACCAGTTTCCATGTTAGCATTCCCACAGTGATATTTACTGGTTGGGTCCTTGCCAAAGTGAAGCTTGAATACATCCAACTTAAAAATAATTGCTTACCACTTCTGTGACCTCCCGTATGCTTCTCCTTCCAGTTATTAGTACAAGTGTCTTTTTTAAAAAATTAAGATTGTGAAAATAAAAAAGCACCATTCACACTGTCATCCTTGCCCTAACATTTTTAATTACTGGAGGAGAGGACTTATAAAAAGCATTTTCAACATAGGTCCTGAACTTGGCCTTGAAGTGAGCACCTTACCCTGTTTCATTGTGCTGTGGTTACTATAACCCTAGGTCTCATACTGTTAGTGAGCTCGGACTATTAAAATAAATTGCTATAGGTTGAGTAGCCTACAAACAACAGAAATTTGTTTCTTACAGTGTAGATGCTTAGAAGTTCAAGATCTGGGTGCCAGCATGGTTGGGCTTTGGTGAAAGCCCTCTTCTGAGTGACAGACTTGTGTCTTCTCATTGTATCCTCATATGGCAGGTGTTAGGTTTGACTGAGTAATTGAATTGATACCCCTCCCCTGGGAACTGGCTTTTCAGGTCATTTCACTATGGACATTCTCTTT
This sequence comes from Myotis daubentonii, assembly GCF_963259705.1. NCBI lineage: Eukaryota > Metazoa > Chordata > Mammalia > Chiroptera > Vespertilionidae > Myotis > Myotis daubentonii. The sequence continues at coordinate 34,155,233 of NC_081850.1, forward strand.
GCTGAGACCACATTTCACTTGTGTGGACCACATTCCATTATCTACCCTTGCATATACATAAAGAAGTCTCTGCCTAGAAAAAAGCCTGCCAAAAGTCCTTTAAAAGCCGCTGACTCCATCACTAGGTGCTGGAGCCATCCAGGCTCAGCCACCTGGTGTGTGGATGATCGAATAAATTCATAATCCTTCATCATTCTGGCCTTGTGCATTCCTCCTTCAGGGACCTAACAGCAGGGAGCTTTCTGGCTCTTCTCTTAAGGGCACTAAGCCCATTCATGGGGGCTCCACCTCATGATCCAGTTACCTCCCAGAGGTCCCACCTCCTAATACCACCATTAGGATTAGGATTTCAATATGAATTTTGGGGGAATAGAAACATTCAGTCCATAATACATACTTCAAAGATTTTTATTTTGTTTTCAGAATATCCTATATAATAAAAGCCTAATATGCTAAGTGTCTCGTCATCCCGTTGGCCATTCAACCAATCAAAGCATAATATGCTAATGGTACACTAAGGCCGCTCAACCGCTCACTATGACATGCACTGACCACCAGGGGGCAGACAGTTGAACAAACAGTCACTATGACGTGCACTAACCACCAGGGGGCAGACATTCCAACCGGTAGGTTAGCTTGCTGCTGGGGTCCAGCTGATCAGGACTGAGTAAGATGGGCCGGACATGCCCTGGAGCCCTCCCGCAGTCCTTTCCTGGCTGGTCAACCTCCGGCATCCTTCCCCGGCCCCAATTGTGCACCAGTGGGGTTCCTCAGCCTGCCCTGAGCCCTCTCCCAATGCAGGACCCCTCTGGGGATGTCAGAGAGCCTGTTTTAGCCCGATCCTGCAGGCCAGGCCGAGGGACCCCACTGGTATACAAATTTATGCACCAGGCCTCTAGTATTAGATAATAGGTTCCAGTTTTGGAAATATGGTTAGTATAGATGTGTTTGTTCATGTATACTAGTAAGAGGGTAGCCTGCATTAATTTTTCCTGCCTTCAAGTCACATTCCTAAGGTCAGTTTGAAATGCGTCTCCAACAACAACAGCAGCAGCAAAAATTCTTCATTTCAGTCTGGAAGTAGTAGAGGCTGGCAATTCCATTCTCAGACTGCGTTTCACAAATTCCTGCCCCTGTCCCCCCTCACTCCCATTATTGTATTTTCTGTGTGTTTATCTCTTGTATTGAAGTATCACCCCCTCAGGAGCCTGGCTGAGCTTTGTTAGCTGAGTGTTTTACCAAGCTCCTGTGGAACATGCCAGAAAAACACTTGTTTATCTGGTCAGGTCTCTGAGGGGTCACCACACTGAATACCAGTCTTACCTCAGTTTGTCTTGTGTAGTAGGGCAGTGGGTTGCCAAACCAATTAGAAACGGAGATGATTTACTGGATAGGGAAAACAATGGTAAACATTTTTCCATAGTCCTAGAACCCAAGTCTAGCTACAGTGAGCTTTTTCTCAATTAGACTCTGAAAGATTCTCTACTACAGTTTCCCTTTTAAGTTTCTTAAGAGTTTCTCTTTCACCACCCCCTGCCCCCCTCATTCCAGCCAGGTGCCCAGAACACCACAACAGGGGAATCTCTGACTCACCCTTGCAAAAGTGAAGCTGTATAATAGGATACATTCTTCTCTGACTAATTTCTTCTTCTCTACACATGTTGACTCATTAGAAATTGTGAGAAGAAATTTAGCAAAAGTCATTGGCTTTTACTGCTTCCTTTGCAAAAAAATTTCTTTTCTTCATGACAAATTAATTGCACACTGGGTACCATGTAATTCCACACCCATTTCAAGAGTGCCTACCAGGAAAGAAGCACTGGGAAGCCCTTGCTTTGTAAGTCATAAAAATTAAGAAACTCACTAGGGGGGAAATCCTCTTAGAATGTTTTGATGGCTGCAAATAAAGTGACTTGGTAAGAGTGAGGGGGACTCTTCAAAGTGGGATGGACCTTAATGTAGAGAAAGTGTGAAAATGCAACTGGAGCTGGAGGGCAGACCAGCAGGATTCCTTTCAACCCATCTATGAAATAAGGTTGTTTACTCCTCCGGGCTGTCTTTCAGATTGATGCAGAGGGAAGCGTTCTTCCTCATCTCAAATGCAAAAATTCTGGTCATTTGGATTTTTTCTTGTATTTTCAATAAATTGTCATTTTTTGTGTTTTGCTACTAAGATGGGATCTGTGCCCTGTAAGGTGCAGCTCAAATTCTGCTTTTCCTGTGAATCGCTCTGAGTCCCCCAATAGTGTCTCTCTCTCTCTCTCTCTCTCTCTCTCTCTCTCTCTCTCTCTCTCTCTCTCTCTCTCTCTCACACACACACACACACACACACACACACACACACACACATCAAGGTGTTCCATGGTGGTTCTATCTCTGATGTCTGTTGCCATGTAATAGGCCATCTCAAAATTGATCATTTAAAGTAACCATGTCATTGCTCATTATTTTTTGTGTGAGGAATTTTAGCAGGGCTCACCAGGGATGGTTCATCTCTGCTCTGTGTGGTATTAGATGGGGCAGATCCACTGGAGCGGGAGGATCCCAGAAGGCTTCATCCCATACAGGGCACCTCAGCTGGAGTGGCTGGGATATCTGGTGGATGGTCAAGTATCACTTTCCAGAAGGATAGTTGAACTATTTTTTAGAGAGGCTTGTCTTCAGCAACATGAAAATGGGATCTCTCTAGTCCAGGGGTGGGCAACCCCTGGCACGCGTGCCAAACATGGCACACCAGTAACTTTTGCTGGCACGCGAAACCCTCTCTTATAATCTTCCATTTACAATTTTTTCCTTAATATCGACTTTTTTATTTTTCAGGTAAGTTCAGTGTAGGTGCATCTTAGATAAATAAATAATTTTACATGACAAGTTATCTTAAAGATCATAGACATGGATTGACGAGCGAGGGGAAGAGCAATTTCTATGCCTCTGCCTTAACTCTCCCTGCCTTCCTAGATCCGACCAGTGTTTTGGTTTCATCCACATACGCTTGTGAATCTTTGTTCTCAGTGATGAATTTTGTTAAGTCTCATAATAGGAGTAGCCTGATGGATGAAAGTAGTAGCTCGTGCATATCTCTGAAGGTCACGAAATATAAACCTGATGTAAAATCTCTGTCATCAGTGATGCAGCAGCAAAAGTCCCACTGATAATATCAAACGGAGTCATAAAGTTTTTTGTCGGACTATCAGTGTACATGTATACATTAAAAAATAAATGTATTTTTCATCATCATATACTGTGTTTTTGTCGCTCAAATGAATTTTATTATTTCTTCAAGGTTCTTTGCATATGTACACCTTAAGAGATATCAAGTAGGCATAACATGTTCTCAAAAGATTAGGGTTGGCACGCAGAAGAATTTTGAGTCAGAGATTTTGCTGATTTTGGCACGCACTCAGAAAAAGGTTGCCCACCCCTGCTCTAGTCCCTTAAGGCTTAGGTATTGAACTGACATAGAGGTACTTCTGGTCCATTCTATAGGCCAAAAAAATAACACAAGGCAGTCTAGTTTCTGGAAGAGAGGAGATGGACTTTCACTTCTTGAGGGAAGGACTGTCATGCTCAGACAGAAGAGAAGGAATTGATGATGGGCCATCTTTACAGATAGTCTTTTGTAGCTGTGTAATACCCTTAGTTCTAATATCTCTTATTATTTGCCTACCATATGATTTTGTGAGCTTCTCAAAAGGCAAAGCCAAGCTCATGTCCATTACATTGTCCTTCCCACAGTTGGACTCTTTGGATAAACAGATAGATTTGTGTAGGCTGAAGACAGAAAGTAGGGAAATATCTTGGAGAGGTTGCTGGCTTTGGAATCAGATGACATGCCTTTGATTTCCAAATTTTGCACTTATCTATGAGCTCTAAATGTACCCATCATTCTTTGTTTCTGTTTCCTCAAGTATAATTGTGGTGATAATGCACAGCCCATAAAGGGAACAAGTTATTGTCTATGGAAGTGTCTAGCACCTGGGCTAAGGTTAGGAACTGTGTCTCATTTTTGACCTTTGGTTTACATCTCTTTTCCTCTCTCTAATGTTCAGACACATTTTAACATATTAACACATTTGAGGGGGAAAAGGTTTATCAGTAAGTGGTTAGAAGTCGAATAATATTTTAAACACAGCCCAGGATATAACTGCATGAGAAGAAATGCTGTAATTGGCACTTAGCAGAGGTGCTGACAAAAGAAACTATCGCATTCTCATTAAGCCCTGAGGCACAAGTGCACATGTGGGTATCAAATTCAGGGTCCAGCTGTGCCAGCAGCCATTGTTCCTTAGGGTTATCTCTCACACCCATAGCTGGCTTTTTTTTTTTCTTCACAAAACTTTCTATGACCTGTCCAGAGATTATCCTAGCAAAGCATAGCTAATGGACACACACCAGAAAACAAAGGAAGCAAGTAGGGAGATGTTTAATATAATGGCCTTGACATGATAAAGAACAGAGAACCATCTATCCCTAGCTAATTCTAATTCATCAATCTCTACTGTAAAACCAAGGACACATAGCAATCCTTCACACTTTTTCAGTGTAGTAGTCTGCAGGCTTCTCAGCCCTAGCTCTTCTTTTATGCAGCATATAGTTTATGTTGCCCTTTTACTATTCTGAAATTAAATTGTAGGTAAAAGAGCTTATCTACAAGCATCATTTCAAAAACATCAGCATAATGCTCTATTTGTAATATAAAAGGGAAGTGATGAGAAAAGTAATTCATAATTAAGTAACATGTTTCAATATGTAAGTACTTAGATACAACTATACTTAAGAGAATCATGAAGTTGTCAAATGCTTGGACATACTTAAATTTTATACATTAGACATTAAGATAATATTAAACTAATCTCTTCCTGTTTAAACTTTTCTTCACATTTAAAAACTAAAGGTTATGTAATCCATATGTGTATGTATATAAATACATGTCTGTATATGCACATATGTGTGTATATTTTTGTATGCATATATAAATCACTGAATACTACAGTTACACAAACTGAAACACATGTATAACAAGCAACTTCAGTGATATGAATTTCAAAATGGCAAGCAACACTTGGAAAAGTTCTGAACAAAACTAAATTCAGTATTTTCATAATTTATATGGCAATTTTCATCTGGAAAATTCAGTGCATATCACAATCATGCAAAACTACTCAGTGTTTATATATTAATCCAAGTAAGTGTCTATACTCCAATTATTATAACGAGTGTTTCGCTTACACAGATGTATGGCTTCTCAAAAAAACATGTGACTTTAGAAAATTCACTGGAGGAAGTAAGTGCTTCATCGTACAGGAGTATTTAAACATTTCAGGGAATATCACCTCTCTGATCCCCACCAACCAAATGCTCCTCATTCATAGGCCTTCCAAAATCAATAGGCCACCACCTACTTCCAAAACCACCCATAGCAGTGCTGCAACTGTTGAATACCACCATTTTTGTGCAGTAAGTTCTCGAAATGGCTCTTTCCAGTGATCTTGTCTCATTGGGTCATCACAATGACAGATACTATTCTTTTCATTTTTTACCAGTAAGGCTCATAGAGGTTAACTGACTCACATATATCATAATTAGTGGTGTTGACCCATGTCTTGTATTTGGTTTAGTATTTGCCCGCATACTTTATACAAAAATGAAGATTTGTTTCCAACAGTGTGGCAGTCAGACTGTATTAAGGCTGCTGAGTCAGCATTGCAGAATGAGGATTTGTTGACTCACAGAGTAGAGATGTAGCTTCTTTATCCAGTTATGACTCCTGACTCTTCCCCATTTTCTTTCATCTAGTCCCTTCTTTTTGCTTACCTGCTAAAGAGGGTAACAGCGGCTCTTGACTTTATAAGGGTAGCTTAAGGGGAGAAAATGACTTGATGACTGCAGGATGCATTGGGTTAACTAAATTAATTACATGAATTGATATAGACCAGTGATGGTGAACCTATGACACGCGTGTCAGAGGTGACACGCGAACTCATTTTTTTGGTTGATTTTTCTTTGTTAAATGGCACTTAAATATATAAAATAAATATCAAAAATATAAGTCTTTGTTTTGCTCTGGTTGCAAATATCAAAAAATTTCTATATGTGACACGGCACCAGAGTTAAGTTAGGGTTTTTCAAAATGCTGACACGCCGAGCTCAAAAGGTTCGCCATCACTGTTATAGACTAAGCACTTGGAAGAGTGCCTCACACTCAGATAGTCCATAAAGTTAATTCAATAAATGTTAGCTACAACTACTGAAACATCTGGGGGAAAACATGGGTTTATGATAATAATAATGGAGGTGGTAGTGAGTGGCTTTCTTGCATTTTATTTCAAAGTCTTTGTTTTGAGCACCTACTACTTACAAGGCTTTATACTAAGGCATTCTTTGAGTAGGATGCAGTCCTTTCCCTGAAGGATTATATTAGTCCTGTTGGGGAGAAGGGAGGGGGTGAGGACGAATTAACAACACAAATAAAAGATGTAGAAAGGTAAATGTCTCCAGAGGCAGAACACAATATAATAAGGCATTAGAGCTTCCGGTAATAGCCAGGATCAAAATACGGAGACATCACCTGCAGCTGGAAACCAAGAAAAGTTGTGGTGGCTCTGAATAATAATAGTTGGCATTAAAATTGGAGGTGAGGCCAGAGGAATTAAGACAAGTCATAAGAGGAAAATGCAGTATCAACAAAACCACCAGGTGGCTTTGGGAAACACTTGCAAGAGCTAGAACTGACTACATGTGAGAATCATCTGGGAGCTTTAACAAATAGATTCCTAGGACCCAACCCAGCCTCACTGAATCTGAACCTCCAAGGGAGGGTGTGGAAATGTATTGTTTTGTAAACTTCTCCAAGAAAATCTGATGATCTGGCTCATGTGGACCAGTTCAGAGGTTCTCAGAGCATTGTCTTCAGACCATCAGCACAGATGACTATAAGAAATCCAGACTCTCAGATCTTGTTACTAGAAAGGGGACCTGGCCCTTGGTGGGTCTGCCTAGGGCCAGCAGGTAGTGTGTGGGTTCTTGACTTTGTGCAGGAAAATTTTCCCAACAGGAGTTCAGGTGACTATGAGGGAATGTTTATTAAAACTGGGGACAGGAAACCAAGAAAGGGCTTAGTATATAAGAAGCAACAGGAGAGCCTAAGCTGGGCTGCTTTGGCTCACTGAGAAGTCAGAGAAAAGAGAGCCTTGGAGATCAGGTTCAGTGGATAAGCCTGGGACAAGCTGCCGCTGCCCATTGCTCCCCCAGATGCAAGCCTTCTGGAGTCCTTTAGGGCTTAGGAGATTCATGGCTATGGGGGAAGAAATGAGGGGAGGAGAGGGGAAAAGGAATGGTGTGGGCTGTTCCCCAGAGGAGAGCATGCACTGGGTCCTTTGTTTTGAAGCCTTATCTCTTTCTCCCAGGCAGGAATCTTAGGGGCGTTCTCATGGAAGAGTTTCAGCAGAATATTCATCAATTTTCTAGGCGTGCTCTTGTAGGGCTGTGGTCTCCACAGCTGGGTCAATGTCAGGGCAGGAGGTCATTAGTCATATAGAGCATGTTGAGGTATGCTCTGAAATAACCCGACTTTTCTTTTTGTCCTCAGTGTTATTGAGGTATAACTGACAGATAACATTGTATTAATCCAAGGTGTCAATTTCTTGACAGTAAAGGGTTAATGAATGAATGGGTGGCAAGAAAGTGGAGACAGAACATATTGGCTCCACCCGGTTTTTGTTTGCCCCAAGAATTTTAGTAGTGAAGAATAGGGGTAAAAAATAAGGTGGAATTCTGCCTCTTCATTTAAATTATAATAATGATGAGGACATCAACAATGCCAGCCATTTCTAGTGTATTTTTCTTAAAGTCTTATAGCAACCTGAGAGGTAGGTTGATATTATCTCTATTCTATCCAAGAGAAAAACACTGTTAAAGACTTTAAATAAATTGCCCAAGGTCACATAGTTAATAAGTAGCTGAGCTGAGATTTGAACCTAGGATTTTTTACATTATGCCCAGTTTACCTCTCCTCTGATGTTTCTCCCATCAAAGACAGTAGGACTGGCAGGAAATTTCTAAGGATGAGTGCTAATCTACTTGTCTGCTGAAATCTAGGCTCAGCAGTATTACTGAATGATCCTAAGTCACACAACAGGTTGGTAACATGGTTGGGGTTGGAAGCCGGAGATCTCCAGGCTGGGGTTCTTTCTAATATGCCACCTTGAGGTTCCTTCTCCAATTGCAAGGACACTTGTTACATAATGTTCAAATTTATGTAGGAATGTAACTAATCCACGTTTTTTGATATTTGATCAGATGTAGAATATAAATGAGTAAAGCACCTAATTGAAAATCTCAAGAAATGGTAGGGCTGTTGTCCACAGCAACAATGAAAATGCAGGGTATGTGAAATTTTAAAGTTGTTATGGCTATGAACTAGCTTATTATATCTGCTGAGATCAGTTCCATATAACAGCTAACTAATCCCAGAGCTATGCGGCATTCATGTTTGATTGAGTTGAGGATTTGGTAATTACTAATCTTCCCAACTAATAGTTTCATGTGTGAATCAAGTAAAAGTAAATGTTTGTTGTATTCCTACCTGGCTCCATATACCTCTCTCTGTTGTTCAGCAAAGTGGTGATCAGAGCAATCTGCTCATCATTTCAGATTTTATCTTTTCAAAAGTCATTATTTAAAATTCATTTACAGAAAAAATAGCATGAGTAGAATTTCCTTTCCTAAGAAACACCTGTCATTTGAAAGAAGCTCAGACTGTAGAAGGAAAATACATATTGTAATTACAATTTTGTGTCATTCTAATTATAATTATCTCAGAGCTCTGGTATAAAAATATAGAACATTTAGCTAAAATAGATGAAACATCGCTAAATGATGCTACTAAAGGACTCTAATTTAATATATTAGTACTAGAGGCCCGATACACAAAGATTTGTGCAAGAATAGGCCTTCCTTCCCCTGGCTGCCGGCACTGGCGTCCCTCCGGGACCCAGGCCTTCGCTCTGGCCGCCGCCTTCTGCCTTCGCTCCGGCCCTGCCACCCTCCTATAGCTCCCTCCACCTCCTGTTCCCCCCCTCACAGCAAGCATCCCACCCCACCCCGGCTGCTCCGCGCCTGCATGCGCGCATGCTGCCCAGAGCCCTGGAGCGGCCAGGGCGGGGTGAAACACCTGCATAGTTGCCATGCCTCCTGGCCTGGCTGCCGCCATCTTTGTTGGGAAGTGATGGTCAATTTGCATATTCTGTCTTTATTAGATAGGATGCCTGATTCTAAGACTATAATTACTAAAATAAAAAAATATAATTTCTAGATTGCTGCTTTTGACCTAAAAATTTTAAAGGCTAACAAATTAGAGTAATCAGATCATTGAAACAAATTTATAGATTCCAGGTTGCTTTGCTGTCCTGTGAATCAATCATGTTAATGACTGTAGGTAGCACTCTTGGTAGCCTATGGGGCACCAGTTCCCATATACTACATCCTTAGCCTGCTTTCCTCTTCCAACAAAAATCTCATTTTTATTCATGTATGCTTCTGCCTTAGTATAGCTATATGGCAGATGGTGGGTCTTGATTGATTTTAGCCAGTTATGTTGATCCTATTCAACTTGCTAATAATTGGCTGAAAACATGGTCAGTTGACAGAGTTCTGGCCTTAGAAACATGAGGGTAAGCCTATTAGAAGGACTTTTGGATAAGGTATTAAAAAATACAAAGGAAGAGATGACTGGTTGTGTGCCTCTGGGTGTTGTGGCTGTGGCTATGTGGAGTTTACCTGAGGAGGACAGAAGGGAATCATAGAGAAGTAGAACCTGGCCCTGATCCTCTGCACCCAGAGATACCTGGAAAAATGAACTTCTTTATGAACTTCTAAAACAACTAGAGGCCCGGTGCATGAAATTCGTGCACTGGGGGGGGGGGGCAGCTGTAGGGTCCCTCAGCCTGGCCTGTGCCCCCTCACAGACCGGGACCCCTCAGGGGATGTCCATCTGCTGGCAATCAGACATCTCTCTTGCAGTCTGGGGCTCTTGCAGTCTGGGACCCCTTACTCCAACTGCCTGCCTCTAGCGGAGGCAGGAGAGGCTCCTGCCACTGCCGCTGCACTCGCCAGCCATGAGCCCGGTTTCTGGCTGAGCCGTACTCCCCCTGTGGGAGCACACTGACCACCAGGGGGCAGCTCCTGTGTTGAGCGCTTGCCCCCTGGTGGTCAGTGCACACCATAGTGACCAGTAGTTCTGCTGGTCGTTCTGCTGTTAGGTCGATTTGCATATTAGGGTTTTATTACATAGGCTAGTTCTCAAGGTTTAGCATTCCTCAAAATTATTACCAATCAAGGACTCGTTGCCTGATGCACATAGGAGCCAGTACTATTATTGCACTGGCTTTTGAGAAAAGAAGGCCTTTAAGTCTTAATGTGTTTCTCAGCATATGCCCATAGGAATTAAAATGCTTTCAGCTGCAAGTAATTGAAACTCCAAGACTTTTCAAGCCTGATTTATGTTAAACTAACCAGAGAGAAAGATTCTATCCTGCTCATCCTTTCTATTAACAGTGATAATCAATAAAAACAAGTTGATCAAAATCTTAAAACATAACCTATTTCTGGAGTAAAGAGCACAGGCCTTGGAAGCAGACAGTTCTTGGCTTAAATTAAAGCTCCACAATATTGTCTGCATTTTTAGATTAGATTTTCTAAGTTTTCTGATTTAAAAATGGAAATTAAGACTTTATAGGCTTGTTGTGAGGATTACATGAAATAGCATGCAAAATGCTTTTAGCTTGGCACCTGATATAATGTAGACTCCTCTCTCTCTTTATATATCTATATATCTACACATAGATATGTCTATATATATTAGAAAGTCCTCATCTGAAACTTTGTTATCTAAAATCCTTATTTATAAGATTGTCTATAAAAACAAGTTTTCATAATACAAAAATATTTACCAATGAACTGTCCACTTATAATAATAGCAGTCATTTAGACATTCCTCCTATGAAGAGTAGTGTATATTTTCACCTATTCATGTTAATATTCATATATGAACCTCTACCAGATTATAAAGTATGAACATCTGGTAAAAAAAAAATCAATTGTAAATTGAGGGTGGAAATCTTGCAACTGATACAAGATTTTATGAAGTGAATTATAGTGATGTTGATAAATTCATATCACACTCAAAGTTCCTGACAAATAAGGGTCTGGCAGAAGCATGGTGAAAATTTTGAAGTAAAACATATGGAATTTTAATAGTAGAATAGACTCTTTAAGAGAATGATTTGACCATCAAAGGCCTAAAAGACCCTCTTGCTAAAAGTGACGTATATTTTCACATAGAGATTATCTCCATGATCATGTAGCAAAAGACAAAGAATACTCTACCGTTAGATCAAATTATGTTTTCATTAAAATGACATCAAATTAAAGAATCAACACTTAACCTACTCTTTAAAAATTAATATTATAACCTGAATCTTGTTAAATAAAAAATATATTTTCAGAATTTTAGTATCACTTTTCAAGGTAAAATTGCACTTGAAACTTTTCCCCCACTGTATACTGGTCCCATAAAAATTTAGTCTCTTCTTGAAGAGGATTCACTTTAAAACATTGAGGAAAACAGAAATCAAGATAAAAGTATTACATTGTTTTATACAATATCTAAACTCTCTTCAGGAGAAACTGCCAGCTGCCTCCCAATATCTATTCTTCTCCCATAGTAACAGAAGCCTGGTTTTAGCTGGACTAGTGCTGTTTTCTAGCCTTCTTTGAATCTGTATATGCAGCTGCTTAAAAGGGAGGGAAGTATGCCTCTTTCTCTTCTTCCTCTGTCCTGTTGTCCAGGAGTGGGCAGGAGCTCCTGCAGCCATTTTGGACCATGAGGTGAAAATCACATACTACTGAGGATGAGTGGAAAAGAACCCTAGACATGGTCCTTGATATGACCAGGGAGCTCTCATTCCAGTTTCAAAATGTCTACTTTTAAATTTTCTTATGTGACAGACAAATAATTATCCAATTAAAACTATTTTATTTGGGTATTTCCTGGTATGTACAGCATAATTCTGTCTACTATACTGTCTAATATTTGCTGAAAATCTATTACTGATTCTTGCTTGAAATGCATTTTTACTCATTGCTTTGGACTATGACAATATGGGAAGTGGATCAGCAATATGGGAGTAGGGCAGCGAGAAAAAGTTTTAATATCAAGTAATATTACAAGAAGCAAAATAGTCATGTTTAGTTTTTTCATATCTGTTTTAACTGTGAGTATTAATGTTCTCAGTAGGTTCTTATGAAGAGTTTTGTTGTTACATTATCTGATGTTATGTTGAGTCTGTATGTGTTTGGGCAGGAAGGCCTTTGTGACGGACGATCTAATGCAACATCTGTCCATTTCAGGAATCTGCTGTCCAACATCCCCTGTAAGATGATCATACAGCCTCTGCAAAAACTCTGGTAGAAAGTACTGAAGGTATAAGGCAGCCTGTTCAGTTAATGGGAAGAACTTACCTGTGTTAATTTTGAACCTGCCTATTCAAAACTTCTACCTATTTGGTTATGGTTCTATAGAGGTGCATTTCCTCTTTTGGTTATTAAAGAAAGTTAATATGTTGCCTTAGCATCATCTCAGTTTTAGGCCAAATGCCCCAAGTTCTTTCAAATTATTTCTCTTTTGAGGTAGTTCCTGGTCCTCTCAGCCTCCTGATTGCTCATTGATGCATTCTGACTTGTCAGCAGTCTTCTTTGCAAAACCCCATTTATCATGCTGTGCCTTACTGGAAACAGAGGTCATCATCTGCTGTAATTATACTTTTTATAGTTGATGGTTACAGTGAGTGCACTCTGCAGCCTTCTCTTCACAAAACAGAAGCTTACCATTTTTTCCTCATCTTTCCTTAAAGCCCCTTAAAAATGTTTACTCTCTATCAAATAGGACAGTGGTTCTCAACCTTCTGGCCCTTTAAATACAGTTCCTCATGTTGTGACCCAACCATAAAATTATTTTCGTTGCTACTTCATAACTGTAATGTTGCTACTGTTATGAATCAGAATGTAAATATCTGATATGCAGGATGGTCTTAGGTGACCCCTGTGAAAGGGTTGTTCAACCGCCAAAGGGGTCGCGACCCACAGGTTGAGAACCTCTGAAATAGGAGTAATGGAAACACCCTCCCAACAAAAACAAACAAGCAAGTAAACAATAGAAGAAAGAAGGCAGACTTTTCAAATATATTCCCAAGTGTTTAAATCCCCAAAACTAAAATGAGATAAGACATATGGGTTTTAAAAATAGATCACATTATCCATAGTGGGCTCAATGAAATACTCATTTACTGACATAATGTGGGTGTGGGGAGAAGGGGGCAAAAACTGATGCATCTGAGGATAAGAAAATCAGCCATCATCAGAGGCAATAATGAGGAAACACAAATATTGGACCAAGTCAATAGTTTCTTTTTCCTTCTGAACACACACACACACACACACACACACACACACACACACGACCTTTGGCAACCCAATTTAAACAATTGGGAAACACAGCAATTGCAGCTCCAGGGTCTCTTACTGTTTTCACAGATATCTGCCTTCTCTTAGTCCTGGGATTAAATCTTCTCTTGATCACTGTCTTACCCTTCAGCCGTTCAGTTCCCCTTTGACAGTGTAAAGTCATTTGAAATAACTGTGCCTGCTATTTAGTTTGAGGATGCTTGAAAAGTAGTACTTTGACAGGAGTCAGTGTTGTATTATATGATTTCACATAAAACAGCATAAGGTCAGTGGACAAGTCCTGCTTCTAGGGTTTGTTCTTTGTTTGTGTTTTTTTTTGGTTTTTTTAGTTCATCTTTTGAGAAAGTTTGTACCAAGAGAAAATGAAAAGCAACTGACCTTGCCTTGCACACCCACTCTTTTTTCATGATTCTAAATCCATGTTCTATCAGAAGGTTAATAGTCATAGTTAATAGATTATAGTCAGTGTTTTCTTAACTTAAAAATCAGGTACTTCACTGTTGTACATTTTGCCAAATGTTTGTTCCAGACTGGAGTGGAGTGGAGATTTCTAATAAACAAACCATCTTGTTTTGTTGACACAGTTCTGTTTCCCGTGTGTCCTATAGTATTTTTATTTCATCACTGACAGGCCCATAAGAAAATGACCAGCAGTCCTGGGGGCTGGGAGTCCTGAGTGAGACATTGTGTCCTGGGTTCTGTCAGAGTGCTCAGAGCTACACTGTCAACTGTTCATCAGTCATAACTGACTCCCTTCTTCCCCCCATGGCCTTCATTACCTTTTTCACACCGTTACTTTATATCTTTTGTATTGTATGTCTTCTCCACATTTTATTTGGAAAGAGGCAGGCTGAAATAGGATAAAGTGAGTAAGTCCATTTTTGTCACCAAATGGCTTGAAGTAGTACTTACCTTCTCTGAGGCTCAGTTTGCAAACATCTGAGAGAGGATGTTTGAATTAGATTTTGAGGTCAATTCCAACTCGCACATTCTACAATCAGGTGACTTTTGACTCTAATATCCCATTTCAAAATAGAACATAAAAGAAATAAAGCTGAAACACTTCCACTTGAATAACAATGTGGTTTTCCTCCTTATTTGGGGGCAGGAGGAAGGGTGTACGAAACCACCTCTGATTCTTAAATAGGAGCTCTGCAGCCCAGGAAAGAATTCTATAGGCTGAATCCACTCCTCATTGTGACTGAAGCATGTCTCACTTCTGAGCTTTTAAATGATGCAATTTGGTTTATTGAGAGGGTACAGTTAAAAAAAGTATCTAATTGGCTCCAATAGGTTCACGCTAAAGACATTTCAGAGTGTTGTCATATAAAGACTGAAAAAAGTACTTTGAGCTGCTCAAAATGAGATATTCAATCAAGACATTATCAAGATCACCAAGAGTTATGAGATCCTTGTTCTTCATGCTAGTGCCAAAATCTTCTTTTAAAACTTCCATTACTTAAGAAAACAACAACAACAAAAAAACACCACCACCACAATAACTTCCCTTGCTGTTTTGTTCAATGGGGCCGAAAAAGTCTGGTGGAATAATGTTCACTTCTTTTGTTGACTTGTTCTGGCCTCTAGGGACCCAGTTACTGACTGAAATCTGATGAGAAGTCGTTGTGACTCATTGCTTTCCCATAATGCAATTCAGTTCATGGCTATAGAAAACAATAGTTTGATAAGCCTTCCATTTTCCAACTTTGAAAAAATAAGCATGATTATTTAAAAAAAAACACACAACTAACTAGATACCCTGTTTTCTCTTTCTCATCTTTATTAAGTTGGTTTAATTAGAAAAGACCTTTTGTCATGCATCTAACCAATTTTCATGCTGCAGTGTGTTGGTAGAGTTCTATCAAGGGTAATAGTTCAATGCGAAGTAGTGGGGGTAGGCCTGGGGTGGTGGAGAAAATGAACAGCAAGCCACATTTTTTGATGCACAATTTTAAAGAATTCAGTGGTTCCTGAGTGTACACTACATATGAGTCAACAAGTAGACAAAGAAAATCCAGACCTTTGATGACCCCTGGTGAATAAACTAAGCACTGCATTGAAATGCAGCTGGAGCCTCAGACAGCCCTTGCAGGCAATCCGTTTCTCTCCTCTCTCTCAAGTAAGGCAAAGCCCCACTCCCCCCCAAGTGCCTGGTTCATTTGCATGAGAGACATGCATTACAGACTTGAGGCATCTGTGTCCCTCTAAACAAATCTGATTTGAGCGATCTCTTTCGGTAGAATAAACAGTGGGTGTGCATACACTGTTTTCTATCTGTGCTATGACCCCTTAGACACAAACAGTGTTGTTTGTGGAACACTTAAAATTCATAAAGTAAGGTCTGTAACTTTCTTGCAGATTAGGTATATATTTAGTATTGTGTTATGGAAGAGTTGTGAGGAATAAGTCAACCTTCTTATGTAATCCAAATTTAAAATCAGAATTTAAAAGTAATCACTTATCTGTAACTCCTAAATACCAGCTGAAACAACTTTTTACGCAGCAAAAGTCTGGATTTTTGTAAACAGCTGTGTATGACCAGCATGTGGTACATGTGAGCCATAAAGCAGGCTGTATTGTAGTCTGCAGGAGAAGAAAGAAACTCGTTACTGTGTAACAGATGGGGGTGGGAAGGGGAATATAGGCATTTTTGGTGTACACCCAGGATCCTATTATAAAGGTGATAATTCCAAGTGCCTATTTGTAATTACCCAGAAGGGAACCTACTGGTAGTATTATCGTAGGGTGAGATGTTAAAGTTTATACTATTAATACAAGTTAACCTATCAGTTATTTGTATACCGTGGCACTAGCTTTTAAGTCTTTGTTGCCTGAATTGGAAATATTCCCTTTCCCCTCCCCAGTTTTAATCACCACAAACTAAGGAATGTTTTTATTTCTAAAAAATCAACTGAATT
The DNA here is from genome assembly GCF_963259705.1 of Myotis daubentonii. Lineage (NCBI taxonomy): Eukaryota > Metazoa > Chordata > Mammalia > Chiroptera > Vespertilionidae > Myotis > Myotis daubentonii. The sequence goes on from NC_081850.1 coordinate 34,171,672, forward strand.
AAAATGTTTTCATGAGTTACATTATATGTTCCAAATGTTTGTTTCAGCTTTGTGGTCTCTTCACTGGGATCGCCAGGCTCATATAGACATGAACAGTCACATAAGAACATTATGGGATCATCAGTACAGCCCTGTGACGTAGTCCTCACCTTCTGGATGAGGAGGCTGGCATTCAGATAATTTAATCAAAATGAACTAGATACCATGTTTCTAGCCATCTAAAATTTCAAATGTCGAAAAAATTTTAGAATGTCTAATACAGTTCATCCACCTGCTCCAATTGCAAATGAGTCCACTGAAACCTAGAATGGGGTGGTGTATCTAAAGCAGGATCTGCTGCCTCCTGGTTTTCTATCCTTTGCGTCCCCTTGCCTTCCTGTGGCATTTGAATATGCCCCATTTTTGTGGAAGGGACCACATTTCTCTTGGGAATACCAGGTAAACTACTGAAGGAAAAGCAAGGTAGGAGAGGAGATACAATAAAACACTGACAAGAATTTGAGAAATAGCTCAGTTTGGAAGTACATTTATTTTATCATTTTTAAATTTTATTTTTTTTTTTGCAAATTAAGAGAAAGTTTGTTTTGATTCTAACCAGAGAATCCATCTATGTTTATTATTTCATTATATGTTTTAATAAAGAATTATACTGTATGTAGAACATTATAATTTGGTTTGTTGTATAAAAATTTGTCATCATACTATTATGGCTGTGGTTGGGCATGTATGTTCTACTGGGTGGCTAAAAGACAAATGAATTGCTAAGGTTTTATATACTGTAGTCTCAATTGTTGAAAGCATTTTCTGAGACTTTTTACCCAAATGTGATGCATTCGGAAATCTTTACATCATGCTTGACGTTTGCTTACCCCTCATGTCTATGTGAAGTACCTATTTCAGTTGAGCAAACATAACATTAAAAAGATTCTCCTAGTATAATGCCAACAGCCCACAGAAATGTAGCTTTGCATAAAGTGTTGGAAGACATGTCCAAAATGCCTTTAAACTAAAGGTCATGTGCTCTAAGCCACCAAATACAGCATGAGCCTATCCACCTTACACTCAAGGAATCCTTCCTTTCAAAAGAAGATCAGCTTGGTAAGATTTTAGTAACTTGATCCAGGTGTTATAATCCAGATGTTAATAATCCTGAGGCTCAGGCATCTCATAAAACCCCTATACAGGCAGACCTTCTTTTATTGTGCTTCGTTTCATTGCACATCACATTGCATCTTTTACAAACTGAAGGCAAGAACTTCCATCAGGGTGGTCAGTAACTGAACTTAGAATATCTTATAGGTATGCCTGTACTAGTAGCTGTCAAAGCTTGTTTCCTAGTTCTTAGTCTCTAGGACTAAGACAAGTTTTGGTTTATTTTTTTGGGGGGGGGATTTAATAAATCTTTATTGTTCAGATGATTACAGATGTTTCTCTTTTCCCCCCCCCATACCTCCCCTCTACCCAGTTCCCACCCCACCCCATGCCCTTACACCCCCCACTGTCCTAGTCCATAGGTATAAGATTTTTTTCCAATCTCTTCCTGCACCCCCCTCACCCCCTTCCCCCTGAGAATTGTCAGTCCACTCTCTTTCTATGCCCCTGATTCTATTCTATTCACCAGTTTATTCTGTTCATCAGACCTTTATTCACTTGATTTTTAAATTCACTTGTTGATAGATACATATTTGTTGTCCCTTTGTTCATAATTTTTATCTTTACTTTTTTCTTCTTCTTCCTCTTCTTAAAGAATACCCTTCATCATTTCATATAATACTGGTTTGGTGGTGATGAACTCCTTTAGCTTTTTCTTATCTGTGAAGCCCTTTATCTGACCTTCAGTTCTAAATGATAGCTTTGCTGGGCAATCTTGGTTGTAGGTTCTTGGTATTCATCACCTTGAACATTTCTTGCCACTCCCTTCTGGCCTGCATAGTTTCTGTTGAGAAATCAGCTGACCATTGTTATGGGTACTCCCTTGTAGGTAACTAACTGTTTTTCTCTTGCTGCTTTTAAGATTCTCTCTTTGTCTTTTTGCCCTTGGCACTTCAGTTGTGATGTGTCTTGGTGTGATCCTCTTTGGATTCCTCTTGTTTGGGGTTTTCTGCGCTTCCTGGTCTTGTAAGTCTATTTCTTTCACCAGGTAGAGGAAGTTTTCTGTCATTATTTCTTCAAATAGGTTTTCAATATCTTGCTCTCTCTCTTCTTCTGGCACCCCCATAATTCAGATGTTGGTACGCTTGAAGTTGTCCCAGAGGCTCCTTACATTATCTTCATATTTTTTTATTCTTTTTTCTTTTTGCTCTTCTAGTTGGGTGCTTTTTGCTTTCTCGTATTTCAAATCTTTGACTTGATTCTTGCGATCCTCTAGTCTGCTGTTGAATTTCTGTATATTATTCTTTATTTCAGTCAGTGTATGCTTAATTTCTGACTGGTCCTTTTCCATTTTTTTGGCATTCTCACTAAGATCCTTGAAGGTCTCACTAAGTTCCTCGGAGGTTTCTAGAAGATTTTTGAATAACCTTATAACTGTGGTTTTGAACTCTGTATCCAGAAGTTCGCTTTCCTCCATTTCTTTCTTTTTTTTTTATTGCTTAAAGTATTACAAAGGGTATTACATATGTATCCATTTTATCCCCCCGCCCTAGACAGTCCCCTAGCCTCCCCTATCACCCAGTGTCTTATGTCCATTGGTTATGCTTATATGCATGCATACAAGTCCTTTAGTTGATCTCTTACCCCCCTACCTCCTGCCCCCCAACCCTCCCCGGCCTTCCCACTGCAGTTTGACAATCTGTTTGAGGCAGCTCTGCCTCTGTATCTATTATTGTTCAAAAGTTTATAATGGTCTCTATTATCCATGAATGAGTGAGATCATGTGGTATTTTTCCTTTATTGACTGGCTTATTTCACTTAGCATAATGCTCTCCAGTTCCATCCATGACGTTGCAAATGGTAAGAGTTCCTTCCTTTTTACAGCAGCATAGTATTCCATCGTGTAGATGTACCACAGTTTTCTAATCCATTCATCTACTGATGGGCACTTAGGCTGTTTCCAGATCTTAGCTATGGTGAATTGTGCTGCTATGAACGTAGGGGTGCATATATCCTTTCTGATTGGTGTTTCTGGTTTCTTGGGATATATTCCTAGAAGTGGGATCACAGGGTCAAATGGGAGTTCCATTTTCAGTTTTTTAAGGAAACTCCATACTGTCTTCCATAGTGGCTGCACCAGTCTGCATTCCCACCAGCAGTGCACAAGTGTTCCTTTTTCTCCACATCCTCTCCAGCACTTGTCGTTTGTTGATTTATTGATGATAGCCAGTCTGACAGGTGTGAGATGGTACCTCATTGCTGTTTTGATTTGCATCTCTCGGATGATTAGTGACTTTGAGCATGTTTTCATATGTCTCTTGGCTTTCTGGATGTCCTCTTTTGAAAGGTGTCTATTTAGGTCCTTTGCCCATTTTTTGATTGGATTGTTTATCTTCCTTTTGTTAAGTTGTATGAGTTCCCTATAAATTTTGGAGATTAGGCCCTTATCAGATATGTCATTGGCAAATATGTTTTCCCACACAGTGGGTTTTCTCATTGTTTTGTTGATGGTTTCTTTTGCTGTGCAGAAGCTTTTTATTTTGATGTAGTCCCATTTGTTCATTTTTTCTTTAGTTTCAAGTGCCCTAGGAGCTGTATCAGTGAAGAAATTGCTTCGGCATATGTCTGAGATTTTGTTGCCTTTGGATTTCTTCTAGAATTTTTATGGTTTCCTGTCGTACATTTAAGTCCTTTATCCATTTTGAGTTTATTTTTGTGTATGGTGTAAGTTGGTGGTCTAGTTTCATTTTCTTGCATATATCTGTCCAATTTTCCCAACACCATTTATTGAAGAGACTATCTTGGCTCCATTGTATGTTCTTGCCTCCTTTGTCAAATATTAATTGAGCATATTGGTTCGGGCCGATTTCTGGGCTCTCTATTCTATTCCATTGATCTATATGCCTATTCTTGTGCCAGTACCAGGCAGTTTTGAGAACAGTGGCTTTGTAATACAACTTGATATCTGGTATTGAGATCCCACCTACTTTGTTCTTTTTCAGGATTGCTGCAGCTATTCGGGGTCTTTTTTTATTCCAGATGAATTTTTGGAAAGTTCGTTCTAGATCTCTGAAGTATGCTGTTGATACTTTAATGGGGAGTGCGTTGAATTTATAGATTGCTTTGGGTAGTATGGACATTTTAATGATGTTGATTCTACCAATCCATGAACACGGTATGTTCTTCCATCTGTTTATGTCTTCCTCTATGTCTTTTTTCAACGTCCTGTAGTTTTCTGAGTAGAGGTCTTTTACCTCTTTAGTTAAGTTTATTCCTAGGTAGCTTAGTTTTTTCGGTGCAATGGTAAACGGGATTGTTTTTATAATCTCTCTTTCTGAAAGTTCACTATTGGTGTATAGAAATGCCTCAGATTTCTTGGGGTTAATTTTGTATCCTGCTACATTGCCAAATTCATGTATTAAGTCTAGTAGCTTTTTGATGGAATCTCTAGGGTTTTGTATGTATAATATGTCGTCTGCAAATAAGGACAGTTTTACTTCCTCTTTTCCAATTTGGATGCCTTTTATTTCTTCTTCTTGCCGAATTGCAATGGCTAACACTTCCAGTACTATGTTGAACAGGAGTGGTGAGAGGGGGCATCCCTGTCTTGTTCCTGTTCTTAGGGGAAATGGTGTTAGTTTTTGTCCGTTGAGTATGATGTTGGCTGTGGGCCTGTCATATATGGCTTTTATTATGTTGAGGTATGATCCTTCTACTCCCACCTTGCTGAGAGTTTTTATCAAAAATGGGTGTTGAATTTTGTCAAATGCTTTTTCTGCATTAATTGATATGACCATGTGGTTTTTTTCTTTCAATTTGTTTATGTGATGTATCACGTTTATTGATTTGCGGATATTGTACCATCCTTGCATCCCTGGGATAAATCCTACTTGGTCATGGTGTATGATCTTTCTGATGTACTGCTGGATCCGATTTGCTAAGATTTTGTTGAGGATTTTGGCATCTATGTTCATGAGGGATATTGGCCTGTAATTCTCTTTCATTGTGTTGTCTTTACCTGGTTTTGGTATTAGGGTGATGCTGGCTTCATAGAATGAGCTTGGAAGTGTTCCTTCCTCTTGAATTTTTTGTAGTAGTCTGAGGAGGATAGGTTTTAGTTCTTCCTTGAATGTTTGGTAAAACTCCCCTGTGAAGCCGTCTGGTCCTGGGCTTTTGTTTGATGGAAGCTTTTTGATGACTGCTTCAATTTCTTCCATAGTTATTGGCCTGTTGAGATTTTTAGATTCTTCCTGATTGAGTTTTGGAATGCTGTATTTTTCTAGGAATTTGTCCATTTCCTCCAGGTTGTCTAGTTTGTTGGAGTAAAGCTGTCCATAGTATTTTTTAACAATCATTTGTATTTCTGTGGGGTCTGTTGTTATTTCGCCTCTATCGTTTCTGATTTTATTTATTTGGGTCCTCTCTCTCTGCTTCTTGGTGAGTCTGGCTAGAGGTTTATCAATCTTGTTTATCCTTTCAAAGAACCAGCTCTTGGTTTCATTGATTTTCTGTATTGTTTTTTTGGTCTCTATGTCATTTATTTCTGCTCTAATCTTTATTATCTCCTTCCTTCTGCTCACTCTGGGGTTTTCTTGTTGCTCTCTTTCTAATTCTTTGAGTTGTAGCGTTAGATGATTTACTACCATTTTTTCTTGTTTTTTGAGATAGGCCTGTAGAGCTATAAACTTCCCTCTCAGGACTGCTTTCAATGTGTCCCATAGGTTTTGGATTGTTGTGTTTTCATTGTCATTAGTTTCCAGGATGTTTTTCATTTCTTCTTTGATCTCATTGGTAACCCAATCAATATTTAGTAGCATGCTATTCAGCTTCCAGGTGTTTGAGTATTTTGGGTTGTTTTTATTGTAGTTTATTTCTAATATTATGCCATCGTGGTCTGCGAAGACGCTTTTTATGATTTCAATCTTCTTGAATTTGGGGATACTTTGCTTGTGACCCAATATGTGGTCTATTTTTGAATATGTCCCATGAGCACCTGAGAAGAACGTATATTCTCTGGCTTTGGGGTGAAGTGTTCTGAAGATGTCTATTAAGTCCATCTGATCTAGTGAGTCATTTAGGATTGCTGTATCTTTGCTGGTTGTTTGTCTATAGGACTTATCCAGTGCTGTCAATGGTGTATTAAAGTCCCCTACTATGATTGTATTGTTGTCGATCTCTCCTTTGATATTTTCCAGGAGTTTTTTTATGAATTTGGGTGCTCCTACATTGGGTGCATATATGTTTACCAGGGTTATATCTTCTTGTTGTATTGATCCCTTTAGTATTATGAAGTGGCCTTCCTTATCTCTTGTTAAGGCCTTCACTTTGAGGTCTATTTTGTCCGATATAAGTATTGCTACCCCAGCTTTCTTTTCCTTTCCATTTGCCTGAAAGATATTTTTCCATCCTTTCACTTTCAGTCTGTGTGAGTCCCTTCTAATGAGGTGGGTTTCTTGTAGACAGCAGATGTATGGGTCATGTTTTTTTTATCCATTCAGCCACTCGATGTCTTTTGGTTGGAGCATTTAGTCCGTTTACGTTTAAAGTTATTATTGAAAGGTACTTGTTTGTAGCCATTTCTTTTTTTGTGTGGCTGTTTTCTTTCTGAGCTTTTTATTTCTTATTTTTATACCAGTCCCTTTAACATTCCTTGCATTGCTGGCTTGGTGGTGACAAACTCCCTTAGTCTTTTTTTGTCTGTGAAGCTTCTTATTTCCCCTTCAAGTTTGAATGATAGCCTTGCTGGATAGAGTATTCTTGGATTCAGTCCTTTGCTTTGCATCACTTTGTAAATTTCAGTCCATTCTTTTCTGGCCTGATGTGTTTCTGTTGAGAAGTCATTTGACGATCTAATGGGAGATCCCTTGTATGTAACTTTCCGTCTCTCTCTTGCAGCCTGTAAGATTCTCTCTTTGTTCTGAACATTTGCCATGGTGATTATGATGTGTCTTGGTGTGGGTCTTTTCGGGTTCACCTTGTTTGGGACTCTCTGGGCTTGTGTGACTTTTTTCTTCCCCACCTCAGGAAAGTTTTCTGATATTATTTCTTCGAGTAGGTTTTCTAATCCTTGTTCATCCTTCTGTTGTTCTGGTACTCCTATTATTCGTATGTTGTTTCGTTTCATGTTGTCCCAAAGCTCCCTTAGGCTCTCCTCCTGTCTTTTAATTTTTTTCTCCAATTGCAGTACATTTTGGGTGTGTTTTGCTTCCTTGTCTTCTAATTCACTTATTCGGTCCTCCGCTTCTCCTAGTCTACTGTTGATACTTTCAATGGAGTTTTTCATTGCAGCTATATCACTCTTCATTTCTTCTTGGGTCTTACTTAGGTTGTTGATTTTTTCATCTGGTTCTTCTAGCTTCTTCCATATGTTATCGATTTTTTCATCTGTTTCTTCTAGCTTCTTCCATATGTTATCGATTTTTTCATCTGTTTCTTCTTGCTTCTTGCAGAGGTTGTCAATTTTTTCCTCCATCCGGTTTATGCACTCTAGGATCCTTATTCTGAATTCTTTATCTGTCATGTTGCATGCCTCTGTATTACTTAGCTGCTTTTCTGGAGAGTCCTCCTTCTCTTTCCTTTGGGGGTTTCTTTGTCTACCCATGTTTGATCTCACAGACATATCTAGACGTTGAGTTGTTCAGTGGTTGCTCCCTTGGTGGCAGTGACTCCTTGGTCTGTGGTTGCTCTTCGGGCGGTTGCGGTAGCAGCTGCTCTTCAGTTGTCAGCAGCTCCTCTGGTGGGTGCTGTTCACAGCTGTGGTGGCTCTTCCGGCTGGTGGGGCGAGATTTCACATACAGCTGCTGTTTCTCAGCAGAGGATGAGGTGCTCAGGAGGTTGGTGTTGCTTGGATCTGCTGCGTTGATTTAAAGGCACAAAATACAACACAACAAGGCACCACGTACCAGGCACTATACACAGATATATTCACGATATTAATAATCCCAATTAAAGGTGACCACCTGAATTAAGAAAATTAGGGGATAAGGAAGAAGGAAGAGAAAAAGATCAAAGAGAAAAAGGAAAAGAAAAGTAGGGACCAAAAAAAGGGAGTGCAAAAATGAAATTGGGAAAAAGGAAGGGGGAAAATAAAAGCGAGAAAAGAAAAGAAAAAAAAAAAGAGCAAAAAGAGAGAATGAAGTGGAAGAGGGGAGAGACTTATTATATGAGGAGAATACTCCTACAGAACAGCCATTAATCCCAACAAATTCCAGCAACAGCTCCCTGGATATGAATGCAAACTAGAAACAACCAATAATATAACGATGAAAATAGAATGGTGAACACTAATCCCAAAATAAAATAAAGAAAAAATAAAATGGCACTTTAAAAAATGGTAAAATGGTAGCAGTAATAATACTGGTTAAAAATAAGAAGGTAGTAATTAAAAGGGTAAAATCAGGTGATGGAAAAAGAAGAAAAGAAAGAAGAAAAAAAAAAGAAAAAAAAAGAAGAAAAAAAAAAAGAACAGAAAAAAAAGAATGAAAAAAAATTGGTTTCTTAGTTGAAAAGTGAAAAAAGAAAAAAAATTGCAGTAGTGGAGGTCCTTCGTTTCTTCTATTCTTCAGTGTGGCTCGCCTTAGACCTTCCAGGTATTCAGGAGAGTGTTGAGTTTCCCTGCGATATACTGTTCCTCTGTGTTGTAAACCACAGTCCTTATTTTAAAGCATGCCGCATTTATTTCCCAGACTGCCTTATTTTGTGTTTAGCAAAGAGTCAGTTTGTGGGTCAGCCTCTGGGTGGCAGTGTTCTGGGGTTGGCCTCTGAGGCTATAGGGCCTCTCTGTCCAGTGGAAGTTCACTGCCCAGAGCTGACTGCGTAATAGTTAGTTACTGGTGCTATGTTGTTGCTGGTATTGAAAATCCCCCTATAGGCCAGACCCTGTTAACTCCCAGGGACTGATCAGGTTATCTTAATCCTTGATCTCGTACAGGGTGGAATCTGGGTGTGGCTGTGCTCCTTGCCTGGGGGCTGGGAGGAGGAGACTCACTCTCAGGAGCGGGTGGCCGCCCCAGTCCTGGGCTCAGGGGTGTCTCAGCACTCAATTCACTACCACCTCTCCCGGCTCCCCCTCTTTCCCCAGTCTCTCCCCAGATTCCACTCCTCAGCACACTCTCCCTCTCTTCAGCACAGGTGAGTGTCTGTATCCAAAATGTCCCATGAACAGGATTCAGTGAAAACAAACAAACAAATGCCGGCCGCGGAAAAGGGGAAGGCTTGGTTTCTGTAAGCTTCTTCTCTTACTGGGACTGCATGGTCAGGTCAGCTCTTCAGGCTGCCCCCTTTAGGCTCAGTCCTCCGCGGTCACAGAACCCAGCTCTCAATTTCCCTGGCGGCGCCAGGAATCCCGCGGTTCTCCTTTCCCCCCGTCAGGGGCTGTGCCTGTCCCAAGGGACGCGGCTGTCTGCCACGCGGTCTCCCTCTGACTCTCTGGGCTCAGAGGTCTGGCAAACTTTCCTGCCCAAATCCCTGGTTTTTTTTTTACCTTTCCAGGGGAGTTCTGCTCTTCCCGGCTGCAAACCCTCTCACCAGCTGAGCAATTTCGCCAATTCGGTGTGAGTGTTACTAGCTTCAGCTGCTCGCTCCATTTGCTCCAGGACACGACCTGGGACACGTCTGGTGGTGTTTCATCTTTAGTGTTTCTGCTTCAGCTCCAGCAAGGAGACCGTCAATGGTCTTTGGTGGAAAGGGAAAGTGTGGTCTCCTCCATTTCTTTCATTTGTGATATGTTTCTTTGTCTCCACATTTTGGCTGTTTCCCAGTTTTGATAGAGTGGTCTTGTGTGGTAAGTGTTCTATAGGGCCCAGTGGCTCAGCCTCCCCAATCACCTGAGGTGGACACTCTTGGTGCACTCAGTTGTGGGCTGTGTGCACAGTCTTGTAGTTGAGCCTTGATTGCTGTTGGTATCACTGGGAGGAATTGACCTCCAGGCCAATTGGCTGTGAGGACCAGCTGTGTCTACAGTGGAAGAACTGCTGTGCTGGAGACACCCTTATGGGGCAGGACTTGCTTCAGTGGGGCTTTGGTGCTCACTGAGTCTGCCCCTTGAGTGTGTCACTTATGGATGTGAAGAGTTGTAATCTGGTATGGTCTCACTCTGACCACTGGGTACACTGGCTCTTGAATCTCCAAGGAGATGCAATGTCAGCCATTGCCTGAGGCCACCCAGCAGGAGCTACAGAGAGATCTGCAGATTCCTCCTCTTTATTTGGGGTTTAGAAGTGCCCTGATGAGGCCCAGCTGTGAAGGAAGGCTGCTGCCGGGCCTTGGGCCTTCTTTTGGAAGCTTTGGAACTCTCTGACCCAGCTGTAGTTTGTTAGGTTTTAAGCTGCAAAAGGACAGGCCATTCATATGCAAAAGCCACTCCGCACAGTTTGGGTGGGGTTGTAAATTGGGTGGGGCGGCATCTCAGGGAATCACCAGGGCGGAGCAAACAGCAATGGCTGCCAATCAGCCTTGCACTGGGGAGGTCCCTGTATCTCCACATCCCACACCCCCATGCAGGAACAATGATCACTGTGAGCACCTCTGAGAGAAAGCCGCCGTTGTATTCCTGTCCCAATTCCAGACAGTCCAGTTTCTCCCCATAGTCTCTCCCGGAACTGGAGTTCAGAGCAAGCGGGAGCTTGGTATCTCCCTCCCGATTGAAAAAAACAACAGCAGTGCACCCAGTTGCCAGCCCGTTTCGCACGAGCCTCTGCAGCTCCATACCTCTGCACCTCCTACCAGTCTCAATGCACTTTTTTCTTTCCTTCTAGTTGTAGAACTTCCACTCAGCCAGCTTTCCCTTGGCTCTGGGTGGTAGTTGTTTTGTCTTTTAGTTGTAGTTTTGATGTGGTTGTGAGAGGCAGCAAGTATAGGTGTTTACCTATGCCACCATCTTGGTTCTCCCTCTAAGACAAGTTTCTTGTTGGAGGTAGCAGAACTTAATAAGGAAAGCACTGGGAACCTGAAGACTTAACTTTGCATCCAAATTGTGTTCTCTTCAGCTGTGTAACCATGGACAGATTTTTTTCAGTCCAATCAGCTCAACATAGGGAAGATTGGTTCTGTCGTAATATGTGGCTACAACCTGAAATTCTCCTGACTGGCTATAGGGTAAAGATTTAGAGTAATGATTTAGAGAGCAACAGCTCAAGAGTGTGGCCTAGACCTAATTGTGGAGTCCACTGTAGGTCCAGGCAAGAGCATCTCCACAGGAGTGACCAGGCATCCCTGAACTGTGTAGGTCAAGGTTCACTGGTCACACTGTGTAGCACTGGCTAAAGGTGATGCCTATAGTCTGAAGAACTTTCAAGCCTCCTCTTTGTTTAAATAAATCTTCGAGATGCCTTGGACACTTTATGGGTGTGTGGTGGGGGAATGGAAGTGAGTGTGCGTCAAGTGATTGATCCTAGATTTTCTTCCTTATAGGGCAGGTTTGGGGGGGTCAAACAGTTGATTTGAAAAATAACACTGGCCCGAGAAGTTTAACCTGAAGCTTAGATTTCTTGCGTAATTGTACTGCTAAGGAAAATTAATATGTGTACTGAAAATTCAACCAATTTTGAAAACAAACACTTCCCACACTAAATCAAACACCCAAACACATAGAAAGGTGACATGAGTTACACTGTGTCAGACTCTCCTGGGCTGGGAGGAGGCTGCTTTTTCCTATTCCAAGCATATATATCTCATATCCCTTTCCTCTCTTAGAATGACGTCTTACTGTCATGCCAGGTTTTGCTAATCTTGGCTTCAGATAGATAAAAGGAATTAATTTATGATGTGGTATAAGATTACAGAACCACACAAATGGGGAGGAAAGATTCTTCAAGTGTTCAACAAATATTTATTCAATGTTACCTTAAGTTTCCTACAGTGGTGTTCACTTGTCCTGCTATTAAAGGCCTTCCATAATCTGACATCTACCTGTCTGCTGTATTGCCTTCCACTGGCCACTTGAGTTCTCCTATTTCAGAATTATTTACCTTTACTTCAACACAACATTCTGTTTCATACTTCTGTTCTTTTGACATACTGTTTATTCTGGATTGTCTTCCTCCCCTAGTGAACTCCTACTCATTCTTAAAGACCCAGTTCAAATGCCCTTTGTCACCTGTCTTTGCCCTGAGGCTTAATTAATAACTTTTTCCTGCATATGCCACATTGCATTCAAATTATTGGTGAACAGGTTTTTAAAACTATTCAGACTATAAACTCCAAAGGGCAATACTGTGTTATTAATCATTCATTGCTAGTTCCTAGACTATCATTAGTTTTTAAGGAATTTTTAAAAAAATGAATGAACACATGCATGTATACATTCCAATGCTGTGTTAAAGGAGTGGTTGATTGAGCTACAAAATGAAGAAATGGTGTTTATTCTCAAGGGGATTATAATCATAGGGAAGAAATAGACATTCTAATCTTACCTCTACTATATGAGATTTCTAAGGAATGTACTAGAGATAGAAGTACCATAGGAGCATGTGTGCCTAACAGTATAGTTATTGTTAAGAGAATGATTAAGGGAATAACTATTTATTGAATGAATAACAAAGGGATAAAAAGAATGATGATGACAGAGTTATTTTAAAACACAGAAATAGTTTGGTGGAGGAGGTAGTATTTAAGCTGGAGTTTAAAAGGTGAGCAGTTCTTGCCTTCAATTTGTAATGATTGGAAAGGCTGAACAGTAGCATTTGTACAATCAGAGCCATGAAAACATGATGTGTTAGGGAAATGAATAGCAGTCTGGTTGTAATAGTGAATATGAGAATGAATGGTAGGAGAGTTTTCTGAAGACCTATATTGGGAACAATATGAAAACCTTGGATTTTTTGGGAGATGTAATGGGGAGATGCTGAAGGTTTTAGAGTAAAGGAAGGAAATGATATATTAATATATGTATTGTATGAGGATTAGAGAAATGCATGGAAAGTGCTCAGAGCAGTAATTGGTAAGTAGCAAATACTCAAAGAATGTTACTTATTATAGAGATTTTCTGGCAGAATAAATAAGGTAGGAAGATATTGAAGTCAAGTAAAAAAGTAAGCTGTAGCAATTGTCTAGAAAAATATAATAAAGTCCTAATTAAAAAGAGACTATAGGCATTAAGAGGGATTATATTCAAATAACATTTTAAAGATAGAATGGAAATAATATCACAACTGGTGAGTCTAGAGGAGTCAGAAGCTTTTGGCATTGCCATTTGGGAGAAAAGTAATGTTATAAAAACAATAAAACTGGGGTAACAGGGGTGTGGAAGGCAGGTGAATGGGTATGTATTAGATATATTGAGTTTGATCGAACCCTGAGACTCAAAGATGTTTACAAACCTGTTAGACATGTAGATTTAAGATCTGAAAAGAGGCGTGGACAAGAGATGTGAATTTGTGGATCATCAGCATAGAGGTGGTGGTTGACACCATGCAAATAATTTAAGTTACCCCCCTACCACCACCACCAAAAAAAAAAAAAAAGTGTAGAGGAGGAGAGTAATGAAGACTGAAAATTTATGACTGCTGATTTTTAGTTAGGCTTGATTTTATGCCTAATAATACTTGAGACTTTTAGAGTATCTTTCTTCCTCACCAGTCATGCAATTTTGAGAGCCAAACGTTGTTGAATGTGGGAAAAGCAGAACATAGGGCCAGGCAATATAAATATGTATAAGCTAATATAACATCTATCTAAAAGCCTAAGCGACTGTTACAACCGAACGACCAGTCGATCAGTCACTATGACACACACTGACCACCAGGGGGCAAACACTCAATGCAGGTTCTTCCCCCAGACCTCTGGCCCGGGTCCATGAGCGGGCAGCACCAGTCCAGCCAAGGCAGGTGCGAGTGGGGGCCAGGTGCAAGCGGGGGCCCCCTGATCACCCCGCTGGTCGCCCCACAGAGGGAGGCGACTGGCAGTGGAGAGTGGGGCTGGCCGGCGGCACCAGGCCAAAGTGGGTGCAAGCAGGGGCCCCGATCACCCCGCCAATCACCCCACAGATATCCCCTGATTGCTGATCAGATCTAGGGACCCTACCTGTACATGAATTTCATGCACTGGGCCTCTAGGTATCAATAACCTTATCACAAAAAATACAGGTGCTTGAAAAGGGCAAAATTGGTATGCAAAGATTCCACCATAGTGCCTTAGTGCAGCGGTCGCCAACCTTTCAGACTCACGAACCACTCGTGGTCCATGGACCACCGGTTGGCGACCACTGCTCCAAAGGTTTCCTTAAACCAGCAGTCGCCAGCCTTTTAGACCTCACTGACAACCAGTGGACCACTGGTTGGCAGCCGCTGCCTTAGTGTGCTACTGACCTGATTATTGACATATGTTAACTTAGGGAAGTGTTTTTTCAATTAGGAGCAAGGTTTATTTTTGTGTCGTCTCTTGATTGTGATATTGCAAGGAAAACTGCCTTTTAACTACATGCCTTGCAGCTTTCACTTCATGAGAATTATTTTTAAATGGATACTAACTCATAATACTTTACCATTATATAGCTCTTTGCAACTTATAAAACTCTCACAAAATTCTTTCAGCCACTTCATAAAGTAGGCTCTAATTATTCCCATTTTACAGATATAAAAATTAAGTTTGAGGTATATTATGGCTTCATCATGACCTTGAGAGGATATTTCTGTGTAGCTGGGTTTTAAAAATTGAAATATGACCAAATGCTTCACAATGATCAGATTTTCCAGTTTGTGCCATATGATCATGGTTGATCCATGTAATTTTCTCTTTTTATTTTTTTATTCTTCATTCCTCATCCTCCATTTCTAATCTTTTTATTATCACAAAAGGTACCCATTCTCATGTATATTGAACATAATGTTAAGTGAAACAAAATTAATGAATTGTTTGGAATAATATCATATATGATCATTTTTAATGTATTCATAGAAAATTGTATGTATTATTTATGGGTAACTGTATATGCGTGTGGGTGGGGAAACAAAATGTTAAAAACCCTTTGTCTCCTAGGAAGCTTCTGGGAATCTCAGAAATCTCAAGGTGTAGAGCACTGTTTGTCAAACTTTAGCATGAATCAGAAGCTCCTGATGGCTTGTGAAAACTGATCACTGGGTTTCTCACCAGAGTGTTTGAGTAAATAAGTCTAGGGTGGCGTCTCAAATTTTACATTTCAAACAAATTCCCAAGTGGTACTGATGCTGCTAATCTGGGACCACACATACACTGGGAACCATAGTTATAGGGGGAGGGGAAAGCCCCAGGGGATGAGGATGTAATCAGTGGGGTTTTGTTAACTTACCCACCCCAACCACGCTTTTCATCAGCACCCCAGGTCCATTTTATATTCCAGCTCCTCCCAGCATCCTCCACTTTTCCCCCCTCTTTATTGTCAATCTCTTTCCCTCAACTTATTATTCCTTCTATAGTCAAATAAACCTGTGTAGTGTCTCAGCTCTACCAGATACTGATTAAAGTCTGAGCAAGTTAGTTACTTTCCTCAGAGTGATGCCTTTGTAATAACCCGATTGATATTTAGCAGGAAAGGAGTGAAAGGGGAAACCAAATAGTACAGGCATGCCATTTGTTCAGCTTTGCCAAAAAGCTGCATTTAACACTTCCAAGTCTTTTACCCGCTCATTCATGGGGGAAAGGCTAGAAAAAGGCAGTTTAGATGCATGCCCAGTAAGGTCTGAGTGATCTGGGAAATGCTTGCCTGTCAGTCACAGCTGGAAATAGATTGGAAATAGATAACTGGCCAGGATGGGCATGGCCACTGCAAGTGCTAGAATTCTAAATACTAGAATATAAACTTCTAGACAAAGGAAGTTCAGCCCTGCTTCCTCTCTTTCTTGACTCATCTGCCAGTCCCCCTTGGGACTCCTGTTGCAGCGGGCTACACTCATTCCCCTGTGCCTGCCTGCTGTACAGCCATGTTAGACTCCACACAGGCACTAATGGACTTCAGTCTGGCCTGAATGCTGACCCACACCTGGCTGCAACATGGATGCTGGCCCTCTTTCTGGCTCTGCTGAACTCCCCGCTGCCCCCCTTTCAGGACTGGTTTGGGGGAAATGGGACATTGCAACCAGAGAAATGTAAGTTTATGCTAATAAAGTCTTCTTCCACATTCCATCCTACCATGGGGGACTCTGAAAATGCTTTTTCAGCAGCACTTCGAGGACCTCACTCCCACTCATGTCTGGGAAGTCTGGCCCTTTAATTTCTCTAGCATCAAGAGCATTAGTATTCTCATATCTAAGGACCAAAAATACACTGCTAAGAAATCTTTGCACTTTAATCAATAAATTTATTATTGATAGTAATATTAGCAGTGCTATTTGAAACCATTTGGTAAATATTGTAGGATAAAGCAAATAAGTTATTAGGAATCAAGATATTCCAAGTAAGAGAAAACAGGTATAAAATAAGTTTTAAGCAAAAACTCTGTCAGTAAGAATAGAAAATATCATGATAGGCCTACCTTGTTTTATTGTGCTTCACTTTGTTGTGCTTTGCAGATATTGCAGTTTTTGTTATTTTACAAATTGAATATTTGTGGCAACCCTGTGTCAAGTGTATCTGTGCCCTTTTTCCAACAACATTTTCTCACTTTATGTCTCTGTGCAACATTTTGGTAATCTCACAGTATTTCCAACTTTGCCATTATTTTTCTATTTGTTATGGTGATCTGTGGTCAGTGATCTTTGATGTTACTTATTGTAATTGATTTGGGGAGCCATGAACTGTTCCCCTATGAGACAGTGAACTTAATTGATAAATGTGTGTTCTGACTCTACTGTCTGGCCATTTCCCCATCACTCCCCCCCTCCTGGGGCCTTCCTATTCCCTGAGACACAAAATGTAGAAATTAGGCCAATAAATGACCGTACAGTGGCCTCCAGATGTTCAAGTGAAAGAGTCACACACCTCTCACTTTAAATCAAAAGCTAGAAATGATTAAGCTTAATGAGGAGAGCCAAGAAAGATTGAAAGCTTAGCCCCTTATACTAGTCAACCAAGTTATGAATGCACAGAGAACGTTCTTGAAGGAAATTAAGAGTGCTGCTCCAGTGAACACATGAATGGTAAGAGAGCAAAACAGCCTTATTAGTTATATGGGGAAAGCTTTAGTGGTCTAGACAGAAGATCAAACCAGCCACAATATTTCCATAAGCCAAAGCTTAATCCAGAGCAAGGTACTTACACTCTTTAATTTTTTGAAGGCTGAGAAATTGAGGAAACTGTAAAAGAAAAGTTTGAACCAGTAGAGGTTGATTCATGAGATTTAGGAAAGAATTCATCTCCATAACATAAAAGTGCAAGGTGAAGCAGCAAGTTCTAATGCATAAGCTATAAGTTATCCAGAAGATCAATCTTAGATAATTAAAGTGGCTATAATGAATAACATTTTCTGTGTAGAGAAAGCAGCTTTATGTTGGAAGAAGATGCCATCTAGGACTTTTAAAGCTAGAAAGGAGAAGTCAATGCCTAACTTCAAAGGACAGGCTGACTCTCTTGTTAGGGGCTAATGCAGCTGGTGACTAAGTTGAAGCCAATGCTCATTTGCCATCTGGAAATCACTGGGCCCTTAAGAATTATGCTAAATCTACACTGTCTGTGCTCTATAATTGGAATAACAAAACTGAATGATTTGCTGAATATTTTAAGCCCACTGTTGAGACTTACTATTCAGTAAAGGAGATTCTTTCAAAATATTACTGCTCATTGATAATGCATCTGGTCACCCAAGAGCACTGATGAAGATGTACAATAAGATTAATATTGTGTCATGCCTGCTAACAGAGCTTCTATTTTGAAACTCCATGGGTCAAGGAGTAATTTTGATTTTCAGGTTTTATTTAAGAAATACATTTTGTAAGATGATAGCTGCCAAAAATAGTAATTCCTCTGATGGATCTGGGCAAAGTAAATTGAAAACCTCTGGAAAGAATTCATCTTCTAGATGCCTTTAAGAACATTAGTGATTTATAGGAGGTAAAAATATCAACATTAACAGGAGTTTGGAATCATACAAGGTTTTATTCTAACCATCATGAATAACTTTGAGGGGTTCAACACCTCAGTGGAGGAAGTAACTGCAGATGTGATAGAAATAGCAAGAGAACTAGAATTAGAAGTGGAACCTGAAGATGTGACTGAATTGCTGCAATCTCATGATAAAACTATTTTTTTCATCTTTTTTTATTAATTAAATCTTTATTATTCAGATTATTACATTTGTTCCTCTTTTTTCCCCCCATAACTCCCCTCCACCCAGTTCCCACCCCACCCTCCTCCCTCACTCCCCATCCACTGTCCTCATCCATAGGTACACGATTTTTGTCCAGTCTCTTCCCGCATCCCCCTCACCCCTTCCCCCGCTAAGAATAGCCAGATTCTATTATAATCACCAGTTCATTCTGTTCATCAGATTATTCACTTGATTTTCAGATTCACTTGTTGATAGATGTGTATTTGGTGTTCATAATTTGTATCTTTACCTTTTTCGTCTTCTTCCTCTTCTTAAAGGATACCTTTCAGCATTTCATATAATACTGGTTTGGTGGTGATGAACTCCTTTAGCTTTTTCTTATCTGTGAAGCTCTTTATCTGACCTTCAATTCTGAATGATAGCTTTGCTGGATAAAGTAATCTTGGTTGTAGGTTCTTGGCATTCATCACTTTGAATATTTCTTGCCACTCCCTCTGGCCTTCAAAGTTTCTGTTGAGAAGTCAGCTGACAGTCGTATGGGTACTTCCTTATAGGTAACTGAGTTTCTTTCTCTTGCTGCTTTTAAGATTCTCTCTTTATCTTTTGCCCTTGGCATTTTAATTATGATGTGTCTTGGTGTGGTCCTCTTTGGATTCCTTCTGTTTGGGGTTCTCTGCACTTCCTGGACTTGTAAGTCTATTTCTTTCACCAGGTAGGGGAAGTTTTCTGTCATTATTTCTTCAAATAGGTTTTCAATATCTTGCTCTCTCTCTTCTTCTAGCACCCCTATAATTCGGATGTTGGTACGCTTGAAGCTGTCCCAGAGGCTCCTTACACTATTTTTGGATTCTTTTTTCATTTTGCTTTTCCGGTTGGGTGTTTTTTGCTTCTTCGCATTTCAAATCGTTGACTTGATTCTTGTGCTCCTCTTGTCTGCTGTTGGGAGTCTGTATAATATTCTTTATTTCAGTCAGTGTATGCTTAATTTCTAGTTGGTCCTTTATCACAACATCGAGGGTCTCATTAGATTTCTTGAGGATCTCATGAAATTTATCGGCGGTTTCTAGAAAATTCTTGAAAAACCTTATAACCGTGGTTTTGAACTCTATATCCAGTAGTTTGCTTTCCTCCATTTCAGTCATTTGTGTCCTTTTTCTTTGTCTCCACATTTTTTATGCTTCCCTGTGTTGATAAAGTGGTTTTCTGTGCTAAGTGTCCTCTAGGGCCCAGTGGTTCAGCCTCCCCAATTACCTGAGGAGGACACTCGGTGCACCCCCTTGTGGGCTTTGTGCACAGTCTTGTTGTAGTTAAGCCTTGATTGTTGTAGGATCACTGGGAGGAATTGACCTCCAGGCCAATTGGCTGTGAGAATCAGCTGTGTCTGCAATGGGAGAACTTCTGTGCTAGAGACACCCCTCCGGGGCAAGACTTACTTCAATGGGGCTTTGGTGCTCACTGAGTCTGCCCCCTGAGTGTGTCTTTTATGGTTCCACGGAGCTGCAAACTGGATGGTCCCACTCCGACCTCTGGGTACATTGGCTCCTGGATCTCTAGGGAGGTGCTAATCTAGCCTCTGCCTGAGGCTATCCAGCAAAAGCCTCCCTGCAGGGCTTGGATGGGGCGGGTCCCACAGAATCAACAGGGCAGAGCAAGCAGTTACGGCTGCTCTCAGTCCTGCTCTCAGAGGCCCAGCTTCTCAGTGTCTCGGCAATCGCTGCAAGCCCCTCCGAGAGAAAGCTGCCCTCGAGTTCCGACCGATGCCAGACAGTCCCGTTTCTCCCGTATGAGTCTGGGTCCCCAGAGACTCGCCCAGAACTGGAGCTCAGAGCCTGAGACTCCCTCCCGATTGAAAATGACAACCGCGCCCTCAGCCGCCAGCCCGCTCCATGTGCACCTCCGCACCTTTGTATTTTACTTCCGCACTGCACCTCCTCTGAGTCTCGGTATGCTTTTCTCTTTCCTTCTAGTTGTAGAATTTCCACTCAGCCAGCCTTCCTGTGGTTCTGGGTGATGTCCGTTCCATCTTTTAGTTGTATTTTTGAAGTGGTTTTTCGAGGCAGCAAACTCTTGTGTTTACCTATGCCACCATCTTGTTTTTTTCATGATAAAACTTTAATGAATGAGGAGTTGCTTCTTGGATAAGCAAAGATAGCGGTTTCTTGAAATGGAATCCACTCCTGGTGATGAGCAGTGATGATTGTTGAAATGACAATCAAGGATTTAGAATCCTATATAATAAAGAGGTAATATGCAAATTGACCCACATGCCCTCACATCATCACAAGATGGCCGCCACAAGATGGCCACCCCCACATTGTCACAAGATAGCTGGCAGGGCTGGGCAGTTGGGGGCGACCAGGCTGGTAGGGGAGGGCAGTTGGGGGCCATTGGGCCTGCAGGGGAGGGCAGTTGGGGGCCATTGGGCCTGCAGGGGAGGGCAGTTGGGGGCCATTGGGCCTGCAGGGGAGGGCAGTTGGGGGCCATTGGGCCTGCAGGGGAGGGTAGTTGGGGGCCATTGGGCCAGCAGGGGAGGGCAGTTGGGGGCCATTGGGCCAGCAGGGGAGGGCAGTTGGGGGCCATTGGGCCTGCAGGGGAGGGTAGTTGGGGGCCATTGGGCCAGCAGGGGAGGGCAGTTGGGGGCCATTGGGCCAGCAGGGGAGGGCAGTTGGGGGCTATCAGGCTGGCAGGGTAGCGGTTAGGTGTTGATCAGGCCAGCAGGGGACCGGTTAGGGGCAATCAGGCAGGCAGGCAGGCAAGTGGTTAGGAGCCAACAGTCCCAGATTGTGAGAGGGATCCCAGATTGGAGAGGGCACAGGCTGGGCTGAGGGATACCCCCCTCCCCCTCCAGTGCACGGCTTTTGTGCACTGGGCTTCTAGTATTACATAAGCTTAATTGATAAAGCATTGGCAAGATTTGAGAAGATTGACCCTAATTCTTAAAGAAGTTCTGTGATAAAAGGCTATCATACAACATCACATGCTACAGAGCAATTGATCATGTAATGAAGAGTCAATTATTGTGGCAGACTTCATTGTTGTGTTACTTTAAGAAATGGTCACAAACACCTCAGCTCTCAGCAATCATCACCCTGATCAGTCAGCAGCTGAACAGAGGCAAGACCTTCCATCAGTAAAAAGATTATGACTAGCTGAAGGCTCAGATGATGGTTAGCAATTTTTAGTAATAAAGTATTTTAAAATTAAGGTATATGCATTTGGTTTTTTAGATGTAATGCTATTGCACACTTATTAGATTATAGTATAGTATAAATATAACTTTTTTTAAAATATATTTTATTGATTTTTTTACAGAGAGGAAGGGAGAAGGATAGAGAGTTAGAAACATCGATGAGAGAGAGAAATCAATCAGCTGCCTCCTGCACAACCCGTACTGGGGATGTGCCCGCAACTAAGGTACATGCCCTTGACTGGAATCGAACCTGGGACCCTTGAGTCCAGTGAGCCAAACCGGTTAGGGCTAAATATAACTTTTATATGCACTTGGAACCAAAAAAAATGCATGTGATTCACTTTATTACCATATTCACTTTTTTTTGTAGTAGTCGGGAACAGAACCAGCAATATCTCCAAGGTATGTCTACATTAATTAATATTGTTTTAAAAATACATTTCCTAAATCTGACCACTGAAAGGATCTAGATTAGAAGCGATGACATCTCAGTACTAATAAGCACCCCTGGTGCCCAGATTTTCATTTCTAAATACTATTTCCTACTAAAAGGGATCAGAGCTCTTTTAAGTAATATGTGATTTCTGGTCTGCAGCAGTAATTGTACAAGGTGAGCCTGGAAGCTAAGAAGTATTTAAAGATTAGTGAAGTAATGTCAAATGGAGCCGGATTTAAGGAGCTTCCACAGACCAGATTTGGGACAATTTGAACATCAAAAAATAATAATAATCAATAGTTAATTAGGAAACCTTAAATATGGATTAGAAATTAGGGAGTTATATTTTTAGGTATGATAATGGTCTTGGGTTATATAGGAAGTTTCTTTAATTTTTAGAAATGGATGCTAAAATACTTATGGATGTTATGTCATAATGTCTATAATTTTGTAATAGCTCAGCAAAAATTTAGATAGTTAAAGGAAAGATGGCCAATTGTTAAAAATTATGACCATAGATAGTGAATATATGGATGTTCATTCTTCTAATTTTCTGTATATTTGAGATTTTTAAGTAATGTGAAATATTTTGAACTTAAAATACATTTGTTATATGTGTATATTACAAATGTAACATACATTTTAATTCATATGTGTATTTGTGCAGAGCACCTTTCACAACTTACAGATGTTTAAAAATGTTACTTCCCTTCCTTAGACTAAAAAAAAAAGAAGAAAAAACAAACCCTATTCTTCGCTCAGCTTAATTTTTATTTGTAGAATCAAGTGGTTTTACACAAACACACATCTAAATAAATGAACAAACAAACTTTTCACCCCATACTTCCTTCTACCACATTGATTTACTAATTGATTTATGTGGCTCCCCTTTGTTGTATCAACAGAGAGAAGCTTCAGCTTTTAATTCACTCTCGATAGTGTCAAAGACATTTTGCACTTACTCAAATTATAAGGTCAGAGAGAGAGAGAGGGAGAGTGGGGGAGAGAGAGCATGGAGTGAAAAGACAGATGGAGGGGAAGAGATATGAGACAGATGAGCCTCTCTCAGAACAAGCAATGTAGCCATAATAATAAAAGTGGAAAAACAATTCAAGGAGAATGGTTAAAATCCTAAGAGCTTGACTGTCCAACTTGATAGAAATATGACAGGAGATATCCTATACTCACCCTAACATACCTAAAATCAGAATCCTAATAGAAGGTCACCTTGGCCTATTTACAAAAGCAGGCCAAGGTCATTCAAGTATTAATTCATGTCTAGATCAAGGAATACCTAATCAGTCACTCATTCAACAGATATTTAGCAAGCTGCCACTGTGAGCCATGCTCTTCCAGCAACAGGGGATAGATATATCAGAGAACAAAACACACCCAAACCCCCGCCTTTATGGACAGATAATAAACAACAAATAAAGTAAATGGAGCAGGGATTGCAATTTAAAACAGGATGGTCAGGATGGGCCTCACTGAGATGGCACCATTTGAGCAAAGGCTTATAGAAGATGAAGGAGGCAAGTGTGCTAACAAATAGGAAGAACTTTACAGGCAAAAGGAACAGCAAGTGCAAAGGCTGTGTGTCAGCAAGGTACCTGGCAAGTCCCAGGAATGGAGCAGAGGCGGGGCTGAGAAGAGTGAGAGTGAGGAAAATGGCAGGATGAGGAGTCAGGTTGCAATGACTAGGTCACTGAGGCCCTTGAATACCATAAAGATTTTGGATTTTACTCATAGTAAAATGGGAGGCAAGCAAGGAAAGGCTTTCAGTAGAGGAGTGACACAACCTGGCTTTTATTTTTAAAAGGATGGCTCTGGCAGCTGTGTTGCAAATAAACTGGAGTGGGGGAGGGGGGTTGAAGCCGAGAGGTGAATGGTGATGGTTGCTTGGATCAAGGGGAAAGCAGTGGAGTGTAACAGTAAATGTAATTGGATCAGATGCTTACTGTGTGGAGAAGTACAAAGGGAATGTACTTAGTTCCCTAATTTTCAATATCAAATAACAAGATGTTAAGTTTTTCATCTAGAGATAAACTTTATCCAACATTTAAGCTCTAGCAGGGAAGTATCTTGTGTACGTTTCTGCAGAGTTTATGGAACAAGGTAATGGGAAGTCTCTTTTGGGCTGATGGGGGCAGGGTGGAATGAGTACATAGAGCCAAGGACTCAAGGGTCCAGAAGGAATTCCAGGGCCCTGTTATATTGTATGTCAATACAAATTTTGTTTAAAACCTTTGAGACAGTCTGCCCTTCCTGGGGTGCCAGAAAAAGTATGCTTTTGCTGTTTTTCACCAAGCTCACTTTAAGGGTGAGGGGCGGGGGGAGGGGGGGTTGGGGGAGGGGTGCGTGTCCCTAGGGCTTTTTAATGGGAGTTACTTAAAAAGTGCTTGACATTCTTCCTGTTGTTAAAAACAAAGACATGAAGTGAAACTGTAATTCTGAATCAAGTGACAGAGTCAGAGACTTGACCTGATTGAGAAACAGCTTAGATATTGAAGAGGAGGGAGGGAGTGAATCAGGTCCAAGCTTCACCACCCTCTGAGTGATCCCTGCAACGCCTTAGAACCACAGGTAAACACATAGACAGACACTGGGGTTGCAGATGAAATTTTTTGACTGACAGTTTTATTGAGGTGAAATAAACTGCAAACAATGAACTGCAATGAGGTGTGCATATAAAGAGCCTTGACATGTGTACACCAGAATCAAGACAATGAACATATTCATCATCCCCATAGCTTTCCTAGTTCTCCTTGGCAATCCCTTCTTTCCCACTGTTCCTTGATCTGATTTCTGTTAATACAGGTTAACCTGTTTTTATACAGATGTCCAGAGCTCTTTTTCCTTGTAGCTCTCTCTTCTCTGCTACTCTGAAAACACTGGTCACCAAGGTTTCTTAGCTTTGTCTTGGCTTCATCTCCTGAACTGAAACATGGAGCCTCCTGGGCTCCACCTGGGTTCTTGATCCGTAACGTGGTTTAGAAATTTTCTCAAGGCCCTCAATTGTTTTCCTTCTATCACGATTTACTGTCTTATCCTGGCTATTGTGCTCAGTGGTTAGAGCATTGGCCTATGCACCAGTGGGTTGTGGGTTTGATTCCCAGTCAAGGGAAAGTACCTGGGTTGCAGGTTCTGACCCCAGCCCCGGTCGAGGTGCATGCAGGAGGCAGCCAATTGATGAGTCTCTCTCACATCAATATTTCTCTCTCACCCTCCCTCTCTCTTATCCCCTCCTTCCCTCCCTATCACTCTCTAAAAAAAATCAATGGAAAAAATATCCTCAAGTTAGGATTAGCAAAAAAGAATTCTTTCATTGTGCCAGGGTCCAACCCCAGCAGGTCCAGGGGTCCCCAAAGGTGTGGACGGAGTCGGCGAAGAAGGAATTACACGGAGATAGCGTTCAGTTCATCAGCAGCCTTGCCAGGATCTCTAGCCACAATCTCCAGCCAAGTTCTGTGTCCATGTTCTCTTGCTAGGTTCTCCAGCCAGGTTCTGTCTGAGATCTCCAGCCAGGTTCGGTCACCAGGTTCTAGTCAGGTTCTCTTGCCATATTTCTGTAGTCAGGTTCAGTCCTGGATCCATGTTCTCTCCAGCGAAGTTCTTCTGTCTCTAGAGAACATTCTGTGTAGGTTCTGTGCCTAGGCTCTGTCTCTCTTGGTCCTGTCTTCCAAGCCCTGTCTCCTAAGTTCTGTGTCTTGCTGTCTTCTGAATTCTGTCTGTTGTTGTCTTGTTGCATCTGTATTTATACCAGTTGATTCCAATCCTATCAATCTCTATTACAAAGGTTAGGGCGTTTCTTATCTCCATTCCAGGGAGTAAAGATTATGTAGCTTAAGCATGATTGTTCATAGTTAAAGTGATTAATTACCCGCCTGGCACTCAGTTGAGGGGTTTTATTCCCTCCCTAACTTCAGGGGAAAATCCCTACCTGGGGATTCAACCTTTCTCGGAGAGGTGACCTTGGTTAAAACACAGCGCCAAGAAGGTGAGCAAACATATTAAGAACCATATGCCATATATGCCAGGTCCCTTGAAACAGCATGGATGGACCGGCTCCCGGCATCATTGCCTGATTCTAAGTCTTGCAAACCTTTGTTTTATGTATTTTATCTTTTGGTTTGTTTGTTTGTATATTTCAGGTGGAAAATAACTGTCCATGTTACTCTATTTTGGCCAGAAGCAGAAGTCACTGGTCAAGTGTTGAAGTAGATCTGTGTTGCTGTCTAACTGCAGACTCAGGAATCCTACAGGCTGTGCTGTTGGTAGCAGAGCTGGAATTTTGTTTTAGGGATTACAGAGCTTGCCTTGTATATTTTTACCTTTGGCCTAGAAGTTGGTTACAGGAAAACCATTGGTCAGGAGTACCTTATAATTTTCTTATTTGATATTACAAGTTAAAATTAAAGCGGTCAAATGCAGCTATGTTACCTCTTTTAAAATGCAAATTCCCTTGGGAATTAATATTAAAAACCTCCTAACAACTTAATAACTACCAATTATTGGGAGTATACTGCTACATGCCAGGTGCTTTGCTGAACATCTTATAACCACCAATTCATTAAAACTCACCCTGATCCATTGAGGTACATTTGAGCTTAAACTGATTGGCAGAAGTTGAGAAACTTGCCCCTGGTCCCAGAGCTCTTGAGAGGATCAGAATCTAGATTTAGATGCCACCAACCTCTTCTGTTCAAATTATGGCCCAAGAACCAGCAGCATTAGCAGAATCTCAGGCTCTACTCCACACCTACTGGATCCAAACCTGCCTTGTAACAAGGTCCCCATGTGATTTGGATGGACAACTTGAGAAACCCTGCTCTAATTTATGTTCAACCTATTCTCTCCATCAGCTGGATGAAGGAAGAACTTAAAGGAGGTTAACATTTAAAGACAAGATAGGCAGGATAATTGGAGGTCTTGGAACACTGTCACAGCTCATGTAAGGGTGAGGTACCATAGTGTATGTGTTAGTCAATTGAAGATGAAAAAGCATCTAACATACTGAGTACTTACTAAATGCTAGCTATTGGTCTAAAGGGCTTTACAATGTTAAGTGACTTAATCCTCACAACTATTAGGTTTGTTCTCATTTTATAGATGAGGAATATGGAGTCCAGAGAGTTTAAGTAATTTGTCCAACCAATGTATTAGTGGCAGTATTGTAATGTAACCTCAGGCACAGTGGCTCCAGAGTCTAAGCTCCAGATCATGCCATCACATTGAGAAAGCTTAGTGAACCTGGGCTGAAGGTGGGAGAAAAAGTCCCAGAACAGGGGAGGGGAGGGAGGTTTAAAAAACAAATTCTCCCTGTTTTGCCAGGGAGAGTTTTGTGCATAGTAACAGAGCCCCAGAGTGTGCTGGGATCTTTACAATATCTAAAAAAGTCTATTTCTTTTGCATATCTGAAACTCAGCATGCTATATTTGCAGGTGAGCATAATTAAATCGTGCTAAAGATTTCTTGTCTATTAAAAGAAATAATGAAGTAATGAGAGTAATAGTTTTGGATATACAATTTTCTGCTAATTTTGTGGTGATCAGAAAAACAACATACTCTCTGAGGCTTTATCTGTGTAGTGTAAAGCAAAGAGATAAAAATAATATGAGCTACTGGCCTTCATTAAAAGGATAAAGGGTTGCTGATTGGTATTTCCTTTTAGGCTTTATAGAAGCTTTAAATTTAAAAGAACTTTGCAGCTTGCTGACATCTGTGAGACTTTTTACTCTACTCAGGTGGCTTAATTGTGCTCATGCTTATTTGTTAGGTTAACTGAGATATATTTAGATATAATCTATAGTCCCTCCTCCTAGAAGAAAAGAAAACAAAAGCACAAGTCAGCTGGTTTCAGGGCCACAATTCAAGGCCTATGTCTTTTATTATGCATTGCTTCAGTTAATTAGCTTTCTAATTGTGATTTATTCTAAACTGTTATTTTAAATCCATGCCCAGAGACTGTGTTGAGGTGACATACTACTTTAGAAATAATAGAGATGTGGTTCTCTGCCTTTAGTTCTGAGAGCTACACTATTCAGGATACCATTGTTTCTGTGTCTTCTTTTCTCACACCAACCCTGATTCTTTTTGCTATTCCAAGTCAGAACTTGCCCATCAACCAGAAATGTGACCGTCCAGCTCCATTCTGAGAAATAGCCCATCTCACTCTGTTTCCCACCTGGTTATATTCTGCTCTAGTCCACCTACTCCTTTTCTTGGTTTTTGCTCCCTCCTCCTCCTCCTCACCTTCTTCCTCCTCCCCCTCCCCCCTTTTTTTTCTAAATGTTTCCCTTTTAGACTTGCAGTTCATAGTTCATTACACTTTTGTCCTGGCACCTTGGAGTCCTAGAGCACTTCAGCCTTGACCCAGCCTCCTGGCTCCTCCCAGTCTTGTCATGAATTGCTCACTCAGTTTTAGGCACTTGCTAGCCAAACCTTTGAATTAACCTGCTGGACAAGTACCTCGGCTGGGTGTATTTGGAACCCATAGGTGAGGGACAGACTTGTCCATCTCCTAATGCTGCCAAGTCTGGGCAAAATTGCAGTGAGAGCAGGTTTGAGTTCAGATAATATTATCCTCCTTTGGGTTCATCCTCTCTTTGCTCCCTCTCCTTCTTGCTTGTATCTGGAAATTTTCATGCCATTGGGCACCTCTATTCCCTTCAGAACAGCGCTGTTCTGAGTCCCACTCTCAGAGTAACCCTTCACTGGGTGACAGGTATCTGGTCTGTTACATCTGAATATGAATATCCTTAAGAGATGCTAATGGATTATGCTTCACCCTATAAAGTAATTGTGTGTCTTAATTAACCATCTGAATGGGATCTTCTAACTCATGTACTGAAGGTGCCTTAATGCCTTCATGGAATAAGGTAAGATGTAAGCAAATACATCACAAAGCAAAACAAAAACTATCAATAGCAGTAACAGGTCTAGGGAGATCTGTTATTCTGACACATGCTATGACTGTCTGCTAGCTGTCCTCCATATACTTATTTCCTGGGAACAAAGCTGCTGAGCTGGAGACTACATTTTCAGTCCCCCTTGCAGTTACATGTGGTCATATAAGTGATAAAATATTTGAGGATATGATATGTTTGAATACTGTGTCACTTGCAAATTAAGATAATTTTTTGGCTCTGGTCTTTGTCTCTATTCACCACATCCTATGGTGAGAATTTGACTTAACCTTGACTATCCAGAGGCACATACCACTTAAGGAACTGGCAGAGCCCCAAGATGGAAAGAACCTGGGTCCCTGAATGATTTCATAGGAGAGAACTGTTCCACCAGCCTATACTGGCTCACTAGACTGTTACATCAGAAGTAAGTTTCTATCTTATTTAAGCTACTAGATTCCCGGTGCACGAAATTCATGCATGGGGTGCGGTCCCTAGGCCTGGCCGGCAATTGAAGCACGAGCTTCTGGTGTGGAAGGGCAGGTCCCAGCTGACCTCTGGACCCTGGGCAGCACCTGGGCCCCCAGATCCCCTGCACGCCCACTTCCACCTGAGTCACAGTGCCAAGTCCCCATACAGAATGGTGAGTGCAGCCTGAAGCTGCGGGCCTGGGTGCAGCATAGGCCTCTGGGCTGCCCAACAGTGCCACACAGAACCATGGGGAGCCTGACCTATCCCTGTGGTCCTGGCAGCTGCGGCTCAGCTCACCCAGAAGAGGCCCTGCAGGTGCTCAACAGACACCCTGCATTCTCACCACACCTCCGTCCTCATCACCCCCGCCCCCAGGTAGCCAGCGAGAGGCCGTAGCCCCCCACCTGGACACCATGAGAGGTTGGTCTCAGCTACCCACACCCAGTTTCCCATACCAGCCTGGGGCTTGGCCCCAGTTGGGCAATCAGGGCCTGCCAGCTGCTGGTTACTGTCTACGGGTGATGGGTCAGGGCCAGGCCCCTACCTAGCTCCCTCAGTACCGAGAGCCAGGCGGCGCACCCCCCCTCCGGCCGCCACTGCTGGTCGCTGTCTGCAGAGCATTCAGCGGGGCAACTGGGCCCCCACTCACACTCACCTTGGCCTGGTGCTGCCCGCTCACCTCCACCATCCTGCTGTGGTCCCGCTCTCACTGGGGCCTGTCAGGGCCGGCAGCACCTCCATTGCTGCCTGCGGCCAGTGCTGTGTTGCCGACACCCGCCATGTTCTGTGCCGCTCCTTGGTGGTCAGCACACATCATAGCGAGCGGTGGAACTCCCGGTGGAGGGGACAATTTGCATATTAGACTTTTATTATATAGGATTGCCTTTTGGGTCCTTTTTGTTATAGCAGCTTACCATTACCCTAACTAATACATAAATCTAGAAAAGTGTCTGAATCATTCCAGGAGGAATTAAGTTTTGGAGACCTGGATTCTGGATATTTAGCATTAGAAAAGTTCTAAATCTCAGTCTTCCCTAGGAAGATAAATTGACTTGTTGGATGGGTCCTTTCCATCATTACAGTTGTGGTTTATAGAGTTTTAATGTTCATCAGAATCACCTACATGACTTTTAAAAACACAGATTGCTAGGCAACACTCCCTGACTCTCTGATTCAGAAGGTCTGAGGAGGGCCCAAGAATTGGCATTTCTGTCAGGTTCACAAGAGATGCTGATGTTGCTGGTCTGGGGACTAGTCTGAGATCCCCCAAGTACTGGTCTTTCCTCTAACAAAACCTTTTAGAAAACTTGAGCCATCATTGATTCGACGGAGCACTCACTTGTAAAGGCACTATTGAGGCCCTGCCCCATAGCCCGTGGCCCTAGTTCTCCTATAGTTCTGGGTGGACACTTGCTGTTCACACTGACAGCTTCCCACCCCAATTCATGTGCCTCTCTGTTTCTCTGCCTGAGGGCTTTGTCCAGCACCAGGGCATCCTACTCAGCCTGCCTATAGAGCAGCCCAGAGTGCTGGGGATTTGTCTCTCCCAATAGAGTTTTTTGATCAACAAGAGCTACTGTTGATGGGTAAATACCCCGGTTTCCCCAGCCCTGAGTGGGACAGTTTGTGGCAGGTTCTTTGTGATACCTTGAGGATTCTTGGAGGAGCAAGACTGAATGGCCATAGCAAAGTTAATGATACCTTTATTGCTTTTTCTTCCTTTCTTGTCTCATTTTTCCTACTCCCTCCTGCTTCTCAGAATAACCCCAAATAAACTATCTGCACCCAAGTCCTCCAACTAGGATCTGCTTTGGGGTAGGAGGATCCAACCAGAGACATTGATTGGTTGCCTCCCGCACAAGCCCCGAGAACCTGCAACTCAAATACATACCCTTTGATGCACGGGCTGATGCTCTACCACTGAGCCACTCTGGCCAGGACTGGAGTGTCTCTTATTACTGGGAGGCCCGGACCATATTTCAGTTGGGACATATGAGAGGCAGTAAGGAATGAAGCTTAAAAGAGTGAGGTGTGGAGCCAGCCACACTGCCAGATTCCAACCCCAGATATGCCACTCACTGGCTGAGATGTGTCTTTATGCTCCAGTTTCTTTATCTATAAAATCAGGGTAATAATAGTTTCCACTATATAGAGTTTGAGGAATGGTTAAATGAGTTAACACAAAAAAAGTTCTTAGAATAGTGTATACACATAGTAAGATCAATAATTGTTAGTTTTTTACCACATGCCTGGGGCCAGGACTCCAGAATAATGGAGGAGGAAGCTTCTCATCCTCTCCAAACCTGCTGTTCCGTCTCTTCACGTCAGGAACAGAACAGCTATCTCTGCCACTTGCTGGAGCAGGCAGCTGGCAGAGAGCTATGTGTTCTCTAATTGTTGAGTGCTTTCTGAGAAGTGAAATGACTCTCTTGTCCTTCTGTTAGCCTGTTTTCCTTGTAGATTTTGATAAATTACCAGTTGAACACTTTTTTAAATGGGGGGATGAATACAATAAAGGACAGTCTTCATCATTTAGTCATTAGTAATGGAAGCTTCCTAATATGCATTCTGCTGGCCACAATCTACAGCATGTGATAAAGGAGAGTAAAAATACTATTTTCTATAAAAAAATAACTTTTTAAAAATATTTTTTATTGATTTCAGAGGAGAGAGAGAGATAGAAATATCAATGACGAGAGAGAATCATTAATCAGCTGCCTCCTGCACAACCCTTACTTGGGATTGAGCCTGCAACCCAGGCGTGTATCCTGACTGGGAATTGAACTGTGCACCTCCTGGTTCATAGGTTGATGCTCAACCACTGAACAACACCGGCCGGGCTACAAAAATACTTTTAATACAATGTATCCTTTGTGGGCAAATTTTGCGGGGAAAGATATAAAGATGAGCTATAACAATTTTACTTCTGTGATTTTTGTATATTGCCTTCTCTGGATATCTATATCTATATAACTATCTATATCTATATATCTGTATCTATATCTCTATCTATATATATAACTTGACATAAATAAAAATGAGATTGTGTAATACATGTTGCTTTATAACATTTTTAACGGAATATAGCATGAACAGCATTCTGTGTCTTGAAATATTCTTTCACAACATT
Organism: Myotis daubentonii; assembly: GCF_963259705.1. Taxonomy (NCBI): domain Eukaryota; kingdom Metazoa; phylum Chordata; class Mammalia; order Chiroptera; family Vespertilionidae; genus Myotis; species Myotis daubentonii. The sequence continues at coordinate 34,204,072 of NC_081850.1, forward strand.
ATTGGATTTTCTCTAATTTTATTCTCAAAAGATGGCTTATCTTGAAATCAGAAGGGTACCTCAGTATCTAACAAATGTCTCTGAAAAAAGAGAAAAACAAGAGATAAAGGCATCTATAGATACCAGTAAATGTCCGTACAAAGCTTAAAGGGATTAGCTGAAAACAGCCTATAGAGAAATGTTTCCCACGTAATTTTTTTTTTAGTGGAACTGGAATCACCAAACCTTTTCCTAAAACCGCTTAAACAATGTTCAAAAGTTTCTTGGTTGTTATAATTCCCTTTTTTGGCCCCTATCCTCCCATAGGGAGAGTTACTAAAGATGGGTTAATATAGAAATTTTATCAGCATTAGCAAGGAGAGTTATAAAATTGATTAGGTACAATATGAACTGAATTATAAGTTATGAGATAATTCTGATTTCAATTGTGGGGAACAGCGAGGAGGCAAAGAGTAGAATATGAGCCAATAGTTTGTTTTTTAATTTAAAGGCCATGAATGTGAACTAATTACACAAAGCACATTACTTTGCAGAACTCGATAGAGGAGGGGTTACTCTTTCAGGTACATGATGTAGCAGACATAGAAATTTACACTCTCCCTTCACTCTCAGATGACAGAGACACACTGTTCCACCTACCTCCCAAGAGAGGGAAGCTGCCTATGTTGTTCTTTCACATACTGTGGAAAATGAAATAACATACCATCAGCCCCAAGCAGCCTAACCCAAAATTGATTTCTAACATTTATAATTAGTTACAAAGTTTTAAAAATGTGCTAAGTGTGCTAACATAGTATACAAAGGTTTTAATGGAAAAGATTAAGGATAAAAATAGATTAAAGGATTTTGTCTATCTTTGAGTCATGGCTACCACTAACCTAATTCAAAAATTATTTAACTATAGTAGTTCTTTGAAGAACTTGGAAAGAATGAGAGACCTCATTCATGTAAAATCCTTTTCATATCATTCCAATTGTCAAGTAAGCAAGAATGCGTACCAGGAGAGGTCAAGGTGATTTGGAATGAATGATGTGCCCTGCTTCCCATCCAGGGAAACAGTCTGGATGTGGAATTTAAAGAGAAATGAAGGCAGGCAGAGGGATTGGGAATCATGTGGTGGGAAAAGGGTAATGTTGAGAACTGTGAAACAGAGAATTTGACTTGCATATGGAAACAATAGATGTCAGTAATGTCTTTAAAAAATGATGACACAATCCAAGTGGTAGGAAAGATAGAAGAGCTTGTTTTGATATACTTTGCATAGGATGTGGAAGTAGAAAGTGAACAGAGAGGATGAAAAAACTTGACATACTTATTGAAAAGTGAAAAATGAGTCTGTGGGCAAAGGAGAAAGGAAGAAAGTGTCTTAGATAAGAAAATAAGACACAGCATTTGCTAAGGATCCAAATATGTGAAGTAAGCAACAGAAGGGTAAAAGGCAGTGTTAAGCATCTTTGATTTGGGCCTGGAAAGAAACTTGTATTCTTAGAACTGAGAGGAGGAGATAGAGGAAAGGGTTAGAATTATACTAAGCTAGATGATGGGAAATAAGAAAAGATGCTTGACTTTCAATAAGCCGAGGAGTTCAAGTCAAAGTCATTGTGATGGTGGAATTGATGCAGATTTCTTTACATTAATGTTATTGTATTAATGAGAAAAAGTACAGAAGAAAAAATCGGCCTGCTTCATTGTTAATGGTAGATCAGCTGAAGCTCAAACATAAGATATCTGTTTGGGAATATCCGAGTTGGTTTGTGAATTGGGTCAGTTCACATATCTTTTGTCTAAGCAACTGTTGGATAAAAGGAGGTAAACTGATATTAGACCTGGGAATGGACTTCAGTATAATGATTATCTTTGCATTTAGCAGTGTTTGAATTTCTCACTCTCAAATTTTGCCTCAGAGAAACTAGTTTGTAGGAAATTCTTCCATGTGCTAACTTTTCAAAGCAAAGCAAACTTTAAACAAAGCAAACAAAAGCTTTGCTTAGGCAAAATAGCGTAAACAGCCTTGAAAACAGACACATAAACAGGACATAAAGTATTAGCTTAGGCTGATTTTTTTTCCTTGCCTCTTATTTGATTTGCATATAAACAACAGTGCACCACTCATTCAATTCTGTTTTTGGCCCATAAAGACGATTTTCTTTCTCTTTTTATTTTTGACAAATAAGTATTTTAATTTTTATTGATTTTGAGAGAGAGAGAGAGAGAGAGAGAGAGAGAGAGAGAGAGAGAGAGAAACATAGATATGAGAGAGAAACATAGATTGGTTGCCTCCCACACAAGCCTTGACTGGGAATCGAACTGGGTGTGTGCCCTGATCAGGAATTTGACCTGTGACCTTTCAGTGTATGGGATGATGCTACAACCAACTAAGCTACACCAGCCAGAGATAGTAATTTCCTTTTGATATTTCTATTTATTTTTTTCTAGAGGATGTGAAACATTATTGGTTCCTGACAAGATGTAAATGGAGGCCATAGTCAATCTATACATCATCAATAATATTAGGTGGGACCATAGAATTGACTCGAACCTGTATTGGAGGATTTTGAAGCTAGCAATCAATACTATCAGGCTTTTGGTTCTCTTGGCATTAGGAGCTACTCTAGGGAACTGGATATATCACCTTTTAACAATTACTATTTTTTACTTCACTCTTATACTGAGGGATTTGACCATAATGTCATTGTTCCATATTATCACCACTAAGGTCACAACTAATTTTCATGAAAGGCCCATTAGATAGATGGCATTGATAATTTACTCTGACCAACTATTGTAAAGCTCACTTAACTACTGAATCCACTTATGTATTTTGAATTGACCACTCAATTCAGATATATAGCTCAAAATGCAGACAATTGACCAAATCATTAAAGGAGAATTTTGAAAAATTGCATTGAATCAACAGTGGTTTTGTTGAATTATCCAAAATGAGTCATATGGGGTAATATCTCATAGCCACAAAGAAGAACTCATTATTACCACATAGAATTTCCAAATTAGTTGAGCTGAGGCTGGCATTTTTTTTTTTTCTGCTCTTTTTAAGGGAGTCTTCCAGGCAGGGAAAAATGTGAGAGGGAGAGACTGAGCTGGGATTTGAGTGTAAAGAGGAAATTGACTGAGTGGATATGGAAGGGATTGTGGTTCCAGGTATCCAGAATAAGAAAGGAGCAAGTGCTCACTTCGGCAGCATATATACTAAAATTGGAACGATACAGAGAAGATTAGCATGGCCCCTGCACAAGGATGACACATAAATTCGTGAAGCGTTCCATATTGAAAAAAAGAAAAAAAAGAAAGGAGCAAGTCTTAAAGAAACACACTAAGTAATGAGGCTGAATGAATGTCCATCTTCTCTATCCAGCTCACCTCACTACTTGCTTAAGATTCAGCTAACATATTACCTTTTTGCAGGTTATGCTTCCTTGGCCTACCTCCACCAGGCCATGTTCATTTATGACCATTGTCTTTTTTCTCTGCCTACCCTAATAATTCTGCCCCCCCCATTCATTCATTCTATAAACCCAGACTGTGAGTCCAAAGGCTGTAACACGGTGCTAGGTTAGACACTTGGGTTACATAAACAAGACATAACAAACACATATTCATGA